>NC_053161.1:93546049-94167299 GCF_016835505.1 Polypterus senegalus
AGCTCAATTGACTTGTTCATGGTCACACAGTGTCAGTAGTGGAGTTTGAACCCACAACCAAAACCTTAACCACTATACCACACTGCCTTCAAAAAATGAAAAGAGAAGATAAAAAAAACATAAAAAGAATGAGAAAAATCAAACCAAATAAAAATAATTTCCTGAAATAAACCTAATATGCAGAACTTTGAATCACAAACCAAATCAGAATCGAAATGTATAGACAATCCTTAAATGTATCTACATATGCTTATACATGAACTATTATTAATGAATTTTCTGTAAAAACTGTAAATATGGGTTTTCCTTAGATGCATTGAGGAATAATCAACAGCATCAAAATAAAATAATAAAACAGTGATTATGAACATGATTTACACAAACATAAATAACACAGACCTCTGGATTGCTTTACAAAAAAGAACTGAATAACAATAAAAAAACAATATGTAGCAAGGCTCTTCTATGAAATATCAGAAATACCATGCACATAGACATCTTGTAAATATTTTCAGATAAATATTTATAATCAAAAGTCATGTTATGTAGGCCAACACATTTTGAGCCAAATCTCTTCATCACAGCTTTGTTATATGAAATGAGAACAGTACATTTATAAATATCAATGACCAGATGTCCTTCAGGGACCATGCTGCTATGGTCTCTTGGTCTTACAGATTTCACTTTATAAAATAGCTGCAAGATCAGACCGTGTCTGTTGGAGTATGCAGTAGAGCTCCTCATCTAGGCTTTGGTCTTGTCATGTCTGGAATACTGCAACTCTTTGCTGGCATGTGTACCAGCATTTGTTCCTACCGAGCTGCTGCAAATGATTTAACATGCAGCAGTACTCCTGGTGTTCATTCAGCCGAGGAAGGCACACTACAGATCACTACATTGGCTTCCTGTAATGGCACAAATGAAGTTCAAATCTTTGATGCTTGCCTACAGAGTAGTCAGTGATTTAGCACTTATATATACTGAGACACTTGCAAGGTCCTATGCTCTTTACTGTCATTCAGGTCTGTTGATGAATGGTGTCTGGTGATGCCACCTCTGCGTGGCATCAAATCTCATTCCAGGCTCTTTTCATGTGTAACTCTGAGATAGTGGAACAAGCTGCCTGTCTCCATTCAAATGTCTGACATCCATTAGTGTGTTTAGGAAGCATTTCAAGGCTCTCTTGTTTGGGAAATTTCTGTTTAATTGTCTGTTAGGTCTTTGTAACTTACGAATTGTAACTAGCTTGGATTTTGTTCTGAGTTCTCAATTCGGAAAAGTGTCTTGTGTCCATAGAATGATGTTTACTGGATTATGTTGACTTCTTTTGTAATAAGACTGGAAAAAAATGTATGCTAAGCAAATAAATTGAAATGTAAAATTCAACAATACAATCTCATGTCTAGGTTTCAGATTCAGGTTGTTGCTGCTATTTCCTGTTATGGTTATGATCCAAGACATCTGGTTATAATTCATCTGTAATAAAAAATCATTTAGGTATTATAGATATATCACCAAGGATTTAGCACCCTGGAGGTCTGTGTTATTTATGTTTGTGTAAATCATGTTCATAATCAGTGCTTTATTATTTCATTTTGATTTTGATGTTGCTGTGTATTCCTTAATGCTTCTACAGAAAAATCATATTTACTGTTTTTACAGAAAATTCATCTGTAATAGTTCATATTTAAGCATATGTAGATACACTGAAGGAGTGTCTATGCATTTTGATTCCGATTTGGACTTTTTCTAGGTTTAAGGTGCCTTTGGTTTGTGATTCATAATTCTGCATATTGGATTTATTTTAGGAATTTATTTTTTCTGGCTTTGTTTTTCTCATGCTTTTTGTGTTTTTTCTTCCCTTTTCATTTTTTGCCTTATATTTTGTTTAATTGATCAATAAATATTTTTCTTTTCTGACTTAATTAATTGGTTACTAATTGTTTAATGGAGGAATTGGGTTTGTGGTTTATTTGGGGCAGGGGTGAGCAATGTCGGTCCTGGAGAGCTGCACTGGCTACATGTTTTCATTCCAACCCAATTGCTTAACTTGAAACTAATCCTTTCCAATCTCAGACCTTGTTTAATTTTATGGTTTGTTAGTCTGTAATGTAAGGTTCTTATATCGTAGATTTTTTCCTTACCAAGGATATCATCAAAATGATTTGAAGCCTGTCACATTTTCTATTAAGTGTTTTAATAAATCAAACAGTGCATGATGAACACACAGAGATGTAAATTGAAACAAGCTAGATGGTGTACTGCTGACTGCTTTGTCATTTACTTCTTATTGCTAATAAGGAGCCATTAAAACCGTGAATGCAGCTGTTTAAGATTGAAATAAGCAATTAAGGATGGGGAACCTTAATAAATGAGACCACTAAAATGAAGCATCAAAATGTCACTTAAACAATAAGTGCTTCATCAACAGTAATTGACTTCTCATTGAGAAACTGAGTTGGAACAAAAACTTGCAGCCACTGTGGCTCTCCAGGACCGACATTGCCCACCCCTGAAGGGGTTTAAAAGGCTTTTCTTTTTCCAATAAGCCGATCCTGACAAAATGTCAGAGCCGAAAATAAAACCTTTTCTGATCAGGGTTAATAGTAAATGGCAGAAAAAAAAATGTGGGATGAGATATTGGCACAATTTAGCTATTAGCTAGACAAACAAACAAGCACGATGGAATGAATGGTCTCTTCTTATTTGTCAGATGATTTGTGTCCTTATTAGGGCTGTTTGATCATATTTTAGGTAATTTCAGGAAAAGGAAAAATAAAATTTATGAGTGAAATTTTAAATTTACATAATCAGATGATGGACCTTCAGAAAATTTTTTAATTTAGCATGGAAAACTCTCAAAAGAAGTATTAGGAAGTTAAAAGCTAACAAAACATCTAATTTAAGACATTTTTAACATTATTAACATTTATATACTTTTTCTTATTCATGTAAATATTCAATCCCAGGTTAAAGGCACTCATTTAACAATAGTCAAAAGTAAAGTAAAGCAGCTCTTTCTAGTTTTACAAGTGACTTTGTCTTTGGAGAGCCTATTCCTGAGTCATTAGGTTTTTCTATGAAATCTAATGAGGTTAGAATAATTAACTTGTTTTAAAATCTTGCAACGTTTCTCCTTCAGGTTCTTTACTTTTAGAAAACTTTCCTGCATTGATTCAAAGAAGGTCGTCACATAGTATTCCCATTAGCAGAGACTCCCCACTAGAAGAAGGCAATCCAGAAATCCATGGCATTCCACCAAATGTGGGCAAGAATTCTAGTCATAAGGAGTCATTTAAAAGGAAACCAATTGTGCCGGCCATCTCAGTAATTCCTACATTTAAGAGGGAGTTCAGATGATACAATTTTTGGAAGACAACAAAGTTGCTGGTCCACTTCTGCAGTGCAGAATTCTGCAGATTTCTTTCTCCTTCTAGGTTTTAATTAACATGATTTGATTTGACTGTTTTATTTCAAGATTTGCTCATCCTGCAAGCTAGATTTCTATTTTCAGACAAATGATCAAGGGTTTTAAGGTTTTTGCATAATTTGCTGTTTACAAATCTTCTCTTCTTCCTCTTGCTAAAAGAGAACTTGGTGACTCAGGAACATAATTTATTTATTTTATTTTCTACAAGCTGTGACACTAATAATAACATCAATAACAGTAATAATTCAACTTCTGGCAAGAATAGGAACATTAACAAAATATACAAACAGGATACAACATGGAAAAAAACATTTTTGCTCTAAATCATTTTGTACATACACTGGTGCGAAAGTATCATATTCAAGACTTAAGGAATTGAAATGGGTGATGAAGGAACTTTTTTGAAAGATGTTTCTCCAGCCCCTATTTTTTTAAAATTTCTAACAAATGCTTCACTTAAGAAAACAATTTACGATGGAAATGAATATGTACATTTTTTGTTAAAATTGCACAACACTAAACTTGGGACAATAAAAAATAAAAAAACAGTAGTTCTTAATCCATACTTGGTAACATTTTCAATATGTTTTATTGTAATTTTTATTTTTAGTAATCATTTGTTGAATTTTATTATGAAATATATTTTTATATGTGATACATTTGATCTGATATTATATCAATAGTATCATCTGTGAAATGTTTATAGACGTTCCATTGAATTTCAGAGAGTTTGCGTAGTTCTCCATATCATCAAGCCTAGGAAAGCTTACTAAAAGTTTAAAAAAATATTCCCACACCACTGTGATGAGCTTAAATTATTTCTATATTTCTCAGTTCTTGTACAGGCAGGTTCAAATGGCACCCAGTTTGTAAAGTATATGATAGCCCTAAAACAGTATCTCAGAGTAAATAAGTTGTGGGAACAAACTGAACTCAACGTTTTACTGTCCAACATTTCTGCTACCGTGTCACACTGCTCATCACATCTTAGTAAAATACGAGCAAAAGAAAGAATATAAAGTCAGTCACACACTGAAAAAGCCCATGATTTTAAGACTGCCTTTAAAAGACATTATACAGTA
Source organism: Polypterus senegalus (assembly GCF_016835505.1). Lineage (NCBI taxonomy): Eukaryota > Metazoa > Chordata > Cladistia > Polypteriformes > Polypteridae > Polypterus > Polypterus senegalus. The sequence goes on from NC_053161.1 coordinate 93,550,562, forward strand.
TATCCTGGTAAAAGATTATGCCTCATTTACTTAATGATGTTACCTCCAGGGAGATAATGCATTCAATGACTATAACACAGCACTTGCTATTTTTATGCCATGTTAACAAAAATGCAATACAGTCTTTAGAGGGATACTGTATGCATTAGACTAGCCAAAGCAAACCATCAGAAGCTTTAAAATGAACAAAGTCTGTTTCACTTAAAATTAAAGTGTTCATTTAAGAAGCATCTCAACTGAGGTTTGAGTTTCTATGGAAAATAATTTGGTCATGGACTATTCTGCAAATTATATTTTGAAAAATGTAAGTACACCAGTAGTAAAGAGATCACTATCAGCAGAATGTTGCAAGATGGTTCTTATGCATAAACTCCTTTCATTACACTCATTACAGGTATATTACTATGCCTATTGTGCCAATAATAAGAATAGCCACATTTGCTCAGGAATGTACAATATAAGTGCTTGAGATGTTTAGAATGAAGACATTTGCATCTCTTTGAGCTAAGCATCTATCTGTTTACCTGCCTGTAAGGGGTAACTGCTAGGTTTTACTGCAAAGGAAATTGCAATGTAATTTTCTCTGTGGCATTATAAGAGCAGCAATAAATTTTACTGTATAATGAGTGCCTACTATACAGAGTTTGCTTTATTAGCATTATAGATATTGATGCCTGAATCTGTCAAGAATCTGAATGTGTCAGTTTTTTTCTGTTACTTTAAAAGAAATATCCTCTGCCTAAAAATACATTAAAATTGACTTTTTATGCTGTCTTCATGTTGGCTGAGGTGGTGCTAGCTTTTAATTTGGGTTTTGGAACACAAAGTACTAAAGGCTAATTTGACTAAATTAAAACCAGATTGCCTCTTGGGTTTAAGTATACAGTCTTGAACCCCCACCAACTGAATGGGTTGGGTAACAATCTTAACACCTTCTACTTTTCCATCTACCAGCCAGAGTTTATTCCTTCTGTCGATTGGCTTTTACACTAATTTTTCTCCTTCCTCTATACCAAATTGTTTATGTGGCATCTTTAAAGAACTTCTTTTGGCCACATCTAACCAAGTTCCAGAGTCTTTTGCTACAGGGTAACAAGAATAGAACTCCCTCTAGAGGCATCTGTAAGTCTTGTGTATTCCTTGAAGTACCTCATGTTCAAGTCACCTCCTCCACTACCCATTTCCGTAAAGAGTCAAGTGGCCTCATTTCTCTATGTCAGAAGCTGTATGATGATCTCAATGGATGCGCAGGAGAGTACTGGCCTAAAGTTTATCCAGTAATAACCCTATTCTAATGTTTGTTTGTGGCTTCTGGTAAGTTCTCCATAGCCTCTATTCCTTTGCTTTTGGTGTTTGGTAGGTCAGTAGTCCTCTAGAATGCTGGGGAGAATCATTGCACATTTCCTCCAATGAGGTCAGTCTGTTATTTCTAGTTATTTAATATGTTTTGGCATATTTATTTTTATTTATATATGTATTTGTACATACAGTGGCACCTCGGTATACAGTACGTCTGCTTTGGAATAAGTTCAACTTGGTATATGTCCTATTTGGACACAAAAAATTTTGCTTGGTATACGACCTTTGTTTGGAATACGACTCGCGTGCTAACCTTGTTTACCTCTCTTGAGACAAAGCCACGACTGCCCACGAGCATTAGTGCGGCAGTTGCTAGCATTCAGTGACCAACCCGCACTATAACTCTCTGTGAACTTTCACGTGTGTGATATAGCGGGTCCACAGCTCCTGTCAAAGTCCAGCTTTAAAATAAATAATCACCGCGCTCGCAGCTTGGTGAGGTGGCGTGGTGGTTATGTGGCTGAAGGTTGTCAGGGCGATTAGCGATGTGGGCGTTTCTCAGCAAAGTGCACTTGTGAGGGACCGTCCGCATTCATGATTGTTCCTGGGGCTGCTTATCTTGATTAACAGAAGTGCGAGTCAGCTAGAAGGGGAGTAAAAAGAAAGAATGGACGCGAAAGAGAGAGAGAGAGAGAGGGGGAGCGAGCGAGCGAAATCGCGCATGGATGAAGTGGCTGAAGCAGGCAGTGCGAAGGTCAGCTGCAAGTAGGGCGACTCCCCAGTTGGGAAGCAGGCACCGGGCTTCTTGTTTTTTTAAAGAATGCTTCCTGCTTTTAACTTTGTTGTTTTTAAGAAGACTTTTTCTATTGTTTTAACCTCCACGTTTCACTTCTGATTTTATGGATTATTTATTGGAACTTTGGAGACTGCACTTTAATTTGAACACCTTGTTTTGTTAATTGTTTTAATAAAAGCACTTAGCACTTTTTCACCATCCCCTTGCTTTACCGATGAGATTAGCAGTGAGGCACATTACCGACAGTGTAGGGTTCAAGGGCTCCCTGGCAGCAGATGGGAGCATACAGCAAACCTGCATCGTCACAACGTGATTTTGTGTTTTTTTCATGTAAATTTGAATTGATTGTTGAAAAGTATGAAGGTGGCATGCGTATCCGGGGGCATGGCTGTTGCATACCGTTTGCCGAGAACGACGGTATCTACGATTGTGAAAAACAAAGATGTTATTAAAAAGTAAAGTGAGGTAAAATTTTCATTTATTTCATCTAATTGCTTTTGTATTTATGTATTTTAGTATTAAGCAGTGTTTAAATTATTTTATACAACCCCATCAATGTATAATATGCCAATAGCAATAGGATTTTTTTTTTTCATGGGAACGGATTAATCATTTTCCCATTACAGTATTTCTTATGGGAAAAATTTGTTTGGTATACGTCCTGTTTGGTATAAGTCAAAGGACCTGGAACGGATTAAGGATGTATGCCGAGGTTCTACTGTATATATTGAAGCTGTACAGCACTGGTCAATGTCTGCTGTTTTAAATGTGCTTTATAAATAAATTGACTTCACTTGTCTTGACTTGACATCCACCAGGAGAATGCTTAATGCCTTTGATGAATTACTGAACATTGCTCAAAAAACAATTTTACAAAACGATCCTGGACCAGGCAAAACAAACTATTGTCCATCTTGATGGTCTCATATTGGGGATTACCAGCTCAGTAAGAAAGTTATGATTTCTAATGGCATATTGATTTCAAAGAAATCAGTAAACACCTGGCATTCTGCTTCTGAGTTAACGTTTATATGTTAAAGTATACATTTTGCACTGCCAGCACTCCTGCTGTTCTATGAGGTTAAAAATGGCAGCAAGGTGCTAGACTGGAATATAAAAGACTGATCACAAACCAAAAAACAAAGCAGGGGTCAAAAGACAGAAAAAAAGCCTTAGTTCTCTAAGTTTATTTGCAATGAACTAATGCCACAACATTTTTTAAAGCACAATCCAGAAGCTTGGATGCCTTTGGTAGCACACTGCTGGTGGCTTCTAGTAGCCACTTCAAAGCATTGGTCCACCATCTAAAACAACAATATAACCATTTAAACCTGCCTAAAATAGTGTCAACTGCAAGATAAATGGTGATGCTGTAACATCACCAACATGATGAAAAAATTATAATGATATTAAAATATGGTGAGCCATAAAGAATATGAGCATACTAAAAAAAAAAAAAAACATGACACCTGCATTACATTACTTCTTCTGTGTTATCATATCAATGCAAGGCTTGTCCTTTCCCTGGAGTACAAAGAATAAGCTACCATTCAATGTAACTAAATAAACATTTGTATACTACTGTCCTTTTGGGCTTTTTACTTCAAGTGTTGACTTCTTTGTAACAGACCTATAGGAAAAAGATGAAACATACATCAGATGGAATAATATGAGAATAATCTGCTCTGTGAGATGTGGAGTTGAGCAAATAATTCTTATATAAAATACCCATTTAACAAGAAATTTGCAGCAGTTAATGCTGTCTGTGTTTATATTGGATTAAATAATGAGAAATTATGTGTGTATTTTGATAAATATGCATAACATTACATAACATTCTCAAACTTTTTAATTTAATTCATGGTCATGGTGGGCCAAAGCTTTGCAGCAGCACTGGGGGAAATGCAGTATTCAACCAATGACAGGATGTCCGTCTCTTGCCAGGCCCTCCCTTGCACAATCCCATGCAAAGTCCCGTTTCGAATCATTAGCTAACCTAATGCATCCCCCTCTTGGGAATGCTGAAGGACAATCTGAATACCTGGAGGAAAACCTACAAAGACACAAGAAGAATGTGAATACTCCACATGGGCAAAACAATAAAACCAGCAATCTTTCCCATTGTCTACAGCATGTTTTATTGATGAACAGCCAATAAAAGTGTCATGTTGGGCTCATTTAACTTATACAGATTTGTGTGGCATTTCTTGTCATTAAACAAAAAGCCTACCCTATGGTACATAAAAATCTAAGAACATTAGAAATTTGACAAACGAGAGAAGACTAATCAGTCCATCAAGCCTGTTTTATTTAGTTAATAGTTAAACTGTCCCAAAATCTCCTCCAGAGCCTTCCTAATCAGGACCACTCCGACTGGCTCTGCCTAAGTAACACAGGATGAAGGGTACAACAACATCAGAAGTAGCATGGACAAATGAAAACAAAAACGTATACAAACCAGATTCCAAGATCCAAATCCAGAATTACAGGTAATGATAAAAACAAGAAAGATCAAAACAGATGTCAAAAACAGGCAGTAAGTCTGGAATAATGTGACAAAAGAGAGAAACATCCTTAAAAGGCAAAGGTGCACTTGTGACACAAAAATTAAAACAGATTTTACCACACTTGTTCACCAAATTTTACCACAAAAACCGGAACACTCCCCATAAGCTGAAATGGACAATGACTATGGACAGTAAGATGGTTTAGTTATGCACATCTGTTCTGTCACAGGGCTACAGAATAATTATGATCTCATTAGAGCGTAGGGTTAAAGGCAGGTTGCATGTGGAGAGATGGGTGAGAGTCAGAGGAAAATAATAATCCTGATATCATGGGACAGTACAAGACTCTCTGTATTCCTTTTCGTAAACTTACAGTTGTGCTGACACAGTACATGTGCCTAAAGTCATATCCTGTTATTATAATGAGTTGTCAACAGAGGAAGTTGCACTTGGGTACACTATTTTCCGAGCTCTCTCCTCAAAAATGACAAACTGTCCGACTACCTAAATCATATTTTCTGTTGGTCCAGCCTTTCATGATACTGAAGACTGAAATGGCTGTTGGAATGATAGAAGTGGTAGAAACAAAAGACTATGACCCGTCTGTCAGCATTTTGTTGCATGTTTTCTGCTGTATTCAGACATAATAATAGACTCTCTGCACTTCATATAGACTGTAAGAGATAATGACATGACCAAGGATTCATTTTTTTACTATAAATCTGTTTTGGTCCGATAAGGAGAAATGGCCAGTTTCCATTTCTAACACAATTCACTTTTTATCAGTCCTTTTTTATCTTCCATTAGACTACAAAGAAAACTGCTAAATTAAATTATATTGTCTCCTGCTAACATTTGAAATAGTTTTTTCTGTTCTTTGTGTTTTTGAAACTAAGAATGTTATTGTCTCCCTCCTTATAGGAATACTTTATATTGGCTATTAGTAACAACAGCTCTACTACATTATCAAAAAAGAAAAAAATAAGTACAATTTCCTTTTAGACAGGTTTGGTATTCCTTTTATGAGGGTTCTCCTATCAACACATGGTTCTGCTGTAAAGCTCTGGATATCACCAAAAAGATCAAAAGAGGCAAAAATTGAATGGTTTGCAAGGCAAAACCATGTTATTAAACAGAGAACACCACAAGCAAATTTGCAAGAAATAACTCTTTTTACTTTTATTGTGTTTTCTGGCCATAACATACACCTACTATTACTTTTTCATCCACTGACTAACTTTGACATTGTGACACAATTTTATCAATTTTGCTTATAGCAAAATGCTTTGTGCTTGCATTTCTTTAATTAGGATTTTAAGTTAACTTGTTATTCTTTGCGTAATGACATTTTTATTTTTCCCTTTTTTGGCAGTGCTAAATAATATACAGGTAAAATGCCTTGAGGAAGGCTTGATTGTATTCTGATAAATTATTCTTTATATTTTAATTTGTAGATCCCTGATGTTTTCAAAAGCTTACTGGTAACTTTTGATAAATAACAGGTAAGGTGGTGACAGCGCTGCTGCTATGCAGTAAGGAGATTGCATTGTGTGTCCTCCCTGCGTGGAGTTTGCAAAGCGCTTTGAGTAAATATAAATACTTATTAAAAAATAATAATAATTAATAAATACTTTATTAATAATAATAAAGAATTATTATTATTAAGAGTTTAAACATAAAATAGTTAAAAGATCTAACCTAATGATTCTTTGTCAGATTTCTGGTGAATACATGTGTTTTCTCATCTCTACTAGAAGAAAATGGAGAGGCAGATTACTTAACTGAGCATTTATGGTGCTACAACAGATAAACATGGGAGTTTACATTGACAAAAAAAGTCTGAACCATTTTATTTGCATTTCCTAATATCAAGCTAATGCTGTTGAAAACAGCTTGCAAAGATTTTTTTTTCAAACAGCAGCACTTAAGTATAAATCTCTCTTATAGATTGGAATCTGTCAAACAGCACATTTACAACCTGTGGTGTTATGTACTGTTCATATGCAAGTATCATGGCATTGTTGAATTTGCATCACTCTCAAAGTTAATACATCAATTTAAAATATACAGTTTATATGTTTGGTTGGGTGTTAGCTAGCTAACCAGACAAATAAGAACAGGTGAAGAACAAAGCACAAAATACAAGGTTGTCATAGGAGAATGAAGGAAAACACAACCTCACAAAATGAGTCAACTTCTGGGAATTTAATGTGCATTACAAGTTAGATATCAAGCAGCTGCCATTCAGGAAGACAAGAACAAAACAAGGAAATGATGATGTGTTTCTACAAAAATGTTTGCTTAAAATTAAAGGTGTTCATGATGCTCCCACGTCTCTGTGAAAGTTTACATGTGCTTACCAGCAGCCCGTGATATGGCAACAAATACCCACAGTGATGACACCATCATCATCATCATGCTAGGCCATGAACAGAGCAACATGCAGAACCAAGACAACAAAAAAATAATGATTGGTCTTCTGCTGCCTTCATCTAATTTCAGCTTTGTTATGTTATTATGTTTCTTCTGATAGTTTTTCTTTCTAAATTATTAATGTGTTGCTTTCATTCATAAAATAAATGGAATTTATTTGCTTGAATTTATTTATTGCATATTTATGAATTTCTTCCGGCTATTCTAATATATTGTGATAATTTGTTTGTTGATAAAATAGTTTCAGCCTATTTGTTTTAGTCTGTGGGGCCTTGAATGTTTTATGTTTTAATTTATTTTCTGTTTCTAAAGTGTTTCTGCTAGTTTCTTGAAAGCTCCTAAGATCATTGTGAAATCTGCACTTGTTTTTTGTATCTGATAAGTCAGACTATCAAATTAAAAATTGATCTTACTGTACTTTAGGTTGAGCATAATTGTCACATACATTAAGACATAAAGCGCACCAACAGCAGAAAAGAGCGGTGATCTAATTTGAATACTCTTGTTTGTGATTTTTGCTGATAAAAGGGTGGTTTGATCCTTTGGGGTTTTGATACCAGCTGCTTTTGTTTTGTGCAGTTATGATTAAACCAACACTGCCTGGGCATTAGGGGACATCACAGGCCGCAAACCTCATACCACAACTACACAGAAACATGTAGCCATGGGTTGAAATACTCTTATTTTGCCACAAATACCTTTTCACTGGATTCTTCATTTTCCTTTTTTCCTTTCTTACATTCGTTTTCTACTCCTCACCAAACAAGCATTGTCTTCCAACTCCAAATCCCATGGATGAGGAATAAAGCTTCTTCTTAAGCCTGACCCGGAAGCACTTCTGGCATCATCGTCATAACCACCACCTGATAGAGGTGCTTTCTCCCAGCTGCTTTCTCCAGTGAAAACCGTTAAAGTACCTGCCTCCAGTACTACAGCTCCCATGCAGCTCTGTGGGTGTCCATCCAGGAGCTAAGCCAGAGGGATGCTGCAACTCAATATACTGGAGGAACACATGGCCCTGGGAGGCAGCCTCTCTCTGTCCTTCTGCTATATCAACCTCTGTACCTTCCTTGGTACAGCAGTACAGTATAGGTTGAATATGGGACTAGAACTGTCCTGGGTTAGGATGCCCGTCCAAGAAAGGGAGGACTAATTCATTCAGCCAGGATACCCATCCACCATCCATTCAGCCAGGTAAGGAATCATAATCAATGCAATATCAGTCCATCCATTACAATATATATTATATATAATGATACTATATTTATAGTATAATATAGGAATAAATAATCGTATTATGTCCATTGTTTAATTAGATAATTTTTCTTTAAGTGTTTGATTTTTTTCTGCTGCCAGCATTTACTTCCAAATGCTCTAGGTAAAGTGCTAGGATATCTGTAATCACCGGTCTGCTTCATTCTTTCATATAGGATTTTTAAAAAGCTTTTAGTGCCGGTTATTAAAAATGAAAAACTGCTAGAAGCAAAAAGCACTTCAATTGAAACTAACATGGCAAACCGGCACATAAAGAAAATGAAATTTGATGATATGTTGTATAAACAAAGAAAAAGGCAGCTCTGCTTTGTCTTTTTAAGAATAGGGAAAGTGTGTCACAGCTGGCTTATTAGAAATGTGGGTTCAATTACGTATGACAAAATCCTAAGTATATGAAAGCATTACTGTATTGCCATTTACCAAATCTCTCAGGAAGAGTCACTAACACAGCTGCAGTATTAGGTGCATTTGCAAGCAAAACACATCTGACCCCAATCTTTCTGATTTGCTTTGCAAACACTTTAACTTAAATGCGACACCCTAACACGCCAGCACATTACTTAAACAGATTTTTATATGAAAGGGCAAGAACTGGACCTGTAGTTTCCGGTTATCTTTATTGTGCTCATGCATCACATACTTTACTTGTCAAGCAGACATTATTTTATTCCATTAGCTTTCCTTCCTTTCATTTTTCAAACGATTCCCTGCATTCTTTTCATTTACCCTTTTTCGGCCTTCATTACACTGAAGTGTAGAAGTGCTTTGAGGATGAACATAAAGCTGTTCAGGTCAGGTAAAACTTAAGAGAGATGGCCCTTTTCAGGGCCTCATATGTGCTCCTTGGTTTCCATGGTGATCTATTCTTCTTTATCAGGGGTCAAACTGCAGCAAGGACCACTAATTTCATTTGCACTGTCTTCTGTCGACATACTGTCTTCCTTTTGATTCATTTCTTAGCACATTCTGCATGCATTATAAAGTTTAGATTTGTCGAAAGCAAAGTATGTGATGTTTGATAAGTCAGGACAATTTGTATCTGTGAAAGAAAACATTCTTTTATCGTGAGATCTGCATATGACTAAAAAGTGTGTTTGTGAACAAATGTCCTCCTGCCATAACAAGATTGTAAGTTTAATACTTTTATTTTTTTAATTATAACTAGTTAACATCCTGAAAGCTGTATTCATGTTAAAACATCTATTTTTTTAGAAAAAAACATGTAGACATTATTAAATTGAAAAAATGCCAGTTCTTATTCTTAGATCTGTGTGCATTTTATATTCTCTAATACTGACAGGCATACACTCACTGAAGCATTTCATTATAGACACTCAACTAGAAGTCTGTGATTATGCCTTTTATACACCTTGCTTGGAGCATTCTGTCTTTGATGAACATTTCTATTTTACTTATTATGAGATGAATTTGTTTTTTTTATAAAAAAAAAAAAAGAATAGGGAAACCTCTTGTTCAACTTAAATCATTATGCTAGAGGGCCTAGAATGATTTGCTAATATTGCTCTGATCTGTAGGAGTTTTCAAAAAAACCATGAAATCTTGAAATTAGAAGCATCTAGTTTAATATATTTAGCACTATTTTGCACATCAGTTTCATATATTCAGAATGAGATATTAACATTTTGTCTTTTCAGTTTATAGTTAAGGAATTTAATTTACATTGTTATTTGATGTCCACTCTGGAACCGAAGTTTCAAATAACAGCCAGGTAAGCACATCAATTCACCATTTATTACCAAAAAGAAGAAAGTACAACAAAATAAAAGAAACCCATGCTTCTGGCAAGGGGCTCCATTCTTTGTATTTTTACCTCATGGCATCTAAAATAAACGATATTCCTGTGGCATGTCCTGGCTGTTGGCCACTTCTAATTATTAAGGTCCTTTCTAGGATACTTGTGTTCTTTGGCATGTGTTAATTACTCCCAACTGTCAGTGAAATGCACACTAACAACAAGCCAGCCAATTACTGTATGCATGTCCATGGGGCGCTTCAATGAACTCTCTAACTAGATCTCTTTGTGAGGCTCTATCAATGGTAATATCATAGCTAGCGACCCACCGTTTCTCTCCCACTCTCTTGACCTATTCTTTCAATGTTCTCTCTCTCTAAAATGGGCTCTGCTACAATGTCTCTGAGTACAATTACACAGTGTATAGTACAATATCTTCTCATTTCTGATATTACATTCTTTCACAAATTCCCCTTGTGTTGACCATATTTCATTCATGTTGTACCTAGATTACTTTTCGGAAAGTTGCCGGTTCGAATCCCGTAAATGCCAAAAGGGACTCTGCTCTGTTGGGCCCTTGAGCAAGGCTCTTAACCTGCAATTGCTGAGCGCTTTGAGTAGTGAGAAAAGCACTATATAAATGCAAAGAATTATTATTTGTTTTCTGTGCATTTTTTATGCATTTTGTGCATTCATACAGAGCTCCAAGCATCTGCTCCAGCATCTAAGATTCAACTGCCAAACAGACACTATTTGTTTGTTTTTTGCACACATTACTTTTATACAGATCTTTCAGTTTTCTCCCACATTCCAATAATGTCTCTTGAAAACAAAAACAGAACAGAAATGTTTTGTAATTTTTCTATTACTTTTGTAATGTACCCTTTCTTCTGTGTTTACAGTATTTCATAGCTGTGCTTAATTTATAAAGTCCCTTTTGATCCTTGCTGTTAACATTTGTCATATATAACTTCCAAGCTATTTGTTGATATTACATTTTTTGTTTTGACATATTTGTTCTGTTTATTCTGTTGCACTCTATATATTTAATGCTGTATTGTATTCTTCTTTGCTCTGCAAAGTTTCCTTGATAGTACACACTGTAAATAGTTGATTCATGTTCTTTAGAATCCATGCATCAAACCTGTTCCGTCCAATTCTGGTTCACAAAATGTTAAACTCCATTTTGGCAGCAATCTTTGACAAGGTGTGCTGTCAATGGAGTTATATAACATAAAGCTGATTTAATAACTGTTTTTTTCCCTTCTTTCATGCACATGCACATAGCAAACTGCTTAAAGGCTTTGGTAATGGGAATTGCTTAAAAGACTAGGGATTGGTGCTGTCTACTAATGCTTTCTCTTCCCCTTCCTCGGCAGAACAGAAGATTGACAGCCATTTCATCACTGACTTCACTTCCATATCTGTCTGTCTGCACCCTTCTATTTGTACAACTTGAGCTTATACCTCAGAAATCTGCCATCTTGTTTCAGTTTCTATTCAGAACTGTAGTCTAAAAGACTACTCTGTATTTGTGGGAAATCCATTTGTATGGGGTCAACAAGGTGGTGCCCCAACTTGTTTTCATTAATTGTGTTTTATTTTATACCTAAAATAACATTTTTATTAAATATAATTCAACACACAATATCAACTGTAGTACTAACATCCATCCATAGTTTTTCAAATACACTCATCCAGGGCAGGGAGATGGGCTAGAAGAAACATAGCTGCTTGTATCAAGGGTGACGAAGAATGATATACAGGGATTGCAGCATGTTTCCATCTATGTTTGAAGTCACCTTTTCTTGTACAGACATAAGAAGCAATTATCAGAAATACACATAAAATAAAAGCCAGGGTCATTTTTCTCCTTACTATTATATGTACCCACCTACTCATACAGGTTCGCATTCTAACTAATGAAATTACTTTACAGAGTATGGGAAAAAATAGTGGAGCTCCAAAATGAAACAGAATTTAAAATACAAAAACACATAAAACACAAACTCTATTGCCCTAAAATCAACTTATAATCCAAAGGCTGCAAGTCAACAAGACTGTCTTGTCTCGGATTTCCTTCCAAAAGTTGATTGATACAAAAAACTCTATTAATGTCAAATTTATACATTCAATTTTTACATTTAAAATTAAATTCAAACATACAATATAGTCTTGAAAATACTACACTTTCATCTCTTTGGTGGAATATTTGAGGCGTAAATATGTCACTAAAATGCACTGTAATTTAAAGAGATTTAAGACTCAAATACATTTTGTAAAATCTAAAATTAGTGCCATTCCTTGCTAAATCACAGATGGCCTTAACATTTTGCAACAATAATATAAAAAGACAGATTTATTGTTTATGGGAACAAAGCAATTAAATTGTTTAGTAATTAATATAGTGTCATGCTCTTAGAATTATAATACTTATTTGGCATTCTGCACTTTGTGAGCTCCATGATAGGATTCTTTTTGAAAAACATTAAGTAGAATGATCACTGATTAATTTACAGTAAATTACCTTTTGACTCTCTTTCCAACTTATAATTAGTTAAAGGAATCTGAAGCTTTATGGCTATATCTAAGCAGACTGAAGGCAATCAGCAGTAATTTTATGAGTTAAATGAAATGCACACTGCAATGGGACTTAGCTTTAGCCTGCAGCTAGTCTTGATATGTTGCAGACACTAAGTTGACATTCATGCTACAACGGGCTAAATTTTAGCACACTGCACTTAACTAGGAGGACACGTGGCGGCTCCAAATTGGCAGCAAATATCTGTGAGGAAGCAACAAGTACAACTGCATCACTGACAAACTAATTTATACTGTAGGCTTATAGGGTCTTTATTGTCACATGTACAGCACAAAGTGAAAATCTTACTTGCATGTGCTAATCAACATACAAAGTACAACACATTTGACACTCGCTGGTGCAGTGGTTAATGAGTATAAGAAATTTACCTTAAAAATTCAATCTTCTCTACCTGAAAAAATCTTAGAACAAGAGCATGGTTGGACAAGAAATGTAATAATAATCATTATTAATATATTACTGTCATTCTTAGTAGTGGAAATGGAAGCTGCCACATGTGTGCCATGTAATACCAAGTGCACTGAAGAAATATTACTTAATCTATCCATCCATCCATTATCCAACCCGCTATATCCTAACTACAGGGTCTGCTGGAGCCAATCTCAGCCAACACAGGGCGCAAGGCAGGAAACAAACCCCGGGCAGGGCGCCAGCCCACCACAGGTATTACTTAATGTTATTGATAAATAAAGCCAGGTGTCAACAGCTGTATACGTCTCCAAATGACAGAAAATGACTTACACTAATTATTATTGTGTGATGATTTGGGTTTAGCATTTACTCAATGATTAGTTAGAAAACAGAACATATAATATTTAGCACTTTTCACAAATAGCAAAAAATGGAAACTTTAAGAATTGTTCTCCCCTTGCAATGCCGTCTGTGTTGAAATTGTTCGGCAAATGGGAATTTACAGTTTTCTTACCTATTTCAAAAATATGTAATTAGGCTCATTAGCAGTATTAAATTGATGAAGTGCAGGAAAGTGTTGCTTATAAAAGACTGAATGCCTTTAAGAGTTGGTGCCTGCCTTTACTTGTTACTTTGGGCTTAGTCCACAGCTCCTTCTAACCATTTAAGTTGAAGAAGGTAGAGAAATGTTGAATGCCTCAGTGACGGATACCATTTCCACGACTTTCTCTAGCAAGATATACTGACGGCCAAGTGACTTGACCACATGTGTAGGGACATGTTTAAAAGGAGGCACAGAATACTGAAAGATGACCACTTAATAACCTTATTTTGTTATTGGTCTATATACACCTTGGTACTTTTGTATTTAAATAACTACTTCAGATTATATATTGGTACAGAACTCCATTGAGTGCAGGCTCAGCGCACTGTTACAAGTTGAAATAACAGACTTAATAAATTGCTAGTTACATAATGTTTACACATAAACATACAGATTTGTTTAAACACTCCAAATGGAACCTAAAAATATCTGTCCATTAACATAACTGCGGGCAATTGACAGTGGAGGAGAGGAAAACAAGAAACTCCAGTCAGCAGCAAATATGGAGAAAATAAACCTATTGGGGTGTCTACAGTCAATTAGAACAGAGAAAGACACATTTAATCACAGTCCTGCAAACCTCAGTTAACTGACAGAAGAAACTTTACATCTGTTGATTCCAAGGCTTTCCAACTGTACTATACTTTATAACTACTACTTTTTTTTTAACTCTGGCTACCTGCATCAAATGATGAAACTTGTAAAAGATGTACTACTAACAACAATAGCAATAACAATAATAGTAGTAATAGTATTGTTACAAATACAAAATACAGTAAAATTGTTACAGTAATACAGTAAAATGTATTAAAATACATCATTTTAAAACACAAATCCACCTGCCTAATGCTTCTGCTGTTGTAGACTCACTGCTTAAAAAGATTGGCTTTGAATCTTTGCCCATCACTGACTATGTGGAGTTTTCCTCCTGCATTCCTGCACTCATAAGAAATTTGACAAACAAGATGAATCTGTTCAGTCCATTAAGCTACTTTATTTAGCTAATAGCTAAACTGTCAAAATATCTCATCCAAGTACTTCTTAAAGTTTGTCAATGTATTTGTTACAACTATATATCTTGGATAGTTTGTACCAGATTCCCACAACTGATTGCATAAAGAAGCGCTTCATGGATTCAGTTCTAAATGTACTTTCCCTTAATTTCCAGAAAATGTACTCATTTTTAGGATTATACTTATTTTGAGCGTAGATCAAAACGCATGTGAAGCAACACCATCATTTAAAGTTGCATATCTTTTTTTTACTTTCCCATTCTGTGGTTCTCATCCCCCATAGAATCTGCATTATTCAGATTATAAGTCTTTTATTTAGGATAAATTGTGTGTTTTGAAAGACGATCTTGGATTTTACCAAGTTGTGATCACTGTATCAATAACATCTGTTTTATTGTAAGAGATGAGCTCTAGACAGGCACTACAACATGTTGGGCTTGTAACAAACTGGGTGAGAAAACAGTCAT
Source organism: Polypterus senegalus (assembly GCF_016835505.1). Taxonomy (NCBI): domain Eukaryota; kingdom Metazoa; phylum Chordata; class Cladistia; order Polypteriformes; family Polypteridae; genus Polypterus; species Polypterus senegalus. The sequence goes on from NC_053161.1 coordinate 93,565,722, forward strand.
TTGCCATTAGCACCATTTCAGTTTTTCGTGTTTCTGATAGGAGCCTCTCACTCAATACTTGGAAAGTTAAAATTACTCATAATCAATACTTTCTGTTTATTGCACATACTGTATGTCTTATTTCATTAATAAGAATATGAATACTGCCCCAAAATATCAGAATTTGATGGCCTGTGGCAAAGACCAATAACTAAATCACATGTTGATGTGTTCTCTTCTTCCATCCTAAATATATTTGTGCCCATATATAATGTATCACATGTAGCACCACACCTACTCCTTTCCTCCCTTGCCTATCTTGCCTGAAGCAAGTCACTAACACCCACTAATATGATATTCCTTTCATCACTCCCATTTATCTTCAATTCCCATAATATGATGTCAGTGCTATTGCCTCTTGTTTGTGCATTTTCTTTCCATTGCACCTTGCATTAGGGAATAAACATTTTAAATGAGGAAACATACTTATTGTTTTTAGTTTTCTTTTATGTCAAGTTGGCTGTTTTTTTCTGTCTTGCTCAGCCCCTTCAACCCCTAAGAGTCCCCAATCTAGTTGAAATGTTTGCACCTGCACGTCCCCAAATATTCTGGCTCCTAGATTACTTGTCCCTTTCTTTTGTAGATGTAGCTCATCTCCAATGAATGAGAAACATAATCTTATTCTCACCATGCCTTCATCCTCCAGTCCAGTCTTCCTTTCACAATCCAAAGATGTGCATGTTAAGCTAAGTGCTGATGTTAGCTTGGTTCTCAAAGACTGAGTGTGGATGTGTGAGCACAATTAACTTGACCCTGATCTAATGTTGGGTGCAACCTTGCTCTTGATCACACTAGGATAGGCACTGGCTTTCCACAAGCTTCTGTTGAATAAGAAGGCTAAACAAAGTTGGCATAAGGAATAGTGATATACTATGAAGAAGTAGATTTAGAAAGGAAAAATAATTGAATTGTTGATTTTTAATAACCTCTCTGCTATTTTTGTTATTGCTATGCCATCAAAGGCACTGAACTCCAATAATAATGGGAGGAACTTTCCTGGCTAATGAATCATCTGTACTTCTGACTATTTTAAATTATTGATTGTTAATAACTTAGGGTGGCAGGCACAGTGGGTAGCGCTGCTGCCTTGCAGTTAGGAGACCTGGGTTCGCTTCCCGGGTCTTCCCTGCATGGCGTTTGCATGCTCTCCCCGTGTCTGCGTGGGTTTCCTCCCATAGTCCAAAGACATGCAGGTTAGGTGCATTGCCGATTCTAAATTGTCTCTAGTGTGTGGGGGTGTTTGTGTGTGTGTGTGCCGCCCTGCCCGAGGTTTGTTTTCTGCCTTGCACCCTGTGTTGGCTGGGATTGGCTCCAGCAGACCCCTGTGACCCTGTAGTTAGGATATAGCGGGTTGGATAATGGTGGTAGTGGTATTATAATGTTGCTAAGGAGCATAGTAATATATGTGTAAGTTTACATGCATAATATTCATAGATTTTTAGATTTCTTATTTATTCACATATGAAGATACACTTAACTAATCTACTCTGCATCATTTCTTTTATTTCCTTGGAAACAGCAGCCATTTAAACCTTTTATGTAAACAACAAAGTAATTGACTTTAAAAAATAATACAGTTGGAAATGTTCCAGAGAAAGAGATTAATAATAATGCTTGTATGCCTCCATTTTAAACACAATCAAGATGTGTCACCCATTTCAATGAGTTTTATTATTAATTCATAAGAGGTGAGGTATATTACTTTGTCAGCAGTTTATTTGGCCAGTTTTTTTTTTATAGTAAGATAGAAGAAGGTCTGCAGTGACGATAAAAACTGGTGTAAAAAATAAAAGCTACAAAATGTTCTAAGTGTGGGGTCTATAAGTGAATATGTATATAGCCCTGGCATTGCATTTTTGGTATTTCACTTCTATACTGTGCAAGGACTAAACAAAGAGAACAGAATTGCAGAGAGCAGCTGTATCTAATTATGCATACAAAATGGTAACTGCTCCTTCATTCTGACAAATAATGATGAATGTCTTGTGTTGGGGGGCTGCTGATTGTCTTAAATCCATGGAATATGTAATGAAAATAAAATGTAAGATTAAGATGAAATATATCCAGTGATCAGGCTATAAACAGCTAAAAAATACAGGAAATGGTATCTCTGCTGAATAATATTTCTTTGAAATATACTATATTAAATTAAATGGCAAATCCTCTGAGGCAGGGAGAAATAAGATATAAAAATCACATTGCTGAGCATTGAACCTTGCGACTGGCAAATGAGGTTTAATTTCTACCATGTGTCTTGGAGAAGCCAATATTTAAAACAGTATTCTAACTACAGTATGGCATTGATGACATATCCTGCAGAGCACCGTCTATGATGGGTGGTAAGTAGATGCCAAATACAGTGTATAGTATGTCTCACATCTCAGAAGCTGTTTCTTTTCTGTGCTGCACTATCTTCTATTGTACTGAACCTCTAATGACATTTTACTTACATTTTTTCTATTTAAGACTCAAAAGTTATTGCTTTATTCTTTTATATTGGACGTGCTTTTTGCAGATAGTTTTGTGATAGGGAGCTCTGTCATAAAAGGAGTAAAATATCTCCCTGAGTTACTTCCATCTAGGCTTTTTTTTTCAGTAATGCTCCATGGGTGCATATGTACACCAATATGAATTATAATAATAATTTAAATGTTTGTAATTGTAATGTTTTATTTTTTTGTTGTTTAAGTACTGTATGCTTTTAAATAGTTCATGGAGTTTTCTTTTTTAGGGTTGTTTCTTGTCAGGGGTTAATTCGAAGGATGCCAACATTTTGGGGAATCTGCCAGAGCAGTGGAAGGTTTCTTTAGCAGGGCTGTAAAAAGAGGTACAAATGCAGCTGGGACCCTAATGTTTTGAAAATACCAAGTGTTTGAACAGAATATACTGTATAATAATGTATAAACCAACTGTAAATGATCATGTAAATATATCTAATACTTGGGTATGAGTAAAAGTAGTACTCTATAAATGGATCTGTATGTAAAATCAAATAAATTTACATTATTTGTCTTTGAATATTTTCTATTTAAATGATGTTGGTGCCTTGGCAGGGCTTGAGTTTGCAGTGTATATAACACATGTACAGTATGTTACAAACCACTAGCATTTTTGGCATCAAAGTTCTAGTTGGGCCACACCAAAATTTTCCCATATGCGTGCACACTTTTCTACCAAGTACATTAACTTTACCAATAATGTCTTTCTCCTTTTGACAATGACACTTTTTGTCATTGATTCCTGCTGTATTGTTTGATTTTAATTTACATTTTATCTTGTTTCATTTCTTTTTCTTAACTCCCTCATTTAGAGCTCTCAGATGGTGGCTTGATTGAATCAGTGACTATCTGAGAACCCCACTCAAGAAACCTCCAACCACATCTGCCCTGTTGAGCCATGTGGGACAGGGTCTTGTACCAGTGTTCTTTGGCTCCTTTTGTGCTGTGGACTTTATTCAGGTTCATTTAGGTTTTCTTTCATTCTTTGGAATATTTTGAATACATTTTTAATATTTTTTAAATATTTACATCTTATATTTAGCTTTGATTTTTTAAAAATGTGCATTTTTATTAATACATTTAATTATGTTGTACAGTACTGTTTGGCAAGGTATTTTGGGTTTTGATTGTCAGCACTTTTTTCCATCTCTGCTTGTGCTATTATGCATTGCTGTATTAAGTACATTTGAGAACATTTTTGCTTTGACAGAGTTCCCGAAGGACTATGTCAATGTGTGTCTGCAAAAGGAAACAATATGTAAAGGTTATGTCTACAAACAGAAAAGACATTCACACATTCAGCACTTTTCTATTCTTTTTCCAGTGCAAGAATAACCTTTAGCTATATTTTTGCCTGACTTTGTTAATTTGTTAAAACATTTGTCTTTTTTTCAGAATAGTACTACTTGTATTTGTTTGCTTTCTGGAAACTAATCTACATTTACGCAGGTACTCACATCTCCCCATCAATGGACAGCTGAGTAATTCAAATACTTGTATTTTTAAACATAAGTCTGCACACTTAGATTAATTTTTTAGACTTGGTGTTAACCTATCAGGATATTACATTACGCAATGCCTTCTGCAGTTTGTGTTCTTTTTAGCAGATAAAATGTTAACAGTTTGAAAAATGTTTTCATCATCTTTATGTATAATATGCTACCGTAACAGTTCATTTGTCTGTCCAGGATTTTAAATCACCTGTAGCTCACAAACTGTTTGACCTATTGACCTGAAATTTGATACATATATACTACGTGACGTACCCGCTTTCGGGGTGATGATTCATCTCCAAAGTTATTCCTCTTTTTATTTTTATTTTTATTTTAATTTATTGTAGAATCAACTCTCAGCAGCGGTCAGTAGGGCGGCCATGCAACTCATTCGTACAGGCGCCATTCTCATCCCTACCACCTTCGCCGTCACTTCACCTACCTCTCTATATCTTAAATCATTCTTGAGGTAGATTGAAGACTTAAGTGCCAGCTTAAGTGAAAAATGAAGGAAAACATACAAAGTAATTGCAACACAAACACTGACTTAATCAGTTTTAATGCGAAAAGATGCCAACGAAAGAAGAGAAGAAGCGGGCCGCTAGGGTGGAGAAATGAAGAGCTGCCCAGGAAGCAGCAAGCCCATCAACCTCTGAGCAAACGATTGCTAAACGTACAGTGAAAGAATAGGAAAACTATGAATGCTCAAGTCATGTGTTTTCACTACACCTTTCTGGTTTTATATATAATTCCTATGCGAATGATTGTTGTCATAGACATCCTCACCTGTGTCCAGGATGCAAGTCTACTGTAGTCTACTGTCATAACCCTATCTAATTTTTTTCTTTTCTTGAATGATTCTGTACAGTTTTGTGAATGGTCTCATACTTTTTGCCTGGATATAAATATGCCAGACTAAAGAAGGCAAAGGAGATGAACCAAGAGATGGAAGGGAAAATGAAAATCAAAATGAGCAAGGTTGAAAAAGCAAGTAGCACAAAACAAAACTGAGCTCCAAAACACAAAACTCAAGTAAAGAATATTTGTTGAAGAGTAAAAGCACACAAAGATTTTAACTCCCTAAAAAGACTTCATTCTAACTACTGAAAATATTTGTTTTCTTAATATAGAACTTGGATGCATCAGATGTGCGACAGTGTCTGCAATAGCGTTGGTATGTGGAGGTCACACAATGCAACTATGGTCTAACATTGAAATTGTAGCTATCTGTTTTATTTGTTAGTTTCTTTTAAAAAAATCTAAATAAAATCAAACATATTACACATTTAAATAATAATATTTCAAGATATCATAAAAACCTCAAACTTCAGATTAGAAACTAATAGTAAAAATGAGCTGTCCAGCTACCCATCAATGAGAGAAGCACTGGATAAAGGTACTTCCTTCAAAACAAAACAAGTCAAAAAGTACAGAAAATTAAATATGAAATACTCATATTTTTGACATCTTCTTGTATGAAGAAGCCAATGATGTCCTAGAAGCTTAAAGGACTATGAAGGAGGCCCACAGTAATTTGGAGATAGCAGCAAGAGAAAAGCTAGGATTAAACAGGCTGAAGTCAAATAAATTGTTCAGACTGGATTTATCCTAGAGTGCCTAAAGAAGTAAGTAATATTATATATATACTCTTAGCGTATATTTTTCAGAAATCACTGCACTTTGGGGAATTTTCTAAAGACCAGAAAGCAGCAAATGTTATTTCTTTATATAAAAAATGATTAGGGCAATCCTAGTAACTATAAGCTCGGAAGCTTAACATTTATCATGGGAAAAGTTAATGGAAGCAATTATTATAAGAAACGATTGAGCAACACATGTAAGGGTCAGGTGTACGAGTATAAAGTCAACAGGAGTTTAAATGGGGCATATCACCTTTCAGTAATATGCTAGAATTCCATGAGAAAACAAGACTAGCATACAATATTATTTATCTTTGTTTTCAAAAGCTTTTAATAAGGAATAAGGTATCACATGAGAGGCTAGAAATCTTACTAAAGGAAGTGTGAATAAAAGCCCACTGTATAGAAAGGAGCAAAACAGGTTTAAACACAGAAGGGGTGATATTAAAAGATAGCACAGCAAAAAATGCTTTTTAAAAAGAAAAATATAAATAAGAACAAGTGAAAACACTGTCACTGGAACAAGTCTCAAATTCATTTTCTAAGATTTCTTAAAACAAATGCTCAATCCAAAATGACGAACAGCTTAAAATTGGTTGTTAGCAGCTGATCTGAGCAATTCTAATGTAAAATAAGTAGAACTGTTGTGCAAAAATACATTCAAAGTAATGTTTGAAACTAACAAGCTTTTCATGATTTTATACTTACCTACCTCTTACTTTAAGACAAATTACCCTGCAATAAGGCACAATTCCAAATATTAAATAGCAAACTGTGTTAAAATAAGACTAAAAGAGAAATAACATGTCACACAATCACACTAGTTAGCTTATTTTCAAATTAACAATCAATACTGCGTACACAATGTATGGTAAAAAGGTAACACAAATGGTTTTTATTTAAATTTAGCACTATTATGTTTTTCTGTAATGTTTCAAGTGAAAGCCATAGCTAAACCAAGTCAACGTCTCAAATCATTTCATTTTTTGTTTTTGATCAGGTGAATTTTAGCATTGTATGTCTCTTGACCTCTATACTAGTATTTTGGTGCACTAAAACATTTCTGACAAAAAAATAACATCAATACTAAAGAGCAGTTGCCAGAAGCATTCTCATCAACTAAAATTTCATGTTTATGTGCACTTGCAGGCCAACCAAGAGCCAAATGACAAGAACAAATGACTGCAATCAAAATTACTGTCCATCATCTGTGCGATAAAAGATCTCGGATCAGAGACTAAGATCTTGGTGGTGAATAAAATCTAGGAATACCTCCATTTGAATCACTGACTGTGGTGGCCAAACACTTTGAGTGTATGAGATAGAGAGAGTAGCAATATGCCATCTGTTATAAGGCACTGTTAGGGAGTTTTTCTTCTGGCAACATTGTTACTGACATACAATATCCAAGACCCAAAAGGAAGTCTGAAAAACTCACAATCATCGGTAAGCTGGGGAGGGGGCATGTTTAAAGTTAGATATGTGGTATGTGTGAGAGATCTCGGTTTCAACCTTGACCTTTGTATGTGTTCATATAAGAAGCAGCTCTGAACCTTCCCAATGTATTTAGGAAGAGAAACATGCAACATCTAAAAACTTATCCTTTACAAAAGTCATATTAACATAGGTTTTAGTCATAGTGATACCACAATGCATTATTTGCTTGATCTTAACTACTGAGTTAAAATCAATAGTTCTCAGAATAAAAGTAGGTGTTTTTATGGTTTGGTTCCTGTTGAGTCCTTGATTTCTCTGGCACACGTGGAAGGATGTTCAGTATATGTTTTCTTTGTTAAGAAGTTCTTCTCCTTCTTTACTTTGGTCACATCTTGTAATTAATTTTCTGTCAGGTGTCACATACCGTTTATCATGTTTGCTAGCATAAAGCTTATGTTTGCTTGGTAGTCAGTAATGGGTCGACTCCTGTCTTTAGCAACATGAACATGTGGCTTTATTTACAGTCTCTTGTGCTTGTGCACCTTATTTTACTTTGTTATTAGTATTATTAGTATTTTTTTCCTATTTATTTAGCATATGCCTTCATCCAAAGAGACTTACAAAGCAAGTTATAATACATACATGAATTAAGGTGCAAGCATCAAAGCAAAAGAGAAAAAGATTAAAAAGTGAGCACAAGAGAGCAGAACTACAGTACTACATAATTATACTTCCAGTTTAAACTAAGACAAAAACACAGTATCCTAAACTCTTTGTTAGTATAACAGCAGCTATCCTGCAGATAGGTAAGCAAATCCAAAATATTTAATGAAAAAAAATGTGTTTTAAAAAGATGCCTAAACACAAGTAAAATTCTAATAGATTAAAGGAGATCATTACACAGCTTTGGTGCAAGAATAATAAAACATTGTCCAGTCTTGGCATGTCTGGCAAGAGGTAGGTTGGTCAGCACACAGGCAGAAGCAAAACAGGGAAATAAGGAGAGCCCAAGGATTGGAGATACTGTATTGATGAGCAGAATCATTCAGTGAACTGTAGATTGAGATAAGAGTTTTACATTAGATCTTTACAGTAATAGGAAGCCAGTGAAGAGACTGAACAGTAGAAGTGAAACAGGTAACAGAACACCAGTCAAGCAGCTACATTTTGGAGGAGCTGAAGAGGTCTGGTAGCAGCTGAAGGCAGTCGTGCCAGGAGAGAGTTGCAGTAGTCCAGTCAAGAGAGAGCCAGTACCTGAACAAGGAGTTGCATGGCCAGAAAGGGTGATCTTGCTAACACGGTTTTCAAATAAAGAGGGGGTGTAACAAAACAAGTTTGTACCACGTCTTTATCTGAAAACGGTGTCAGATTAGAATGGGGGTGGGGGGGGGGTGTCTGGAAGCTTGAAAATGAATCTGACAATAAAACAGGGGGGCTGCACTGAATAAGCTCCAGTTTTATTCTCTCAATGACGAACACGCTGTAACACCCCCCACCGCATCTCCTGATCTGACTCTAAGTAGCAGCGTCAGCATAAATTCACACTCGATCTGATGCTGTTCGTTTTCAAATAATATTGCATTACTGCGATGATGTTTTCTGATTAATTTTATACCCAATGTCCCATATATTTGTCTCTTTCTTTTTTTTCTCCATGCTGCGTCGACATTGTGCACCTGAAGAAGTGAGCTTATTCAGTGCAGCAGGAACACTCAATAAAACTGAACAAAAAGAAAATAAAGTGACAGTGAGATACGAAGAAGACAGATTCATCAGCGTTTGTGTGTCAGCTTTTATCTCTCCAGATCAGAAAATGTCCAGTTCCATTTCCTCAAAACACTACTGGCATCTACAGTTATTCCCAGTTTCAAATATAAACTAACAGCGTCAGACCCCTAGGGTGGTGTATGTATGGTGATCGTGACTGAGAGAATAAAAGTGAAAAAAAAAGCTAACTTTTACAAGTACAGTACTATAAATGTACACTGTCTGTTACAGACACAAACTAAATGTATGTGTGTACTGTATAATATTAACAATAAGAGCAGGTCACTACTGAAAACAGAATACAGGAGACAGTCAGGATGAAACCGGGGACTCTTGATTACAAGTCGGCAAATCTTACCGCTGCGCCACGGATGCTGTTGTATCATGCAGAGCTATAGCGCATCTTTATGTGAAAACAGCAGTGTCAGATGTGGAGGCTAGGGTAGGATCGTGAACACGACTGAGAGAATGAAACTGAATAAAAAAAAAACAGAGCTAACCTTTACAAGTATCATACATTTACACCGGCTGTTACAGACTGAAATCAAATGTATGTTTTTATTCTAAAATAGTAAGAAATAAAAGAAGCTCACTTCTCAAAACAGACTCGTCGGGGATCAAAACCGTGAAGTTTTGATTACTAGTCAACAGTTGATACCATTGCGCCACCAAAGCAGTCATAGTAAATGCATGTCAATGTCGCACCCTAACGCATGTTGTTTTTCAGCAGTTATATTTTTGAATAAAAGCACACTTGTTCTGTTATATTTGTACCTTCTGTGAAAGTGTTTCTTTGATATTTGGACTTCAGGCTACACACATTATAAACTTCATGTCTACATTTTGTCACTTGTTAATTAAATATGAAAAACGTTTCTTTTTTAATAATGTGTTTACATAGATCGTTGTAGACATGGAACACACATGAAATGCATGTGTTCCAAATAACTATATAGTACAGTGGAACCTCTAGATACGATCACCTCTGTATACGAGAAATTCAAGATAAGAGGAAAGTATGAGCAAAAAATTCGGATCTAAATACAAGCATTGGCTCACGTAACGAGCCACGAGCCAGGCTGTGGTTATGTGTGACGCGTTTCCTGATCCATCTCGACTCAGGGATTCACCCAAGCTGACGCTGCCAGCCCGTCAGCTCACTCAGTGTTCCTTGTTCTCCCATAGTGTGAGGATCTACGCGTTTGTGCGCTTGTGATTTCATTGTAGCGCTTTAGCAGTTCGCTGTATAAGCATATCCAAAAATATCACGGACATGCAGACAGAGAATAGGAGACGATTGCCCTCAAGAGGAGAGAGAGAGAGAGAGAGAGAGGCGAGCGAGAGAGATAAGGAGAAAGAGAGAGAGAGAGAGAGGCGAGCGAGAGATAAGAGAGAGAGAGAGAGAGAGAGAGAGAGAGGCGCTTGCGCGCGAGCAAACAAGAGAAAGAGAGATCAGGAGAGAGAGAGGCACACGTGTGCGAGTGAGCAAGAGAGATAAGGAGAGAGAGAGACGCGTGCGTGAGCGAGAGGGATAAGAAGAGAGAGATGCGCACGAGAGAGAAGAACCATCAGCTCAGTTATGCTCACATGACGCTCAGCAGACAAAGTGTATCCATACTACTTGTATTGCAAGACATCGCTCGTTTTATCAAGTCAAAATTAATTAAAAAATTTAGCTCGTCTTGCAAAACACTCGTAAACCAAGTTACTTGCAAACCGAGGTTCCACTTGTATATATTATTTATCAGTGTTATTTGTTAGGAAAATTGATTTTTATGTTGATATTTTTGGGGGTGCGGTACGGATTAACTTGGGCAGCAGTAGCTCAGTCGGTAGAGCGGGTGGTCCAGCAATCGGAGGGTCGCAGGTTCGATCCTGGCTCCCGGCATGAGAATGCAGCTGTTGTGTCCTTGGGCAAGACACTTAACCTACCTTGCCTGCTGGTGGTGGTCGGAAGGATTGGTGGCGCCAGTGTTCGGCAGCCTCACTTCTGTCAGTGTACCCCAGGGCAGCTGTGGCTACATAGTAGCTTATCATCACCAGCGTATGAATGTGTGGGTGAATGACTGTTGTGTTGTAAAGCGCCTAGGGGGGTTCTTGAACTCTAGTTAGGCGCTATATCAAATACAGGCCATTTACCATTAACTGGATTTCCATTATTTTAAATGGGGAAGTTTGTTCTAGATACGAGAAATTCGCTATACAAGCTCAGTGCTGGAACGAATTAAACTTCTATCTCGAGGTTCCACTATATTTATAAAAGGTGTGATTTTGCTTGACTTCTCACTCTATACAACTCTAAGCAACTGACACACAGGTAAACAGACTTGAGCTGAGAAAACTGTACGCTGGTGGGGGATGTGATAGCAGACTGATTGCTGCTTATCAACACATTTAAAGGACAAAAGATGCTGATGGAGAGGTGAGAAGCGATTTAAGGTGGGACGGATCTACAGGTTTTGTAGGCTCTGGTAATTCTAGTGTTAAATGGTCCATCATGGAGACCTCTCTGGATGTCACTTTGGTTCTCATCAGATAAGGCTGATCATTCATAGAGTTTACATTCCACAAAGGGTTGTGCACTGCATTGTCCTGGTAATAAATGGTTCAACAGTCAATGTGTTAAGCAGCAAGAGACCTTGATATCTGTAGGATAGACAGGCATTACCCATTTTGCTTTGCTTTGGCACACAAGTCCTTTGCTTAAGAGGCAGCTACCAAACTCTTTTAACTTGCCCAATCCATTGCCAACTTTCCCAGTTCCCCATTCTGCCAAAACCCACACCATAATGTCTGATCCCTCACCTTCGTAATCTTCCAATAACATGCACTTCCATCTTTCCTATAACAAATTCATAGCATAAGTCCAATCCAAATCTTATTCTGCTTTTGATAACAGAGTGCCTGGTCCTTGGCTATTTGCACTGTATGAAATTAATCTACATCATACAAATACTCGTCCTTTGATTTTTTGGAAGTCTTCCATCCATTTTTCTTCAGTTTTTAGGATGTTCATCATTTACCACACCCATAGATTCATTACCACCTTCATTTTTTTCTACAGTTGCTATCAGTCTGCCCAGTCCTATACAAGTTTGCCAAGCTTACCTTACCTGGGAACAAATTCACACTCACATCCACAGACCCCCACTTCCCAAAACATGACTCGCCCCCAACCTCTCTTGTACTACACCCACAGGCCAAGTCCAACCTCTTATTCTGTTTTTATGATCAGGATACCTATATTTCCTTGAACATAAGTTTTTCCCTGCTTTCCTTCAGTCCTGAAAATTTCCCAAATACTTTCTGATTAAATTAAGCAATTTCATTAAGAAAGCCAAATAAATCAGCCTCATACTATTGTCTATTATCATTATTTCTCAGCCTTCTTTCTGTAGTGGCACACTTTTTGTTACAAAAATCATCCTAAAGCACACCACTGTCTTACTAACCACAAACACATTATATCTCATACAAGTGCTCAACTGCCTGAAGGGGCAGGACTACCAGTGAAGCCGGTAAAAAAGCAGCTCTGAGATCAGCGTTCACAGACACAGTACATAGTGAGCACTTTGGTGGCATCTCCAAGCTGCTTTGCCCTGCCCCTCTCTGCCCGCTTCTCCAGGTAGACCTATCCTCCTAAGTCAGGTCTCAACCACCTGCAGAGCTTGTTCATCTCAGTTTTAGAGCCAAGAGCACTACACTATTATTTCCTTGGTACACCTGGGTAGCTTTCATGGTTCACCACTTTGCCACAGCAAACTAGTTGAAAAACACTACCCTAGATGACTGTGCCTACTTTTATGCCCCGGTCATTGTCCACAACACTTCGACACTTTGAAATGGCAAACTGGGAGAGCAAAACAAGGCATTACTTACACCACATCCAGTTAGTCAACTCGGTTTGTCATAGAGAGTAGAAAAAATCTTTGTGTAAGCTCATTCTCGATCACTTGCATGCTGCTGAAATCTTAAGTCAGGTTGATCCGGTCCAAACTCCTTCATCTTCTTTTTTTCTTTAATTGAATGATTTATAAAGGGCCATTTCACTAAAAAAATCAAAATTTTCTTTAAAATCTGAAGTTTCACTTGAAGTTGCTATCTCCGTAAAGTTGCGATCGCTAATTTGTTGTTACATTAATGGCAGGTGTGAACTGTGAACCATTAAGGTAAATTGAAATAGTGGGCTGACGATTGGCCAATCACATTAGATTAAAAAACCTAAAACAATATTAATTTGCTGCCAATAAATGTGGGATTGTCTGGTGCGCAGAGAGCTGTGTCATTTGAAAAATCAGAAAGAAGCCAATTAAAGGGCTGCCAAAGTATCAAGGACTTACATCCACTCTCATTTGTTTGGCACCCTTCACTCAGGAAATATAAGTATTCACACAGAAATTAAACAATTACAAATCATAACAAATTTGTAGTGAATTTTGACATGCACTGACACTAGGCATGTTGTGCCAAATTAATTTAAGTATCTTTTTTTAATATGTAAGGAATCCCAGCATTCTTCATTACACACCACCACTGACTATCACCAGTCTGGAACGTACAGTGGTTTTCTAAAATAAAGTCACCTCAGCACTCTTGCATTACAAACAATTCAGCATGCCACTGCCCTTAATATTCAATCCAAGGCCTTGGACATTCAAAGATAACATATTAAGGTTATGAGACAAGCCATCATCACCCCATGAAAGAAAAAGAGCTTAGCTGACACAATACATACATAATTGAAACATTCCCTTTGCTTGGAAGTTGTCAATCGCTATACCTTCTAATTTTGTATTGGTAAAGGTCGCAAACCCCAAGATGTGCGACAAATTTAGACTAGCTACATTCAAAAGAAATAGCTGTAGATCAAATTCAAGAATTTGTGCCTTATGAGCTTGAACAGGAACAAAACTAAAATTGAGATAAAAATATATCTGCTGGTCTTCGAAGGGCAGAAAAGGGGTTTTCCAGTTTTGTCTCAAAACCACCTGGTGATTAGTGCCTCAGATGAGAAGAGTTTTTGATGAAGAGCATAGTCTGTGGAAAAGTTCAATCTCATGGGGCAAAGTCACATAGGTCAGAGAAAATTAAAGGCCCAATCGTTTTAAAAATTCCATCACACCCTTCAACATTTGTTAAGAACAATAACACAGGCATTATTTTTCCGACTCGGATCTTCCAGTTCAGTTAGTTTAGAGGAGAAGGATGAAACCTGACACTACACTGATTGTATTTTAGTGTAGAGAGAAGTCACCTTATTTGTCAAGTAATTTCTTAGAAATCTTTTTTTGCTTGTCTATTATCTCATCTACATTTCAGTGGACTGAAGCAAGGTTCTTTTTGAAATCAAGCCTTAAGATTTTTCAAGTCTGTAGTGATGGTGTGGATTTTGCAGACAGTGGAACCTTCATTGAAAAAGGCCTCTCCTCAAGCTGGCTTTTCTTTATGATTTACTTGCTAACTCAGAGTGGATCCCTCTCCCAGAGAACACCTCATCTCTGGTCACCAGAGAGTTAAAAAAAAAAAGTGATATAATAATTGTATTTCTGGAAGGAAAGTATGAGGGAAAGAGTGAGTAGAAGCGGACATCCGTGGAGTGCTCATGTAGCTTAGTCCACCCAGTGCCCAGCGACATGTGATTTCCTCTAATGATATGCATTTCTAACAACTTCAAGAGACCAATTAGAGGCTTAATGTGATCTTTAAAACTATGTGAATCTAAAAGACCATGGGACTTAACACACAACCAAATTTAATAATGCATATAAAAAATATCAAAAGGCAATTTTTTACCTTCATTCATTACTATGGGTGGTTTCAGCAGTTTCATATCTGTCCCTTACTTTGCCAATATACTGTACTGCTTATTATTGTTGCACAAAATGAGAAGAGGCTGATCTATAACATAAAGAATACCCAATATCTACTAAATGCAAACAACAGACATTTAAATGGTTTACTTAAAACTTACATTTTTGAACAAGACATGTTTTTACTGTTGCCAGTTGAATTTTAATAATAATAATAATACATTTTATTTATTTGTAGGCACCTTTCTAAACACTCAAGGACACCGAACAATAGACAAAACACAGATTATAATCAAAAGTAAAATACAAAAGTTAAAATCAGACAGAGCAATTGTAATCAAAGAGAAATTAAGCAGTCTTAAACAAATGAATTAAGTTTAGATTTGAAAAGTGAAAATGATTCAATATTTCTAAGCTCAGGTGGTAGTGAGTTCCAAAGCTGGGGAGCAGAACAACTGAATGCTCTGCTCCCCATAGTGGTAAGACGGGGTGAAGGGGACAGTCAAGTGGATGGAGGAAGAGGATCTAAGGGTATGGGAGGGAATGGCAACATGGAGGAGGTCAGACAGATGTGGAGGGGCAAGGTTGTGGATAGCCTTAAAAGTTAGTAGGAGAATGCTGAATTGAATTCGGAATTGAACTGGAAGCCAATGAATCTGCTGCAAAATGGGAGTGATATGGTGAATAGAGGAAGTTCTAGTAATGATGCGGGCAGCTGAATTCTGGACCAGCTGAAGCTTATAAAGAGATTTGTGAGAAAGACCAAAGAAAAGGGAATTGCAATAATCCAGACAACAAGTGACAAGGCTATGAACAAGGATAGCAGTGGTGTGGGGAGTGATGGAGGGGCGAATATGATTAATGTTACGCAAGTGGAAATATGCAGACCGGAAGATGTTATTGATGTGGAAGTGAAAGGATGAAGTACTGTCAAGGATGACACCCAGAGGAATTATCAACAACAAATGAAAATGATCAGTTTTAGATAATGTTGATTTTGTACCAATGAGGTGAATCTCAGTTTTGTCACTATTTCATTTAAGAAAATTTGAAGAAAACTAGGATTTCATTTCTGCAATGCAATCAGTCAGTGAGGAGGGTGGAAAGGAAGGAGTAGGTTTGCAAGTGAGATAGAGCTGGGTGTCATTAGCATAACAGTGGAAACTAATGTTATATTCAGGAAGGATATTGCCAAGGGGAAGGAGGTAAATAATGAAAAGGAGGGGCCCCAGGACAGAGCCCTCAAGTAACAGCGGTGGGTTGGGATGTAAAAGTTTTAAGCTGAACAAACTGAGTGCGGCCTGAGAGGTAGGATCTGAACCAATCTAGTGGAGTGTTGCTAATGCCAATCGAAGATAATCTATTGAGAAGAGTAGTGTGACAAATAGTGTCAAAGGCTGCACTCAGATCAAGAAGGATGAGAATAGTAATTAAACCAGAATCAGCTGCCACAAGGAGGTCATTAGTAATTTTTATAAGTGTCGTTTCTGTGTTGTCCAGGGGACAAAAAACAGACTGGAACTGTTCATACAGATTATTTTGAGATAAATGAGAATAAAGTTGAATAGCCACTATTTTTTCAAGAATTTTGGAAATGAAGGGTAGATCAGAAATAGGACGAAAATTACTGAAATTAGTCGGATCGGCACCAGGTTTTTTCATTATTGGGGTTATTACAGCAGTTTTAAAAGATGAAGGAACAGTACCAATAGTGAGAGAAGAGTGGATTATAGCAGAGATAAGGGGGACCAGAGAGGGGAGGCAGGCTTTGATTAGAACTGTAGGGAGGGGTTCCAGTTGATAAGTGGATGGCTTAGACTGACAGACAAGATCTGAGATTTCTGAGAATGTAGGAAGCTGAAAAGAAGAAAATGAGTGAGTTGGTGGGTGAAATTCAAATGAAGTACTGGAGGAATCCGTACAGAGAGACTGATGGATCTTCAGGATTTTTTCATTAAAAAAGGACATAAGAGAATTGCAAAATTCAGTTGAATAAAGGTGAGAAGGTAAAGAATCCGGAGGTTGTGTGATATTATTAAGTAATGAAAACAATGACTTGGTGTTTCCTTCATTCAGAAATAATGAGAGTATAATAGTTAGATTTTATTTTGGCAATACAGTCCTTGTAATAAAGTATATAGTTTTTGTACTTCTCTTTGTGAACAAAGAGTCCAGTTTTTTCATATAGTCGTTCAAGTTGCCAGCCTTTGAACCAGGAAGCAGAAAAGAAGAAAGAAACCGATCTAGTTTTTAATGGTGCGACAGAGTTAAGTAAACCATTAAGTCCAGTGTTATAGTGTTAGACCAGTTCTTCAGGAGTGGATAAATTATCAATGTCCATAAGGAAATCAATACTAGAGGAAAGAGAGTCTAAGTTAATATTCTTAATATTACAGAAAGACATGAGATGGAAAAGCTTAGTGTTGGAAAATGCAAGTTTAACATTGAATGAAATAAGAAAGTGATCGGTTATGGGGAGTTCATCTGCAGTACAATCAAGCGTGGTCACTCCAGAACAGCAAATCAAGTCCAAGATATGTCCTTTGGAATGAGTGGGAATATCAGTATGCTGCTGGAATCCAAACTCTCAAGGCAGGATGTAAAGTCTCTAGTAATAGGGACTGAATCCCCCCGAAGTATTATGTTTGATGACACAGTAGATAAGTGTGTAAGGAAAACAAAGTCGTTCAGAAAGTCATTGTTTGGTTTAGGAGGCCAATAAACAGTTGCAATAATAGTACACTGAAAAAAAATGTGAATGATTCACACTTAATATTTTCAATCTGAACCAATATAATTCTTTTTAGCTTATTGATCCCACAATTTTTAAGTTGAGGCAAATCGTTTAGAGTTATTGGGCGCAATTCACTTGTTTTTTTTACTGAAGTAAATCTATTTTTTGAGTTGTTCTTTTTTGGCAGTTGGAAAGCCATCAAACTGGAAAGTTCAACCGAAAGAATATACAAATGGCCCCTCAAACACAGCACATGAACAACCTAAAATATTAAATTAATATATGTGCTATATTCAAATTAACAATGTCCACTTAGTTTAGCATCTATTTAACAGCAAAAGCACAAATAATCATTTTTTTTTATATAATTGTAAATAAATTCAGGCAACAAGGGGTTAAATGAAATAGGATTTTTACGTTTATTCCCTCCACCATAACTTAATTTGGTACAAACAGTAAATAAATTCAGGCAACAAGGGGTTAAATGAAATTGAGATCTGAAACCAAATATTTCAAGCTGCAACACTAAATGACTAATCTTAAGTTGTTTGAAAGAGAAAATTTACGTTAAATGAACAACATCAATGTTATACTTTTTTCAGTGTAGGAAGAGGTCCATTTAATTGACATACAAGAGACTCAAAAGAACTGAAGGCAGGAACAGACAACGGCAAGACTTTCCATTTCTCATGATACATTAACGGGAGACCTCTACCTTGGCCAGAGCCACGGGGTTGAGAGATGTAAACATACCCGGGATTCATTAAGTTGGGAAAAGTCATGGGGTTGTTGCCATGTCTCAGTTAGACAGAAAAAAGTCAAACTTACAATCAGTGAGGAGATCATGGATGAAGGCCCCTTGCTCGTGAGTGAGCGGATGTTCAGCAGACTGAAGTTAACAACGGCATTATCACATTTAGCAATGATGTTAGCTGACCGGGCTAGGCTGGCTAACACACTGTGGTCAGTGACTCTGCCCAAATTACGTGGAGGACATCGAGAACTGGACCAGATGGAGTTTATTATTTTCGAACTGTCAGCTTGGATACTCCGGCGGAACCCACGGTGGATGTATCTTAGACAGGGGAGGAATACGATGTCTGGGTGGAGATACTCGTATAGGCCAGTCAGCGGAGGCTCGGACAGGTGAAAGCGTAGTCGGAGTAGCTCAGCAGGCCCATCGCAGGTTGGATAGTGAGTGACAGGATGGACCAAACAAACACGAACCAAATAAATATTATATCGGTCCACAGGTTAAGCGAAGACGCAGACAACTCAGATGTCCGGAGACCAAAGCCACATAAGTCCCAAGGCAGGGATAGGACGAAAAATAGTCCATACACATCCAAATCAGCAGTCAAGCTAGAAATCAGTCTAGCTTTAAATGATTGAAAAATAAAACTCAACGAATAAATCTGCCTGATATGAAAATGAAAACAAATGCTTAGTCCATTAGATTGTAAGTTAATCGTAAAAAAGTTAAAAAAGAAAAAAAAAGTTAAAAAGTTACCGGAGAGCAGCAGTGATCAGTAACACCAGCATTCGTTCAACCGGTAGTCCATTTTGTTTGCATTTTTCTTGTATCTCTTTTACAACTCTGTTCTCCTTCATGCCTTGTTGTTTTCTCTCAATCCTCCAACCCTTTAAGGTTGAAGGGAATCTTTGCTTCAAACACCACAACTACTAAATTACTAAAATCAAAATTACTCCTGAGCATTACCATGGGACAAATTGGTGCAAGTACTACACCAGAATAATGTCTGAAAAACATATTTTTCCATTTAAGGGAAACTAGAATGAAAAGGAGAACTAAACAGAAAGGTTACTTTGAACTCCCAAGAGTTTTACCCATGAATCTGTGGTTAAAATGATAACTCACAAAACCCAGAAGCAGGCTTTAAATATAAATCTAGACATTAAGATTTCATTTGAGGCTGAGAAACAAAAAATCAACCTGGCCTTAAAAAGTGAGAAGCAGGTATCACAGCCTGTATTGGTCAAAATGGACAACGTTGAAAAAATTCAACAGGGACCAGGGAATCACAGAAAATTTGCTCAAATGACAAATCAAAGTTCTTTACAA
This sequence comes from Polypterus senegalus, assembly GCF_016835505.1. Taxonomy (NCBI): domain Eukaryota; kingdom Metazoa; phylum Chordata; class Cladistia; order Polypteriformes; family Polypteridae; genus Polypterus; species Polypterus senegalus. The sequence goes on from NC_053161.1 coordinate 93,585,223, forward strand.
TAATTGAAGAGTCTATTAACAAAGAAATTGTTTGAAAGGCAAAAAAAAAAAAAAATGGTGCTTTATAAATAGAATTTTGCAGAGAGTAAGCAATTACATAAAAAGTCAAGTCCAGAATCCAAAGAACAGAACCTTAAATGAGAACAAAATTCACTAAAGCAGGGAATTCTACAACAATCACAAAATCAAAAAGTTAAAAACAAGATAGATTAAGTGATAAACAACAATAAGAAACTGAATGCCATAGCATTAACCCTGTGTCTTCTGTAGGCTTGCACAGTGAAAATAAAGTTATATTAATGAAAGATACCAGGCAAAAACAAGCTTTACATGCAGTAGGTCCTCCCTGTGCGGAGTTTGCATGTTCTCAATGTGTCTGTGTGGGATTCCTCCAGGTGCTCCAGTTTCCTCCCACAGTCCAAAGACATGCAGGTTAGGTGCATTGGCGATCTTAAATTGTCCCTTGTGTGTGCTTGGTGTGTGTGTGTGTGTGTGTGTGCCCTGCGGTGTGCTGGTGCCCTGCCCAGGGTTTGTTCCTGCCTTGCTCCCTGTGTTGGCTAGGATTGGCTCCAGCAGACCCCCGTGACCCTGTGTTAGGATATAGCAGGATGGATAACGGATGGATGGATATCTTCAAAACAGCTATAAAAAAGGTTGTGACTTTGGTAAAGTTAAACATATTCAAGTCATCTTGGTAAAAACACAATAATGAACAGGACAATATACTGTAACATTCTGAATCCAGCTTAACTCAATTCAGGGTCATAGAGGCGTGAAGCATGTGGTGTGAAATTACTAAAAGGTCCTGGCATTAGCCTGATAAAGAGTTTGTCATGTAAATATGAGCTTGCAAGGGAATGCTTTAAGGATTTGACTCTACAAGGTTAGTTAGTATGAGCAACTGCCCAAGGACAACTAAACAACTAACAAAAAGAAAAACGCCACAGTGCAGATAAAAAGATTCAAATAAAAACAGACATAAAAAGTAAAAAAAAAATCATTTATAAGAATGACAAAGATGATTAAACTGTAAAAGATGAGTTAAATAAGCAGTAAAATGATAAACTGATCAGAATAGCTTAATGACTATCTTATTATATTTTGAGGCCTCCATTTAAAGTGCAAAAAATGCCACTTGTGACATCACTTTCCTACTCAAGAGGTCATAGCCAAAAAACCCATGGGGCAACTTTGTGGCTACCTTGGACCACAAATACCAATGGAAAGTTTCCAAGCAGCCAAAACAATTCAAAAATAAAGAAAACATTGAAATACACAAAATAGGGTAAAATACCCTTAAAGGAATACTTTATCCAAAATCATATTTTTTTAAATGTTACTTGACTAAACATTAAGTTTTTAGTGATGGTCAAGGAAAACAATTTAAATGTGTGTTTTCATGAAGAAGAGTTAAACATTTAAATTGAAGACAAGGCTCTAGGACAACGCACCGGGGAACAGGCAGGTCTTCAATTCAAAGGGCACATCCATGTGAAAGTGTTCTGGATTCTGGGCTACTTTTATTTTACAAGAGGAATTAATTTAACAATATTTTAGTAAACAGAATTTAAGTTCTATGCACATCTGGAGTATGTGATTGGATGTGAATTGTGTGCAACGAGTACATGGATGTTTTGATATTGTTTGCTGTTGTCCAATGTTGATCATCGTCCGCTTCCATTATAACAAACTTTGCTAGCTCCATTCAACATGAAAACATCAGATTTAACATTTCTTGCGCCCATCACTACAAATGATATTGGGTAAGTATTATTTGAAAAAAAATTTAATTTTTGTGTGGAGTATGCCACATGATGACAGAAGATGATAGTATCCCACTTGAATATGTGTATTTTAATAAAGTAAATTTATCTGAGAGTGTTTGAAATCCAAGATGCTCTCCTCTCTGCTAAAGGTTAAAGAAGTGTGATATGCCTGCTCAACCAACCACAACACAGACTCCTTTAATATGGCTTACATCGCTGAACAATGGGCTGAATCTAACTTATAGTGAAAATACAATGAAAAGCAGAGAAATTCAGTTTTCCTTTTTCCCAATTTAAAAAAATGGCCTCAGGGTGGATATTGTTCACAATTTTTCCAAGCTCTATAATTGCATGTTCTTCATTTTAGACAGTGGGGGCCATCTTTGCAGGATTGCAGTTTAAGCCTTTAACCAGCCTTTAACCAAACCTACCAGGATTTCTTTGGCTGCTGGAACTAAACTGTTCCTTATTATTTTGGTCCCTTCTTTACAGCAATCTGATTCACACTTGCAATGCCATAATCTACTTATGATGACTTCATGATGTGCTTCATGTTCTTGTAGTGTTACTTTTGCTCTTTTCCATTTCACGGCTATGACAAAATGGGCATTTTTGAAGTTCAGTTTGAATTAAATTCAGTAATAAGGTGTTGTAACTAATATCTATATATACTGCTCAAAAGAATTAAAGGAACACTTTTTAATCAGAGTATAGCATAAAGTCAATGAAACTTATGGGATATTAATCTGGTCAGTTAAGTAGCAGAGGGGGTTGTTAATCAGTTTCAGCTGCTGTGGTGTTAACGAAATTAACAACAGATGCACTAGAGGGGCAACAATGAGATGACCCCCAAAACAGGAATGGTTTAACAGGTGGAGGCCAGTGACATTTTTCCCTCCTCATCTTTTCTGACTGTTTCTTCACTAGTTTTGCATTTGGCTACAGTCAGTGTCACTACTGGTAGCATGAGGCGATACCTGGACCCTACAGAGGTTGCACAGGTAGTCCAACTTCTCCAGGATGGCACATCAATACGTGTCATTGCCAGAAGGTTTGCTGTGTCTCCCTGCACAGTCTCAAGAGCATGGAGGAGATTCTAGGAGACAAGCAGTTACTCTAGGAGAGCTGGAGAGGGCCATAGAAGGTCCATAACCCATCAGCAGGACCAGTATCTGCTCCTTTGGGCAAGGAGGAACAGGATGAGCACTGCCAGAGCCCTACAAAATGACCTCCAGCAGGCCACTGGTGTGAATGTCTCTTACCAAACAACCAGAAAGACTTCATGAGGGTGACCCAAGGGCCCCATGTCCTCTAATGGGCCCTGAGCTCACTGCCCAGCAGCATGCAGCTCGATTGGCATTCGCCATAGAATACCAGAATTGGCAGATGCACCACTGGTGCCCTGTGCTTTTTACAGATGAGAGCAGGTTCACCCTGAGCACATGACAGAAGTGAAATGGTCTGGAGAAGCCATGGAGAACATTATGCTGCCTGTAACATCATTCAGCATGAGCAGTTTGGTGGTGGGTTAATGATTGTCTGGGGAGGCATATCCATGGAAGGTCACACAGACCGCTACAGGCTTGACAAAGGCACCTTGGCTGCCATTAGGTATCAGGATGAAATCCTTGGACCCATTGTCAGACCCTATGCTGGTACAGTGGCTCCTGGTGCACGACAATTCCTGGCCTCATGTGGTGAGAGTATGCAGGCAGTTCCTGGAGGATGAAGGAATTGATACCATTGACTGGCCACCACACTTTCCTGACCTAAATCCAATAGAACACCTCTGGGACATTATGTTTTGGTCCATCCAATGCCACCAGGTTGCACCTCAGACTGTCCAGGAGCTCAGTGATGCCCTGGTCCAGATCTGGGAGGAGATCCCCACAACACCATCTGTCATCTCATTAGAAGCATGCACCGATGTTGTCAGGCATGTATACAAGAACACAGGGGCCATACAAAGTGCTGCGTACAATTTTGAGTTGCTGCAATTAAATTTTGGCAAAATGGACTAGCCTGCCACATAATTTTTTCACTCTGATTTTTGGGGCGTCTTTGAATTCAGGGCTCTGTAGGTTGATCATTTTCATTTCCATCAAACGATGTGGCATCCTTTCGTTCCTAACACATTACCCAGTCTATATCAGTAGATCTCCAGGAGGATTTCTTTTTCCCATTGAGATCTGATGTGTTTTCAAAGTGTTCCTTTCATTTTTTTGAGCAGTTTATATAATTCACTAAGGGCATGCAAGATAGCGAGCACAAGCAAAACAGAGAGCCATGCCCGCCAACTCACAGAGCCCCGCCCGCCAGCTCTAAGACCATGGGATATGCTCGATAGAGCCCTGCCCGCCAACTCTAACCCTCCTCCCGCGTTATGGGATACGCACGACAGAGCCCCGCCTGCCAACTGTAACCCTCCTCCTGCGTCCACCGTCGCTCTCGAGGCATGTGCACTGCCTGCTCATGTGCCCACACGCAACAACTCACCAAACAGCCTCAGGCGATTTCGTCTGTGCTACAGTCCACATGAGAAAGACACACACACAGGCGCGCGAGAGAGAGACACACACACTCAGGCGTGAGAGAGAGAGACATACACACACACACACACAGACGTGCGAGAGAGACACACACACAGGCGCGCACGTGCATTGTTGCAATGTTACTTTTCTTGGTTGTTTATTAAATTACGGATTTTTCAAATGTTCATTTTTTTCCCTGTGCTTAAAACTCATTAAAAAAAGTGTTTTTAGTGAGTGGTTTGTAGCACTATAGCGCGAACTCTTGCAGTGTTAGTTTTCTCTGTTGTTCAAGGTTTTCTCAGTGTTATTCAATGTTTTTACATTTAGTTTACTATTACGCTGTGCATTCTATGGTGTAATTAACTATATTTGTGCTTAAAAACTCACCTTCCTCCCGCGTACACCCTCGCTCTCGAGGCATGCACACTGCTTGCTCATGTGCCGCCCCCAACACATCACCAAACACATCCTCACTCGCTTTGGTCTGTGCTACAGGCCACATGCAGCTGTGAGCCACGTTGACTGTTCACGTTGATAATGAAGCGGCGTATGCTACGCCACGGGTTGGCTAGTAATGAATATATTTCTGGTGAATTTGTGATATGTGTTGTAACCGGTAGGAGGTTCACCATGTCCCCAAACCCCAGACATACAAGACCTAACACAATTCTGTGTTCATTAAATGTATTTTTAATTCAGCCAGCTCAAATATGACAATTAATACAGCCCATATAGAGTCTGACTACTTGCTCTCTCTCTTTTCTCTCACCTGCTCTCTTCCATTGAGTTTCGTCCACTGCCTCCCGACTCTGACTTCTTGATATATGGTGGCAGGCTCCTTTTTTAGCTGGACCCAGGAGTACTTCTGGTGGCATGTCGTGGCCTGTTTAAAGCAGCTGCAGGAAAGTCCTTCCCCAGCAGCGCCCCCTACCATCCACCAAGGACCCCTACAGGGCAGCACTTCTGGACTCCAATTCCCATGTCACTCTGCAGGTATAAAAACATTTTTCCATTCTTCCCTCCAACATCCCAGACAGAATGGGAATTATAATGGATCCTTACTGAGTAGGATCCACAACCTGGCCATCCTTCCATTATGCCTTCTCATCCTGGTAAGAAATCCTCCATTCTTGCCGGGGTGCCTGTCAAAAATAAAAAAAAAAAAATCTTCTTGCCTCGTTCTGTCTTGCATCAGTTTCTCAAACGCATCCAATTTTGTTACAGCAGGGCAGTTACCAATTTCTTCTGCTACTTAACGACGTTTCATTTAAAAACAGCTTCATATTTTCTTCTGATCAAACGCTTCATCGGAGATAAGGGATGCTCTTACGATAAACGTGCATACAAGAGATACAAAAAACACAAAACAGTGCAAACATTGCTTTGGAATAGTTTGGGTATTACCGTGTGGTCACGTAGGCACAATACATAGAAAAAAAGGCAGTGTGCTCTATGGTTACTCTCTCAGGTGGGCGTTAGCATATCATAATCACTTGGTCCAATAGTGTGAGTTTTCCGCATTCGACTTATACGACCACCATTCTAAAATACCAGAAATTATGAAATTATAGGTAAAATCAAGTCCTGATTTATCCGCAGGAGAACTTATCAGTGAGTATATATGGTACATAAAAGGCAGTACATACATTTCTGAATTATTCAAGTATTGGATAAAACCTCTTAAAATGTGCATATTTTGCTTTGTTATATTTTTGACTTCTATCTTTTGCATTATCTCCCAACCCAGAAACTTAAAAAATCTCTGCCTTTTCACCCAGTTGGCATAATAATGATTATAATACTAGGTGAGGGCCTGGGGCCTAATGTATAAACGGTGCGTATGCGCAAAAATGTTGCGTAAGCCCGTTTCCGCATTCAAATCGCGATGTATAAAACCTAAACTTGGTATAAAAGCACCCACATTTCCACGGTAGCTCATACCCTGGTGTATGCAAGTTCTGCGCTCGGTTTTGCAAACTGGTGGCACCCAGTGTCAAAGCAGTGCTACTGTTCCAGTGTGGTTTCCCTTTCTATTTCAGATCCACATCCCTGATGTGGCTTTATAAATACACTGAAGTTAACCGGATATTGTTTATTAGTTTAATGCATCTGATTGTAATTAACCTGTAACAATATAATAGTCCACAGAATTGTCAAACTGTTCAAAATACAATAGCTGCTTTAGCGTTATTACTCTCACTGCACCTTCTTCTTCTTCTTTCATCTGCTCCCGTTAGGGGTTGCCACAGCAGATTATCTTTTTCCATATTACTCTCACTGCACCACTCAGAGTATTTATTAGGGCTGCAACAAATGATTATTTTGGTAGTCGACTAATCATTCAATTTATTTTTCGATTAGTCAATTAATCACAATTATTTTATGCCTGACTATTTTGATGCCTGTGACCTGTGGTTGAACATCCTGTTTTTGGCTCCAGTGCATGTCTTACCTCATCTGCTGATGTTTGTCAACCTGTGAATGTCACCCTGATGTCTCTGCATTAACACGATTAAAATAAATAGTAATTAAATTAAAATAACAACCAGTGAAACATATGAATTTGAAAATAATCAGATGTTTTTATACAGTATTAGTGTGGCCATCACAATGAAAAAGAAACACATTAAACAATACAAACTAAAGTGCACATAGTCTTTAAACAAAAAAAAGTACATTTAACTTAACCACAAAATGCATTGTTAAAACTGAAACATTTTTTATAATTATTTTTTATATTTTAGTAATAAATGACAAAATGTAGACATAAACTATATAATGTGTAAAGCCTGAAGTGCAAAGATCAAATAAACACTTTCACAAAAGGTTCAAGGACGATACAGTAGCTTCTGTGATGCAGCTGTAAGAATTGCTGAATTATAATCAAGAGTCCCCCGGTTCGATCCTGACTGCCTCGTATATTTACCGTTTTGAGTAGTAAATTGCTCTTATTGTTAATATTATACAATAAACACATACATTTGATTTGTGTCTGTAACAACCACTGTAAATGTATAGTACTTGTAAAAGTTACCCTTCTTTTTTCACTTTTATTCTCTCAGTCATGAGCACGATACATACTACCACCCCCCAGGGATCTGACGCTGTTACTTTTTATCTGAAACTGGGAATAACTGTAGATGTGAGTGGTGTTTTGAGACAATTGAACTGGAAATTCTTTGATCTGGATGGATAAAAGCTGACACACAAATGTTGGCAAATCTGCCTTATTCCTATCTCATTGTCACTTGATTTTTTTTTATTCAGTTTTATTGAGTGTTCCTGCTTACCCTAAATTAGTATGCGCCTTATGGCCGTGATGTCAAAGCCGCACTGACATAAAAACAAAGACATAGGTATATATGATATTTGGATTTATTCATTTTATGACCACATAGTACATTTCGGAAAACATTGTGGCGCGGATGCAACATTATTCATATTCATTCGCATACCTTCTTGCGGTTGAAATCAGTGACCTTGTTTTTTTTCCCCCTGATCTTGCCCAGTCTGCATAGGACTCCAGGACATGCAGAGGAAAGAATGTTCCTCTGCAAAGTGAGACATGAACGCTCTTCTTTTCTCAGTGGACCCCGTACATGCCTTGCACAGTAAATGTGCTTTGAGCGCCGCCAGGTCAAGTTTGTTATAGCACAAGCAACCGTCCACCTGCATGCTCCTGCTAGCACTGAATAAGCTCACGCCTTCTGGTGTCAGTGCACAGCACCGGGGAAAAAAAAAGAGACAAATATATGTGAGACTTTGAAGAAATCATTGTATGACATGAATAGTCCCAATCAGAAAACATCATCGCAGTAATGCAATATAATTTGAAAACGAACAGATCAGGTGCAAATTTGTTACCTGTAAAAGTTAACTTTTTTCACTTGTATTTTCTCAGTCTCGTTCATGCTCTCCCTCCCCTCCTGATCTGACCCTAACTAACTAACAGCGCCAGCATAAATTCTTAAGAGACGGCGGTATCACAGCTCCAGGATGCTTGCGTTTCAGATGCTCATGCATCGCGGTGGTGCTGCCGTAAAAAGAAACCTCCGCTTTGCATAATCTCCATTCAACTTTTTTTTCTTTTTTCGTGAAGTGCTCCCACACTTTAGAAAGTTTCTGTCTCAATTTTTTTTCCATCTCCTTCCCCCTCCTCTATCTGACTCGCCATTGCAACCATGTTTATTTTCCTCTACATTCTTCTTCTCTTCAGACGTTCTTCTTCGTTGGTAGGACTGTGTGCAGTCTTGACAAACAATAACAAACGATACTGCCACCAGACGTTCATGTAGTGCATTGCAGTTACAAAAACCAATGTGGTACTTTGTGACTGAAGCCTCTATTGAAGGTTCTGTTTATGACGCGTCGACGATTATGTCGACTAGTCATTGCAGCCCTAGTATTTATATCACTGTATCTGAGTGGGGAATCACAGCTGTACAGCAGCTGATCGGAAAGAGAATTATCAGTATACAGCATCAAGCACATGCTGCCTCAGCCATGCTGCCTATTTGATCTGCTCTCATACAGCAATCACTTCAGAGCCTTTCCTGTACGGACCTCGCGGTTCAGAAACAGTTTCATCCCAAGTACTATAAACGCACTCAATCAGTCCATCAAGTGCTCCTTGTAGAAAGCTTTGTACTTAAAATTACAATTACCTCACTGTAAACTTGCGATAGTTATAATATTGCACAACCTAAGCCACTTTATAAAGCGTGTATTTACATATGATGATGAGATAATTTTTAACATGAAATGCAGCAATATATGTTTATTAAATTATACAGATAAAACTTTAACTTCATTTAAATAATCTGTATTGTTAATAATTAAACATGTGAGGACACGTTGCCGCAGCGCTAGCGAGGAGCTGGCGCTCTGTTCACGGATTGTTCCTGCCTCGCGCTGTATTCATGCTGGGGCTGGCGCGACGAGGAAAGGATAGATGGATGGAATAATTAAACATGTACTACAGAGATATTTCAACGTTCCTTGAAAGCTTTAAAAAATCAGCGTTCTAAGCTTACAGATGGCTTAACGTCTATTAGAGAGCTGATTGTGTGGTGATTGGTTACTTGGAGAAAGAAAAGGAAAGACAGGAATTGGTTTGTTTGAATGTTTGAAAGAGACAGTATTGCTGCAATAAATTATTTCATCGAAGGTCACTCACGATGCAGAAAGCATCTTGCGTGAGGCATGAACAATCACTGCTCCACCGTGTTCCCATGTTTAATAACATGCTTTAACTCCTATCATCATGAAAATAATATCAAGTATACATCTCAGTATTTTAATTATTCAGAGAGCTGTAATATCACAAATGTAATGGATTCTGTGTCCTGTCGGTGGAAGAGAAAGCCTGTTTAAGAAGCACATAGTGATTCACACACATAGAGCACATTGAAGATCAAATACAAAACAAAGCATTTAACATGCTACTTTATTTACGATAGGATTTGAGAAACTAGTAAATTAAACAATTTAAAGATGAAGTTTATGATGTTCTACTTTAATGACAAAATAAACTACATGATTAAAGTGGAAATTTCGAAATTAAAGTTGACATTTCCAGCTTTTTTCCCCACTGTGTGCCGATTTTTTTTTTCTTTATAGCCTAATAAGCTTTCATATGACACTCAGATGGTGGGCTACGACTCACCTTTTCACGCCAACTTTGATATCTGATATCTTCTTTTTTATTTCGGGCACTGTGCGACTTTGTGAACTTAAGCGTTCGAGTTTCTCTGATACTCTATGTCACTCGATCAACTTCCTTTTGTTGTCTATACCAGTGGTCTCCAAACTACAGACCACAGGACAGATGCGGCCAGCGAGGCCCTCTCATCCGGCCTGTGGAGACTTTTTTATCTACAGAAAAAAATTATGGAAATTTACGCGTATCATGCCAAAATCAGCCGCCACTTAAGTGGACGTTATGTTTTTACCAAATTAAAATAGAGGCGCGCAGTAGTGTGTTATGTTTTTCAACCGATCACTACATTGCAAAACCTTATTCATTGCTTACTTTTTCTACTTCTGTTCACAGTCAATGAGATGATATAACGCCATCTAGTGGCAGAGTTTTTAAATGGTTTGCTGCTTGTTCAAGACTTGATTATTTTGATCACAGTTTGCCAGTTGCGGTTGACTGCTGTGATGATGAGGTGTTGGTGTCAGTTAGCGTCTAATTGCGAAACATGTTGCATTCTATATTATTTAGTGATAATTTCCTTCACGTAATTACTTACCAGTGTGTATAAAGTATTGAGAATGTCATTAGTTTAACAATTTTATGAATATTCTGAAGAGGAAACATTAAAAGCAACAATCTCTCTACCATAAGTGGATATATTTGCAGACTATATTCAGGTAAGTTTAACTTAAGAAATTTTTAAAAATTGTTTCGGGTCATTTTCAGCTATAATTGCGATGAAATTAGTTCGCATAATCAGGTTTTTTGAGCGATATTGTGTGCAAGATACTTTCAATTTCAGTATTTATTCATGTTGAAGTCACTTTATTTTAGTGCCCAACGATGGCCGAGAAGAGGAAAAGAAAAATAGACGATGAGTGTTGGCAATTTCAAGAAGAATACAGTTTGAAATACTTCTTCATCAAATCCGGCGAGAAAGCATTGTGTGTGATTTGCAACGAAACGGTGGCTGTGATGAAAGAATACAACCTGCGCTGTCATCATCGAAGCAAACATCAGGAGAAATATGCACAGTTGGAGGGTAAAGTTCGTGCCGAAAATTTTTCTAAATTACAAAATCAACTCACATCTCAGAGGGCATTGTTCAGTAAATCCTCAAATGAAAATGAATCCTTAACTATGGCCAGTTATAAAGTCGCCTACGTCCTGGCTAAAAGTGGCAAACCATTTACAGATGGTGAAGTAGTGAAGGAATGTTTGTTGGAGGTGGCTGAGGAACTTTGCCCAGAAAAGTCGAAACAATTTAAAAATGTAGCTTTGGGTGCAAATACCATTGCCCGCCGTGTTGCAGACATGGGTGAAAACATTGTGACTCAAATAGCGTCAAATGCAAGCAAGTTTCGCCATTTTTCAATTGCAATGGATGAATCTCTGGACAGCTGTTTCACCTCTCAACTGATTGTGTTCATTAGAGGTGTGGATGAAGACATGAACATAACACAAGAGCTGCTTCCCTACATAGCATGTATGGCACTGTTACCGGAGAGGATATATTCAATGAATTGAAAAAAACATTTGCTGATTATAACTTGGACTGGACTAACCTCAGTTGCCTGACTGTTGATGGAGGAAAGAACATGAGTGGCATAAAGAAAGGCTTGGTTGGTCAAGTGAAGCAGATGTGTAATGAGAAAAACATTCCACAACCAATGTTCCTGCACTGTATTATTCACCAGCAAGCTTTGTGTGCTAAATATGTGGACATTAGCAGTGTACTGAATCCTGTGGTGAAGATGGTGAATTTAATAAGGTCACATGGGCTCAACCATAGACAGTTCAGAGACATTTTGAAAGATACTGACACAGAATCGCAAGATTTACCATATTATACAGCAGTAAGATGGCTAAGTTATGAGCAGAGTATTTGAATTAAGAAAGGAAATAGGTGACTTCCTGGAAAGTAAAGGCAAGCCACAGCCATTACTAACTGATGAAGAGGGTATGGAAATTGGCCTTTGCTGCAGACATAACTAGTCATTTAAATTTTCTGAACCTAAAACTACAAGGAGGGAAAAATCTAGTTTCTGATCTATACACCCACCTAAAGGCCTTCAGATCTAAACTTGTCTTGTTTTTGGAAAAAGTACAGGCCAACAGCTTGATTCACTTTCAGCAGTGCAAGGTCTTCATGCCTTAAGCAACAGCTGAGTTCCCCACGTCATTTGTATGCGAGATCATCAAAGACCTCCAGCTGCAGTTTAAGGAGCAGTTTTCTGACTTGGATTCAAAGGCAGAAGAACTGAGACTGTTTCAAAACCCATTTGAAGCAGATGTGGCCAGTTGCCCAGATGAACTGCAGCTGGAGGTCATTGAGTTGCAAGCAAATGACTTCCTTAGGGACAAGTTCAAAGAAGGACTGGTGGGTTTTTACCAGTTTTTGCCCAAGGAAGACTTTCCTAATGTCAAAACTTTTGCATCAAGGTACCTTTCAATCTTTGTACCAACATACTTGTGTGAACAAACATTTTCAAGAATGAAATACGTGAAGAACAATTTGAGAACAAACTTGTCTGATGATAATCTCAGGTCACTGTTGATGTTAGGGACATCAAATCTAAAGCCAGAAATGTCTGCTATTTTGACATTCAGGAAACAATTTCACCATTCCCACTCATACAGGTGTTCATGTGTAGTGTATCAATGTGTTATTAAATAATAACTGAATAAAATAATATTAAATAAATAATTAAAAACAACATCTATGTTTTGATTCTTTTTTATTTGGACCTCGAGTGTATAGTCGGCCCCCAAACTGCTGTTTGATAGTTAATGCGGCCCTTGGGCTGAAAAGTTTGGAGACCCCTGCTTTATATGATTGTTTTCTTACTGCCATTCTAACCTACAAAAACACATTCTTCTGATTGTTTTCTCCTTTTATTTTTGTCGCTGTCAGACTTGTTTCTTTCAACTTGAATTAGTCGATAATCTCGAACAAATCAATAATGAATTGAATCAGAATACTATATTTTTAAATCTTACAATAACAATAAAACAAATTAATAGCTTCCAACAAATATTCATAGATGTATACGTGTTGCTCCATTCTAACGTAAGCCTACTACACTCGCAAATTAACTGACTGGTTGACTCATGCCAAAATCTACTATACCACCAGACAGGAGTGTGGTTAGTGATGTCAAGGTTAAGAGGCCAGCCTCTCACCCCACACCAAACCCCACTTCAACCACCCCTTCTATATTCTCAAGCTTTCTTTAATGGGACAATCATGTTAAATAGGGACAAATGGAAACCCAAGTACGGTTCTTTTGGGTAACTTTTAGAAAGAACTGAAAATCAAGATGTCCCAAAACATTCTGGACCTGTAGTCACCCTACTTATGGTGCACACTGATGACTTCACAAAATGATACAAATTACAAAATACAACCACAAAAAAGAACACAACAAAAAAAACATAATAGCAGAAACAACATGATGAATGAACTTCATGTTTCAGTAGCACATGATCTCATAGAACTCTAAATTTCACTGTAACAGTTTACCAGTATTTCTTAAATATTGTGATGTCTTATCAAAGGATAATAACATTTATATAAAATTAATCACACAGATGAGGCTTTTTTCTTAATTTAGCAAGAGAGCAAATATAACCAAATGTCACATTAAATATTTAAAAATTACAAATAACTAAAAGAAAAACGTTTAAAAATGTTAAAAATCTAAAATTTAATTGTGAACTGTTCTAGAAACATACATAAATTAATTATGAAAAGGCATTCTTAATTTAATGCTCTGCGATTTGAAGAATGATGGCAACCTGTTTAAAAACTATTTGTTGTCCTCAAGGCATATGGGAATATCCTTAATCAACTTTGTAAAGCTACTGAATCCATGCAGTAGGCTTGGAATTAAATGCAGGAAATGCAAAAAGGCAAAAATAGGCCTTTCTAAACTTTTTGTCTGAAGCAAAATGATGAAGGTGTTGTCCTAACCGTTTGCCTGTAAAGGGACATTGTTTTAGAAAACTTTGGTATTCCCCTTTCTTATCTGATATGGAAAATCATACTTTCCATTTCAGCTTTCATTTCATTATGATTGAACTGGTTAGCAAGAGTACGAGTGAAGACTTGTGCTTGACAGTCCTTTACTCTAATTATCATCTGATTGACTAAAATTATATAACTTAGGACTTTACTGGAAAATGTAACTCTTCGTAAGTCAGTGTAATACTCTTTTTTCTGCCTGCTGTCAGCTATAAAGGAGTAACTGATCACTAACCCTGAGTAGAGACAAGCTAAAGACTTTTAACAAATGTGCCCTTTTGTTGTGTTTTAAGGCATACAGCTTTAAAGATTTTTTTCACTTTAACTTACAGGAAGATAAAGTGCAGATTCATTAACATCTTAATTACTGTAATGTAAAAACTAAGGTATGTTTTATAAAGTTGTAAAATCTGAAATTAAGATAAAATCTCAATTACAGTTATTTTTTTATCATGGAAGTGATTTTTGTGTTGAATATGGATGTCCTGATTCTTTTTTAGTTGCATGTGTATGTTAATATAACATTAAATAAAACTATCTTACTTTATAATCAGCAGATATTCTAAAGATGAGTCTTCTCTTCATTTTATAAACTCAACTATCCAGTACCATGAAACAGGTATTCAGAAGTTTTTCCAACATTATTAGAGACAGTTCGTTAGAGTATCCTGGATAAAGACACTAGTCAACCACAGGACACATTAAAACAATCAGTCATGTTCATACACAATTTAGAGTCACTAGAAAAACCTAACAATAAGTCTTTGTACTGCTGGGGCAAGCTATAGTCCCCTAAGAACACTGATAGTAACATGGGAAAAACACTCAAAATATTCTGATAGAAAAATTTCTACGTTTTTATTTCTAGTCAATTAATTTTAAGGCTTATGTGGGAATCATTATGGTTTTATAATAGATATTTTTTGCTAACTACTGTATAATCTGTAATTATAGTTGATTCTGAAGAAAAGAGATAAAAGACTAAGGCAACTACTAGTTCATTGTTAGTTGTTGACAGACTTGTCATAATTTGGGATGAAACTCACAAGCGGGGTGTCTTCAACAAAGTGACCATTCCTGTGGAATTCATGTGTGAACTGCATTTATTTATGTACCAAGAATAAATAGAGGGCTGGTATGTGTCAACTCTGTGGGAGATCCATACTTAAGAGTCAAGTTTCGAGATGGTCTTCTTTGGCTTCATCACTGCTTCTGGTCAGAAAGAAAGTCCAATAGCCAATAATAGAAGTACTGATTTTTATCCACAACTATCATATTGTCAACAAGCTTGAGAAGGATAGCTGTGTTTAAAATCAGAACTGTACTAAATAAGGAGGACCAGAATTAAGTGCCAAGTGATTCTAAGTGACATTCAGGAATGGCACAAAGACCCAAGAACTGTATGTTGTCCAGTGACTTCTTTCACGTTTAGGCAAACAGTATGGATCCAAGTGTACATTATGGATGATGTTCAGCATTAGTCATTCATTAGTTATTGAGGCAGCAAATAGATGATGTCTTTGGTGGCCATGTAGAAGCAGTTTAGAATTGTTACCTATTTAAGTGAGAAATTAGAAATACAGGAGCAAGCTGATGAGCTCAAAGTACTTATGTGAACATGCTGAATGTTCAGATCACTCTGAAGATACAAAATGACAATTATGTTTTAAAGGTATATTGGTATCTGAGCATTTTTTCCAGTTTACATAAGGAATCTTGGTGTCATTTTTGATTCCCCTTTTCTTATTCCACCCACATAAACTACATTAAGAAACTTTCTTACTTCCACCTCTGTAACATATCCTGCGTTCACTCATTTATCTTCTTTTCTAATGCTGAGAAACTTGTCCATGCGTTTATCACATTTCACATCTATTATTGTAACTCCCTACTGGCAGGTGCCGCTTCTAATCTTATATCACAGCTCCAGTTGATTCATAACTCTGCTGTAAGAGTTCTTACACAAACCATCAATAGCAAGCACATCACACCCATACTGCTTCATCCTCTCCGGCACCCTGTGTCTTATAGGATTGAATACAAAATTCTATTAATAACCCTACAAAGCTTAATTGGCCTTGCACCGGACTACATCAGTGACCTCCTCCATCACTACACTCCTTTCAGCCCACTAATGTCCTCTGATTCTGAATCTTGTTGCACCTCACGCTAACTTGCACACTTTGTGTGACAGGGCCTTCAGCTCCATAGCACCCAGACTTTCGAATGACCTCCTGACATTAATTCGATCAGCTGACTCCATTCATTCTTTTAAAAAAACAACTTGAAACTCATTTGCTCAGGAAGGCTTTTAAATTAACCTAATATTCTGCCCCTTCTTTCAGTTTACCTCTCTGTCCAGATGCTCAGGATAATCTGCGTGTGTGTGTTATATCACACGTAATGTTATTTGTTCATTCTTTTAGTATTGAATTTAGTATTTACTCTGGTTTATTGTCTTTTCTTCCATTTAATGTTTTTTATATCCTGCATTTTTCTGTTTTAGTGATCTATGCAGAAAATATTTGTATCCAGTGTTACATATATCCTGCTGTTCTTTCTGAAACTGCAAAGCACCTTTAACATGGGAAAGGTGCTATATTAACAAAATGTATTCATATTTTTATTATAAAAGCAGGTGTACAGTCATCTTGTAGCAGTGAGAAACCCAGCAGTCCCACCACTGTGTTAAGCCCTGAGAAAACTCAACTGTGTTCCGTTCAGACAAAACACAGACCAATCAGTGTAATTATTTCTTGGATGAATAAGCAGTAGCACATGTCAGGTGTTAAAAAGCAAATATTAGACAGAAGGATGTTTGGTAGCAGGACCCAGAATGATCTTTTTCAGTATCTTGTGAGGATGCAAGCTCTTCTATCTCATTCTCTCTTCTGTGATGGTGGTTTCTGCACAAGCCATGTACAGTAGGCCACACACACCAGTAAAATCCCCTTTTGATAGAAACAGCTTAGTTTGGATATTACAATGCAATACAATACAATTTATTTTTATATAGCCCAAAATCACACAAGAAGTACTGCAATAGGTTTTTACAGGCCCTGCGCCTTGACAGCCCCCCAGCCTTGACTCTATAAGAAGACAAGGAAAAACTTCAGCACTCTCTAACATAGGTGCAGGCTATCCTACTATAACTGAGTATACAAGAGAAAAACTCAACAAACGATAACAAAAATAAAGAAAGAAATCACCAAACTGCCACAATCAATGCCACCTTGAAATAAATAAGGTGCATTTGTAGGATAGAGACATCTGACTTCAGTTTCAATAAAGTTTGTCAGTCAACCAGATATTCGTCAGTACTGAAAGTATTTCAAGCAACAAAAAGTCTCACAGATAAAAAGAATAGTTTCTAGTTTACAAATGAATATTTAAGAAATACAATTTTAAATACTTGCAGGGATCTCAGACTTTGGGCAAATTATTGACTTGAATGGCTATTTTTACATACAATAGTCAAACAAAAGCAGTTATAGTATCTTTTTTTTTTTGTTGTTTTCGTCATGATTTTGAGTCACTCACTTAACAGGTAGACTTCAGCAGTCCTTATTTTTTGAGTGAGTAGACTGTAGACCACGTTTGATTGTCATCGAGAGCAGCTTCCCTTCATGTTGAGTTACAACCGTCTTCTCCTGCCTTTGTTCTCGTTTCATTTCAGCATTATTAGTCATACATCATTCTCCCTTGACTTTTGAGCATTAAAGAATACATTTATAATAAATCAGGAGGAGACCAAATGAGGTTACAATTGACAAATGGTTAACCTGAGTTTCATTTTTTACAGATACTATTCTGCTATGATCATGAACAGTAAAAAAAACCTGAAAAAAATGTTGGTTCAAAATCAGTAGGTGACTTTAGAAAAGGAACTTATTACAGCTGTTCTGAGCTCTCATTTTTGATTCTGCCTTTGCACTTCAGGGCCACAGTACTTTTACCTTGAAAAAGAAGCTTGCCTGTAGAAGAGGATTATTATCATTCTGTGTGTTCCCTGTGCTCAGTTCTCTTTAATAAAACAACTCTCTGTAATATTTCAAGCTTTTGTTCTGTTTATAGTTATGTGACTTCTGTTTCATAAGCGTAGTTCTGTATTTATATCACAATCCTTCCTATTTATTTGCTCAAATATATAGTGCCTTCAATTAATGCTATATCCACAGTTCACTCAGGAGGTAACAGGAATAAAATCATTTTAAAAAAGAAAACTGCATGAAGTTTTTCAGAGATTTTTTTGTAGCCTGACAGAAGTGTTTAATAATGAGTAGATTAGTCATGGTTGCTTTTCGTTCACCTGCATCACTGGGTTTAATAATATCGCTTGCATGAAAAAAACAGAGAAGAATTTTAGGTTATGTGAATAATAAAGTGCTTTAACTTTGTGAGACTGCAGTGTAGAATGTAACTGGTGCTAATAATATTTCAAACTTTTAAAATTAGGTTTCCCATGGAAACTAGTTAAAAGAAAATAAAAAGGCATGAATCACACATCTCTATTAGTAGCTAGTTTGTTGCTGAATATTGCATATGCCAGAAAATAACAGAGTTTAGTCTTTTCCAACTTTCATAACTTTAAGAAATTTTCAGAAATAACAGGGAGGATGAAGGATTTCTATTATAAATTTTTTAAAATGCTATGTATTGCTTTTATACTTTGACAGTAATTTCATTTTTAAAGAGCCTTCCCAGCACAGCTAGCAATTTATTGAATTTTTTTTCATAGCCTTGAGAAATAATGCTCACTAGGACATTCATATTGATCTTATCCTTTGGTTATCATTGTTTCTATTATTATTTTTTTTTATTTTTACTTTTTGACCCTTTATGATTAATCAAATGCATAAATATCCAGTTTTTGATAAATGGTCATCTCTTTCCTGTGGTGCTAAATCAGAAGTTATTTTTGCTTATAAAGTAAAAAAAGTGGCAAAAATCACATTATTGGCAAAAGGTCAAAGAAAGATGTGCTTGCATTTGGACACAGTTTAATTTAATGTTGCTAAAGTCTCCTTTTTGAATAATTAATTTAAAAAGCACCATTAAAGACAACAAACGCTTTGATTGCTGTTTTGTTTTACATATTATAGAAAGACTTCTGCTTTAAAAAATAAAAAAGGAAAAGACTTGTATAAACGTTATAAGACTAATTTTATCATAGTTAACATTTTATATTATACTGTGAATAACTGTATAGGCTTTTTAACTTATTACACAAACCACTAAATATAAGTACAAATAAAGAATTTAATTGTATAATGTTAAATGAAAAGCTGTCTTTTTCCAAAACTTAAAATCTGTATCAACAGAATAAAATAAAATCTGTATCAACAGAATATGACAGGAGGTCTTAACCCATTTTCTAATGTGTCTCCATTTTGATAGATGAACCTGTAGTGGGCAGTTTTGGCCATGTTTAGAGCAAGGGGTGTTACATCTGGTTTTCTCTTAGCAATTTGTTATATAATTTTTTAATGCAGTATGTCCTTTGAAGAGAGGAGAATGGAGGCACCTGAAGGAGCAGCAGAACATTCATACATCCTCATTTTTACTGTTTATGCAATGTATTTTAAAGTCTCTTTCATGTGTCACCTTTGTGATTTTTACTTCAGTGACAATGAGTTATTTTTAAGCATTCATGGGTGCTGGTTTTTCAGCTCAATTACAGAGCTATTTAGAATAATTTCAGGCATTACTTCACCCATTCACCACATGCTTCCTTACAATTGACCCCCTATCCTCAAGAGAACTACAACAGGATTCCACAAAAATTCTTAAAGATGTTCTAGCTGTTACACTACATTACCAGATATCAGTCATATTTATCAGGATCTCAGAACTTTTTGTAAATTATTGACTGACGAGGAAAACAGTGCAATTGTTTTTTGATTCAATGTTTGATGTAGGCTTTTTTTCTGACATCTTTTTGTTTTTTTGTTCAGCTACACTGAATTGGCAGGTTTTGCTTAGTAAGAGGTGGGGCTTCACAGGCAGTGATCCTGTCATTCATTACTCACCAAATTAAAAGGGTTATTCAAAGTTCACTTCCTTATCCGACTACTCAGATCCCAAACAATACAATACAGTTTATTTTTGTATAGCCCAAAATCACACAGGAAGTGCCGCAATGGGCTTTAACAGGCCCTGCCTTTTGACAGCCCCCCAGCCTTGACTCTCTGAGAAGACAAGGAAAAACTCCCAATAAAAACCTTGTAGGGAAAAATGGAAGAAACCTCGGGAAAGGCAGTTCAAAGAGAGACCCCTTTCCAGGTAGGTTGGGCGTGCAGTGAGTGTCAAAAGTAGGGGGTCAATACAATACAATATACAGAACAGAACAATTCCTTAAGACAGCATAATAATAAAAATTTTAGAAGTACGGTTTAACAGTAGATGATATGACATAATTAGGTTTGGATATTCCTGGAGACCTCATCCATCTAGCTGCCTCCCCATTTGGCCATGCCACGGCTGAAACGTTGCTCCGATGAAAGGACCCTCTTTCCCATGATTCCTGTGATCCTCCATCAGGGATGACTTTACCATAGGCAGGCAAACAACTTGGCAGGTGGGCCATGGCACCAATGGCCACATTTGGGTACCGAGAAAAGAAACAGAATAGGTGAGGGTTAGTATTCAAATATAATTATCATGTTACTTATGTTATAGTGCTAATGACTAACAACAGAGATGCAGTATGTACAGTTAATCAGCAGCTCTAGTCAGGATATGCTAAACTGAAGTAGTGAGTCTTCAGCCGGGATTTAAAGGCTGAGACTGAAGGGCATCTCTTATAGAAGCAGGAAGACCATTCCACAGTTTAGGGGCCCTGTAACTAAAAGCTCGACCTCCCACTGTTATTTTATTAATCCTTGGAATCCTAAGCAGACCGGCATCTTGAGATCTTAATGTGCGCTCAGGTTTGTAAGTCATGATAAGTTCAGACAAGTAAGCCGGACCTTGGCCATTTAATGCTTTATATGTTAAAAGGAGGATTTTGAAATCTGCCCTGAACTTAACTGGGAGCCAGTGTAAAGATTTAAGAACTGGGGTTATGTGTTCATATTTTCTTGTTCTTGTAATAATTCTTGCACAGCATTTTGGATTAACTGGAGGCTGTATAGAGAACAGTTTGAACAGCCAGTGAACACCGCATTGCAGTAGTCAATCCTACTAGAACCTTTTTCACACCTTAATTAGTGCTTGATTTCCTACTTATTTTGAACACTGCAATCCTTTATCTCTTTGTTCATGTCCCATGGTGTTTGTTCACCTGTTTCAGACTCTTGCTTCATTTGTATTTTTTCTGTACATCTTTTCTGTCACTCATTCTCATTTTCTCTTGCCTTCTGGCCAGAATAATATTCAAAGACATTTTATCATGCAAAGGTGACTGAAAAATCCCACATATCTTCTTTCTTACTATATACAGCACACTCACAATTACTCTTTAAAGTGACCCATAAGATGAAGGATCCACTTTTGACATTTAAGGGCACAAGGAATTATGTGCTCTCTATCTCTCTCTTTTAATTTTCAATTCTCTTCTTCAATTTCAGTTCAATAACTTTGATCAATTCATATAATTAGCAATCAGATTTATTATTTTAACATATTTAAGCATATTGATCATAGACACCATTAAATATCTATAACTAATTCAAGCCAAATTCTACATAAACAAATGAGTAATCTAGATAGATTAATAAAATAGTATTATTTTAAAGATGCTCATGCAAATTGTAGAACAATAGTATAAAGAATTAAAATATTTTGCCTGGGCACTAAAAAAAAAAAAACGTAAAACAAAAGAAGCTCTCTTAATTAGATCTGTAACTGCTATAAGAAAGTCCCTGTAATATAAACTGTTCATTCACTGGGGACTTAGGTTTTGTGATGAGCAGCACAAATACAATCAGTGCATTTTCACATTCATCCTCATAAATCACAGGTGACAGACACAACACCTTGTGTAATGCGTTTAATAAATGACACAATAGGGAGAGAATATGGTCTTGGGTAGCATGCTAGTGATCTACTTTTCTCAGGCATCAGAAAAAATAAATCTGAAAGACTGTCATTACTAAAGTTCCAGCACTGATCCATTTTTTAATGTACATTTAGACTTTACTGTGCACTCATCTTTTGTGTCTTCAAATGACAGCACTTCTCACTTTCATCCACTTTCATTGTCTTGACCAATTTATCTGTAAGGGAGGCCAGCCTTAGACTCTCAACAGTTTATTTAACAGTCAATAGATTGTTTTCTATTGCTTAAACTTGGAATCATGTATTTTCTGTGCTTTTGTGATGGACGCCATAATTCTTTTTTTACATTGTTCTCCTCTTGTCTAGTCACCATTAGTGGACCATACCTCATGAAGCTATTTTCGGTTTTGTTTGCAGCACAAGGTTCTTTTCCTCACAATTAAGGTTGTAGCATTAATCAAGCATTTATTGACATAGTAACTTGCACAGTGCAACTGTTTGTTTTAGGCTTTTTTTCCAACATCTTTATGGGTTACTAAGTCAAACGTTAATTATAGGTCTGGCACTTTTTGAGCAGTTAGCAGAACATTAGACACAATTCCAACTCTATTACATTTAAAAAATCCTGATTTGCTTAAACAAAATATAATACAAAAGAAATTAAAACAAGTTTGAAGGGTGTATGATGATGCAATTAAATGTGTGCCATACTAAATAATCTACTTAGTATAGAGAATGAGAAACAATGTTGAGAATTAAAAAGGTTTAGTGGTGGTGGGAAATTTAAAATACATACTTTAAGAAAATTAAAGAATTTACAAATGTGACCGTTGTTTGTCATTGATCATTTATATACCCAAGCAAAATTCGCTTGGCACAACTATGTGGGACAATAATTAGATCTTTAATTATAAACAAATGAAAACACAAAATGTTAAAACAGCTTTTCACTAACCCTTCGATTAACTAAAGTTACATACTTTTTTATCTCCATTTTAGTAGTTGATTTCATGGCATTCCGGATATGGGCATTACAGACAATGTTCATTAAATAATTAATGTTTTGCATTCATGACACATTCAATTAGAACGCCAACTATCTTGAACTATCAGAAAAAGCCACATACTTGATTTTCCAAAGTTCTAAGGAAATTCTCTTTTTCCAAGTTTTAGAACATAATAATTCTATTAAAACCTGAATGTGACCAGTAATGGGCACAAAGAACCAACATGGCCTGTTAACCTAATTGGCATGCCTTTTATGTGTGGGGGGAATAGATTGGAGCATCTGGAAAAGAGCCATGTGATCAGAGAGAGAGTACTGTAATATGAATACCACCAAGGCACAGACCAGGCCCAAGTTTACCTTGAGCACTGTGGTGGTGTGCGGTGCAAAGAGGCATTCTGATGATCACTGTAACAATAACCAAGATAAAAGTTACTGTTCAAGGAGAAGACTGAATGTCGATAGTGGAACTCCTCTGTATGTTGTGGCTAAGTGTTCATTCTATCAAAAATATACCAAATTATTAGCCTGTAAGAAAACATCATGACTCTAGGATATTCTAAGGGTCTCTTTAGCTCATTAGATCCTTCAAAGCTAATATCACAGACAGAACCAAAGGAATTACTTCAGCTCACTATGTTATGTTTTTTGCTGTTTGGGTTAAGAGAAAAAGAGTTACAGAAATTGTCTGTACCTAAATAAATATAGCTTAAACAAAAATATGCCAATAAAAATTGGGGGCAAATAATCATTAAGTTTTCCATGATACTCAAGCATCATAATGCACATTATACTGCCTTGTGCAGATTAGAGAATTTCATCATAAAACAGAAAACAATTTCTATCTTTTTCGTTGTTTAATACACATGGAAAAAATATTGGGTAATGTTCTTTACAAAAAATGAAAATTAAAAAGTTAATATCTTTGAGAGATATCTAAACGTATTCTACATTAAAGAGCAGGCCTTCATAAAGAACCATGATACATTTGTGATTTGTACTAAAATAATGTATTTTACAGTATCATCTTTTGTTGCTTATATCTTGTTTAATTTTTTTACAATAGTAATGCAGTTTTCAGAGAAAATGAAATTGTTAGATTGACATAGGGAAAATAAAAAACATAAACTGGGAAACTGAAAGAAAACTGAAAGTAGGTAATAAAGAGCCCTTAAACTCCCCTGAAGACATTGTAAAACACATGTCTCTTGGGTAAAATATGAGACTTAGCAAGACTGGCGGTATCTTGTGAAATATAAATAAATCATGGCATCTTTACATCTCTGTAAATGGTATGAGTGGCTTTTCGAACGTTCAGAAGAGTTAAGCCCAAGCTCGAAATGTGAAGATCTCTCTAAAAGGTCTTGAATACTGCACAGGGGTTTTCATATCTTTGTCCATAGCAATCACAGAATGGCTATCACTCATTCCCACACCCCCTACCTTGGTAATAAAAAAATCACTGTATAGCTCACTGTCTCCCTCCCTTCTTTTCCCTTTTTTATTCTCCCAGTGTGTTTATAAAAGAGAAATAAATTAGTTCTAGTGTACAGTGATGCAAGATAGGAAAGATAAATCAGCTGACAATACTTCATTTTCCTTTATTGACATGTCCTTGCTGATATAACAAGAAATCAGTAGCTAAGCCTCTGTTAATGAATCTAAGCATGGGCAAAACTTGATATGCCTTGCACATCGTCCAGTAATAGTCAGAAATAACTGGAAATGAAATGAGTGAAATGGAAGACACTAAACACAAATCTGCCACCGTGAAATTAATAAACACATTCAATATTAAAATATTGTACAAATAAAAACATCTCTCTTTGATTGTTTTCATACAGTACATGCTGCTAGATTTTTAGATAAAACATTTTAATTACTTGAAGTAATTTATTCCCATCAAAGATGTAACAGGTAGAATTAATTTATTCAGAAGCTCTAAACCTGCTTATCAGATTGCAGTTTAATGTACCGATTTATCTCTGGCTGAAAGCATTATAAATTTGAAGTCTCCCTAGTTATTGCAAAAGACAGTCGGGTTTTCCCAACATTTTCATTACTTCCAATAAAAGGAAACATTGTATATTACCCTTTTTTATCTTATTGTATATATGATTATATACTGCATCTTTCATTCAGTGCAAACATACACTTTGTTCAAATATTTATATGTGACAGTTTTAATATTCACCAATTTTTTAACAGTATTTGATACAAAATAATGTATGGGCTGATATATAGTAATATGTAATTTCTAATAATGTGTGTATTGTATTGTTATTGCATAGCCCCTTCACATGTTCCTAGTATTACTTTTTGCATTTTAGAAAATAGTTGTACCTTGGGTTGATTTTAGTTGGTAATTTAATTTATTGACTTCCTTCAAAGTTATTAATCCAATACAAGCTTTGAAAGAGCCTATCCTAGCAGTTTTTAGGTATGAAACATGAAGCAACCCTGAGCAGAGTAGCAGTCCGTTCCACACCATACTCATAACTAAACCCACAATCAATCAGCTGTACAACTTTGGAATCAGACATAAAACAGAAATTCATGGAGAAACAAAGCCACAACGGCAAAGATACTATATGCAAACTCTGTGGGGTTAGGGCCAAACAGGATTTTAACCCAAAGATAACGAGACATAATGTGGAAGTTTTCACCATGGCACCACAATTCTCTCGCATTACTGAGATGAGTATCAACTTTATAGGTATTTAACACACATTGTACAAGTGACAGTGGGGATTCCCTCCTCTTTTTAGCTGCCTATCTGGGTGTTAAGACACATGTTACAAAGATGAACCTACAACAGTGTTGTAGTTGAGTGGTTCTCAAACAGTATGGAAGAATTTACAAATTCTCACCCCCCCAGTTACACTGAGAGAAACTTCACTACCCCCACTTTGGCACAGAGAGAAACTCCAAGGGTTATTTTCTATTATTATTTTTGCATACTCTTTTTGGCTTAGGAAATATCGTAACCCTATGTGACAGATACCTTACTAACATTCCAGAAATTAACAAAATTTTACAACACGACTTAATTGTATACACAACATGATATGTTAAAATCAGGTAGCTTCAAAATGTCCCTGTGTCATTGTGATTCTCGCAACCCTACAGAGGTTTGAAGTTAAAAATATTTATCACGCTTTTTGAAGACAGTATAAAAATAAAATACTGGATGTGTATTTAATTTCTAAGGTTTACACCTAACTCTGATTTTTTGTATTTTGTATTACTGTTTCGTAATATAAGATGCTGCCTTTACCAATGTGCTGACTGAGTGGATGACCTTGCCGCTTCACCCTCTTGTTCTGACAGAGATTATTTTTGTTTAGAATTAAATAATTAACGGTACTTTCTGAATTAATTTCTTACCAAAAAAAAGTCTTGTTTGAAATTGCTTCAGGAAATAAAGGAAAGGAAACTGAATCCTAAACCCAACCCTTGAAGAAACAACAAACTATTAAAAGAAAGAAATACTGTGCATACTTATTAAGTAAAAGGCAATTCAAAAGAAAGACTAAATATTAGGCACAAAAAATGTTCGAAAACAAAAAAGCTAAGTAAGAGAAATGTGAACCAAAACAATAAATAGACTTGATAAAATTAATCTTCTCTTACTATAATCCTTATAGAGCAATCATGTACATAAGAGACAGGTTCCTTAAGCCTGATCAAAACCATGCCCTAAAGCATGAAGAGAATTTTAAACTTCGACAACCATAAGCCAGAACAACTCAGATAATCTGCCCCTCGAACTAGCAGAAGCCTTAGTAAGAATTACCTTACCTCCAGATTACTGCCATTAGCCAGAGTTCAGCCTTCTACTTACTTGAAGCCCTTCAGGTGACTGCCAAGTAATTACTGAATGCGCCTGAGACCAAAATTGGGTGCACTTAACAATATTAATACTGAACAGAAAAAATATAAAGGCTAATGAAGCCTCAAACATGACAGTTTTGTAATTATGAATAATATTATTTTAAGTCTGATCACAAGCGGTCACATTTATTCTTTATATTTTGTTATATTATTATTATTATGACCAAAAACAGCAATGTTTGCTGTTGTAATGTTAATTTTACTCTTTTCCATTTCAATAACATGATTAAACAGGCATTTTGGAATTTCAGTTTGAATCAGATTTATTCTCTAGTCAATATGTTTAATATTTTATTAGTGAACTTGTGATATGTTATATACAATGGTCTATGGTCAGATTTAATCCAAGAATGAGCATTTTTACAATTAGTTTAAATTAATAATGATAAACTGGTTCCAATGTAACTAGAATGGCAGGTGAGTACCTGGTCAAGGGGGAAGTAAATAAACATTTTTAAAAAATGCATTTTCGATAATTATTGTGCATTCCCAGCAAAATAATTAAGCCTATTTCAACTGTTTTTAATTAATCTAAATCATTACTAATAACTACCTATAGTTACATTTTAAAATGTTATATCTTGATTCAGTTTATTGTCAGGTTAATCATTTTCTTTTTATGTTTTGAAGAGAGTTTCTTGCTTGAAAAAGAAAAAAATACATAAAAAAGAAGATTTTGGCAACTTATGTGGGAACCTGCAGTTTTAAATGCTTGCTGAAAGATTTCAAACAGAGCGTGTGCTTAGCTGGCAAGTTTAATATAGGTTTGAAAAAGATTTACAGAAATGAGCCATTTACTAGTATGAACCACTAAAACTATTATGGGTGGGATCCTATTGTTTTATGTGTTCTATATGGAATTAACTTCTTATGCATTACATTTTTGGAAGCAAAGAATCTAGAAAAAGTTGAGAATAAGAATTCCATTGTGGACCTTTATTATTGGTGTTCATGCAGATGGGGTGTACTTGGCGTTCCTTGAACATTTTCTACCACTTTTGCTGTCTTGTCAAATCCTTACTGGAAGTCTCTTTAAAAGACCATTACATGAGCTGTGTTTTATATGGAATTGAAAAAAAAAACAGACTTGAATTAAGGATGATGTATGCTAAAGGAAAAAGGAAATGTCTGTTTGATGTATTCCAGTTTTCTTATCACTTATCATGAACCCATACTGAATACAGAACAGTACTGATAATGGGAAGAAGGGGATACTGATTCTTATGAGATACTGTAATGCTGACTGAAGATAAAGCTGCTGAACCAAATAAATTCTGAGACAAAGTGACATGGTAATGCCTCATAAAATAAAGAATATTAGACTAGGTGGCTGCCTTGGAAATTTATGACTAAGGCACAGATTTAATGTTTGCCAGAGAGGATAATATTCTTTTCTTGAAGTGAGCCATAACAACGTTAGCAGTTGTTTTTCTGCCAGACAAACAAAGCCACGTATGGATTCTGTAGACACATAGTAGAGTCTGTCAATAAGCTCCTACATTGTATCCTACTGCAGCAAAGCTTCAAAGACATGGCTAAATAGAAACCTAAATCCCAACTGACTGAAGCATTTAACCATTGTGTAATCTCTCCTTCCTATAGCATACAAAAAGGGATGCATTGGCAGAATTCCCCAATAGCATTGATTCCAAGCAAAAAATGTAATTGTTTTTACCATTTGACTTATTAAATGTGCATTTCTGATTTAAATGTAAGAATATTTTTTATTATTTAAAATTAAAAGTGACCATGTTCCGAGAATGCCATAAATCCTATGCTGCATTTACTGCTATGAAATTGATTAGTGTTATAGCATAGATAGATAGAAATATAGATAGATAAGTGAACCTGCAGCAGTAGGTACAGAAATGTAACCAGCCTGCACTATAGGATCAGTGGCTGTAACCAATCAAGACACAGCAACATTTCTAAAGCTCAACATGTTAAGTTTACCATTTTGCCACCGAAGAGCTTGGCTGATAACTGCAAGGGTACAAGTTCATGTTCAGGAGAGTGATCCATCTCTGACAAGTGTAAAACTGTTCCAATATTTTAAAGGGTCATGCATGTTGATTTGGATGTTACATATATCACATAACTAAAAATGATACAGTTTTTACTGCTAGGTCAGTATTAGAATATTTCTAATTTAATTTGGTTGTCTTCTAATTTTATACTGTACATCTCAGGATACAAATATAATACAAATAATTACTTATTAAATATACTCTACCTATATGAAAGATATTGATCTCCAACTATTTCATAGTGACGTAACATTAATAATCTTAAGTTTATAAACTCCAAAATTTCACAGTGCATCTTATCAAATTGTGTCAGAACTTGGCATCCCCAGGTCAACATTTTGCCTCCTGTCCATGTCTGTTGCTATGCAAGAATAATTACGTAACATTCACATGATGAAAGGAAACAGGAGACAAAATAGGGGGAGCTTGGATGTTGATGTAACTCTATCATTTTGTCTTTGCAGAAGAAGTCACTACATGTAAACTAGCTTTATGTTTATCGTATACTAATTCCTTCATATTTTTAATGTTTTACTGTGCACCATTATAACCTGATAGAAGGGAGGTATTCCATTCTAACTTTTCAAACCAAATAAAAATGAATGATTGACCTGAGTATCTGTATTGAATTTGGACTTCATTAATTTTGTCGCTGCCTGTTTTGATGTCTGTAAAAAACATTTAATTGTCATTGGCCTTGTTTCCCTGTGGCAATGAATCAGTAAATTGCATATAATTATCGGCCTGACTTTCACTATGAATCTATATTTCACTATATTTCTGTTATCTAGAACAGCATAAATTACCCTAAGTGTCTCCTTTGCTGCCCCAACTAACTTCACTGAGTTTTTGTTTTATAGCTTAAAATATTTGTCTGTGAAATAAACAAATATGTTGGTTCTGTTTTTCATAACTTGGCTTACTCTGCATCATTACAGTTGTTTGTCAATGTAGGTATCTAGAAATTATATGAAATCGAAGAATCAGCTTTCTGCAATTCTGTTTTTTCTGTTCCATCCTATTCACATCACTGTTATCAAAATCAATATATTGATTAATGAATGTCTGTCTGTCTGTCACAGTGCTCATTACAACATCCAAATTTATCATTAAACCAGCTTCTGTAACCTTGCTCTACTAAGCTCCTGCAGCAATTTTAGCTTTTTATTTTTTCACAGCATTAAGTCTTTTGCTCAGTTCCTTATACTTTTTCCCTGAAACCTTAAGTTTAAAGTGAATGGTCTGGTGAAATTAAGGGCAGGTGTTTTAGGAAGATGCAAATATACAAAATATGCAAATATTTCAAAATCTAGAAATATCTAAAATCCTAAATACCTCTGCTCTCAGGTATTTCAGATTAGGGATGCTCAACATATATAAAACAAAAAAAAAAAATAAAGAAAGAAATAAATACTGTAGATAATTTAAAAAATACCCTTGGATAGAATGCACTTTTAAGACTAAAAATAGTTTTAAAAAAGTAGGTGTTTTGGAAAAAGCATGTTGGAGATACTGTACATTTAAAAAAGACAGTAGAATTTATTGAAATAAATATTTCATTGTGAAAATGAGGTGACAGACTCTGAGTTGAAGGCTTGAATGATTTAAAGAGGGAAGAGCAAGTGTAACTTACGAATCTCAATCTGGTTGACTATTAACATCACACACACATTGACATGGCAATTGCATTCATGAGAGAAGACCGCTGTTGCTGCACATTTGGATATCAGTTATACTGTAGATCTGCATGTCATTGTGCATGATAATTCAGAGTACGGTAAAGTTTGTGCAAGATGAGTTCCCAAGCAGCTTACTGATCTGCACGAGTCAACATCCTTTTGTGAATTTCAGCAGGTTTCTAACTTGTAGGGAAACCTCAGGGGTTGGTGGCAGGATTGGCACTCCAGCCACTCTAACAAAAACTCATACTGTTCCATTCCATTTAATCTAGAGTGGCTAAAGATGTGTTATATTGTGTCAGCTTCTATCCATTGTGGTTACCGTGTAATTTTTAAATTGCCTTTACTTTTTAATTTACCCTCATATTTTATCTATATTATAGAGGCTATATGCTGGATAGGCAAGGCAATTGTAATTCAAAATATATTTATTTAATCTCTTATTCAGTGTATTTTTCTTTGTGTTTTAATAAATAAAATATAACTTTTTAATACTCATTTTATCTAGACTCCTTTCATTTTTTTTTTTTTTTGGGGTCTCAGGGGTTTCGGTGGGGAGGAAGGCTTAACCTATGGGTTTGACTAAAGGATTAATTAGGGTTAGGCATATACTACAGGGCAACATGGGCTTCAAGGTTACAACAGGTAACCAAACCTCTTTTGTTATCACTAGATACTATAATCAGAGGTCTGGAATTGCAGTATGAAGCTTAACCTTGGAAAAAGAAGTAGATGACTCAAATGTCCTTCACTAAATGTTTCCTGAAGTTTCTTCATAATCCAGGCCTAAAGCCCATGACACTAGATGTCAAAATATTAACACTAAAGTAACGGCAAAAAGACTGCAGATATCTTCCCTGTTTAAGATGCATTTGTGCTCTTAATAGACATCCAAGCATTCTAATTCTTCTAAAATACTGTATATATTGTGTTTAGTTAGGGGCCAATAAAAATAGTTTATGTGACAATCTATTGGTACGTTTCTTTTGACTTCAACTTTCTTTTTGAGATTTGCTTAAACACTGGCCCCAACAGATTTTTTTGGATCTCTAACTCTTGCTTGTACTTTGATATTTCTATTTTCCTCTTTTGTTACCTTAGATCTATTGGTCATTTTTCCTTTGGGCATTTGCACTCTCCAGCTCCATCACTTTATAATGTTATATGTGAGATTGTATGTTCATGGAAATGACACTCCAGCATAGCAAAACTTTTCAGCTACACAAGCTATAGATGTCATTGATCCAAAAAACACAAAAATATAATTAAACACAAGAGAGATAATAGGATAAAACCCCAAACAAAACAACAAATCATAGAAAGAGTACAGAAAAACAAACATTTAATTATGTTTCCATGTACATAATATTTTCTACTTTCAGCTCTGCTTTGTTACCATCTTTCTCTGTTAATAAAGTCACTGTCTCTGTCATTTACTCCTTAGTTGATAAACTGTCTTGTAAACTGCTTTCTCTCATATTAGTCTACACTAATGATCTAGCCCTTTTCAAATATAATCTACTGTATGCTAATATACAATATTTTGAAATGAAGCTGTACTGACCTGAAATCCCAAAATCAATTTACCAACCTGTAACACGTTTTAGTTCCACTGTGTTCTTTTCTCCTCTTAAATATGTTTTAGGGATTAACTCAATGACATTTTGTACTAAACCATGCTATCTCACTATCTTTCTACACTGCTTGGCTACAGTATTATTTTTCTTTTTCCTAGATCCCTTCTTTTTGACATTCCTTCCCTTATTAACCAAACAGGATTTTGGTGCATTCTATAGCTGCAGTGATTTTAGCTTGCAGCTTGAAAATACCTGAATTTGTAATGAAACTTTTTGTTTGTTTATTTCTCTCCTTACTTTGTTATCAAACTTGCTTTTCAGTTTGGAGGTAATGCTAGACAGTGGCTAGTAGATAAGGGATTTGGGGTGTTTTTGGGACTGAAGAAAATTTCTTCATGGTATATATCTTGAGGGTGTGCAATGGTGGTTGGATGTGCATCTGCTTTACATATTTTTTTGGATATAATTTAGATATCATGCCTAATTACTTGCAAAAGGTAAACTCAAAAGCAAAGTGTCACATGATAGTAAAGGTCCTATCAATAATGTTAGAGTAGGTGCCATAACTTTAGAACCCACAAGGGCTTATTAACTCACCTATTCCTGCATTGTCAAGGTGAACACAACATACATACAAGGACTTGTCTCTCTCAACAGATCCTTCTTGGTTATAGTATGCATGTGTTTTCTTGATGACTTAACTCCTACTGTGCTAAGAATTTACCATATTGCTAGATAGAAAAATGTTTAAAATATCATAGAAGGTACACTCAAAAGTAATTAAAAAACTGAACAAAAGTACAATCAAAAGAAGTTAATGTATAGGTTGGCTCAGGAAATTGTCAATTGACATTCAATGCATGAATAAACACATTACAAAATACATTTAATGATGAAATATACAGGATTTGCAATTAATGATGGTAATCAATATTCATTTTATGGTTTGAAGAAAACATCATGAAGATCTGTTGAACAGCCTGTTGTGGAATTGCTTGATGTAACTTGTCAAGAGGAATACCAACAATTTTCTCTTCAATCCTCCTTCAACATGTTCAGCAATGGTTTCAGGACTTGTGCGGTACACTTGACTTTTAAGATGTCCCTTACAGAAAAAAATTACAAACAATGAGATCTGGGGTTCTCGGAGGCCATGGAATATCACCGTTGTGTGAAATGACGTGCCAAACAATCATTGAATAGCTGCCATCCATTGTCGGGGCAGTATGCGAAGTGCAACTTCTTTTTTAAAGCTGAACCCATTTCTTTCAAATTACGCAAACATGTTGTAATCACATGAGCATACAGAACTTGATCTTGACATCCTAACTGGTAATGACGCCAAAATTCCCTTTTTGCAGCAGTCACCCTATCACCATTCTTATAAAAGGCTTACACAGCGAACGCTCGTTGTGCACCACTCCACTACTCCATTATAACTAATGGCAAGGGTTTCTAAACGAGCGCACATTGGTCCCAAACAACTAACGACTCCCCAAGGTCGGAAACATCTAGTTCCAAAATGTTCCATTTCCCCTTGCCACCCTGTATATGCAATATGTAGGAAGACCTCAAAATGATAGTCTGCTTTTCCATGGCCATCTTAGATTCTGGAACTTACTTAGAAGTTCACCAGCCTAACAAACCAATATTTAAAAAACAAAGAACTAAATGAAAATAAACAAACCAAAAAAAAACAGAAATGTCCACAACTCACTGTACATCCTGACAGTTCTGCACTTCCCAAAATGTTTGTAAGTAAAAGATTGAGCTTAAGTAAGTAACACCACAAGCTTACCTGATGCTATGAGATCAGTTTTAAATCTGCATGTAAAAAAAGAACATTAAACTCATCACTGAATGCTTTAATTATAATGGTTTAATACACTCTTAAACTAGAGGAAAAAAAAATTAGGGTAGTTAAAGAATTGTCGCAAGGCTAACATAAAATGTGAATTGTGATGGTTCAATATTTATTAGTGTTGTGTTTGCCTGATGTTTATCTCTTATAAAATATATAGAGGAAAGAAAGCTATTTCAAAAATTGAGTATCATTTTGTGATATGTAAAATACAAACATAATGTGCTGACTGCACTACTCAGCAGCAGTTTGACTAAAGAATGAAATTAGGCAGTGGGAAGAAGATATAAACTAGCCAATTGAAAAAAAATTAAAAATAATAAACTCAGCATGTGAACCAAAATTTGTAGTTAGGATGTGTAGGAAGAGAGTCAAAATGATGATATGTACAGACAATGAGGTAAAAAGAAGGTTTAAGCCAAAAGACAAGGTCAAAAATATAGAATAAAATTTGTACAGAGAATCAATTATAATTTACAGAAAGAAAAATGTTAGGGTCTTTTGAGTTGGATCTATCGACTTGGATGACCAAGAAGTACACAATAATGGCCTTTATACTGTTATGATGCATTACACACAATGGAATAGCAAAGCATCCATCCATCCATCCATCCATTATCCAACCCGCTGAATCCGAACACAGGGTCACGGGGGTCTGCTGGAGCCAATCCCAGCCAACACAGGGCACAAGGCAGGAACTAATCTTGGGCAGGGTGCCAACCCACCGCAGGACACACACAAACACACAGCTTTTTGAAAATACTAGTGTCTTTAAAGAAAACAATATGGAGTCATGGGTGAATGTGATTTATTTTCAAAGATGTTAAAAACAAATTGCGTTGAGTAACAAATATACAGTAACCACTAAAGTCATTGGTTTCCAAAACACTCAGAACAGTGCTTTGAACATTTTTGAGGCCAATGACTAGTTTAAAAAAAAAAACAAAAACAAAAAAAACAGCAGATCATGACAATAAATAATTTCCATTTTGACATATCTGAACAGCATTTCAATATATCTCAGAATTGTGCCTGTATTATGGTAAGATATCTCAAATACATTTTGAGATATCTTGAAATAAACAGGGAATCCTTTGGAAAAAAAACAGGAAATTATACAGGATGCAATATTTGAAATATTGCAAAGTCAAATTCAAATATTTTAAAATGCATACAAGGTCAATATGGGATCTCTCTTAATGCAGAGTTTATCAACCTTTATGGTGTTGCAACCCAGTTTTTCCTGTCGACCCACAAGGGTTTTTCCTTGGTAAAATGAGCGTGACCAACAGGGGTACTGGCTTGGTCAAATGTCAGAGTGTGGAGGAGTACCCCTTGATGAGCATCCCCACAGTCTTTTTTTATTTTTGTGTCCTCTTTTTTGGCTTGGTAAATATAGTAACCCTAATTATGAAGCCATTAATAGATATTCAAAGTTCATATCACAGATCTAATTAATGTTTATTCTTGAAAGCATAGACTATGATCTTAGAATGCAGAACTACAGAAAGAATTAATGATTTTAGGTACAAGGACCCAAAATTATGTCATAGATAGATAGATAGATAGATAGATAGATAGATAGATAGATAGATAGATAGATAGATAGATAGATACTTTATTAATCCCAAGGGGAAATTCACATATTCCAGCAGCAGCATACAGATAAAGAACAACATTAAATTAAAGAGTGATAAAAATGCAGGTAAACCAGACAATAACTTTGTATAATGTTAACGTTTACTCTCCCGGGTGGAAATGAAGAGTCGCATAGTGTGGGGGGGGGACGATCTCCTCAGTCTGTTAGTGGAGCAGGATAGTGACATCAGTCTGTTGCTTAAGCTGCTCCTCTCTCTGGAGATGATACTGTTTAGTGGATGCAGTGGATTCTGCATGATTGACAGGAGCCTGCTTAGCACCCGTCGCTCTACCACGGATGTCAAACTGTACAGCTCTATGCCTACAATAGAGCCTGCCTTCCTTACCAGTTTGTCCAGGCGTGAGGCATCCCTCTTCTTTATGCTGCCTCCCCAGCACACCACTGCGTAGAAGAGGGCACTCGCCACAACCATCTGATAGAACATCTGCAGCACCATATTGCAGATGTTTAAGGACGCAAGCCTTCTAAGGAAGTATAGTCAGCTCTGTCCTGTCTTGCAAAGAGCATCAGTATTGGCAGTCCAGTTCAATTTATCATCCAGCTGCACTCCCAGATATTTATAGGTCTGTACCCTCTGCACACAGTTGCCTCTGATAATCACGGGGTCCAGGAGGGGCCTGGGTCTCCTAAAATCCACCACCAGCTCCTTGGTTTTGCTGGTGTTCAGGTGTAAGTGGTTTGAGTCGCACCATTTAACAAAGTCCTTGATTAGGTTCCCATACTCCTCCTCCTGCCCACTCCTAATGCAGCCCACAATAGCAGTGTCATCAGAGAACTTTTGCACATGGCATGACTCCGAGTTGTATTGGAAGTCCGATGTATACAGGCTGAACAGGACCAGACAAAGTACAGTCCCCTGCGGTGCTCCTGTGTTGCTGACCACAATGTCAGACCTGCAGTTCCTGAGACGCACATACTGAGGTCTGTCTGTAAGATAGTTCACGATCCATGCCACCAGGTATGAATCTACTCCCATCTCTGTCAGCTTGTCCATAAGGAGCAGAGGGTGGATGGTGTTGAAGGTGCTAGAGAAGTCCAGAAACATAGTTCAGGCACCACTGCCTCTGTCCAAGTGGGAGAGGGATTGGTGTAGCATATAGATGATGGCATCCTCCTCTCTCACTTTCTCCTGGTATGCAAACTGCAGAGGGTCGAGGGTGTGGCGGACCTGTGGCCTCAGGTGGTGAAGCAGCAGCCGCATGTTCTAGCTTTTAATATACTCTTGGGCTTGTGCAATTATCAGTAGTGTTATTGCAATTCAAAAGATAATTAAAAAAATAGGACTAAAGAAATAATATTTGAACTCTAAAAACGGGTTTCTTTGACTCATTGAACACACATTATGGTACACTGAAAATACAGTAGTTCAGTTAGATATCTGTTGAATTTGAGAGAAAACGAGTACCAAGACAATTCAGACACAATCACAAGGAGAACAATACAAACTCCAGTCATGTGATGAATGTTTCAGGGCTTGAACAAAACCAAGGAAATGCTCAATGATTTCAGAAAGCAGAAGACAGGCTACACTAGTACTTATATCAGATGGGATGCTGTTGATAAATTTAGAACCTTTAAATTTCATGGAGTGGCTGTCATCGATGAACTTAAGTTGACACAACACATGCTCTCTATTATCAAAAAGGCTCACCAGTGCCTCTACATCCTCAGATACTGTATTTGAGGACAGTTTACAATTCTCTTTCTGTTCTTACAAACATCTACAGGTGCACAGTGGAGTCCAACCTAACTGACTGCATTGCACCCTGATACAGCACATGCTTAAGACAAGAAAGCAGAGTACTTCAGGGGGTTGTGAAGGTGGCACAGAATATTACTATATCCTAGCTGCTGTTGCCTGAGGATATTTACAACACTCGCTTCCTTAGAAAGAAAACAGTATAATAAAAAATTCAGCCATCTTACATAGTCACTTATCTCACTCCTACCTTCTGGCTACCAATGCAGAACCATTGGCACATACACCATTCAGGGACAGCTTGTAGCCAAAGTGGGTCGGTCAGAAAGCGGACACCATCTTCTTCTTGTTATTTGTTTTAGACTGGCCTACCCCTGCTAAAGACCCTGAACTTAAGGTTCATGGGGGTAGGGCCAGGTACACCAGAGTCCCTAATCTTAAAAATTTAGAGTAGATGCCTAATCTCTAAATAGTGTAAGGGTGCCTAATCTTAAAAACAAGTGGCGTCTGCTTTCTGAACAAGAGCCCCCACAGTTTTAAGGATGCTGAACAGCCAATCATTAGAATAAATATTGTGACATAATGAAGTGTGTATGAATATGGTAATTTATAATATATTTTGCATGATAAGTGTACTTTTTACTTTTTGATGTTGTATTTTTGTAAACTGTCTGAGGATAGATGAAGGTACGAATTTCATTGTATTGACTACTCATGACAATATAATTGACTTGATTTCTGTGAAGAGGGGAGGCACACATGCCAATCATTTTACAGGTGTCCTGCCTATGCTGAGGATTAATAAGCATAAATAAAAACATTACATAATAATGCTAATATACTTAAATAATAGGAAAAGGAGTATATACTGGCATTTCTGAAAGGAAAATGTAAATATATACAAACTAGTCTTTTGGAAATTCATTATGAAGCATACTTTCAGACAGTTTCTTTGTTTGTGATAAAGGTAAAGGGCTTTGTTAAAATGTCCTTATTTGCTCTGGGTGACTGGCAAGATGATTATGTTCAAATATCTCTTTTTATATTTTTCTCATCTATTCAAATACATTTTACAGCTTATTGTAATAAAGGCCCTCTGCGAAGGTCACTTTCACCTTGCTCAACATGAGGTAATGAAGTGTAGCTGTCTTTATTTGTCCTGTTATTTACCTAAGCTATGCATTATACAAAGGAAGGGAACAAAAGTGTGTGTGTATTTATTGTGGATCAGTGTGTGAACTGCTGCAACACAATTTTTGGAATACAGAGAAAGTGGAATTTCTCTACAGGTTTTCTTTGTTTACTTGCCAAATACACACAGCATCAAAACAGACCTGCTTCTTTTGATCAAGGGGGGCCTTCTGAGGTCATTTTTGCATGTGGTGAAGTTGTCCCATCGGCAAATTCTTACAGATCATGTTCTCTTGAGTGAGATACTTGGACAGGAAATCATGTTTGTATTATATCTTACAGCCACACTGGGAATACCTCTGAAGCATCCATAAAGAAGGCTGTTAATTTTTTATATTTCATCTTAACAATGAAATGCGCTGTTGTCATTGTTTCCAGCTTACCTTTGTTTAATGCAGTCTCCATACACACCAAACACACCATCAGGCAATGGAGAGCATGCAAAAAGATGGAGAGTTTAGAGATTCATGAAAGCCTTCAGAGAGGTTTTTTTTTCCTGTAAAAGGAATAGATTTGACAGACTTGCACATAGAACTGTTTCGTTTAAAAATATTCAATCTGATTTTTCTGAGAGCATTTCTTATCAAAATATATATTCTTTTCTATAAAAAAGGCTGGATGTTGTGTATTTGTCAAAGTATTCTTTTAATAATGACTGAGAGATTGAGCAGACCATTACAGGCAGTAGTTTTTATAACATTTGTATCTACTGAACAAGGAATACTTGTATTGTGTACTTACATTTTTAAACTCAGACATTGATTTTCCCAACTCACTCCCCCAAGCATGATAACAGTCTGTCCTTGCAGGATCAGGGACAAGGCACAACAAAAAATACACTGTACTGCACAACCATAATGCTAGCGTATGTACCCATTGTTTGCATATAATGCTAAAAGTACCTACTACGCTAACTGTGTCTGTCTGTCTGTGCACATGAAACAACTCAGCTCCCAACTGACTGATTTTGTGTGAATTTGGCACACTTATTCCTAAAGGAAGTTTATTGGGACAGTTCAATTTTAATTGAAATCTCTCTATTACAGTGTACTGTACACATTTTTAAAATTTTGAACTCTCCCTTTAAAAGGCATTAGTGAAGTTGCAAACTTGTCTGGAAAATAAAGTGATTAGAAAATGTACAGTAAAAATACTCAAATGGATAAACCATTTAACCAAGTCTACAAACACACCTGAATGTTAAGTCAGGAGATTTATTAAACTGTATCAACATGTTTTGGAATCATTCAGTCTTTTACAAAGCACATAGTTTTCAAATGCAGAAAATGTATGACCATGGTTAGTGGCAGTTTTTGATATGGCCGACATGGGCAGTTTCCCAGGGCGGCATCGTGGTGGCGGCGGCATCTTGGGTATCGGCAACAAATTTTTTTTTTTTTGCGAGCAGCCATGCCAGGGAGGAGAGGAGCAGCGGGGGATTCTTTGGCTGGCTAAAACTTCTGGATGATTCCAAACTTTTGAACACTAGTGTACATGTCTCCATTTACATACTGTACTTTCTGAAACTATGTATTCCAGTTCAGGCTAAAAGAGAGCCCTAGCCTTACCGAGTTTCACTAGATATTATTCTGACCAAGCAACGGCCTATCAAAGGGCACATCCATGCAAGGCCATTTAGAACGTCTGGGAAAAACTAACATAGCCAGATATAAAAAAACATGGATACTTGGATCACATGCCACTCCACACAGACAGTGCATTGACGAACACTAGAACTTAGGATTTTAAAGCTGTAAGGAAGCAACACCACTGCCATTGTGTTACCCAAAGTTCACTCAGGAAGTTATTTTCAGCTTTAATATTTTGTAAGAATTAATTTTACAATAAATTGCCAAAATTATCTAAAAATAACCTGCGTTCTCCTCTGAAAACTCATTACAAAGACATCCATCCTAACAGGCAACCATGCTTAGGCTGATTATGAGCATGGGGTTTATTTATCAGTGTGAGCTGCAGTGAACTGATCTGTTACTTATAGCTGCCTTGTGCTTGATTGTATTATTTGTCCCGTGAGTCTGTATTTTTGCTTTTTTACGTTTCTGCTATTGCACACCAGTAAATTTCACTTTTGGATCCACAAAGTTTATCTAATCTAATCTAACATCATCAGTACCATTTCTGCAGACAAAACAAACAGGCTGTGTCTGTTTCATAGTGTAACCTGTAGATTATTGACACAAACACCAAAAGCCAAGACCCTATAACTCTTAAACTGAACCAAATACATTGTCTTACTTTTCATCATTTCTACTTACCTATTTTCAGATCTGTGGTACCTGTGCTCCCTGCATACCATTTATACATGTACTAGCTGTAATACTCGACTCACCTGGGAAATTTCGTTAAGACAACTGATATCAGATACAGTGCTGTCATTTAATTGGGTGCATCAGAAGCACTATGTAAGTGCTTTTCTATACACTCTGACAGATAGGGGGCGCTATCCCTCCCTTGAACCCCTGTCCAAGACCAGACACCAGGAAAAAGTCCAATAGTTGACTTTATTTTTATGCCACAGTGCACAAAGCACCCTCTCCTCCCCTATAATCATAAATCACAATCACAAATACAATAATAAACAATCCTCCACTCCCAGACGCGTTGCCACCCTTCCACCCAGCTCAGCTCATCGTCTGGAGTTCCCAGAGTTCTTTTATATTCCCTGACCCGGAAGTGTTCCCAATCCCCAGTCCATGTGATCCTGCATCACTTCCAGGTCAGGTAAAAA
Source organism: Polypterus senegalus (assembly GCF_016835505.1). Classification (NCBI taxonomy): domain Eukaryota; kingdom Metazoa; phylum Chordata; class Cladistia; order Polypteriformes; family Polypteridae; genus Polypterus; species Polypterus senegalus. The sequence continues at coordinate 93,626,583 of NC_053161.1, forward strand.
GTCCTTTTCGTCACCCCCGAAGCACGTCATTCCCCTTGTCCATGTGACTTGGATGTACTTCTGGGACGTAGGGTAAATAACCATTGTTCCCCCCTACAGCTTCTCTTAGTGGCCCCCATGGCATCCAGCAGGGCTTTGTATAAAACTGCAATGTCCATGATGCCCTGCTGGTCTTCGGGGAACCTCCATACTGCAGGGAGGGCTCCACCTGGCGGCTTGGGGGTATTGGCCGGGATAAACGGCCGGCCATACACCACAACATGTTATTTGTTATTTATTTTTTACCACGGTCTAATATTATTGGTGGGCAATGTGATGTAGTGGTAAATGGTAAAAGCTTTGAACCTAGGACTTCAAACCTTAAGATTGTTAGTTCACACCTTTGTACTGCTACTGTGTGACTATGGTGACAAGACCAATCTCTTCACCTGTCTGTGCTCAAACTGGAAAAACAAAACAAACATAACCAGTTGTATCGCAAATGATATAAGCCTCCTTAGATAAAGGCATCAGTCAAATAATAGTTAACAGTCATAAAATTATTAGGTCACTGGTGCCGACTACCCTTGAACATGCTATACACAATTGTCCAAGAGTTAAACATTCCTGCATTAGATCATTTCCCGCTTTTCCAGCTGACTTGGATTTTGTTGATGGTCATTACAAAACACAATTTTACAGAAAAGTGTATTCTTTTGAATTGAAACAGGTAATCAGTAGGAATTGCACGAAATTTGAGATATTATTGTCAATATTAGATGTTTACAATTTTCATTTGTTTATGTCTTTCACGCGAATACAGCATTTCTTTTTGTGTTGTCAGTTGTATGCAGTCCCCCTATCAAGTCAGCAGATGTACCGTATATGCAAAGCAGTGCTTGAGGTGGATTTACATAAGTGACAGTAATGCATGTGTTACACTGCTGTATTAATGGAGGTTCATGGCACAATTTCTGTGGCTTCTCTATTGGACATTAAAGTTACACTATATAAGACATGGTGGCATACTGCACAATTTAAGTGCGACAATTGAAGATGGGGGTGTCTGCCATGGAGTTAGCAACACCATGACTGTAGAGCAGGAAGCTCTCCCTTAATGGTTTAAGCATTGGAATCAATGAGGGGGGTTTCGGAAGGGTTGATTGACGGAGTGGAACAGATAATCAAGATGAGAGCCAGTATGCATCTAAAAGTACTGGTGATCAACAGAAAAAAAAACAATGTTTGCTAACCATTGAGCTTTGCATCTTCCTTGTGCTTCTCCGAACTTTCTCTGTCTATTTCACAATGTGAACATGTCTTTTTTTCTGTTTAGAAGGTCACCCTGTCTTAAGTCGTCTGAACGTCCCATTGGTTAATGGTGCTATTCGCATAGCCTGTCAGTTATTTCTGGTCCATCATTTGATTGCATAAAGTACACTCTCAGCACAGTTCTGTGCATGTAAGATAGCATAATATTAATAAATATTGACAAAATAAAAAATTATTTAACAAATAATAAAAGTGTTGGCTAATTTCCTTGTTTCTATAATGTCACCAAATTTCAATGAAATCTGTCAAAGCATTTTGGGATGTTTAGCATTTATATTGTGAAGGGGTTTACTCCTAAATATTGAAATATCAAAATTTCTTTTCTTAGTGGATACCTTGTGCCCTAAATGCACCATCCTGCCAAATTCCAGCTTTTTAACTAAATGGGAAATAGTGTTTTGTTAACGAGGATGTGAGTGAATGAGTCAGTCAACTTTACATTATACTGTATATAAATAGATATGACAGCTGAAATTATGCAACTCTAGCTATTGTAAAGCTGTTCTGCACTACTGATCTTAAACATTCATTCAGTTTTGTGAAGGCTGCTCCCTGAAACACTCAGCTTAGCGCAGATATCTCCATGATGCTCATTTAACCCTAACATGAAAACCATGAATTGTATTTGTTTCCTTTTACATACTGAGAATGACGTTCCATCAGACAATGTCTTACTTTATCTGGTTATGTTTTCTTGTTGTACAATAGTCATTTGAATTATTAAAAGCATTAAGTGTGTTCAGTTATATTGCAAATCCCTTGGTTATATTGTTCACTTGGCAATAGAATATAATATAAAATGAAGAATAAGTTGATTCACTTGTAATTCACTCCTCCCATGCTACAATTCTCTTTATGAAATATCTGTGTTGGAGTTCTCATTTTTTTCTCAACCATATTGTTAATTGATTAGTATTTTGCATAGCTTAAATATTTTCTAATTTATACTTTTGGTCTGAGGTTAGTTTAAAATAGTCCAAGGTCATTATTAAGCTTTTTTATCACAAACACATTAGTATTCATCCTATTCAGTCATTTTGCCATGGGGACTATTCTATAATTTCTGTTTAAGTACAGTTGTTCCTTACAGAATTGGCAATTATTAACAAAAAAAGTCACAGGTGTGCATGAGATTACATCGTTATTAATATCAGCAAGTCTTACATCATGTTCACCCATCTTGGCACTTCATTAGCTGACTGCCTTTCTAAAACATCAATTTCATTATAACTAATGATGCCTTTTGTAATCAAGTCACAGGACAGCGAATGAAGTCGTCAAATGAAAGCATTCATCAGAAAACAACTTTAAGAAATGCATTAGAAATACAATGAGTGTTCATAAACCCAATAACACGTGTAAATAGGGAAACAAGAGACCCAATTAAGCAAGCAGTTCAATCAAATGTCCAAAAACAGTGTCTCATTAAAGAATGTGGCTAGAATTAAATTCACGAAGTACTTCTCGTGTTTTACTTTAAGCAGTGTAATAATTAGACTGTGTGTGGGGTGACAGGAGAGAAGGGGATAATATAAAGATGACAAAGAGAAGGTGTTAGGAGGACAATGAGGTGCATTGCATGCTATTTATTACTGCATATTTGTTTTTGTTTATATTATGCACATTCTTACCACAAATTGATAACACAACTGTTGCATGTAATTTTTTATTGCAGTGAACCCATTTTAAACCCCGAAACTAAACAATGTTGTGTTTGTCAAAAGGAAGAAGGGCAAACTTGAATTAATGGTAATGACCAGAAGAGGAAACATCAGAAAAACGGAAGTTTTCATAGTTTTTGACTTGTGAGAAAATCTTCATGTAACTGGAAGTTAGATAATATAATAAACGTATTTACCTTTATCTTTATCATAATTTGACCAACCAGTGCCTGAAGTGGAAATACACAAATGGCATTATGGTCTTTTTAAATGTGATTTCTTAATAGAGCAGAGATTATACCATTCAGATTTACTAAAATTAGATCAAAGAGCAGGGTCCCCCTCGGAGTTCTGGGCGTTTATACTTACTAACTTTAGTTTGGTGAGCAGAAGGAGGGGGATCCCCAATTGGACTTTCATGCACTAAGATTCACTAACAGATAGTAGGAGGTTACCTTGGAGTTTCCTGCATCCAGATTTAATATAATTAGAGAGATGTCACCTTGGAGTTTTACGCATCAAGGTTAATGTACACCATAGGAAAGAATATGATGTCACTTGTCATTCTAAATGTTATCTGAAAAGTGTTCAGATTGGCTAAAAACATGTTTTGAGAATTTGCTGATTTTCATGGTCTGACAAAAATTTACTGTTTGCCATTCCTGGTCTGTGGACTGGAAGTTTGGAAACACTGGTCTAAACCAAACAGCTAAACCAAAAATCAAAGCAGAAAGGTTAAAGAGGGGTCTGTAACACTAATAATGAATGTTGTGTGTTACTACACCCACTGAAGTACTACTTGGACAATATTAAACTGTAGAAAGTGGCAAATAACAAATGAAATGATACAGAGCATTATTATCCTTAGAAGTATAGGCATTTCTTTTAGTGTCAGTGAGCCAAAATTCTGATACTGACACCTCTTTAACCAAGCAAATTGATAAAAAACAAATAAGCAGCTGAAAGGTAAATGGTCCAGCAGAGAATGAAGAATCAACACTCAGTCAATAACATCCCTAAGAACACAACAGCTGTAGCTTGTTAAAGATGCTCAGCTGCACAAAACAGAAACCCAAATAAAAGATCTCAGCAGTATACATTTTGTGCCATTAGGCCCTACTCAGTCTAGAACTATGATACCCTATCATTTGAAACAAATGTAAATTAAATGGCTTGTGTGCTACATATGTAACAAATTCATTTTTTTCATAATATTTTCTTTTTGCAGAAAAGCACTAATAAGAGCACATTACTTTCATCCATGCTGCTCAAATCTGTAGTACAGTATATATGCAAGAGTCCTTACTTGAACCAGCAACAGCGAGCACATCACATCCATTCTGCTCTGTCTTCACTGGCTCCCTGTGTCTTACAGAATCGAATATAAAATCCTACTAATAACTTATAAAGCCTTAAATAACCTCACGCCAAACTACATCAGTGACCTTCTCCATCACTATGTGCCTGTCTGCCCACTAAAGTCCTCTGACTCTGGCAATCTTGTTGTGCCCCACACTAATCTACACTCCATGGGAGACAGGGCCTTCAGCTCCATAGCACCCAGACTCTGGAATGACCTACCGAAATGAATTAGATCAGCTGACTCCATGACTTCTTTTAAAAAAAACAACTCAAAACTCATCTGTTCAGGAAGGCTTTTAGCTCTACTTGACTTTATTCCCCTTCTCTCGGTTTACCTCTCTGTCAAGATGCTCATGTAACCTGTATAAACTTGGAAAATAGCTCAAGGGAATAACGAGACACTACAGTCTAAAAGGGCAGGTATGCTGGTGTGTGTTGTGAACATATAGATTCTATGCATATCCATTGTTATAGTGGAATAGGCATCCATTGGCCTTATAAGAGAGAGGGTTTCCCCCAGTGGGTTCTACATATGGGACAAAATGAGCCAGCATCTCAGTCAGAGCCTAACCACTGATTAAATCAGTCATGTTGGAGGGACTACTACTTGGGAGCAAAATAGTGTTTGTCTTTAACAAGGGCTGTTGCAGGTTGACATCTGTCATGTTGCTGCACCCTTAGCCCAGTTCACTGCTGTTGAGTGATGGCTATTTGTGAGTACCACGCGCTTGGCTGAACATGAGTGGAATAACAGAGGTTGATTACAGGTTAGATTTGATGAAAAATAAGTTCAATAGGAAAAAGTAATGGATAATCAGAAGCTGTGGAGACATTCTATAAATAAGAAAACTGTTAATAATAAAAATATCAGTAGATATAGCTTGAGACCTTTAATTAAAAAATAAAAAAAATACAAATAATACATTTTAATTGATATTAGCTGACAAAAGCAAAAGAGGCATGGAAGACTAAGTATTACAAAGCATTTATTCAGGAGCAGGGTACAACTGATACCTCCTGCAGCTACACTTCACATTGACGGCTAAAGCTGTCTTAAAAAGCAAACCCTCAGGGGACACCTTAGATAATGGCATTTGAATGTTTATTTTATATTCTTAAAATAAATTTAAGAATTTCAGAAGAGTATGTGTTTATTTGAATGGATTGAATATAGTTTCACTGTTTGAAAAACATCATCCAGCCATTTTCAAAGGAACTTAATTTATTAGAGGGGCATGGCAAGCAGGAGCCTAATTCATCAGCATTAGACACAAAGCAGGAACTAACCCTGGATGGGGTGCCAGTCTGTGACAGGGCACAATCATGCACACAACCACACTGACTCTTTCAGAGCCAATTTAGAGTCACTAGTTAATCTGGCATGTATGTCTCCACAAAAATAGTGGCAAGGATTCAGACCCAGAACTCTTGATCAGGTGGATGGCTGGTAAAATGACCACTTTGCCGTGTATAGCAGGTTTTCTTAATAAATTTTGTTTTTGATCTTTAAATTATTAGAAATGATTAACATTTGAGGCATATTGTAATAGAAATTTCAGGTGTTGATGCTATTGCTTTAGCATAAATAGTGAACTGCACATATTTAAATATTAAGGGATACCTTATATTTATCTTTTAGTAATATTTGTCCATTGATATTCTTAACTTGCTCACCCAGGGCAGGGTGGAAGGAAAGATGGGGACTATCCCAGCAAATATTGGGCCCAAGGCATAAACAATCCCTGTAAAAAGATGCTAGCCCCTCACAGTGTAAAAAAAACACACACACACATGTCCCATGTGGTCAAACACACACTCAGGACATGAACCCCTTTCTTCTTCTTGTGAGGCAGCAGTGCTACCATTAGGACACTATGATGCCACCTAGTAATGTTTGCAATATTCTTAATTATAATTTAAGAAGATTAAAAGGGTGTATCTCTATTAACAGCATGTGGAAAGTACTGTAAATGGTCTAAGCCTTGAAAAAGTGTATTTGCCATTTGTGAGACATTTACAACATCAAGGATTAAGCAGGCATAGCTTGCATAGGCATGAATTAATATTAATGACTTTGATCACAACTCTGTAACCTTTTGTGCCAGAATGGAAGAATTAAATGGATAGGACTGGTGAGCTTTTTTGGATTGAGTGGCTTGTTCATGTCCAGATTGTTCTAATGTTCTAATAATTCATGGTAGCAGGTTCACTTTTGGTAAAGACAGCTTTTGAAGTATCACCCACTCACAGTATTTTCAGAAGTGGATTGAACCCTTAGTACCCCATTTCTATATTTACATTTCTATGCATAGGTGCAAAATGTTTTGTTATAGCGTACTTATGTTAAACTATTAACAAACAAAATATGAGTGAAGAGAATTGAATAGGTTCCTAAATATCTCAGCAATACTCATCTTCCTGAATTTCAGATACATTTTTATTTTGGTCTAGAAGGAAGAGATTAATAACTAAGCTAGCTAATTTATTAAGGAGTTCTGTTAACATAGAAATTGTGCTTTTTGTAAATTCATAAAATGGAAAATCTGAAACCATAGATCTCCCACAGGACCAAGCTAGACTACTTACTCTGTTTTCTGTAAGATGATAATTGTGGGCCACCTCAAAAAATATAACCCTCAATGTTTCCTTTCATCTTATTCAATAGTAATATTAAATACACATATATAAGGCAAAATTACATTTGACTTTAGCCACATAATAAATGGGAAAATATGCTTATGCTGTAAAATGAATCTTGAGCACAAAACTATTAAAAAATGTAGTTATGTAAAATATTAAGTAAATACACCAGAAAAGTTGGGTAAAATAAAAAATCTAATCATCCATATATTAAAATTTTTAATAGATGTTAAGCTTCAAACTGATGGTTAACATTCAAGCAAGTGTTGCACCTGCATAATAAGAGCACATCTGCTAGAATCTCCGAAAAGAAATGAGAGAGGGAGCACTGCAATAAAGATCATAAAACAGTGATACTCCAAACACGACCATAAACCTTCTAGATCATCTGAGCCAATAAGAATTTAAGCGGGCATAAATTTACTGTGACACTGAAAATTTCAGCACTTCTTTTTGACAGTTTAATCAGCCTATAATATAAATGCACTTTCATAAATCAAGTCAAGTCTGCACACATAAAAAACACATTTTCCATTTCACATAAGGAATAGTGTGCATCGCAATTTATTTACTTTTCATTTCATTTGTACAATCTTGTTAATGCCAAACTGTGCATATTCTGTACATTTACATCAGGGTGCAAATGGATATCTGTCGGGCAGATGGCAGAAATACAGCCTATAAAGTTTTTGTGCCACATAACTGAGGGGCAAATCTTTTAGAAAACCAGCATTAGCAGCAGAGGTCCACATATGGACAGAATAATCATTTTGTGTATTTGGGACACTGCAAGTTGGTGTTGGAAACCTGAACCAAAAAAGAAAAAAAAATTTCTCAAACATGTTTACATTGATTTACAGTAGGCGACCCATGCAGCATTGAGTGTAAGGCAGGGTGCCACTCTATCGCTGGGCCAATTTAGAATTGCCAATTGACTTAATGCATGTCTTTGGGATGCGGTAGGAAAACTGAAGTGCCTTGAAAGAAAACCATGCTGAAATATGCAGAACATACAGACACCACATTGACAGAGACTGGGCAAAAAATTCAATTGTGGAAGTGTGTGGAGAATCTGTTATAATCCTTACTTTGGTTCTCTTCACCTAATGGACACAGCAATAACATTAACGTGGAATGCATTCTCTCTCTCTGTTGGTTCAACTTCATTTTTCTGGTTTACCAACTTTGACCATATGCCAGTCAAATTTTGGGGGTACAGGAAAAGCTTTTATTATTGCTGGATTCTCACCTATTTTAGTTGACTTTTACAACACCCAAGAAGAGACAGTGACTTTATTCTAACTTCAGGTCAAAGTGGTCACCATTTGGGGCAATTGTAATTCTTAAAGTGTAAGGAAAAGATAGATCAGATAGAAAAGGGTTACCTTGGGGTCCACATCTTGAAAATAACTCATTGGTAGTTGGCCTGGGTGTAATTCTCCGAGAAGGAAGTTGCCTTAGGGCTAACAGGGAATTAATGTAAGGGTCTCTGCACATTTTTTTATTACATTTAAGATTTTAAAATAGACCAGCTACTCAACTGTTTAGGATAAAGCAGGAAACCCAAAAAGTAACCACTGGGGTCCTTCTGAACCAAAACCAGAAGGACCAGTCACAAGTGCCCGTCCTTTTAAATGGATCAAGTACAGTAAATTAGAGGTACTTGGACACTGGTAGCCATGGGAGTACAATGTGACGTGATGGCTCCAATATTTTTAGGTTTACCCTCATCTCATATATAACTCTGGAATATCCTTCATGAAAATTGCATAGAGACTTTGTTTAAATGACCTCTTCTGAGCTGAGCTAAGCAAGCTTAAAGCTAGAAGGCAAAGGAAAATAGCTCTCTGTGGGCTTTGACAGGGAAGAATTATGGCCAGATTCTGAAAGAGAGAAATATTTGGAAATAGAGGAGATTACTCAGAAAGGTGAGAGAAACAAGCAAGCTGCCCTTTGAAAACAGAAGGGCACCTAACACTGCAGCACTGACCTGCACATGGCTACCACTGTAGGAGTATTATTATGTCCTGTAATGTTTGTTGTGATTTGGCACAATACAGATATCTTCATATCAACAAGAATATCAGCATGTTTTACATATTGTCCTATAAGAAACAAAATAGTGAAAAAAAGTTATATTTAAAGGAGATACTGATTTTAAAATGTGAGAGTCGCACTTACTGAAATTTCTATTAAATAATAACAGTAGGGCTTAACTTAAATAGTACATTATTACTAATACAAAATAATGTATTATAACTTAAACTTGTTTGTTGTTGTGAATAGAAACTTTGAGACTTTTTTCTTAATTTGCAAAAACAGCAACTAAATTGTCCTGGTGTCAGAGAGTGTTGATATGTGTGTGATTATAATAATAATAATGTTTTATTTCTATAGTGTACCCTGTGATGAACCATCAGATCATAATATTTTACAGGATGCAAAAGTTGCCAATTCTTACAAAAAATAGAAAAATGTAGGACCTGTAAATGTTTGTGTTGTTTATTTTTAGACTAAGCAGCACAAAATGGAAATGAGACAATCAGAGGTACAACAAAAGTGGAAAAGATATCTAAGAAAGTACAGAAAGGGAGATTGAAGTGGTATGGACCTGTGATGATGAGAGACAATAAATATGTGAGCAAAAGAGTGATGGGAATGAAAATACAGGTGGAGAGAAAGAAAGGGAAGTGGAAGTGGAGGAGGTGGATGGATAAAGAAAATGAAGATCTGAAGGAATGCGGCTTGACTGGTGAGGAGCTGTTTGAAGAAGGTTGATCAAGCACAGCAACCCCACAGATAAGTGGGAAAAGATAAAGAGGAAGAAGAGGAGCAGCATAAGATGGTAATGTAATTTTTTACTCCACATTACAAGCAAATCAAGCAAAAATTAGAGCCTCATTTTATCAGAAAATTTTAAAACACATTCTGAATGACCACAATCATGCCAGGCCCGGTGATCCACTGAGGCTCGAACTGAGCTAGTATAGATTGGGTGATAAAGCAATAAAATGTTAATTTAATGGCCTAATGATCATGAGGATACTCCCTAATTCAGGCCAGGATTTGAAAACAAAATCACATCCAGCTTTCCTGCAGATTATAGCAACATAAACACTTGCTCCCAAATACATGTTGTTTTCATGCTGCACCTACTGTAGCTCACACAGTATTCACAGTGGCGAGAAACTAGCATCATATACTATCATACAACATTTATTTCCAGCAAATAACACCTTTTTAAATATTTATGGAAAAACAGATTAAGTAAAGTGACATCCAAAGCAAACTGGGGACATTTTAGACCACTATATTTGTTAAGGGCTACTTGCTTCAAATAGATTTTGAACTTCCCTGCATCAGTTTGTAGTCTCAGCTTTGGTTAAACATCTGATCCTTCTCACTTCCAGTTAATAAATAAAATAAATTGTAGGCAAGCTTTTTAGTCAGCTCACTTTCATCCTAGGTGATGGGCCCAAAAGCATAACTGTTTCTAGGCTTAGTTTACAGACTATGCCTTTGGTAACAAGACATAAGAGAGAAAAGAGGAAACTCAATCTAACAGAAATCGGCATCTGGCTGTACACCTGCAGCCAGTTAGCCAAAGACTAATTGGTGTCCAGCTAAATGTAAGTTTCTGCCAAAATGCCCAATAGAGCTTGAAGGTAAACATCAGTATCATATTTCATTTCAATTTGTTGAAAATTTAAACAACATTGATTCAAATTTTTTCCTTGATTCTTTGTTGAGAATGGTTAATTTTCATTTTGAGACTGAAATACCTGTGGGCAGAGGTTAATAGTAAGATAATGGGTTAAATAAGTCTGATAAACCTATAAACAAATTTATTTGGGCATGATTAAGAAGATAGCAAAAGCACATTTTTGATAACGTTTTGTTATAGGCCCTTCTGGCTGGGTTCATGACTTAAAAAAAAATAACTTTTCAAAATAATACCTATGAATTTTCACAGTAAGAACAGTCTACATTTCTTCATTCTTTTACAAGAAAAAATGGAGAGAAAAAAGGCAGTATAGATGTCTGTATTGGAAAGTAGATCTAACATAGTTGCAGAATCTAAATTGGGCTCACATTATTTTATCCTTTGAACTTTGACTTAACATGTCTACTCAAAAATAAACTGAGAAATATGGTTAGTCTTCATTATCACAAATGACTATTTTCCCCTAGTTTTTCTAATTTTAAACTTTCATAATGAATGCAGTATGTATTTGCTTTTTCAAAGTCCCTCTGGAAGCACCAACAGTCTGTCCTGACCCCTTTGAAATGCCACTGAATAGCAATTAACAGCATCTGGCTTATTATCAAAAAACTTAAAAGTAAAAAACATACTGACAAAACTTGTTTTCATTTTAAAAATAACTATTGGCAATACCACTAATGTACCAGCAGATAATTAATGACAGTTGTGTCGTTTTTCTATCAACCACAACAATAAGCTTGCTCTTATTAAGGAAGATTATAGATGTCACATTAATAAGAATGAATAGTAACAATAGGTATACAATAGCAATATGATTGTGTAAGGCTGTCTCTGCTGAGGAATGCACTTCCTCATTCAGCTGCGCATCTGCCCTGGGACAGCAGCAGCAGGGCTTCATCTTGTAAGTTAGGGTTTTAGGGTTACAGAACAACCTTTCAGCCAAAGGAGCTAAAGGAAAACTCTTTATAGTGCCCAGACAGGTTTCTAACTATAAGGATGCCTCTTATGTGATATCAGACACTCTTTCTTATTCTTGCTATACTCACTTCTGATACACTCAGGGCTATGAGCCTCTGTCAGCTAATTATTTCAACTTGTTACTATTCTAAGATTTCAAATAATGGAGAATCCAATTTTACATTTATTTTTAGGTTATCAATTAATTTTAATGTTATTATTTTTATTATTATGTTATATTGTCATTTCCTATCTCAGGTGCTGTCATTCCATGTGTTGCATTCAGGTGTCTGGATACGATCGATCTGAATTCTTGTGGTACATTTAGTTATTTAAAATCTATTGAGGAGGCTAATATTTTGTATATTCTGTTCAATTTTAGTTTTTGTTTTGTGCATTGTACCTTGTTGTTTTTGTTTCATGATGCGTCTGACTTCAAACCTCACTTGTTCCTGATTATGTTATACTTCCCTGCTCCTTTTGTCTTTCTTGATATGCTCCTTTTTTCTATTGTGGCAGAGCACAGTCAGTGCAGCTAAGGGGTTTCTTTTGGTACCATAGCTAATCGGGGCATCTTCCTGTGTGGGTACCTTTTACCCCAGATTAGGCTCTCTCTTTCTCTCTCAGTTAAACAATAAGGGAACTCCAACTTCAAATTGTATCATCAAGGGTGTCATATTATGAATGGGTTCATTCAGTCATTTTTAATGCAGCTCCTCCACCTCCTTAACTCTTAAAAATTTAAAGGTACATTCACCCCTCACTCCTCACATATTTACCTCCACACAAAGTTCCATGCTGCCCTCACTACATCCACATGTCTGACACAGTCCCCCAAACCCACCACTAGCTAAGTGTCAGGGGAGTGAGTGCACCTGGCAGTGAGTTTGTGGACCTGGGAGAGAACATCCATGTTGTTGGACAAGATAAAAAGGAACCATAAGGTAACCCAAGTGTCTCAATCCTGTTTGGAAGCCAGCCATCCTTTGGAGTGAGGCATGGTGAGTGTCCAGTTTGAATTCTTACCCCAATAGACAATATTTGAATTGATGAATTGCTTACTTGATAGGCAGGGATTCTCTCTCCACAGCTATGTATCTCATCTTCAAGTCCTGCAATTTCTAGCTTTCATAAAGAAAGGGTGTTCTGTGCCATTGACTGATCTCACATGGCTTCTAAGCTGGTGTCACATGCTTTAGACTGAAGGATAGGGGAGCAAAGAAGTTAAAGGATATGGACATGTGCAAACTTGTAACAAATTTTTTAAGTTCAAGAAATGTTTTCTCCATTTTTGAGCTCTATACCACATTGATGCTTCCATTTTAATTCAAACAAAGGCATAGCACTTTCGGTAAAAGTATGACAGAAACCTGCAGTCGTACACTGGTAAACTAAGAATGCTTGCAATGTGGTTCTTGCCTGGATCCAATTTTCGATTGCAGATATCTTGGATAGCTGCAGTTTTATACAACCGTGTTCTACCACTTATCCCAAGTATTTGGCTCTTTTTAGCCCAAAGAAACATTTTTGAATTTTGGATTTTCTCATTTGCTCCTGGGGTCAAAGGGTAATTGCTAATACCTTTAATAATATCTATATTAATCTCTCTAGGAGATTTTCAACATTGGACATCAGATAGGTATTAAAAGTAAGACTGAACGGGTAGAGGTCTTTGAAAAAACACCTATCAACTGTTGGGCTATACAACAGGTTGGTGCACTCCTTAATTACCTTTGGTCAAGCATTTTTTGTTTAGTTATTCCTTGTGATTCACAGGGGTTACAGGTACAGGACCCCAGCAGATGCAAAAATCCTGAAACACATTTTTTTTCCTCCCTTCTCACCTCCTAATACTGCACATTTATCCACAAGCCTCACCAAAAACATACAGTCATTTATTTTATCAATTCTAGATAATAAAGTACATATTTATATACATAAAACACCAGGAAAAGTAAAACAATATGAAATAACTATACTGTATTCTGTACTGTACTGCTCTGCAACAATAACTTAAATAGAGTCTTCACGGCCACAGGTGCAGCTACAGCAATTGCTATATGGATTTCCTACTCTTTTTTTTCCAGATACACCTTACTGTTGACTTATACAAGAAATACTCCACCAAAAAACAATATTTTAATGTTACTTACTGTTACTTATCCCATTTATAGTGGTGGCGAAGAAAAAAATTGAATCTCATGTTTTTGTAAACTAAATGCATCTTGAATATTCAAACTCAGTGGTGCACGGCGGTAACTAGCTCTGAACAATTGCAAAAAAGTCAATTGAAAAAGAAAAATAAACCGCATGTTGCATAATCTACATGTCAAATATCCATTCATTAGGTTGAAACATGAAAAATGTTTGCATTTTTTTGCTAAAATATTATTATCAGTTACTTTCTGGAAAGGCAGTATTCATAGTAAAGAGGAAAGATTTCATTCCTACAATGCTTTGTGCTTGACTTGAAGATCTGTGTTTCTTTATTGGTTGAGAGTCCTGTCTTTAAATTAAGATGCACAGTATTGTGCGAATGACTTTTTCCTGCTTAATACTTGCAAAACTCACAAATTAATTTCCATTTAAATGTTGATGTTAAACCCACAAATAAGCAGATGTGTGAATCTTAAACCTGCAATTCACCAGAGCTAACTGTAGCACCAAAAAAAACTGTTTTGCCTTGTGGAGTCAATTAATATGTTCCCGCTCTACAACCCAGTGAGCATACCATGCAAGATTAGGTTATTTAGATGTCTTGTTGTATCCACATAATCAGCCTCCTATTATAATGCATGCTTCAAATGGGATTTTTTTGTCAGTAATCAGATTTAAATCACCTTCCGAAAATAAAGTAAGGGCCCAGCCACTGAATGGAGAGTCTGTTCCATCATTTCAGCTGAAAAGACTCCTGACTATGACACTGTAAGAAAATACACAGATTGTCAAAGATGTGGGACTCCAGCCAGGACTAACCCCATTTAATTTACCAAATTACAAGATGGGTAATTAACAAAAATGAAAGCTCTTCACCCTCTATGGCTTCAAGTGGAGGTGTGCTCCTCCCAATCTGTGTTAGTAAACACCTACCTGTAGTTTAGTTAAAAAAAGCCCCAAACAGCAAAAACAACAACCTTAAGTTTACAGTTAATTAGTGGGAAGCTAGTTTTGATCTTTTTGCAATGTTTATTTTGATAATCGTAACGACTCTGTGTGTAGACTTAAATGATTCTTTCTGCTTTTGGTTCCCAGCTTTTTACGTTTATGTCTCCTGTGTATTTGACCTTGATTCTGCCTGCACATTCCTGGTGTTGTCACTTTAGTGTCACACTTTCTTTTCAGCTAGCAGGTGCATTCTTATTAGAGAGGAAGTTTAAAAAAGCTGTTCCATAAAGATTTTAGCATAGGGGTTTCAGCTTTGGGGCAGCACGGTGGTGCAGTGGGTAGCACTGCTGCCTCGCAGTTAGGAGACCTGGGTTCGCTTCCTGGGTCCTCCCTGCGTGGAATTTGCATGTTCTCCCTGTGTCTGCGTGGGTTTCCTCCCACAGTCCAAAGACATGCAGGTTAGGTGCATTGGCGATTCAAAATTTTCCCTACTGTGGGCTTGGTGTGTGTGTGTGTGTGTGTGTGTGTGTGTGTGCGTGCACTGCGGTGGGCTGGCTCCCTGCTCGGGGTTTGTTTCCTGCCTTGTGCCCTGTGTTGGCTGGGATTGGCTCCAGCAGACCCCCGTGACCCTGTAGTTAGAATATAGCAGGTTGGATAATGGATGGATGGATTCAGTTTTGTCTTTGTTCCATTTCCCAGTTGCTGTTCATTATGTAATGAATCTTACCTCAAAGAACATCAAACAGTGGGTGAAGGTCTCAAAACTAAGACCAGAATCTTGAAATTTAAGTTTGGGGCTAGGTTGCCAAGGGAAAGGGCTACTTAGGGTCTTCAGACCTCTGAGAAGTGTGCATTATGGTTTTTCAGACCTTTTTTTCCATTTTTTATTTTTGTGTAGCAGTAATCAAAATCTATATACATTTTGCATTGTGAAAATCCCTGAGCCTATTAGGCAATGTCATTTTGTGTTTATCTATCTATCTACAGACTTGTAGTTTATAGTTTCTATGCCAGTTGGTTATATAACATGGCGGCACATATCAAATATTACATCTCTTAGTAGGAACCGCAAATCTTTTTCTTTAGTATTACTTGAGGCTAAAAGGTGCTTGCAGGAAGATTTTAGAGTTAGTAACTTTGCAACGTTTATTTTGCATTTTGGGTTTTTGTATACTTTGGTTAAATCTTTTTTGGGTTAGTATGACTCTGGCTTGCCTCCAAAGTATATTTCAGCCTGCTTTTACAAACATTTAATACATCTCATGTAATGTCCCAGCTCAGTTACAACACATGTTGTTAACATTTTGCTGTTCAATACAACATGTAAAATAATGCCTTCATAGTTTAACATGAGTAAGGTAGAGGTTTTTGGCATTATTTTTCAGAGGACATGGCTGGGAAAAAGCCAGCAAAGCTCATTACCCAAAAAACATAGTAACTACTATAAATCATACTTGTGCCAGCATTATGCTATGCAGTCTTTTCTTTACAGTGAGGCGTAGGACATAAATCTAAATATTTTGGCACGGAACCTGTGGTTCTCTAGCGAAAACAATACAGAAAATTTTAAATTAACACATTTATTAATGAAACAAACAAGCCTACCACTTATATGATTTGTCTGCATTTCAGGAACTACATTAACAAAGCTACAATTTCATTATGAGTGTATAAACTTAGATTCTGAAAAGCCTAAAGAATTGGTTGGGATCCAGCAGAGCTCTTCAGTTTCCGTTTTCAGTTTCACCATAAAGGGAAAACTATGTACATAATCTTACTGCTGTCACCTATTTATGGCACAATTCCTTAAAAATTGTTTCTCTCAGTACATTAGCATGTTTCTCCTCCCTGCTTGGTGATCAGGCTTGTTTTCAAATTATGGAAGTCCCTTTTATTTTTGAAATGTTAGGTCCAGACACTAAATGTCTCCTGACCGGGCAGTGGGTTCAGAACTATGGAGGAAGAAGGCGCATTACAATTTAAAATTTACAATTTTACATTGACAGTTTTAGGGTTAGCTCCTATAATTCTTGCAAAATTGTTACGCTCTTGACACAGGTTTTATAACGTTTTACATAAAATATAAACCTAATCCTCTCCCTGCACGAATGCTGGCACTCTGAGAAGTGTCGAGACCGGATTTTGGACCCAGAGCTATGAAAGTATGAGAAGGCAAAGGATCACTTACACTTCTACAGTACACACAGCGGAGTCTGTAAATCATGTGTGAAAATAGTGTAAAATTTCCGATGTTCCTGGATTTGTTAAAAGTGATTTTTAATTTATTATCTAAAGAAATAAGCAAAACCACAATGTGCACACACACTCTGGGTCGATCTATGAGCCTGTGGTATTCCTAATGAATAGTTACTATGAGAAATGCTAAATACACATGGTTACATGATATTGCTATGTTAAAAGCTTTCACATTCACACAATACTATGTGAATTCATTCTTCCATAGATCAATAATTGTTTATTTTATTCTCACAAATATTGTTAAGGGTGGCACAGTGGTAGCTTTACTGCCTCCCAGTAAGTAGACCAGGGTTTATGTCCTAGGTCCTCCCTGTGTGGAGTTTGCATGTTCTCTCCACGTCTTAGTGGGTTTCCTCCAGGTGCCCCATTTTCCACCCCCAGTCCAAAGACATACAGGTTGGATAGATTGGAGACACTAAATTGGCCCTTAATATGTGTGTGTGTGTTTGCCCTAAGATAGACTGGAGCCCTGTACAGGGTTTGTTCCTGCCTTGTACCCTATGCAAGCTGGGATAAATTTCAACCTCATTCACTTATTTTAATCTGTATCATTCACAGATCTGGTAAATACAATTTTAGTAAATTACCATTAATGGACATCTGTCACTTACACTATTAATGTTATTAGTAATATCTAAAACGTATATATATATGGAACTTACCAAATACACTTTTGGAAAAAACAGGGGCTTGCACTACCAAATTACAAAGTAGTTAAAAATATATTTTTTCTTAGATTTGTATTTGAGAAGTTATGCTATTTTTCACCATATGCTAAGACAGATGCCTAATATCATCAACTGTTTGGTTGTCAACTATACATTTTTTCATGTCATACGGTGTATCTCTGTCTTGATTCCTTATTCCTTAATGCTGATTTATATGCCCATTTAATCCAAAGTTAATTATTCTATTGTGCTCTTCTTTGCTTCACTTAGTAAGGAGGTATGTTTGCATAGCATTTCATGGAAATTAAACATAATAGAGCTCTTTGATCAAGTTTAATCTGTTTTCATGTCCTTGCATCAGGATCTCACCTCTGCTGATTTATAAGGTATTAAATTAGTAAATATTCAGTTTATTACACAATGTCATCACATTTGATTTCACAGTCATTACAAACTAGACCAG
Source organism: Polypterus senegalus (assembly GCF_016835505.1). Classification (NCBI taxonomy): domain Eukaryota; kingdom Metazoa; phylum Chordata; class Cladistia; order Polypteriformes; family Polypteridae; genus Polypterus; species Polypterus senegalus. Next base: position 93,644,733 of record NC_053161.1, read on the forward strand.
CTGTTCATGTATATACCGCTTAAAATGTTTATTTTTAATATTACTGTAATTTGTTACTTTCAGTTATAATTTTATTATTTTAATTTTTTTTTTTTTTGCTTTATGTAAATAGTATTATGGCCTGCTTGTCTTATATGAAGCTGGCTAAAGCTGTAGTTTTAACATGTGACCGGCACTGATAAAAAATAAACATGGTTGATCGTGTACAATGTCTTTTAAACCAGTATAACAATTACAGAGTAAATTCAAATGTGAACATTTTATATATTCTCTTTATTGATTACGAGTTTTAATTTAAGGCATACAACTGACTTATTTAACGTAATTGATGTGTCTATGCATAAAGCATATATAATTATAATTCAAATGCAAAGTATAGATCAAATCAAGCAAAGTAATATTCAAAATGGATATACTATGCTGGGATGCTCTGGAGATAATGTTTCTAATAAAATTACAGGTTTGTTTATGACTATTGACTATACTATATTTTATGTATAACATGCTATACTAGGAAGTTATTTACTGTCTTGGGTAAAGGCATAAATCAAACTGGAATAAATTGTAAATTTTTATTAATTAACTGACATCTTTATTTCAGGCAGCTTACAGCATTTGAAATACAATTGGTTTCATTTTGTTTCCAATTGGAGCATATTTAGAGTATTAAGCTTTGCTGGCTTTCCCCAGGAATGACTTCTTAATGGTCACATACTGTCAGTAGCAGGATTTGAACCCATAACCTAAGGGTTTGAAGTCCAAAGCCTAAACAACTAGGCCACATAATCATCCATATATAATAATGTATATTATAGAATTCTATCAATTTTTATACACCGTGCTTCTAGAACAGAATATGTATATAGAAATATAAAAATATACATGTACATATCTAAAGTCAGTTTTTATAAATTAGGCCATTAAGATATTTAATAATCGGAGGACATAAGACAGTAAAGCCAATTGGTATAATTTTTCATAAAAATGTTAAAACATTTTTCACCTACTGGGCATTGGAGTTCCATCAGCAATGACAGCAAATGTCTGACAACACAAGTAGGTGCAAACAGACACGTCATTAATTGGGCGACCAAGTTTCTGGTTGGGTGAGCTCTGGTGCACTCAGGTCAACATATAGCCTTAAACCTATCCCTTGCCATCTACCAGCATTGATATCCTTAAATACTGAATGTATTTTCCCCATCAAAGACCACTGAGTGTGATGATAGTAAGCATAACATGTGAAAGATAATGCACACAGGGTTTTTTTTTATTGGATTTTAGGAGTTTCAGAAAGCAACTCCTTCATCATACACCCTTTGGGTACAGACCATGCCTTGACTATAGAAAGCAGGGAAATCGGATGGTATTCCAATAAAGCCCAAAAATACTAGAAAGGTTGCACTTAACAGTTTTCTCCTTAGCAGGCAAAGGCTTGTTACAAAAATCACATTAAAGATATTTGATGCTATAAGAGCACAAAGTTTTCCCAAAAAAAACCTTTAGCCCAACATAGCTTGTCATTTCCTATTCACCTAATGTTAAAATATCATCAAAATGAGACTTCAACGTGCTACTTTTAATGACACTACTACTATAAATAACACATTCTCTTAATCTAACAATTCTGGGATCTGTTACTGTAATGATGTAAATATAGCCACTCTCTGAAATTACTGTATGTGTAGTTATGGTGTCATCACATTGACCTGGTGCATCAGTTCAACTCTCCAGTCCATTTAATTATCTGCCTCATTCATAAGACACAATCACTTTATCTGCATACAGTACAAAAGGTTATGTTGAGTTGAACTGACAAACTTAATCACTCTCCACTAAAGATAACAGGAAATACTGTACTGTAAAGAAATGACATTTATATACAAATGAAAATAGGCTGTCCAAAAACAGTTTTCCTACACATACTAAGGTCTCAGTGTGGTCGAGTTAAGGAACTACTAGTCGCCACTGGTAATTGTTGGGACATGAAACCAGTCATCCCCATTTAATTGTAACAAAAATCTTTAGAAGAAACAAAAATTATTGCCACTCTGCACACAAACAGATAGTATCTGCAAAGTATTGCTATCGGTCTAGGTAATGACAAAATACTAAGAAGGTAACCCCATCCTGTCTTGAGTTTGGTGCATGACTGAATGCCTTCTCCCATCAGTAGCGGGATTTACAGCCTGAAGACCTGAAGGGGCGGAGACAATTTCACTCACCATACTTCTTCTTCATACTGCTGTGGAAACAAGAGAGGAAAATGTTAATGCCACTGCCCCCCTCTTGAGCTAAAGTGGTATTACATACCTGTTATGAGCCAGATGCGCATGCATGACACTCTGCACCATAGGCTCATCCAGGTGCATATCTCTGAGTTTACCCCTTAACATGGATGGCTGGTTGGCACTGGAGAAATCAGAAAACCTAATCCTCGCAGTGCTGTCAGTTTTGTCCAGGTGAGAATAAGCCTTGTAGAGCAGGTAGATAATTGCATCCTCCACTCCATCTTCATCTAATAGGAAAACTGTTGTGGGTCCAGATGGTCTACCACAAGAGGATTCACATAGTCCAGGATCAGTCTCTCAAAGGTCTTCATGATATGAGATGTAAGTACCACTGGTCTGTAATCATAAGGTGAAGAGGCGCCTGCTTTCTTTGGAACAGGAACAACGCAGGATGTTTTCCACAGCAGTGGTACGTTCTAAATCCTTAGGGACAGACTGAACAACTGACAGAGGACGCCACAAAGTTGGTCAGCATAGGCCTTAAGAACTCTGGTCCTGCAGCTTTTCCTGTGTGTAGCTTTCTCAGTTGACTCCTTACCTGGTGTTCAGTTATGGACAGCCCACACTGATGGTCAGAGGTGGGCTTGTCACTAGCTATTCCACTTGACGTGGTAGGACTTATTGATGTAGTACAGATGGTGGGGGAAGTTGGTCATTGGAAGAAGGTGGAAGTAGAAGGGAAAATCTATTAAAAACTTGGTTCAGGGATTTAGCTTTGTTCACATCCCTTCAAGCACCTGAACCCTGGATTGCACAAGTCCAGTAATTATGCCCAATCTATTTCAGACATCTTTCATGTTATTCTGAGTGTGTTTGTTTTCTATTTTAGCTTCCTTCGCTCAGCTTTTTCTTTAGTACATGATGTATATCCTTCAGAGCCTTTTTGTCACTGGATTTGAATGCTCTTTCTCATTCAGGAGACCTTTTGTTTTAGCTTTTAGTAACCTAGGACTTGGTATTTAGAAAGCAATGCTCTGTCTTTGAAGGTTCCACTGTGTTGACACAGAAGTTAATATAGCCTGTGATACAGTGACACAGTCCCTCAATATCATCCCTATGTGACTTGCACATCATTTCCCAGTCTGTCATATGAAAGCAGTCATTCAGAGCCATTTCAGCCTCCAGGCTCCACTTCCTCACTGTCCTGGTGGTGACAGGATGCCATCTAATAATAGGCTCGTAGCTGGGAGTAAGATTAATCAGGTTGTGGTCAGATTTGCCTAAAGGAGCAAGTAGATTACACTTACAGGCACACATAACATAACATTTGAATACAGCAGGTCCAGCTTGTTAATTCCTCAAGTGGAACTGGTCACAAACAAACAGAAATTTGCCATAATTCCTTCCAAAGTCACATGGTTGATGTCAGCACATATTATAACTGCAAGGTCAGAGTGAGTCATTAGTTGGTGGAGAATAATTCATTTCTGTCACTAGGTCCCCATTTGCAGAGTGGAATGTAAACATTAGTAAGGATGATGTATTTTATCTCCCTGGGCAAAGCACCTTACAAAAGGCTCTTTTGCAACCTTCTCCATGTTCATATGGAGTTTTTTTTTAGTATTTATCATCAAAGCACCCATTTTTGGGGTACTGCTCTATCCTCTGTGACAGCACATAGGCTCTCCCATAATCATGTATCATTATACTCTATGATCACGACAACTATTATGTTTTTCAGGTCCACGCTGAAGATTCTTTCTTTAAAAATAAACAACATTTTTCTACACATCCAAAGTGAACACATTTTTAACTCAGAGTACAAACCTGCCTAACATCAAAGTGTTCTTTACTCAATTTTAGAATTTCATTGATCACCTAATCTTTTCACTAAATGTCCTGATGATGTTTGGAGTAGAGGGGCTGCTCAGGTTTGGCCATGTTTTGTGTCTAGTCACCATCATTTTTAGGCAATAATGTAGTATGTGGTAATAACACAGTTCCATTTGTACTTGTACTGCCCTTCCTTCTCATCCTCCTTCTTAAAAAACCTAACATACATAGTGATGATGGCACTTGGTATTTTCCAGTAAATGGTTTATGTCTGTGAGACAGTGTTAATAGAGTGTGTGATGATTTGCTTGGGAAAAGGCATGGGACTGAGGTGAAATATAATATGTAAATTTTTTTGAAAACTATTTATTTTCCATTTTAGTAAATAATGGTGACAGATATACCTTTGTCAGTTTTAATTCAGCCCCTTTTTACTGCTGCCATACAAGCACGCATGTACAAAAATAACTGTTTAAAATATATCAGATACTTGTACTGATTATGCACATGCTTTACAAATTTACACTGAATAAAATTCACAATTTATCATTTATTAACATTTTACCAGTGGCAAATGATGAGTGACATATTACTTATTTGTGATTCATTGTGTTGTGACACTTCTAGAAAGCTGCTATGGAACAAACTGTCATTTGTTAAAGTTAAATCAAGGAAACATTTTCATAAATAGTAAATACTTAAAGTAGCTGAAAGAATCCAAGGTGTTTGTCTGGAACTTTAACAAACACTCTTCAGTGATTGACTTCTATATTCAGTAACAGGGGACAAGTTTATGCAGCATTCATGCATTAAGGTGCCAGAGCTTCACTCAATCAAAATGTTAATTTAATCAGAATATCTGTAACTGTTATAATTAAACATGCTCATAATTTCACTAACAATACAGTTAATCTGTCAATAAGCAGTAAAGGAAAAGCACTTTTGACATGAGTACCCAGTGCACTGAATTAGCAATTTACATTTCAAACAAGAATAGAATTCCACAGAGCATCACAAAACAATTGACAATGATCAATTACAGACGTAACAAACTGTCAAAAACTAAAAGCACATCAAGAGTGCAATATCAATAGGTGTTTTCATATGAATGTAATGACTAGTAGTCAAAGTTCCAAAAATAGGCAGAGCCTCGGGTCATTTGTCTTCCATCGGTCTCATTGTTTGGATGTCTAATCAATATTAAAAAGTGCTCAACCAGTCTGGGGAAGCTCAGTCATATGGGGTAAATTCTAAAATGGGGAGTAATGTAAGCACAAAGTCATGAATAAAATTACATCAAGTGTTGCTTTAAAATAGGTTTGCTAGTTTGGCCTCTGAAAGACAGTAAAGCTTGGACATCTTGTTGAAAAAATATTTTTTGTCTTTGGAACATTTTTTGTTGTGAATATTCTTTACGAACATAACCAAATGTGTGTATTGAATTGTTTGTTTGGGTTATATTAATATTTGTTACTTAAATCTAATTTTGAGTATTTTTAATCTCAGTATTTTGTTAGTGAGTTGCTACAACATGCTTTACTGTTACTAAGGAATGCCTCTCAAGAAGCCCTGTTGGTTTACACAACAAAGGCTTGTAACGGCCGACCCCTTTACCCAGCCAGCAGCTACACCTCCAAGACCTGTGGCCTGGATAATTTACTGAGAAATCTAACTATCAAGCCGTACTTCTACACAATTAAACTTTTCCCCACAATCGACGGTATAAATGCAAGTACACAAAAGCAGGATGTAAAATTAAACGGATTAAATGTATTAAATGAAACAAGACATGCCACAAAACAGATATAAATATAAATATCCCTCCACCCCAGCAACAACAAGACAGCACCAAATATAAATACAAAAACCCTCCCTTGTCCCTGTAACATATAACACACAACACGAACAACAAAATGACTGATAAACAGAATGATTGTGAACTGGAGTCCGAATATAAAAAATGTCCTGAATACGGATGACTGAACTAGCGGCAATTGTGGTGTTTGATTTTCCCGGCGAATGGAGCAACCTCACCGTGATTCCTCGGCGTATGGTGGATGGTGAATCGACCCCGGGGTCTCAGCAAATGCAGGTTGAAAGACAGTCCGGAAAATGAAAAGCAAACTGGTGAAAGGCGCGATGTGAAGAAACAGCAAGCAAGTTGAAGTGGTTGAAACAAAAACGGTCTTTTTTTTTTCTTCTCCTCCCTCTTTTCTCTCTTAAATAGTCTGTGACGGCTGTAATTGATTAATTAAGAACAGGTGTTTTCCAGGTTTGCGGCTGTGGTCTCCTTCCATCATCCGTCCTCCTTTACGGGGACGGCATTAACTGATACACATACAAACAGCAAACGGGACAATGAAACGAGACGCACTCAGAACTGACATTTAAACACTAACTATGTGGCCCCGCTACAGGCTTTGCTGTAAAACACAGCGCAATGCTCTGCTCTCTGTTGGAGATTACAGATTTAAAACTTGAACAGATTGAGTCTTGAGTTTATATTGTGTTGTATCATGGTCAATGACTCTTTCCACTTCTCAATTTGGTTCAAAATCTTTGGTTCTGGTTCTGGTCATGTTCTTATAATTTTGGTTACAACTTCTGACAATTCAGTTTGACTGTAAGCCTATATTAGTTGTTTACAGTAGTGTTCTAGAAAATTGGTTTTCTTAAGGTTTATTGAAACAGTATACATTTCCCGATCTGTTCTTAACATCTTTATAGTTGCTCACAATCCACTTGGCCAGCAGACACTATGAGGAGGTGAGCTGGGATTAAAAAAGCAGGTGAAGTGAGACTGTATGCAGTCCAAATGAGCCTATGCAACTGGCATAACAGACTTAATCAGCAACAGATTATCATTACCTAACTGGAAGAAATTAATTACTGCTAATGACTAATACATTTCCCATGACTCAATTTTGATTTACTCACTTTTAAAGATTCAGAACCCTTAATTGCTTCTTTAACTCATACACAGTTTGCAACTGCTCATTTTTTTTATTAAACACTTGTTTTGTAAAAAAAAATATATATATATATAAATCATAATAAAACCAAAAACTAATCAGCTAACTCTACTGCGTGCATTTGTCAGCAGTCTTATATGAATTACTTCTTTCTGTACATGTTGTGTCTGTCTGGGCATCATCATCCTTGTGGGTGTTTCTTATTTCTAATGGAAGCTGTCTCTGAATGGAAAACTGAGAGGACTGTCTCTGAAGTCCAAAGCTCAGATAATGAGAGCAATGCACCAGCTATTGTGAGATTTAGAGACCCTGATAAACCCCAACTGTGCTGTGCACTGAAATTGTTTTAACTCAGGCACGGACTGGTTGTCTGCCGCTGGTACAACTGCAAGTTCACAGCCTTACCACGTAACACATATACTGCCTGAAGGTTGATGCGGGGAACATTTAAAACCGGCCACTGAACTGACCTTGTACTCACTTTCTGTCTTCTCTCCGAGGAAGGTTATGTGTTCTTTGAATCTGAGTGAGGGAACTAATGAGGGATGACGTTAGCATCACCACTTGCTTGCTGTGTGTTTTGAGTGCTGAGCTGACAACTCCTGTTTGAAAATACTTTAGATTGTTCCTTTCTTCACAACAATAAATCTGACTTTTTTGGAAACCTGAACTCATCTCCTTCTCTCTTATGTAAGTCTGTGATCAACACATCATAAGCTATGAAGAACAAAAGAAATCAATCACAGAAGGTCAGTGAGATGCCAGAAGAAGTAAACACAGCCATATGGAAGAAGTTGATTGCCAAAATCAGTTACACAAGTCAAGACATGCCAGAGTACAGGACTTTGAAATAAATTTGATAGGCCCAAACATTACACTAAGCAGTTCCCGTCCCCATCCTTTTATGAAGAAGGACTCTTCATCCGAAAATATTTTTAACTTATGTATTTGTATACAGGCAATTTTATAAATTATGTTCCAAGTTTAAGGTGAATACTGGTAGCAAAATGACAGCTTCTCCAATGTTTTATGCCAAGAAAGGCAAATGATTACACCAGCATTAACAACTATGTGGTTGGAGCATGCAGATAGGGAACAGTGGCAGAGTCTGGGCATATATCAAATATTTGTACAATGCCATCAGTGGCTTAAGGTGACCTAAATTAAAAAATAATACTATGCTTTGAAATAACATAATTGACAAACACCTACAGAAATGCTATTTCCTGTGGTAGAAAAAGTAGAGTCAGCCGAGTTTTTATACTTGGTGTTGTAAAGTGTGTCAATCCTGGAGGGACATCCAGGTTATCCATCTTTCTCTTTCCCAAAGTAAGGTTTGAGAGGAGTGTCAACAGTGGTGAACGTAGAGCCCTTAGGAGTCACCCTGCAGTTCCAGACCTCTGGTTTCATTGTAAGAAATGGAGAAAAAGCAACGATAAGCAATGCACAGTAGGTTACTCTTTACTATCCATTGAAATATAGTGTGGTTTTTAATAGGGGGGTCACTACTTTTTTTTCTTTTATACATTATTAAATTTTAAACTACAGGTATTTAGCTTGACGTTAAAAAATTCATATGCAACTTTTAATTTCTTGACGTCAGAGTACCTCCAGTGTATTTCTGACTCAAATCCTTATCTAAGGCAAGCTTTCTCAAGAAGACCAGGGTGGTCTGGTTTCTTGACACATGAAAGCATTTCTTCTAACTGTATATCAGCTTTTATCATCAACTTCTACTCTTTTATGCAAGATTGCTTCGGCTCTGTGATGTTTACTATTTTTCTTGAATATACAACACACAACATTTTAATAGGACTTAACTATAGTTTTCAAATCAAGCATTTTTCAGTCATTCTTTGGTTTGTTTTATGTTCTTTGGATAACTGATATGCTGCAAATTCCACTTTCTGGATAACCCAGTTAAGGCAGTATCCAGGATTCTTAAGAAACTGTACAACACACAACATTTTAATAGGACTTAAGTATAGTTTTCAAATCAAGCATTTGAAAACTATATTATTTTTCAGTCATTCTGTTGTTTTTTTATGTTCTTTGGATCACTGATGTGCTGCAAATTCCACTTTCTGAATAACCCAGTTAAGGCAAATCCAGGATTCTTAAGAAGCTGGTTTTTCATACGCAAGTAATCTTCTGGAGTTCTCTTTGACGAAATGATCCAGCATCATTAAACTGAGCTAAAAAAGAATTAAATTGACCAAAATGAATATGTTACTTGTGATCATTTTCAGGTGTTTTATAAATATGTTTAGTCAAATTGACACTTTGTTATAGGCTTCTTTCACAGGTTGCATGCAGCAAACTCTTTTCAGCTTGGCTGTGCGACTGAGCCCTGTAAAGGACCCACTATGTGTGCTGCTGGAAAAATAATAACACAAATATTTTAACTTCAATAATTCAATATTACATTAGGTTACTTGGTCTGTGTACTGCACATTAAGCCCTACTGCTGTGTTGCTGAGTATAGCACTGTACATTCAGCTCATCAACACAAATTTTGTGATTTCCAAAATATTAAGACAAATTTTTCAGCCAGGAAAAGAGGTAATACGATTGTCCAAACATTTGCCCCTAGAAATGTATTTTGTGGGCGCTTTCAAACACACACGCAGGCAGCCAGAGTACAACGGACAAGTGCAGACTAAAAATCCTTACCTATAACCCAGTTAAGGGTTTACATTTCCACATAATCAGATTATTCCTGTAGAAATCTGTCTCTGTCAATGAGGTTTCTTAGGAGCAAATAACCTGATTATCTAATTGGAGTTTTCATGGTATTTCAGAAATCAGGTTCCTGTAAATAATTAGATTAATGAAGCACATCTAAATCCTAAAGAAATGACATTTATATACAAATGAAAAATAGGCTGTCCAAAAACAGTTTTCCTACACATACTAAGGTCTCAGTGTGGTCGAGTTAAGGAACTACTAGTCGCCACTGGTAATTGTTGGGACATGAAACCAGTCATCCCCATTTAATTGTAACAAAAATCTTTAGAAGAAACAAAAATTATTGCCACTCTGCACACAAACAGATAGTATCTGCAAAGTATTGCTATCGGTCTAGGTAATGACAAAATACTAAGAAGGTAACCCCATCCTGTCTTGAGTTTGGTGCATGACTGAATGCCTTCTCCCATCAGTAGCGGGATTTACAGCCTGAAGACCTGAAGGGGCGGAGACAATTTCACTCACCATACTTCTTCTTCATACTGCTGTGGAAACAAGAGGGAAAATGTTAATGCCACTGCCCCCCTCTTGAGCTAAAGTGGTATTACATACCTGTTATGAGCCAGATGCGCATGCATGACACTCTGCACCATAGGCTCATCCAGGTGCATATCTCTGAGTTTACCCCTTAACATGGATGGCTGGTTGGCACTGGAGAAATCAGAAAACCTAATCCTCGCAGTGCTGTCAGTTTTGTCCAGGTGAGAATAAGCCTTGTAGAGCAGGTAGATAATTGCATCCTCCACTCCATCTTCATCTAATAGGAAAACTGTTGTGGGTCCAGATGGTCTACCACAAGAGGATTCACATAGTCCAGGATCAGTCTCTCAAAGGTCTTCATGATATGAGATGTAAGTACCACTGGTCTGTAATCATAAGGTGAAGAGGCGCCTGCTTTCTTTGGAACAGGAACAACGCAGGATGTTTTCCACAGCAGTGGTACGTTCTAAATCCTTAGGGACAGACTGAACAACTGACAGAGGACGCCACAAAGTTGGTCAGCATAGGCCTTAAGAACTCTGGTCCTGCAGCTTTTCCTGTGTGTAGCTTTCTCAGTTGACTCCTTACCTGGTGTTCAGTTATGGACAGCCCACACTGATGGTCAGAGGTGGGCTTGTCACTAGCTATTCCACTTGACGTGGTAGGACTTATTGATGTAGTACAGATGGTGGGGGAAGTTGGTCATTGGAAGAAGGTGGAAGTAGAAGGGAAAATCTATTAAAAACTTGGTTCAGGGATTTAGCTTTGTTCACATCCCTTCAAGCACCTGAACCCTGGATTGCACAAGTCCAGTAATTATGCCCAATCTATTTCAGACATCTTTCATGTTATTCTGAGTGTGTTTGTTTTCTATTTTAGCTTCCTTCGCTCAGCTTTTTCTTTAGTACATGATGTATATCCTTCAGAGCCTTTTTGTCACTGGATTTGAATGCTCTTTCTCATTCAGGAGACCTTTTGTTTTAGCTTTTTAGTAACCTAGGACTTGGTATTTAGAAAGCAATGCTCTGTCTTTGAAGGTTCCACTGTGTTGACACAGAAGTTAATATAGCCTGTGATACAGTGACACAGTCCCTCAATATCATCCCTATGTGACTTGCACATCATTTCCCAGTCTGTCATATGAAAGCAGTCATTCAGAGCCATTTCAGCCTCCAGGCTCCACTTCCTCACTGTCCTGGTGGTGACAGGATGCCATCTAATAATAGGCTCGTAGCTGGGAGTAAGATTAATCAGGTTGTGGTCAGATTTGCCTAAAGGAGCAAGTAGATTACACTTACAGGCACACATAACATAACATTTGAATACAGCAGGTCCAGCTTGTTAATTCCTCAAGTGGAACTGGTCACAAACAAACAGAAATTTGCCATAATTCCTTCCAAAGTCACATGGTTGATGTCAGCACATATTATAACTGCAAGGTCAGAGTGAGTCATTAGTTGGTGGAGAATAATTCATTTCTGTCACTAGGTCCCCATTTGCAGAGTGGAATGTAAACATTAGTAAGGATGATGTATTTTATCTCCCTGGGCAAAGCACCTTACAAAAGGCTCTTTTGCAACCTTCTCCATGTTCATATGGAGTTTTTTTTTAGTATTTATCATCAAAGCACCCATTTTTGGGGTACTGCTCTATCCTCTGTGACAGCACATAGGCTCTCCCATAATCATGTATCATTATACTCTATGATCACGACAACTATTATGTTTTTCAGGTCCACGCTGAAGATTCTTTCTTTAAAAATAAACAACATTTTTCTACACATCCAAAGTGAACACATTTTTAACTCAGAGTACAAACCTGCCTAACATCAAAGTGTTCTTTACTCAATTTTAGAATTTCATTGATCACCTAATCTTTTCACTAAATGTCCTGATGATGTTTGGAGTAGAGGGGCTGCTCAGGTTTGGCCATGTTTTGTGTCTAGTCACCATCATTTTAGGCAATAATGTAGTATGTGGTAATAACACAGTTCCATTTGTACTTGTACTGCCCTTCCTTCTCATCCTCCTTCTTAAAAAACCTAACATACATAGTGATGATGGCACTTGGTATTTTCCAGTAAATGGTTTATGTCTGTGAGACAGTGTTAATAGAGTGTGTGATGATTTGCTTGGGAAAAGGCATGGGACTGAGGTGAAATATAATATGTAAATTTTTTTGAAAACTATTTATTTTCCATTTTAGTAAATAATGGTGACAGATATACCTTTGTCAGTTTTAATTCAGCCCCTTTTTACTGCTGCCATACAAGCACGCATGTACAAAAATAACTGTTTAAAATATATCAGATACTTGTACTGATTATGCACATGCTTTACAAATTTACACTGAATAAAATTCACAATTTATCATTTATTAACATTTTACCAGTGGCAAATGATGAGTGACATATTACTTATTTGTGATTCATTGTGTTGTGACACTTCTAGAAAGCTGCTATGGAACAAACTGTCATTTGTTAAAGTTAAATCAAGGAAACATTTTCATAAATAGTAAATACTTAAAGTAGCTGAAAGAATCCAAGGTGTTTGTCTGGAACTTTAACAAACACTCTTCAGTGATTGACTTCTATATTCAGTAACAGGGGACAAGTTTATGCAGCATTCATGCATTAAGGTGCCAGAGCTTCACTCAATCAAAATGTTAATTTAATCAGAATATCTGTAACTGTTATAATTAAACATGCTCATAATTTCACTAACAATACAGTTAATCTGTCAATAAGCAGTAAAGGAAAAGCACTTTTGACATGAGTACCCAGTGCACTGAATTAGCAATTTACATTTCAAACAAGAATAGAATTCCACAGAGCATCACAAAACAATTGACAATGATCAATTACAGACGTAACAAACTGTCAAAAACTAAAAGCACATCAAGAGTGCAATATCAATAGGTGTTTTCATATGAATGTAATGACTAGTAGTCAAAGTTCCAAAAATAGGCAGAGCCTCGGGTCATTTGTCTTCCATCGGTCTCATTGTTTGGATGTCTAATCAATATTAAAAAGTGCTCAACCAGTCTGGGGAAGCTCAGTCATATGGGGTAAATTCTAAAATGGGGAGTAATGTAAGCACAAAGTCATGAATAAAATTACATCAAGTGTTGCTTTAAAATAGGTTTGCTAGTTTGGCCTCTGAAAGACAGTAAAGCTTGGACATCTTGTTGAAAAAATATTTTTTGTCTTTGGAACATTTTTTGTTGTGAATATTCTTTACTGAACATAACCAAATGTGTGTATTGAATTGTTTGTTTGGGTTATATTAATATTTGTTACTTAAATCTAATTTTGAGTATTTTTAATCTCAGTATTTTGTTAGTGAGTTGCTACAACATGCTTTACTGTTACTAAGGAATGCCTCTCAAGAAGCCCTGTTGGTTTACACAACAAAGGCTTGTAACGGCCGACCCCTTTACCCAGCCAGCAGCTACACCTCCAAGACCTGTGGCCTGGATAATTTACTGAGAAATCTAACTATCAAGCCGTACTTCTACACAATTAAACTTTTCCCCACAATCGACGGTATAAATGCAAGTACACAAAAGCAGGATGTAAAATTAAACGGATTAAATGTATTAAATGAAACAAGACATGCCACAAAACAGATATAAATATAAATATCCCTCCACCCCAGCAACAACAAGACAGCACCAAATATAAATACAAAAACCCTCCCTTGTCCCTGTAACATATAACACACAACACGAACAACAAAATGACTGATAAACAGAATGATTGTGAACTGGAGTCGAATATAAAAATGTCCTGAATACGGATGACTGAACTAGCGGCAATTGTGGTGTTTGATTTTCCCGGCGAATGGAGCAACCTCACCGTGATTCCTCGGCGTATGGTGGATGGTGAATCGACCCCGGGGTCTCAGCAAATGCAGGTTGAAAGACAGTCCGGAAAATGAAAAGCAAACTGGTGAAAGGCGCGATGTGAAGAAACAGCAAGCAAGTTGAAGTGGTTGAAACAAAAACGGTCTTTTTTTTTTCTTCTCCTCCCTCTTTTCTCTCTTAAATAGTCTGTGACGGCTGTAATTGATTAATTAAGAACAGGTGTTTTCCAGGTTTGCGGCTGTGGTCTCCTTCCATCATCCGTCCTCCTTTACGGGGACGGCATTAACTGATACACATACAAACAGCAAACGGGACAATGAAACGAGACGACTCAGAACTGACATTTAAACACTAACTATGTGGCCCCGCTACAGGCTTTGCTGTAAAACACAGCGCAATGCTCTGCTCTCTGTTGGAGATTACAGATTTAAAACTTGAACAGATTGAGTCTTGAGTTTATATTGTGTTGTATCATGGTCAATGACTCTTTCCACTTCTCAATTTGGTTCAAAATCTTTGGTTCTGGTTCTGGTCATGTTCTTATAATTTTGGTTACAACTTCTGACAATTCAGTTTGACTGTAAGCCTATATTAGTTGTTTACAGTAGTGTTCTAGAAAATTGGTTTTCTTAAGGTTTATTGAAACAGTATACATTTCCCGATCTGTTCTTAACATCTTTATAGTTGCTCACAATCCACTTGGCCAGCAGACACTATGAGGAGGTGAGCTGGGATTAAAAAAGCAGGTGAAGTGAGACTGTATGCAGTCCAAATGAGCCTATGCAACTGGCATAACAGACTTAATCAGCAACAGATTATCATTACCTAATTGGAAGAAATTAATTACTGCTAATGACTAATACATTTCCCATGACTCAATTTTGATTTACTCACTTTTAAAGATTCAGAACCCTTAATTGCTTCTTTAACTCATACACAGTTTTAACTGCTCATTTTTTATTAAACACTTGTTTTGTAAAAAAAAATATATATATATATAAATCATAATAAAACCAAAAACTAATCAGCTAACTCTACTGCGTGCATTTGTCAGCAGTCTTATATGAATTACTTCTTTCTGTACATGTTGTGTCTGTCTAGGCATCATCATCCTTGTGGGTGTTTCTTATTTCTAATGGAAGCTGTCTCTGAATGGAAAACTGAGAGGACTGTCTCTGAAGTCCAAAGCTCAGATAATGAGAGCAATGCACCAGCTATTGTGAGATTTAGAGACCCTGATAAACCCCCAACTGTGCTGTGCACTGAAATTGTTTTAACTCAGGCACGGACTGGTTGTCTGCCGCTGGTACAACTGCAAGTTCACAGCCTTACCACGTAACACATATACTGCCTGAAGGTTGATGCGGGGAACATTTAAAACCGGCCACTGAACTGACCTTGTACTCACTTTCTGTCTTCTCTCCGAGGAAGGTTATGTGTTCTTTGAATCTGAGTGAGGGAACTAATGAGGGATGACGTTAGCATCACCACTTGCTTGCTGTGTGTTTTGAGTGCTGAGCTGACAACTCCTGTTTGAAAATACTTTAGATTGTTCCTTTCTTCACAACAATAAATCTGACTTTTTTGGAAACCTGAACTCATCTCCTTCTCTCTTATGTAAGTCTGTGATCAACACATCATAAGCTATGAAGAACAAAAGAAATCAATCACAGAAGGTCAGTGAGATGCCAGAAGAAGTAAACACAGCCATATGGAAGAAGTTGATTGCCAAAATCAGTTACACAAGTCAAGACATGCCAGAGTACAGGACTTTGAAATAAATTTGATAGGCCCAAACATTACACTAAGCAGTTCCCGTCCCCATCCTTTTATGAAGAAGGACTCTTCATCCGAAAATATTTTAACTTATGTATTTGTATACAGGCAATTTTATAAATTATGTTCCAAGTTTAAGGTGAATACTGGTAGCAAAATGACAGCTTCTCCAATGTTTTATGCCAAGAAAGGCAAATGATTACACCAGCATTAACAACTATGTGGTTGGAGCATGCAGATAGGGAACAGTGGCAGAGTCTGGGCATATATCAAATATTTGTACAATGCCATCAGTGGCTTAAGGTGACCTAAATTAAAAAATAATACTATGCTTTGAAATAACATAATTGACAAACACCTACAGAAATGCTATTTCCTGTGGTAGAAAAAGTAGAGTCAGCGAGTTTTTATACTTGGTGTTGTAAAGTGTGTCAATCCTGGAGGGACATCCAGGTTATCCATCTTTCTCTTTCCCAAAGTAAGGTTTGAGAGGAGTGTCAACAGTGGTGAACGTAGAGCCCTTAGGAGTCACCCTGCAGTTCCAGACCTCTGGTTTCATTGTAAGAAATGGAGAAAAAGCAACGATAAGCAATGCACAGTAGGTTACTCTTTACTATCCATTGAAATATAGTGTGGTTTTTAATAGGGGGGTCACTACTTTTTTTTCTTTTATACATTATTAAATTTTAAACTACAGGTATTTAGCTTGACGTTAAAAAATTCATATGCAACTTTTAATTTCTTGACGTCAGAGTACCTCCAGTGTATTTCTGACTCAAATCCTTATCTAAGGCAAGCTTTCTCAAGAAGACCAGGGTGGTCTGGTTTCTTGACACATGAAAGCATTTCTTCTAACTGTATATCAGCTTTTATCATCAACTTCTACTCTTTTATGCAAGATTGCTTCGGCTCTGTGATGTTTACTATTTTTCTTGAATATACAACACACAACATTTTAATAGGACTTAACTATAGTTTTCAAATCAAGCATTTTTCAGTCATTCTTTGGTTTGTTTTATGTTCTTTGGATAACTGATATGCTGCAAATTCCACTTTCTGGATAACCCAGTTAAGGCAGTATCCAGGATTCTTAAGAAACTGTACAACACACAACATTTTAATAGGACTTAAGTATAGTTTTCAAATCAAGCATTTGAAAACTATATTATTTTCAGTCATTCTGTTGTTTTTTTATGTTCTTTGGATCACTGATGTGCTGCAAATTCCACTTTCTGAATAACCCAGTTAAGGCAAATCCAGGATTCTTAAGAAGCTGGTTTTTCATACGCAAGTAATCTTCTGGAGTTCTCTTTGACGAAATGATCCAGCATCATTAAACTGAGCTAAAAAGAATTAAATTGACCAAAATGAATATGTTACTTGTGATCATTTTCAGGTGTTTTATAAATATGTTTAGTCAAATTGACACTTTGTTATAGGCTTCTTTCACAGGTTGCATGCAGCAAACTCTTTTCAGCTTGGCTGTGCGACTGAGCCCTGTAAAGGACCCACTATGTGTGCTGCTGGAAAAATAATAACACAAATATTTTAACTTCAATAATTCAATATTACATTAGGTTACTTGGTCTGTGTACTGCACATTAAGCCCTACTGCTGTGTTGCTGAGTATAGCACTGTACATTCAGCTCATCAACACAAATTTTGTGATTTCCAAAATATTAAGACAAATTTTTCAGCCAGGAAAAGAGGTAATACGATTGTCCAAACATTTGCCCCTAGAAATGTATTTTGTGGGCGCTTTCAAACACACACGCAGGCAGCCAGAGTACAACGGACAAGTGCAGACTAAAAAAATCCTTACCTATAACCCAGTTAAGGGTTTACATTTCCACATAATCAGATTATTCCCGTAGAAATCTGTCTCTGTCAATGAGGTTTCTTAGGAGCAAATAACCTGATTATCTAATTGGAGTTTTCATGGTATTTCAGAAATCAGGTTCCTGTAAATAATTAGATTAATGAAGCACATCTAAATCCTAAATGACAGAAAACTTCTCAGCTTCTAAAGCAAAAGCAGCCTTGCTTTACACTGGCCCAGCTATGAAACTTTTACACATACTGTGAGATGGCTTAGTTTAAAAATAGTTTATGTTTTGTTCTAAACATCATATAAGGCTGTGCAGCAAAATAACTCCAAGTATCAATTGTGCATTCAGACTACACCATCCTAGAAGTCTTAAAGTCATGTTCTGAACCCAGAAAACCTCAATCATACTTTCTATTTTTTAACCAAAGATTATGGACATACCATGATGACAAATTTTGTGCAGTCTCTGTGGTATAGCGGGTTCATAGCTCCCATCAAAGGGCCGCTGTTAAAATAAATAATCACCGCGCTCGTGGCTTGGTGAGGGGGCGTGGTGGTTGTGTGGCTGAAGCGGTTTTCAAAGCAATTTGTGATGTGGGTATTTCTCACCAAAGTGTACAGGTGAGAGACTGTCCACATCCATGATTGTTCCTGGGGCTGCTGATTTGCCACAGCTGCCATGCCCTCTAGATAAACAGAAGCGCGAGTCGGGTAAGGAGGAGAAAAAAGAAAAAAAGAAGAGAATGGGAGGTTGTAAGAGAAGGCAGGAATCAGTGAAGAGAGAGGTGAGAGAGAGAGAGCTGGTGCAGGAGACACCCGAGGAGTAGCAGTAGTGGTGGCTCCCGCAGAGTTTATTATGAAGGGTGGGAGTGAGCGAAAGGTGGATGACTGGCCGCGTAAGGCAGTGGAAGGCAGCGGGAGTCAGAACTTGGGACATGGTGTCCCCAGCGTGAGAGCCCTGGTCGTTAGGGAATCCTATGTTGCTGTTCGGTGGTGCCTACCGGAGCCAGGGATCGAAGAGGCGAACGACCAACAGCAGAGTGAAGAGAACTTTGGGCTTGTTGTTTTTTAAAAGAATGTTTCCTGCTGTATTTTAACCTCGTTGTTTTTAAAAAGAATTTTTCTATTTATTGGTTTTAACCTCCACGTGTCACATCTGCTGTTATGGATTATTTATTTGAACTTTGGACACTGCACTTTAATTTGAACACCCTGTTTTGTTGATTGTTTTAAATAAAAGCACTTGACACTTTTGCACCATCCCCTTGCTATGTTATTGCCTCACTGCTAAGCTCATCGGTAACATTACCGACGGTGTGGGGTTCAAGGGATCCCGGACAGATGATGGAAGCATGCAACGAACCCGCATCATCACATTCTCACAAAAGTTGTCTCAAATTTCATGACAACTAACATTAGAAAAAAGGCTGTTGATCTTTTAGTGATATCCTAAGGGCCTTGGATATTCCCTTAGGTCACCCATGTGCTTTGGAATATGTAACTTTAAACAACTGCAGTCATATATATATTATTTGGACATAAAACTAGTTTTTCATTTTCAGTCCTTTGTCTAATCATTTGTTAATTATTGGTACACAGTAATCCAAAAGATAGGTAGGCAAATTAAAGTGTACTAAATTTAAATATCATACTAGATCACATTTACAGTATAAAGCTTTTGATTCCAAGATGACCCCTTAATTTCAAAATGAGTTACAAATAAAACTAAAGGAAATGCTTCTATTTAAACATACAGCTTTCATAAAGGCCAAAATGTTCTCAAAAGTTAATTCAAATCATTCTTACAATCCATTCACCATTTTCTGCTTAATGCAAATGTACATATTCTTCTGAGTCGTTTTTTGAATCACCACAGTCAGAAGCAGAACATTCAGATAAGTTATTCTCTCACAGTAAGTAAAGAGACCAAAGGAATGGCTTGATCAACTGTTCCAATATTTCTTCCGTGAAATTCTTTTTAGAATATTAACTAAAGTGTAATTTTAAAGTGGCAAAATGATACTGTTATTTGAAACTGAAAAAATGAATCAATCCAGCTAATCTACAGGATATGTCACTCCTTCTCTCAGATACAGCTTGTGTTTTTCATTCTCCAAAGCAATCTCTAGGCTTAGATTTTTAACTTTTTATGTTTTATATTTATTTTATTATATTTAATAATTTTATTTAGATGTACTGCATGTACAGTATATCTTATATGGAAATGATGTAAAGTATGATTTGGATTTACAGTACTTTAAGGGATAAAGGTAAATTGTGCATACATTTAATGTAACAATGTCTTCCTGTAATGCTTTCAACAAACAAATGTATATTTAAAATAAAAATAAATCTTAAGTGACTTACCAAAACAGGTGGTGTGAGCTCCAGTCTGTTCATATTTTATTCCTTTTTATTTTTGAGTGTATTTCTGTTACATCGTAATTTAGTAAAGCTCATGACTGTGCACAGCAGTCGAGTTCTGTTTGCAGTAAGGTATTTTTCTCCTTTTTAAATCAACAAAACAAGATGTTATCCATGATGGAAAACACTGAATATCAACAAAATGTAAATAATTCCAACAGCCTCATGGATATTCTGTTTTATACATTTTAGTCTTCCATATTGAAAACATCTGCCCTGGGAGAATGTGTATGTTCCCCAGGGTGAGCTGCAGGACGTTTAATGGTCCATCCAACTCAGCGTATTGCCACCATCGTCTTCAACAGGAATAGCAGAATAAAAAACTACAAAAAGTCAGAATGTATTTAATGTACCAGTGGTTCAGAAGATTTTATGTGATACACAATTGTGTCAGTTAGTAATGAGATTAACAGGAGTTTGATATATAGACCAATATTCAGTTTAAAAAGTTAATGTTAAATTATAGATACTACAGTAATATCCATCCATCCATCCATTTTCTAACCCGCTGAATCCGAATACAGGGTCACGGGGGTCTGCTGGAGCCAATCCCAGCCAACACAGGGCACAAGGCAGGAACCAATCCTGGGCAGGGTGCCAACCCACCACAGGACACACACAAACACACCCACACTAGGGCTAATTTAGAATCGCCAATCCACCTAACCTGCATGTCTTTGGATTGTGGGAGGAAACCGGAGGGCCCAGAGGAAACCCACGCAGACACGGGGAGAACATGCAAACTCCATGCAGGGAGGACCTGGGAAGCGAACCCGGATCTCCTAACTGCGAGGCAACAGCGCTACCACTGCGCCACCGTGCCGCCCACTACAGTAATATGTATCACTTATTTCTTATTATTTTAATATAGTAAGCACATATATATTATTACATAACTTAGAATTGGGTGGTGTTGTGATGTGGGATTTTGCATATAACTTGATAAATGTTTTGTATGTCTTTATTTATAATTTAGGCAAACCAAGTGGTGAGAGGTATTCATGTTATTATGCATTATTTTATGTGTAACTTAACTCCTGCTTGTCTTTTTACTACATCTAATTGCCTGAGGTTATAGATATAGAAGGGAAGGTGAGGATAAGTTATATACAGTGGTAAGTCTGTGAGATTAGGCATTCTAAGGCTACATATTAATAATACAATAGGGGAAAGTAGAGCAATATATATTACTCTACCAAGATAAAACAATTGGCGTAGTCGGCAGGATTTTGGGGTAACCATGTTTTGCACCCTGTTTGCAAATACTGTTTTGATGTATGTGTTTGTTTATGCATGTGAATTTTAGGGCACCCAGTGTACAAATGTGGTGGAAGTAAAACCTTGTTTGGTTGCTGAATTGAATATAACCAACAAAGTATAGAGACTTCATGTGTGTCACAAGGACACCCGCATGTTTGTTAGTGCTGGTGTAGTGAGTCCCTAATTAAAGTGCTAGGGAGTGGTGAAAGATGCATGCGTCATTCATATGGCATTTAAGTGGTTAAAGTGCTAGGGAGTGATGGGACATGCATTCGTCATTCATACGGTACTTATTCATTTAGGATCTTTGTGTATGTATGTGTATGTTTGCTTACAGGGGCAAAAGTAGGCCAACCCATAACGAATTTGGCAAATTGTATTAGAGTAAATTGTAGACTTAGAAATGCCTAAGTTCATTTTAAAGTCAGCCATCTTCCAGTGGAGTGGCAGAGGGAAGCAGGCTAAAGCTAGGAAACCTGTAGTTCAGGTAGAGAAAGCAGAAGCTGAGCTGAGTGTGCCACAAAATGGAAGGGGCTGGAAGGATTAAAAGCAAGAAAACAGAGATCAGGTTTAAAGAAGACAGCTGCTGTTATAAGAGGTTTACTAGCTTGTATTATTGGTAATAAGGAAGATCATGATAAGGAAGAAAATAGCAAAGTGAATGAAAGTGAAAGTTATGGAATGTTGAGTGAGAGTTTTGAAAGATGTAACAGTTGGTGTGATAATTGTGAAGTGTTAGCATGTAGAACATCCACTGCTAAAGTAGAAAGCAGTGAAAGAAGTGGAAAAAGAAATGTAAACCCCATGGTGAAAGTTAGGGCAGTAGTAACCAGATCGGACTGGAACCCTAAAACATGGGTGGGTGACTTACATGAGACAGATGTGTGCTCAGATAAAGAGTGGGAATGTGAGTGTGAGGAAAGGAGAGAGATGAAAGGAAGGGAAAACAGCAAGGGTGTTTTCTTCCATTATTCTCCACTGCACCACAATCTCCAAGTAATTCTGAGGCCTGTCCAGTATTTAAAGAGCATGCTACACTGATAGATATTTCACCACTGTTAGGAAAGGTAACCAGTGCTGCACTGAAATTGAGTTTAGGACAAAGAGATCAGATAGAAGGCAGAGGAGCTGGTGAGTGTGAATGGCAATTGTTGACTAGAGGGCATGAACTGGATATTGGCTTAAGGATACTGAGTAAAGAAAGTGTGGAATTTAAACAAAGAACAATGGAAATGAAAGGAATTCAAGTGCTTGTGTGTGAAAGGTCTGAATGTGCTAGTGCAAGAATGGCTGAGTTGGAAAGAAAGTGCACCAGTTTAGGAGTTGGTTTGAATGAAACAGGACAAGCCAAAGAACAAAGGATGGGGGATGGTGCAGCAGGAAGCTCAGCTAGCAAGTCAGGAATGCACAGGGGTGTGAAGGTCCTAACAGCTGTGCTAGGGCCAGCAGTAATTAAAAAGCACACACACTTAGGTTCAGTAATTGAAACCTGACTGACCAGTTGTTTAAAAGACAGCCTATGAATCTCCATGCAATAAAATGGAGAAAAGTGAGCTGGTCTTTAGTAAAGGTCAGTTTTAGAGATGCTGGATTTAGCACTTGGATTCTGGAGAGGTTTTAGCCCACACTTTCCGGTAGCATTTACCATACAAAAAAAAGGACACACAGGCAATGAAAAAAAAATAGAAGGGTAGCGCAGGAAGACAGGAAAGGGAAACAGTTATTTCTGTTTCAATTTTCTGGCCTTTTGCAATAGTGCTACTTCTATAGTAAGGTTTTTATGGACTTTGGTTTGGTGCAGGTAATAAATAGTGAAGGCAATTAGCAGAGTAAAATCCATGCAGGAGATCGGGTTACCATTGGCACATTGGAGTGGCGTGGCACTAGTGCCAAGCTGTTCCAATGAATGCCTGGAAGCAAAGTTTGAGTTTTGGCACCAGGTCGACAGCCAAGAAAATGAGATGGACAGAAACTGCTTTGTCACCTTCCATTTTGCAGACCTGCCTACATAGCAGAATGAAAAAAAGAAAGAGGAAAAGACGACAAAGACAAAAAGCAAAGACTAAAGACAAAGACATGAAGAAGAACTGAAGAGACAGCAAGGAAAAGACACTTACTGGGGTTTAAGTGAGTAACAAGTCCACAAGTCATGCAATAATAATAGGACTAGTCACAATAGCTATAGTTTAAAAGGAAAGGTTTGTTCATTACTGCAGCAAATTTATATTCCAAGGGGTGGAAACTGAACAAACCAGTTAGGAATGCCAAAAATAAGGGGATTAATTTTGTGCTCATAAAGTATACATTCTGGGTATTAATTAGGTGGGATAATTAATATAATTAATACTATTAAGGAAAATGTATACTAAGAAAATTGGTGAACTTTTCAGGAAAGCAGGTGCAGCTGATACATTTGCAAGACATATGGGCTCCGATTTTTAGGTATAGTCTAATTGGGAAAATATGGAAGCCCTGCTGAGATTGTCGGCTGTGGTACAGGCACAGGACCAGTGGGCCAATTCTGAACTGAGGTGTTTAGCACAGCAAGTACGCATATGGTGAGCAAACAACTCTAGGGGTGGCCTACAGGGGAATGATGAGAGTTGCATAGCTTTGATGTCTCATGGTGGTGATGCCAGCCTATACTGGTAAAGGCTGATGGCAGTCAAGAGTTGCACCATGGGTAGGAAAGCACAAGAGGCAACTAAGTCAACCCCAAATGTGTGCAGAGGGGCCACAAATGTTGGTTTGTGAACAGTTTATGCAGTGGCACATCGGCTGTCACTTGGGCAGAAGTGGTTGTACTGGCACCTGTGGCATGTTACCTTTCAAATTTTGATGTTAATTGTACAGTTGCATATGCTTAAACAGATAGTTTGGGACAGGGGTCTAATTAGCAGTTAGACACAAAACAAGCACAGATTAAAAATTCACACAATAGACTAAATTGTAGTGGGCTAGTTTAGTGGAAGGTGTGGACTTGTCTCATTTTGAACCACCAGATCTGATGACATATGAAGACTGCAGAAAGCTAAAGAAACAGTTGAAGCAAGCCGGAGCAGATACAAGTCATCAGGAGCGCTTCCAAGTTCTTCAGATTGTCTTTGAAATAAAGAAGATATGTAATGGACAAATGGTCACGGACAACTTTTAACACTGGGAGAGCAAATACTGCCAATCAATGCACAAGTTATGCATCAGACTCTTTAACAATTTAAAGACATTGGTTATAAAGACATTGTACAAAACATTCATCAGGGTGGAGTGTTGTGATGTGGGATTTTGCATATAACTTGATAAATGTTTTGTATGTCTTTATTTATAATTTAGGCAAACCAAGTGGTGAGAGGTATTCATGTTTGTCCCCACCCCCATTTTTTACGACTGTCTCTTTGTAATTTTATGACAGGATTTGGGGGGATGTGTCTTAAACCAGTTTGATGAGTATTGCTCTGCTAAAGTCTTTGTCTCATTCCCCATACAAAGCCAGGTTAGCTTAACATATGGTCTTGGGGGTTGAGGTGTTAAAATGTACTATTTCACCCATTGGTCTGAGATATGGCTGTTTGGAATTGGCTTGTCTCAGAGGCCTTTAAGTACCATGATGTCCTATTGGTTCTAGGAATTGGAGAGAACCTATAAATTTGCTTACTCAACCACATTCTCTCTCTCTAACCAACATATGATTAAGAAGCATCTCTCTTGCTAACCTGTGATGATGAAGACAACACAATGAAGAGCACAGCTCAGCAGCCATATTGAACAGACATGTGGCTGAAAGCTGAGCACCAACGATGCCTTAACTAGAGACATTTTAAGTAACTGCAAGTCTGTGTGCCACCTGAATTACACACCACCATTTTATCAGGTTGTATGGTTGCCAATATTCAAATGTACTTTGCATTTTGTTATTATTTATGAATATTATCAGTAATACATTATTTTATGTGTAACTTAACTCCTGCTTGTCTTTTTACTACATCTAATTGCCTGAGGTTATAGATATAGAAGGGAAGGTGGGGATAAGTTATATACAGTGGTAAGTCTGTAAGATTAGGCATTCTAAGGCTACATATTAATAATACAATAGGGGAAAGTAGAGCAATATATATTACTCTACTAAGATAAAACAGGTGGCACAGTGGCACAGTGGTAGCGCTGCTGCTGCCTCACAGTTAGGAGACCTGGGGCCGCTTCTTGGGTCCTCCCTGTGTGGAGTTTGCATGTTCTCCCCGTGTCTGCTTGGATTTCCTCCAGGTACTCCGGTTTCCTCCCACATTCCAAAGACATGCAGGTTAGGTGCATTCTAAATTTTACTTGGTGTGTGGATGTGTATTTGTGTGTGTCCTGCGGTGGGTTAGAGCCCTGCCTGTGTTGGCTGGGATTGGCTCCAGCAGACCACGATGATTAGGATATAGCAGGTTGGAAAATGACTGACTGACTGACTTAGAATTGGTCTGGTGTGAGTATGCCTACCTTGAGATCAAATGTTAAGTCTTAAAAGACCTAGATTTCAACCCTGCCTGGATAATCCCCAGCTACATGTGACCCTGAATTGATGTAAGTATTGTTCAGATGACGAATGTAACAAAACACAAAACAATTCATAAAATCTACTTTTGAATAGAGGATAAAGTGGATATAGAAAATGAATAGAGCACACAGAAGCTACCATCTTGGGATGGGGGTCAGTCCAGTCTACCAGAAGGTACGCTCCCACACACACCAAAGATACATAGAGCCAATTTAGAGTTAAACTGACATGCACGTCTTTGAGAAGAAATTCAGGGTACCTACATGCAAGGATAATGTGTACACATTACAAAGGTAGTTGGTTGTCTGAAAAACAAAACTACATCACTGAAGCTGTGTTTGTTGTGTCACCATGCCACTCCAAGATTGAGTAAGTGCAAGCTAATTCAGAAGACATAACTATTTTGTTTTTAAAGGATCTGTTTCTGCTGTGCTGATTAGAAATTCAAAAAAAATGTCAGATTCACTTTTGAAGGCTTTCAAAGTACTATGTTTTACTGCACTGCTTGGTATATTATTTCATATGTTCATGGTTCTCTGTGTGAAGAATAACTTTTTAACTTTTGTGCAGATACATTTGAAAACATTTGTCATGTCACCCCTTATTCTCCATTTGCTTTCTATTACTTACATTAAATCTAATTTGTCTGAATTATTTCCATTATCTGCCATTCCACCTAGATTAGTATCATTTGGAAATTTCAACAGCTTGTTATTTATATTTGTATTCTTTATGCAAATTTTAACAAACAGCAGTGGCCCCAGTACTGATCCCTGAGGAACACCAATTTTAACATCAGCTAAATATGAAAACGCTCCTCACAGCATAATCCTTTTCTTGTTGTCAATTTGCATCTATCTGTACATTGCACCTTGAAGCCTTCTGCTTCTTTTAGTTTGTTCAGAAGCCTCCAATTTAGTATCTTACCAGAAGCTTTCTGAAGCTCAAGATAAATATCATATGCACCACTCTGATTGTCTCCTTTTGTTGCTTCCTCATAGAATTCCAGCATATTACTAAAACACAACCTGTCTAAACCCATGTTGACTAACACTCCTGTTCTTGCCATGTAATGCTCAAACTTTTCCTTAATAATTCCTTCCATTAATTTATTCATGGTACATATTAAGCTTATTGGCCTTCAAGTATGTGGATATATAGCAGATATATATAATATTTGCTCCTAAAGAGTTTTCACAGTGTGCAGTGATTTTTGAAAAATATGTGTCAAGGGTTTATATGAACACTCACTAATTTTCTTAAGCAATTGAGGATAAATGCTTCCTGGCCATGGTGATTTACTAGACTTAAGCCAATTTAATATAAGCAGTGCTTATCTGTCTTTGATTTCCAATTGACTTCATAGAGTCAAAATGCAATAAATGGAGTTCCTGAATAGATTTCAGAAACACCTTGCCTCTTTCTTATTGGTTCATTTTCCCAGAAAAACATCCCATCTATTTTTCATTGGCTTTCATACAGAAAATGGTAAAATTTTCTAACTTTATAGAAAATCAAATGCATAAGGTATGAAGTGAAAGTACTTATAATTTTACTCTATTTTAAAGACATTTAACTTTAAAAAATTCATATAAGAGCACACTTCTGATGAGGAGTTGATATAAAAATAAATTCATGGTTAGGATATCGATTTTATAGCTTGATAAACTTAAACACGCCAGGAATGGCCCCTCATGTCATTAAAAAAGTGTATTTATATAAAATATCAACCATAAGCATTGATGTTTTTCAAATGTTACCTACTAAATATTTCCTATGAACAATTCTCTTTCCTTTACATTTTTGTTACAACTTTATTGACTATCCCCAATATTACGCCACTTGAGGGTTATTCCTGGGAAGCTGGGAGACATGCCCTCCCATGCACACTGCAATTGGTCCCTCCTGAAATCACTGAGTACTCCAATAGTAGTTTCTGTATTTAGTGGATGGTTAACAAGTTCTTCAGATGTTAACGAAAAATTAGCATTCGCCCTTTCACTATCTGTATATTTTAGTTCAGTTGTACCATTCCTAATATACTTCACTATCTCTTTATCCTTTTATCTACTAAAAAACCAAGAAGCTGCATGGGTCTGTGGTGAAGTGTACTAGGAATTTATGGCGGTGCAGGATTATAATGAATAAAAACAGTGCACCTCAGGCTTGGTGACTGTGGTTGCATGCTGCTGAAATGTTGTGCGACCCTGGGGTGGTTGATGGGGAGACTGGTTGATCATGCATTCACATGCAAATGCAAATAGTTCTGCCAGTTTCCTCATTAACACTCAATAGGTCGTAATCAAGACACCTACATCCACAAAGTAAGAACCTAAGGAGGACTGAAAAGAGAGGGAAAAGGCTGAGGAAGACTGAGGAGGATAAACAGAGTACAGAATCAAATGGGGAGGCAGTACATAAGGAAGGTGATGAAACGATTAGGGAAACCCCAGGAAGGAGCAGAATGAGAGGCGCTCCAGGAGTAAAGCAGATTGCTACTGCTGAATAATTAAAAGGAGGGGAAATCAAAGGCTCCTAGAGATACTGCAGACACTGAGGGAGAAGAAAGAAAGACTGAGTCAGAGGTGGCACATCCCAGCAGACACTTGAAGGTGGCCGGGATGGAGTGTCGGTTGTGGACCACTTTCACTGGGGTCTTCATCTTACCCCACTGATTATACCTGGGAGAGGGGAAGTGGGGTGAGAGAGAATCATTATTTATTGGATTTTAATTTCTCCACAGGGCACTTGTTTTTATTTGATTAGTTATTTATTTATTGAACATAACTTGCACTGCATTATTTATTTAGACACTGCTTGAATAAAGGGTGCAATGTGCTTTGTAGAGTCTCTTGTTGTTTGTGTGTCCATCCTCTCTTTCATGACTATTAATGACTGGGATTCAAGAGATCACAGGGTCATCTTTGTGTTTTCTGTAATATTTGTGATATAACCATTACTCTCATTTGCTGAAACGTTCTGCAGTTAGTCCTGTAGTTATTGCCTTGTACAGCTGTTTTTTTTTTTTAATAAATAGCTTATTATTTATCCAGTGTGGG
Source organism: Polypterus senegalus (assembly GCF_016835505.1). Classification (NCBI taxonomy): domain Eukaryota; kingdom Metazoa; phylum Chordata; class Cladistia; order Polypteriformes; family Polypteridae; genus Polypterus; species Polypterus senegalus. The sequence continues at coordinate 93,673,742 of NC_053161.1, forward strand.
CATTTCTTTTTTCACTTCTTTTTAATTTCAGGATGAAATTATTCTGTACTACACAGCATATAAAAGGCTTCTGCATCAGCTTACAGCTCGTCAACTCTCTCTTCCTTTAAAATATGTTTGTAAGGAGTAGGATAAGTTTTGTGAATAAATTTGAAGTGATTGTATTGCTAATTTGAAATACTGAAGCACACTTTTATATTCTTAAAAGTGGTATTCAAGACAAGAGTAGCATGGAGAGGTGATAAGTGACTGTTCCATATTGAAATTTTTGATAAACCTTACATAAATGGAAACAGAAAGTGGCAACTTTTTTTCCTAGGAAAGGAGTGTGAGAAAGATACTAAAGGTTGGAGGGGTGGAAGAGAAGAAAGGGATATTCCAGCTGTCCTGAGTACTGACCGAAACTGAACAAAGAAGAAAAAGGATGAGGATGAAGGATCATACTAAGGCTATAAAGCTTGAAATGTCAGAAGGCCAGACTCGCTGAGTATGTCACTAAGTGCAATGATTGCAAAGTGTTGTCTGGGTGAGTAAATGCAAGGACAATTACCAATGCAGATGATGGACAGGCATTATAAGATGAACACATGAATTCCTATTACAGCTGCCCACACCAGGCACAGACACAGTATCCTTGTTCTGTTGAGCTGAAATTTTATTTTATTCAAAATCCAAAGGCAACAAAAACTGTAACAATGACTGCATTTACCCTTAGTGGCAACCAAAAAACAAAGACTTTAGGAGCAAACTTTGAATTTTAATTAATGTTTCCAATGAAGTAACACACAGCACTCATCACTAAGTCTAATCCTCCAAAAAGGGTTGACATCACCATGTAATACATGCTTAGTACATCAACAAAGCAAAGACTTCTCTCTGTTCTCATCATGTTAATGTGAAGGTAAATAACAATAATGAAGCTGAAATTGATGATTACATGAATAGTAGAGACGGAGACAGAAGAGGTAATGGGATCAATGTAAAATTCAACAAAGAGTTGTAATAATATTAAAAGGCAACAAGGTAGTTCATTGCAAACACAGAAATATGATCAAGCACTGCTTGAATAAGTAACAAAAATGCAAACTCATCCAAATGGGACTTACCAGTTTTAAATATTCAAAGCCAGGTGATAAAAGCCTCATCATTCATTTTCAAAGTGACCATAGATTTCAAGGGGACAAATGGTAAATTCACTCACTCATAGTTTTCAAAGCACTAGCTTAAGTAGATGGTATATTGGTTATGTCGAACAGGACATAGAACATTTCCTTTTTTTTGTTATTATAAGATATTCTATAGGTATAGTTTATGCATATATTTAATATAGTGTTTATTATTTTTTAAGGAATAGCCCTTTAAATTTTTCCTCTATCACTGACCTCAGAGACAGAAGATAGGACAGTTGTACAGAGATCAAGGGTCCTAACGGAGTTATTTGACATTGCATGTCTGAGCATTGACAATTATGGAAAGATTTCGGTGCATACATTTTTATTTTATTTTTACGCAGTGTGAAGCACAAAGATGGTCCTTTTATGGTGATGATGATAAACCAGAATATATAAACTGCATGAAATTATACCTCAGCACAGTACAGTTCTTATCTGAACATTCTGGCATGCTGTTTTATTAAAGAGATTTTCTACCTCAAACTGTGTTATCTTTTCCCCAACAGTTGTAAGGAATATAAAAAAATACACAGCTGCAGCACTCTGCTGCCTTCGTTCTTACCAAATTAAATACAACTTGAACAGGCGATTTGCCTGGTGAAATTAGAGGAAGAAAAAAATCAGTCCTTAATTATTTTTTACCTTATATATAGGACCATACCATTCTGATATACTTGTTCACCAAATATGAACACTAAATAAAACTTGTATTCATTTTATAACCTTCAATATGCTTGCTATTTATCTTCCTTATTGCCCAGCCATACAAGGCAAAGATAACTACCCATGAAGCAACAGCTTTCAACAAGACATTTTGACTGATCTGTCATTCTTGTACCACAGCTGTCCAAAAAAAGCAATAATTGTCTGACCCTTACCCAGTGCATAATTCATTTGTGACTTCCATAATGAGCTCTCTCATAGACAAAAGCATCAAGCAAATTGCTATTAATCACAGAGCATCTTGAAATATAACACCATTGTTCTCCTCAGATTGGTTTTGTCTTTGTTCAATGCAGTATCTGAATTAGCAAAAAAAAAAAAAAAATAGTCAAAATTTTTGAATTAAGAATACAAACTAATACTGCTAATCTTACAGTGACTGATTTGAATTTTTACCAGCAGCACATGGCCCTTTATAATACTTTTGGTATAGGTCAATTATAAAATTTTCTTAAAACATGACACAGTGAGGCAAAGATCACAATCTTTCCCAAAGCTAGAATTGCTTTTATCATTTTATATTGCTATGAATACCTTGAGAATAGTAAACTACCTTACTGACCTTTATTGTATACAGTACCCAGTGAGCAAAACTCTTTGCAAAATACATGTATCAAACAAAAGAACAATGCAATAAGCTCATTACACAATCTACAATATGTATTTATATGTTGTCACAACAACGACATATATATTGTTCCTTGGCTACAAAATTGATTTCAATTGAACAGAGGTGTTCACAGACATGAGTCCAAAACAGAACTGAGCTATGTAGTTAAGATGGCGGCTTTATATGCAAAGAAAAGGAAGTGATGTCATCATTGGTGCCAGACCTGGGAGTGACCTCATCAGTGGTGCCCAACCCAGAAGTGACATTATCCGTGGTGCCAGACCAGGAAGTGATGTCATCAGTGGCGCCAAACCTGGAAGTGACATTATTAGTGGTGCCGGACCCGGAAGTGATGTCATCAGTGGCGCCTGAACCTTGCGGGATTTCCCGTGGATGGTCTGCAAGGTACTGAGAGAGACAGTCATTGCATCCTGCCGCCCCCTGGTCTGGTATGGAATTACTATCATTCGGGCCCTTTAGCTGTCTCCTAATTGCACGTGTGTGACAATATAGAGTACTAAGCAATTTTGTGTTATGTTAATATGTATATTTTTGTGTTCTGTATTAATGTACCAGTATAAAAATGCAAGTTTCAATGCATTTGTTTACCAAAATGTTAAATATTAGTCAAGATGAAAGTACCATATTAAGTAATAGACCACTTTTTTTTTTTTAGATAAAATCATGATCAGTTTGTAGGTTTCTACCCCATGGTGTGATTAAAACAAAGATAACTAATGGGTTCTAATGATCAATAAAAAAATGAGATTATTGAACCAAACTGATTAACTGAAAAAGAAATGGATTTAGAAGAGCTGCATCTGGAAAAAGCGCAGCCATACAAAAAGCTTAAGAATGTGCAGTGACTGTTTAACTCAACAATTCTTACAACATCACTTACACCACAAGCATACCAACAAGACACAGCATGAGCAAGGAATTTTCCAAACAGAAAATTCCCATGCAGACGGGAGTTGTAAGATTTGATGTCCAAGGTCTTTTAAAGAAGCACAAAGAAATGGTCATGGTTGAGTACCAGAAACACAATGATTGGCAATCAAGGCTGAGTTCTGAAGATGAGAGACACATCAAACTAATCTCCTTTAAAAACTGGAAATAATGCAGCAATGCCATCAGCTCTGAACTCCCAAAAGCCACAGGGCCCCAGCCCACCCTGCTATAGTCTGGAAGGCCTTATCTGAAGTAGTCTTCATACCATAAAGTCATTCTTCTAAAATGCAAACACAGCCCAAACGATTCACCTATGCACAAAACAATTAGGAATGGGGTATAGACCCATAACAGCAAGTGCGCTGGTCTGACAGTCAAATGTTTAGAGGCCGGCACATGAATGAGAGTCAAAAGCCAATAGTGAATCACAGCATAGTTTCCTTCAGGTTTGGGAAAAATTTAATTGGAAATCTTTTGAGAACTCATGCAAATTTTAAAGCTGAGAATTAGAAGTAGATTCTCATCCATCAGCAGTGCCATTAGGAAGGTGTCTGTTTGGTTCCAATCTCATCCTGCTGCAGGAAAACGGCCCTAACCACATGATCAAGCTCATAAAGAACTATTTTTAGCAAAATGAAGAGCTCTGTCATAGATGATGTGGTGTTATGGGGTACAAAATCTGTACATTTTGGTTTACATTTCAATTATATTTTGTTCAAGACAAGACAACAGATGAACTACATTCAGGACAAATCAAAGCATGTCTTCTTCCCAGTTATATCTCACTTTTAAAACAGCTGTTCCAACATAGAAAGAAAGACATACTGGTGGCTCAATTACTTTATAACCTGAGAAAGGATGGACATCTAAGTATTTTACAGCCTGGGAAAGGAAGACATAGTGACACCTCAGAAAACATAAAAAAGTTTTGTTTGGGAAAACGGACAGTGAATGAATTATTCATAGTGACAGCCAGCCAATCAGAATATCTAACAATCACAGCTTGTAAAACCCCCCAGTAGAATTTTAGAATAAATATGCCTCGTCTGATGAGCGATATAGTGAGTAAGTGAGTAAGGAAATAAGGAAGTAAGGAAGGAGGGAGGAAGAAGAAGGGATGAAGACATCACTGGTCTTCAGAAAAGCATCACGAGGAACCATGAGTGCTAGATCACAAGCCGCCTGTGACATTCATCCTTGTTTTTTTGTTTTTATAGAAAAGACAAAGACCAACCTCTGACTAGTGCTACTGACACACTTTTGTTGTTTTTAATTTGTAAGCAACATGGCTGTAGCCATGAAATGTAGTCACAAAATGATGAAAACTCCAACAAAAGGTGCAAAATCATGAGAGTATGAAGTTTTTTCATGGTGACATGCTGGAGGTGAAGTATATAATTACACCACTGAAGGCTCTTGCTGTGTCTTGCAAGAGAAGTCACAGTTTATTCAGTCCAGTCTTCATTGGACTCCAATCATGGGAACACTAATAAACTAATTTAAGTATGAAATATAATATGAATGTGTAAATCTTTTATATTATTTTGAAGAATATTTTGTTTGTGAAACTGTTGTTACTCTGTTAATGTAACAGATAGTAGATGATGTATTTTTCATTGAATACAGAGGTGACCATTGCTTGTCCAGGGCTGTGCAGATGTGTGTACTAAACCTGCTCTTTGTCAGCTGATAAAAAAATTAATTGGTTCAACGTTTTCTTGATATGGTTTCATTTGCTTATTAAAACACACAGGTATTGTGTGGCAAAGTGGACGGATATTGGAAGAACATTTCTCACTTCCACTGCAAATTGTGAAAAGGTATTTAGTCTAAAAAACCCTTTAAAAAAACAACCTACATAAACATTTATAAAATGATCATTTACAAATGCTCACCTCTCAAAATACCAAAACATATGGGATTAGCAGAGGTCAATGACTGTTGATTTGAATATTTATTACATTAACTACTGAAATTAAAATGTGTAGTTTTTATTTCTGCCTGTGCTGTTTGCATAAATAGCCAGTAGTCATATACTGGCAAACTTTCATAATTTCAATTTGTGTACTATGCAATTGGATATATTAATTGTTATGTAATATATTGTAAACAAATTACACAAGACAGTTCAACCTTTAAAATTAAATTTCTCACATTAAATTGATTTGCTTCCTTTTAATTTACCATATATGAAAAATACATGTATTCCTCAAGTATAGCAATAATAAAACAGCATCATTCATATGGTTTATCTATACTAATAAAAGGCAAAGCCCTCACTGTCTCACTCACTCACTGACTCACTCATCACTAATTCTCCAACTTCCCGTGTAGGCAGGCTCATTCCTTACAGCTTACTTACAAAAGTTAAGCAGGTTACAATACGAAATTCTAAGCGTAACGGTTATAACGGTCGACAACGTCCGCCATGTTGAACTTTCTTATTTATGGCCCCATCTTAACGAAATTTGGTAGGCGGCTTCCCTGTGCTAACTGAAACCAATGTACGTACTTATTTCGGTGGTATGATGCCATTGTCGGCCGCCATATTGAACTTTTCAACGGTCTTTGTTACTTATGGGCCAATCTTCAAGAAATTTGGTACACAGGTTCCCAACTCTAACTGAATTCTATTTACGTACATATATACGTCCACAGCCTGCAGCTCGGTCACCGTGTGAGGCGGCGTTGGGTCCCCCATCCCAATGCCTCCCACGTTGTTGGCTGCCTGCCTATATAAGGCTGTCCGTCACTCCAGTCTCTACATTCTCTTCCTTGCTTCACCACTGGATTCATGTCTCCCTGCTGATAACTACAGCCTTTTTATTTAATCCATGGCTTCTCCGGTGTTTTATTGTTCATTTATTACGACTATAGTTATTGTGTGGGTATTTTAGACTTACTTTACATTGTTCAGGTACCCATTTCCTTTATCATTCCAACCGTACCCCCATTAACATATCTATCAAGGTGATCAATATCAATCAAAGAACTGTCACTTACCGAGAGGTTTCCATGCCCGGAGATGGCGCCTGCCTTTTCCATTCTCTGTGTTACATATTGCACGGCCATATCAGGCTCACTCTTGATATCCGGAGGAACATTGTGTCTTATGTATTGAATGACTGGGACAGGTTCAAGGTGTGGACTGATGACGGTACAGGAGATAATTATACTACACAGGAGCACTAGAAGAGTGAAATGCTTAAGCCCTTCACTTATGCATCTGCATGTGAGTTGATGGCTGCCGCTGAATTGTTCGGTTGTCGCTTTCAAGTGTACCGAAATGGCCAAGTTTTTTACACCTTTCGACAACCGGCAATGCCTCTTAAACATCTTAGATTGACAAGTGACGATTTCAGTAGTGGACACTTTGATGTTTATGAATGTTTAAACTCTCAAAGCTAGATGTGAAGTTATCGATGAAACCGGTTGTATACTTACAACGCTTGACAGATGCCGAATGTCTCTTCAACACAAGTCCTACAAATACTGTTGTAAATGAATCTCAAACCGATTATGACAACAACAATCCAAGCTGTGAGATTTGAAACAAGATTACTGTTCACATGGCCAACTGTACGTTGCATATATATTTTACCTCAGTTTAAAAAGGTTTAATTTTCTTCTTAATAAAAAATTTTAAGGCAGTACTTTGCCGCTGCGAAGCGCGGGTATTTTGCTAGTTTATAATATTAGTGCATTTTACTTGTACAGATTTAGTGCATTTGGTTTAATATGCACACATTTCAACTAGTTTTCCAAAAATGTTGCACAGATGAAATATTTTGAGCAAATATTAGGGAGAAAGCAATGCCCATAATCAGGCCTGAAATGTGTCCATTATGGTTCCTAAATGAGCAGAAATTCACTGCGGCATCAGGCTTCTCACCAGAGATTCAGCTGACCTATGAGACTTGGCAGGTACCAAGCCTTACTACGTATGTCTTCTGTGACCTAACTGTGAATAAAGTGAGTATGTTTACTGCAACAATACAGCACACTTTACATTTTACCTGAAAATCTCTGCAATTTGCAAATTTAATTTGTGGGCTCCAAAAATGTTTCTTGCAGAATAAGACAAACAGAGTGATTTCATATAGTACTAACATTTTCATGTTGACCATCTTGTTTTGAAATATGCTAGGATAATTTAAATATACACTACCCACTCTATGCTCTTAAATTCAATTCTAATAGAGTCATTCTTTCTCTAAGAATTTCTTTAACAGTATGTAACTGACTTGAAAAGGCAAAGAGTTGAAAATTCTAATATACACTAGCTTTCTGATGTAAAAATGTCTTTAGTTCTTTAATTATTTAGTCTTTCTGTAGCCAATTATACATTTACATATTACAAGCATGAAACATAAAAAGCATTTGAGCCCCTGCAGTACGTTCCCTTCAACTCACTATGCAAATGTATAAGCCAAGAAGAAGTGATAGCACACTTAAGTGGATAAGACTCTCCTCAGTTCTGACAGAAAGACCCTTGATCACATGGCATAGAATCTCCTGAGTCTTAGGATCATTTAATATTTTATTAAACTAAAGAGATAAAATTAAATAAGCTTCATCTTGGTGAAATAAAAAAATGCACAAAAAATGTCACAAAGAATACACTTAACCACTCATGCTTACAGATTTTTTTGGGTTGGATTTTTTTAAATGAAAAATGCAGTTTCAACTTGCATCAATCATTCTTTTCTAGTTGATTTTTTAGGAAAAATGCTTTCAGTTTTGTGCAACGTCTTGCTAAATAAGTAGTCTCTGCTTCTTAGCTTTCTGAAACCCCATATCTACTTGTCGATTTTGCAACATTTCCCCAAAGTAAATACTTACAAGTAAATATTAATCAGCTTATTTCTTGCTGTGCATGTTCAGGGAAAAATATGAAGAACCTTGCTCAGCTTTGCTGACAAAGAGAATGGTAGCAATTTGGCAGCAAAAAAAGAGAGAAGAAATGATGGATTGTATTTATATTTATATATGTTGCCTTTTCATTTATGGTAAAATTTAATGAATCTGAAATCATTTATAACAAGTCAGTCAACATTTTTAAGATGTAGTCAGTAGAAGGAAATACTAACCTTGACCTCTCCCGAATCCACTGCATTAGTATTTCTTATAACTGCTTTAATTTGAACAATAAATATATAAATAAATAAGAAATAAACAAAGTAGCACACATCCCAGACATTACGATAACTTTTAATGCTAAATACAAATACTTTTAAACATAATCAAATCTTGAAAGTTTACAAGTTTCTTCATTGCATATCATATTAACTTATTTGGCTGAGGTCTTTATCTAAGGCAACTGACAACATTTAAAATACAGTTGGTTGCATTTCTTTTAGTGTTCCAATTAAAGCACAGGCAGGCCAAGTGACTTGCACATGGTCATACAGTGTCAGTAGTGGGATTTGAACCCACAGCCTTAGGTTTTGAAGGCCAAAGTCTTAACCACTAGACCATACATGTCTACAGTTCTGAAAGCCAAAGTCATCTGTTATGTCATCACATGCCAGCTTCTGTGCAAGGTCTGATTTGATGCTGATGACAGCCAAGCTGTTTATATGTTGTTGTACCATAGATGACCTTAAGTATGTCCTGAGGAGTTTAAATTTTCAAAAACTACTAAATGGAAGGGGTGTTGCAATCCAGAGGCCAACCCATAGTTATGGACTTCACTGGCATTTAATGATAATGATATATCAATTGTTGTTGCCTTTATAAATGAAGGCCTAATTACTGCTACTACTATTACTAACAACAACAACAACAACAATAATAATAATAATAATAATAATAACAATGATTAATATAATAATGACCAGAGGGCTGTTCCACGAAGCGAGCTAACCTCAAAATCCAGGCTTATTTCGATAATCCCGGTTTAATTTCTCCAAATTCGGTTCCACGAACGAGGCTAACCTGAAGCTCTGCTTAATTACTATGCCAACATATGCTCTTGGACAAGCCTGCTCCGTGGCAGGTTAGTTGTGAAGCTTAGCTTAGCTTAATGAATATGATTGGACAAGCCATGTGATGTCACAGCACGACATTTTGGGGGCTGGGATTATTCTGCTGCTGTTCACTCCCTCTTTCGCACACATCAACCATCCAATATAAAATTATTACAGATTACATGCAGGCGATTCTAATTACTTAGAAAGTATAAAATGACAAGGAGTGCATTGAAGGCTTTTACATGAATAACCATGGCATGCCCATTTATTCATAATCCAGTTGATGAGGGAGCGAGGCTCATTCGTAGATCTTTAAGGCAACAGGTTCCACAATTACTTCGGCCCAGGATAGATCCGTTGCCATTTGCGGATGATTATTTATACGAGCGCTATAGATTTAGTAGACACAGTATTGCATATTTGTGTCAGTTATTGAACCTTACATTTCTAAAACACACGCCGCTCTAAAGCCCTTACGGTTGCACAGTCTTTGTGTATCGCTTTGCGTTATTTTGCCAGTGGTTCATTTCTGTACAGTGTGGGGGATGCTGAACATTTAAGCAAAGCTACAGTGTGCCGTGAAATCAGGAAGGTTTATGTTGCATTAAAGTCCTTTTAAATATATTCATTACCTTTCCTGGCCACCGAGGAATTCTTGCCATTAAGGAAACTTTCTTTGGAATTAATGGTGCTTAATCTTTAAACATCTACTCATTTACAGCACATAAATCATTACCTGATAAGTAACTGAATTTAATTTGTCAGGCTTTCCTAACGTCATTGGAGCCATTGACTGTACACACGTGAGGATAAAGGCTCCAGCAGGTCCAACAGAGCCTGATTACATAAACCGCAAATCATATCACAGTATTAATGTACAGGTAAGTACTGATAATATCTCACATTTATATACAAGTGGTGAAAGTGTAGTCGTCCAACATTAGCAATGTATGTCATTACCATTTCCTAAAATGTTTCAGATGGTATGCACTGCTGAACATCTAATTTCAAACATTGTGGCAAAATGGCCAGGATCAGTACATAATGCCAGACTTTTTTGCGAGTCTTCACTGGCTCAAAGCCTCAGACAAGGCAAGTCAACTAAAATTCACAAATATACTATAGTTTATTATACTACAGTCTAATGTGTCTACTTTCCATTATAGGAATTTTTCCTGGTGTGCTGCTTGGTGACAGAGGATACCCATGTCTACCGTTTCTTCTCACACCATATACAGATCCTGCAACACAAGCAGAAAGACATTTCAACCATGCCAATTGTAAGACAAGGGCACGCATTGAAATGACATTTGGACAGTTAAAATCCAGGTTTAACTGCCTGCGGCATCTCAGAGTTACACCAGACAGAGCGTGTGACACTGTAGTAGCCTGTGCAGTTTAAAGTACCTTACAACTGGTAACAAAATGCATATGTAAAAGGAAATTTTATTGACTATACATTTTGAAGGCCTGAAACTGTTCTCATTTAGTTGCTAAATAGTTTGACATCCTTAACACAAAAGTTACTAAAATCATGTTCTTACGCATTTAACTTGTCAGCTATTTTCTGCCATGCAGCCTCACGAGCGTTGATAATACAGCTCGTGTTCCCCTTTCTAGTTATTATAGCTTTGTAGTCCTCATAGGCTTGTAATAATAATTCTTGCTCCGCCTGCGAAAAAACGCAGCTCTTTTCTTAGTTTCCATTCTTACTTATCCAGCATCGATTAACAAGGCTGCCTTTTATATCGCGTGGACGCCAAGACGAGCCTCGCTTATCAAGCTTGGCTTGAATTAGCGGAGATTAAATACACCTGAATTTTGTTCGTGGAACTCAATGAGCCTGAAGTGAACTGTTAGGCTAACTTAAGCGAGGCTATTACAAATAATCCTCGATTTTATAAGCTCGCTTCGTGGAACAGCCCCCAGGGGTATCATTGTGATGTTACTATTTATTTCTTGATATAGCCAATAGTATCATTTGTGAGGTGATAACAACAACAACAACAAATACAATTTTAATACTACTATTATCATTAAAATACTAATATAAATTATATAATAAATTAATACTACTACTACTACTACTAATAATAATAATAAAAGATAATTATATAAATGTATATATGATACAACAACTACTACTAATAATAATAATGATAATAAAATAAAAAAACTGCTAATCCTACTACTGAACATGCTTAAAATGGGTCAAAATGAACCTGAACATTTAGATATTTAAAAAATGATGACGTAAATACAGTATACCACCTATACTTTTGAATTTATCTAAACTCATTTTGTCCGTCCAATGGGCACAGATAGTAATAAGGCATTAACTAAATCAGTAATATTAGTTGCCAATAAAATGAGCCAACAACAGAAGTTAATCTGAGCTAATTACTCTTTTTGTATATCAAAGTTGCTTGCAATTCAGCCAATAACTAACCAGTAAGCAAGAGAATCAGTGGTGAAATTTACAAATATGTCCTTAATGCCAGAACACTTAGAGTACTTCATATGTTGACTAACATTAGCAGATGTTAACAATGTGTAGATCCTGAGGTCTGTATGGCAGTAATAAATAATCCTCAACCATGTGTCAGCTGGGTACTGTAATATCAGATAATATCTGTTAAACACCTAATATCAAAACACACAATGCTATGAGGCAGCACGGTGATGCAGTAGTAGCACTGCTGCCTCTCAGTAAAGAGAACACGGTTTGCATCCCTGGTCCTACCTGCATGGCTTTGCATGTTCTCCCCATGTCTGCATGGGTTTCCTGCGGGTGTTTCGGTTTCTTCCCACTGTCCAAAGACATGCAGGTTAGGCGAATTGGCAAACCTATATTGGCCCTAGTGTGTGACTGCGGTGTGTGAGTGTTGCGTGTGTGTGTTCACTCTGTGATGGACTGGTGCCCTGTCCATGGTTTGTTCCTGCCTTATTCTCTTTGCTAGCTGGGATAGGCTCCAGCAGACCCCCATGACCCTGTTCAGGACTAAGTAGGTTAGAAAATGACTTTAGTTTAGTTTAATGGCAGTTGATGCAACATCATCTAGCTGACTGGAAATTGGACAAATTTAAATTTCTAAAACACACCAGGAAATGCAACATGACCTGCTTCTTAATGCTTTAATTTTTTTATTTTCTTTACTCTTGGCAGGAGTTGATTTGTAGTCATCTCTCTGCTCGTTAATGGAAAATGATCACAACTGGTGACTGTCAATGGTGATAATTTCATGATTCATGAAACCGCATTATCCCCAATAGATCCAACCTGCAGGCCTCCAGAGTTCCTCACCACTGAGGAGGATGTTACTTTGCATTATACAGTTATGTCACACAATACACACAGTTACATTGTAGTTAAGATAGGCTTGTGGGAGGAGTTATCTGACTGAAGCCAAGTCAGCCAAGCGACAAAAATGTACAATCCTATTGGCTGTCCAATGAGTTTCTTGAATCACAGAAGTCTGCAGATCCCTAACTGACACTAAACCCCGCCCCCCTACACACACACATCAGCCCTCCAATCACAGGCCCAATACACAGAAGTGATCTGCATATAGGAAGTGGCAGCTCTCAATTAATTGCAACTCCCAACATATGTATCTGCTGTTTTAATAAGGACATCACCACCCAGATTTAAATGTTGTATAAAATGACCACATTCAGTGTCAGTAAAGGAGATTTATGAGGTTTCAACAACTAAGTGCAAATTAGAAAAGGTATGGGGTAGAAATTAGTATTAGACAGTGGAGGGTTAAGGATCCTCTTTCATTTTTTTATTTTGTATGGAAAATGATAAGCAAATATTAACCCAAACTGCACTGAAAAAGAAAACTTGACATTAAATATTAACATCTTCTCCAAATGTTGTAAAACGTTAAACACATTTCGATATACTTGAAAAGATGTAATATTGTCAAATTCTGGATCATTTTTTTGACTGTATTGTACAGACATGTACCAACTTATGGTTTCATTTGGGACCTGCCATTTGGCTGTGTGTTAATCAAAAAGTGTTGGTCATTGCAACTGAGGCTCTGTGGATCTACTGTGGATCCCAGGTAGGCAACTTCCGATATGGAATAGTCCAAATTGATCTTCAATTCTTAGCAGCTGCACGCTGAGTCTGTGTAAGCGAAGGCAGTGCAGTCCGAATGCATAACAATTAGCTATATGGAGAAGCGCCAATCAAAACAAACCTTAAAAGGCCCTGTAAGAGTCAGAAAACATGAGACCCTATGAAATAATAATAAGGAAAAGACACTCTTGTTAATTAAAGAAAAAAGTAGGAATAATCTGTACAGATCAGAAACAAAAAAGACATGCCAGCTGAGTGAAGCACGACCTAAAAAAAAATTGGATGTGAGTGTCAGCAGGCTTTGCACCCTAGGAATTAAGTTACCCAAACTATTCTATAACATTTCAGTAATTATTTACCACTCTGATGCTGATCTTTTTGACCATAAAATAGGTCATTACAATAGCAATTGACTAGAAGAATTTGTAATTAATTGCAGAATTACAGTATTTGATGGGTCCTCTAGAGTGCCCCTTTCTTTGGCATGATTTGCCTCAAAAACTAATCAGCACATTGTCATCTCATAACAGGCTTAAGTTTCAAGTTTGGTATTTTTCCATCCAGTCGTTTTAATTCTACACAATCCTTAAGAAACTGTGGAATACAGACACATACACACACGCACACAGACAGACATGCACCAATCATTGAGATATTGATCTTTTCAGTATCAACAGACCCTTAAACGTCAAGATTGGTTGGAAACCGGAGATCGAAATTTATGATGAATGTAAGGCTTGTAATGGCCAACCCCTTACCCGGTCAGCAGCTGCACCTCCAAGACCTGTGGCCTGGATTAATTACTGAGGTTGAATCTAATCAAGCCATACCTTTAACAAATTAAACTTTTCCCCACAATCGATGGTGTAAATAAGCACAAAAGAAAAGCAAATACGTAAACTTAAACTGATAAATTGTATTAAATGAAACAGAATAGCAAAACAAATTATATATACACAGTATATATCCCTCCACCAAAGCAACACTGTGACAACAACCTATATGAATATAACCAACCCTCCCTTGCCCTTGTAACATATAACAAACAACACGAATAACAACAATGAATGAGATATGGAAATGAATGGTTGTGAACTTGAGTCCGAGTAACAATTGTCCTGAATGCAGATGACTGGTTAACCGATATATGGAGTGTTTGTAATTCATGGAGCAAAATGGAACAGCCTTACCGTGTATCCTTGGCATGTGGTGGATGATGATCTGACCCCGGGGTCTCTCGTGATAAGGGTATTGGAGTAAGTCCGGCGGAATGAAAAACAAACTGGATGGAAATGCACGATGTGGAATACAGCAGGTACAGGTGGTTCGTGGTCGTGAAATGAAAGTCTCCTTCTCTTTCATTTCTCCTCTCTCTTTCCACTCTTCGTTCCCTCTTGATTGTTTTTATAGTCCTGTGATGAATGTAATTGATTGATTGAAAACCGGTGTTTTCCAGGTTTGGAGCTGCGGTCTTCTTCCATCCATCATCGGGTGACGGCATTCACTGACACACGCAAACAGCAAACGGGACGATGGAAACAAGAGACACGTGGTACGAACACAGACAACACTATTACTACTATGTAGCCCCGCTACAAGCTTTTGCTCCTAACCTCCTAGGTGATAGGTTATGGTGGAGGAGGGCTGGAGGAGGGCGCAAAGCAAGAAAAAGCTGTGTTTTGTGAGCAAAATCTAATTTTCTTTTAACTTATTGCTAGCATATGGCCATTTGTTGGTTGCAGCATCAAAAATGGAAGAAAGATAAAAGTGAATGTTACATTTGCAGCTCCACCACCGCATTTTATGGCTGAGTGCTGGCGCAAACACATGATAAACGAAAGGTGTACAGCCTTTGTGGCTTTCAGCGGTTGGTTTTGGCAACCGCCAAATCGCCTCAAGTAAGTCAGCTGTAAATTGGCATTTTTACCAAAGCTAACTTACTGAAAAATCACAATACAGCAAAAGTGTTTACTTATTTTATTTTTGAAGTTTAAGACAGATTAAGAGACTCTCTCATGGTCACATTGAAAGTCAGAAAAGGCAACCGAACTAGCAACATTTTGCTTTCAAATTTCAAAGACTTAACCACCTCTCCATACTGTTTATACAGTTTCTGCAATTGCCAATATATTATTCTTCAAGATACACTTGTGTTTCATTGAAACAGTTTGCATTTCTTGACAGTATGTAATACTCTTCCACCCTATCTAGTTGCGATTGTCAAGTCTTGTCCCCTACATCGAAATACATCCAAACACAGACACACGCATACTCTGGAGCAGTTTTGAATCAACAGTTAATCTAAAACCATGTATTTACACTGGAATTTGAAGGGCTGAGTAGACCATAGCAATGAATTGTACCCAGAAACTGTAATAGCAATTCTGCTTTCACTTTCACAAAGCAAGTGTTAATAAATTAATTTTTTTCTTTGTTGTGCAACAGCTACTATAAATGAAACACAATTTAACATTGAAAGAAGAAACCAATTGAATTTCAATAGGACCCGAAGAACACCACACAATTGATCAAGCTGGTGATCATGAGTGTTTAGTGACATCACAAGTGCACTTTTAATTTACCAGAAGCAACAAATCAAACCAAGCTGAATGAGTAGCTGGCAGGAATAACGACCAGTAAAGTAGCTGAGTGCTTCCAGAAGCCAAAGCCAAGCCTGAAAAAGTGAATCTGCAGTGGTAACATCCAACCAGTAGCTCTCCACTACAACTCATTGGATTTTACTGACATCAGCAAGAAGGATGGATTTGGCTCTAATTGCAAGCTAGAGACTCATCTACATTTTATGTGTCTTACAATATGTTCTGGTTAGCTTTTTCTGTCTGCAGTAAAGATATGTTTGCTTGTAGGGCAAATATAAAGTTGGATTGATTCAGTTTGTTTAAATAATTCATGCATTTCTAACTCAGCAAACCTTTCTCCATGCCCCATACTAGTCAGTAAATGAGAAAAATCAGTAGCACCAATTTAGCCACAGGATGATTAGCCAAGTGTGGGATGTGAGTCCTCACACTCATGTCACCAATTCAGACCCTGAATCATTACTCATCCCTCAGCAGTTTAAGATGAAAATAAGAAGCTGCCCCTTATTGGAGATCTCCTAGTTTGGATTATTATAAATTCAACCTGTGTTAACACAGCAGTTAAAATAAAATGCCTCCCACATAACAAGTTTTCTGACATTAAGGATAAAATAGACTCCCTAGCCGACAGTGAAGTATTGATGAAAATGCTAGTTAGCACTAAAAATATTGTCTTACGGAAAAGCTAAAAAATGTCAGAACTTAATTGTATCTGGCTTCTTCCTGAGATTATTTAGTACATGAAGGATGTCATTTATAGTAGACGGTATTCTCTTCACTGATGGTTAAAAATCCAATGCTCAAATAAATAAATATCCTTTGTAAATAACTGGAATGATTTTTGGAAAAGGTGTAAAATTTTCAACAGAGATGGTGTTCATCTATTGGATGAAATCTTACATTTATCCCAGCACATGGCTGCAAAATTGCCTGTCTCACTGACCAAAGTACATTTCAGGGCTCCTCTTTGTTATCTTAAGTTGTAGGCTGCTTCCTGTCTTAATGCTTGTTCTTCCATAATTGCAAACCTACTGTATATGAAATTACTCGGGCAATCTTAAAAACTGATTTCTGCATCAAAATCCAGGTCATCTGATACCCAAACCAAGGAGAGCATAGAATTAAAAATAAATGCTCCACCAGAGATGCCTGTATTATCACCCTGATTATAATTAAAATAAAAGAAACTGTCTATAAATGAAATTGCACTTCAAAATACTTTTGGCAAACATTTGTTTTCTTGAAAATAAAGCTATGTGGATTAGCAATATTAATATACAGTGACCTACAGACAGACAGACACCAAATTTCCTGAGTATACACACAATTTATTCTCTTTTCCTCTTCCAACAGAAACAATACAATGCATCAACCATCAGTATTACAGCTCTCTGTCCCTTTTCTCTCTCTCTTTTTCCTCTTTGGCCATCTCCTCCTCCTCACTCGTAAGCTCCTGTCTTCTCCCTCCTGACTCCGGCCATCGAGTGGAGTGCAGCGGCCTCCTTTATACTGCTCCAGCAGGAATATATTCTGGCGGAAGTGCTGCATACGAATTCAGCTCCTCTTCTAGGAGTACTTCCTGTTGTGCCATAAGTGCTGCCGACCACCGTTCCAGAGCTGTCTAGGTACCCCCTGGCAGTCACCACGTCCCCCCACAGGGTTGAAAGTCCTGGCTCCATGGCCCCCATGCAAACCAGGAAGGCTGCCTTCTTATGTTTTGGGGAAAATACTGCCCCTCTCCCGGCGTCCCGGTGGGGCAATGTTCCCAGACACCTGTCACAACAGTTAGGTCTGTCCCTACTTACCAAATACTTTCATAAAATATACACTATGTCTTTAGTTGAGACTGCACCAGAGATTCTTCATAAATCAAGAAATACAACACATTCAGAAATGTGGTGTTCTCATAGCCTTTAAGTTACTCATAGTTTATAATATAAAGAAACAAATACAACCACAGGATTAATTTACAGAGCTCATGGATCATATCCATGTGACCATAGCCTAGCTATTCTGTAATTATGACCATGTAGTCGTGATGGGTGACTTTCATATTCACATACTTGTGAAATCCAAGAGTCGCAGTCAGGGAGGCTGATGGAATGGTCCTTACGGATGTTACTGCAGTTGTGACCCGTTGGGCTGGCTACTTTGAGCAATTGTTCAAAGCTGATCGTCTGGCTAGGACATTGGACATCTCTGGGTCCACAGTTCTTGAGGCTGATCCTCCAATTAGCTGTGAACCACCCAATCTCACTGAGATTGCGCAGGTGGTGAACCAGCTGAGGGGAGGAAAGGCTGCAGGAAAGGGAAGGGTGATCTCCTGGATTGAGGCAACTACATGGTCATCCTCAATAGGATCCGTGATCACTTGCTCACCTACCAGCGGTCTGCCGAACTTGCCGAACAGTCTGGTTTTACGCCTAAGAAGTCTACCATCGACCGCATCATGGCATTGTGGGTTCTCAGGTAGCACAAACGTGTTTCTTTGCAACTTTTGCTGATTTTCGTAAAGCATTCAACTCAGTTAATTGAGCTTCCCTCTGGCACATCCTGAGGATTCACGGTACCTGTTGGTTTGACTTTGTGTCAAATGAGCGGTTGCTCATGGAGTCCTGAATGAGGCACATTACCTGTATTGTGATTGAGTGTCAGCTATGGCACTATGGCCATGTGGCGTGTTTCCCAGAGGGTAATCCAGCTCGTAAGAGCCTCATTGTTGGGGACCCGAGTGGCTGGACCAGGCCAAGGGGTATCCCACGTAACACCTGGCTGCGGCAGATAGATGGTCATTTCCGGAGGGTGGGACTAGACCGCATGTCAGCCTGGGGGGTTGTCATCTGGGATCCCGAGTTGTTTCGTCATGTAGTGGGTGCGGCAACGCACTGTACCAGTGCATGCTCCCCAGCGTGACTTGACTCGACAGTTGTGGAATCTGAAATCTTTAAGAAATATTTTACACATTGAATGTTTAATAGATTGATTTTTTTATTCCAAATACTTAATTCACACACACTCACAATCATACATTAGTTCTAATTATTACTTACATGTTGAGATTCAAAATGTAATTGTTGCTATGCTAAATTAAATAATTTCGGATCACTAGTAAATTGCACCAAAATACAAGTGTAGCTATAGTGAATGGACAAGGAGAAATTGTCTATGCAAAACAATTCAAATTTAGTTCAATGCTCCTCTGGCATGGACCCAGTATGGACACCCGCAGGGATCCATGGGATTCAAAATCCCGAGGGACAACCCTGTCTGGGTCCTTCGGTGCCACCCGAGGGCACTTGCAGGGAGAAGAACTCCCTATTTCAATGGGACTTCTGTGTGACCCAGAAGTGTTTCCGCCATTCAGTTTTATGACACCAGAAGTACTCCCAGTTCCAATATAAAAGGTAGCCATCCAGACTCTTGCAGTTGCGTCAGAGGTGGGAGGTAGAAGGCGTCACTCACATGGAGGACTGGAAGAAGGGAAAGGAACATCATATAATTGGCAGCTATTAAAAGGATCTTGTACATGTGTGAAGGTATTGTGTTAATATACAAAAATATTTATTTAAATCCGAGATTGTGTTTGCTGTGTTGGTGTCTGGGGTTTGGGGTTTGGTGGCACCCTTTACTGGTTACACACTGTACGAGTGAACTGCATGATGTGCCTGGTGAATATGGTAGTGTAATGCTACAGTGTGACAGAAATGTAAAGTGATACTAAATGATGTGAACGACAAGGATGACATTAGCCCCCTAAGCACTGTTTACAATGCAGCAGCTGTTGATGTCTGTGTCATGGGAAATGTGGAAGTCACTAAGCCATGTGCTGTGGTAGCCTACAATAACACAATGGGCACTGATATTCTATTCTGTCATGCTTAAGCAACAGAAAAAATATTATAAGAAAAGTGTGCAAAGAAACATGCTTCCACTGTCCTGATTGCAAAGTCAGGTTGTGCAATGGTGACTGTTTTGAAACGTATCACACAAATCTGCATCAGTACAGCACCAGACCCTCCACAGACCTTGTTAAATATGTTACACATAACATTCTTTTTTCTTTTTAGAAAAAAAATTTTGGCTTGTTTTTTTGAGCATAAACGTAATGTTAAGGGGGCTAATGTAATACAGTTGAAGATTTCAACACATGTCCTAAGCCTGAATTCAATGAAATGTGCTAAACCAAAAATAAACAATAAATTAAACTGAATTGATGAAATGAGTATTTCTGGGTACAATTTGAGGCAACATTCAGAACAACACAAGTTAAATTATTATTTAGTCTTAAAGCTAGTATTCACTGAGTTTTGCAATTTCAGTTAAAAAAAAAAACTGGAGGAAAGAATCATTAATATAAAAACAAACTTTTATCTTTCTTAATAAAGGAGTAAAACTTAAAACAAATGAGCATGTGTTAATTTTTTAAATATAGTGGAGTTTCTTATTAAAAATGTAATATAGCAGATATAACATGAATATGTAATTCCAAGTGTTATTGATATTAAAATGAAAGCTTACAAAGTGGGTCAATTTAATTTTATTTTGTAACTCATAATAGGTTGCAGAATGAGGGTCTTTTTCTGTCTCCTATGAATTATTTCATTAAGATTATTTATACACATGTTTATACTTATTACATTTGGGTCTTTTTCCATAATTTATACCCCAAACTAATTAAGTCATATGGGAAGCTTTTACTATATAATTGCTTACTGTCTGGCAAAAATGCATTTCTGAGCGCTTGAGGCGATTGCACTTTTATTGTTAGGCACCCAGGTGTGTGCTCTAAATGTGCTGTTTAAGGAACTGATATTGCACAACTGAAAAGTGACCAGAAAAGAAAACACAAACTGTTTATTTCTGTATTTTTAAAAGTTTTGCCCTCCATTTAAATGAAAGAAAATGGAATCAAGTATGTGCTTGCATATGAAGAAATTATTTTTATCTTACAGTGGGTGTTCTTCTGTACACAGCATGAGATCAGTTTAATAGGTTAAGAATGTACAAATAATCCAAGTCGTTTGTACATCATACTTCAGTGAGCAATGCTGTTCTCTTCTTGCTTTATTTTTTTGAAGAATATTAATAACTAGAATAGTCTGACACAGTACTGTATGCCTTAAATTAAAGCTGAGATCCTGCAGTTTAATTTGGTACACAGAATGGCGGAAGCTCAGCTTTTCATATGTATGAAACTATCTAATAGATAAACACACTCCATATTCTGCATATACTAAAATTTGCATTCAATTTTCCTTTTTTAAATTTGGCTTACAATCTTATCTTATCTTATAATCTTATTATAAATTAACCAAGATGACTGATTTTGTTTTATATTTGTGCCCTAAAATTGTAGGTAAAATAAAAAAGTAAAATATGATTAAATTGTTTACTTTAGGACAGTTTCTTAGTCCTTGAAACCCCTATAATATAAAATTTGGCTTACAATCTTATCTTATCTTATAATCTTATTATAAATTAACCAAGATGACTGATTTTGTTTTATATTTGTGCCCTAAAATTGTAGGTAAAATAAAAAAGTAAAATATGATTAAATTGTTTACTTTAGGACAGTTTCTTAGTCCTTGAAACCCCTATAATAGTAGGGTCAGTAAATAGTTAGAGAGCATGCACTTGCCCTCCATAATTTTGGGACAAAGACACATTTTTCCTTAATTCACCCCTCTCCTCCCTCTGATTAATGCACACGTGGCTGACTTTCATTTAGGGTTATATGCAAACATTCTAGTCACACTATGTAGAAATGACAACACTTCTTCAAAGTGGTCCCCCCATTTCAGGGCACCATAATGTTTGGGACAATTGTCATCACAGGCGTTTGTGGCTAGTCAGGGGTGTTTCATTGCTCCATTAATGCAGGCGTACATTGCCTAGGCTTGATTCTACCCTTTGGAGTCTGTAGTTGCCTTTGTTCAACATGAGGACAAGAGCTGTGCCAATGAAAGTGAAAGAAGCCATTATGAGGCTAAAAAAACAACAATAAAACCATTAGAGATATCCATAAAACTTTAAGATGACGTAAATCAACTGTCTGGAATATCATTAAAAAGAAAGAACGCACTGGTGAGGTCAGTAATCACAATGGGACTGGTAGGCCAAGGAAGACCTCCACTGCTGATATAAAATTTTAATCAAATATTTTTAATCAATACATAATAATTTTTATTATTTAATACAAACATGGACTGAGACATTTTTGCATTATCCATGTGAAAGTAAGGAATCATTCTGTATTTTCATCTGGGCTCCGAGAATGATTTACTTGAATATCGAGGAACGTTTTTTCCATAACACTGATGACAGAAGGATCCTGACTATGGCAAAGAAAAAGCATCAAACACATTTCTGACAGATCAGAAACAGTCTTCAGGAGGCAAATGTGTATGTGTCAGACACTACTATCCACAGAAGACTTCAAGAATAGAAATACAAGGGTCACACTGCAGTTGGTCTCGTCCGTTACGGGAGATAGACATCTGAAGCGGAGCTCCGTTGCAGCGGCATTATTTTTCTCTTATTTCTTATTATTCCAAGGTATTCTGTATTTGCCTAACCTAGGGAGTTTCTACTACAGTATATAAACATGAGTAACAAGAAAGGGGGTCAGAAAGAAATGGAAAAGAAACCTAAAACTACACCCAAGTCTAGACAGGCATCAGGCATCAGGCCCAAGTGCAAGTGCAAGGTACAGTCTTTCAGAGACTGACCTGGAACATGCAGGTGAAAACACAGACTTCCCAGGACCCCGTTCCACTGCATCATCTCCAGTCGCGAACGAAAATTGGAGCTAAGGTGCAAGTGATGCAGGTCACGATAGCTCGCCGATTTCAGAAGATCACTTGAAACTAGAGATGGCCTTGCAGTCCGCGCATTCATCTACTCTCACGAAGCATCGGCTGTAACGGAGGTTGCCACTTCACCCACGGAGCACAAAAGCTGAAACAATTTGTCTGAACTGAAGGAAATGATCGCAACATTGGCCAAGGCCACGGCCATAAGTGTGCTCAAGAAGGACATTCAGAAAGAGATTCAGAAAAATATGAAGAAAGAAATAAATGGCTTACTGAAGACAAACAAGAAGCTGCGGCTGGAGCTGCAAGAGATGTGGCAGGAATATAAAGACTTGGAAAAACGTATATATAATCGCTTTGATGCAGTCTTTAAAGATATGTTGAGAAAAATTGAGGAACACATTCTTGAGAAACTGAGAGAACTGGAAGACGTTAAGCAGACATTCACGGCTCGAATTGAAACAGTGGAACAATTGGAATCTAACGCCGATGGAAAAGCTACAGCTGTGAATTCCGAATGCAAAAAACTGAGACAGACTTGAGGCTCTGGAAGATGGATGCAGAAGGAACAATATTAGAATCGAAGGTCTGGATGAGAACTGTGAAAGTCCAAACCCAGTGAAATTCATAGATGAACTATTCTCAAAAATAATTGGAGCGCAATTTAAATCAGATACTGAGATAGCAGCAGCTTATCGCATACATGGATCAAATACCTCTAATGCTAGGCGCTTAATTGTCCGCTTCGAGAGATTATAATTTAAGCTTAATGTAATGGCACGTCTCAGACACAAACAAGACATTATATTTGAAAATAACCACATTCGTATTTTCCCTGATTTCTCACCCTCAACAGCTGCTAAACGTACATCTTTTTACAATATTAAACAGTGGTTATGGAAAGCCGATATCAGATACAGCCTCTTGTATCCTGCCAAACTGAAAGTGGATATTCAAGACAAATATCACATCTTCTCCTCCAAGGAGGAAGCAGAGAAGGAGTGAAGAATAGCTGATCCTGACACTTTTTTGAAATACAAAAGTGAATCACATCCTGTCATAGATAGAAGATCTGTCTGATCTGCTTGCAATGATACGGGTACCATAATTATACCATAAATATACATCCTTTTTTCTTCTCGAACACTTTTTGTTTATGTTTTAATTACAATTACATGCGTATATGTGGAAGAAATTAAAGTAGTTCTTTTTTTTTTTTTTTCTTTTTAACTATCCTAAAGGAGACTGTTTAACATCATACCCTTGGTTTATTGTTATTGTTATTATTGCATTAGGGTTTACTATGCGTATTCAGGGCCACTTTTTAACACCATTCCATGGTTTTGCTGTCTTAATATTTCAAGACTGTTGATGATTATATTTTATGCTTATAGTATTTAGACTTTATTGGCAAAAGATAGCTCTACTTTTTAATCCTCAAATGCTGCTGCTGGGGGGGCTTATTTTGTTTTGGATGTGCTCTGTCTCTAGGTATGTCAGAGAAATGGGACTGTGAAGTGTGGTCCAGCCTCACGTGGGGAGGAAAAATGGGGGTGGGAGAATAAGGGGGGGGGAGAGAAAGATAGCAAGCTATATCAAATCTATCCTTTTAATCCTAATAATTATAAATTCCAATGTAGCAATAGGCTGCATGGCAATAACTCGTTGGAAAATTGAAAATTAAGATTAAAGCTGTCTCACTTCCTGTTAATACTTCAAAATTTAGAATCAATGTCCCCATGATGGGACAGTTAATTTTGTGAGCTGAAATGGTAAAACCCTGAATCACGAATTAAAGAGAAAGAAAGTATTCTCTCACCTAACAGGTCTAAACGCTCAAATAGTATTTTTACAGGAGACCCAATTATTAAGATCAGTTCTGGCTACAAAAAGACTGGACGCCAAATGTTCAATTCTAGGTTTACAAAGAAAACTAGAGGTGTGTGAATTCTTATACATAGAATAGTCTAATTTGCAACATCAGATGTAGTATCTGATCCTGAAGGGAGATATGTGATTGTCATGGGCAACTTATTTAACTGTAAAGTGATTTTGAAAAATGTTTATCCACCCAATGTCGATGATAGGGAATTCATGCAAAATGTATTTGCATCCATTCCCAATGTGAACACTCATTAAATTATAATGGCTGGGGACTATAATTGTGTTTTAAATCCACTCTTAGATAGGTCTCCTGTCACAGGGGGGCTGACATCTAAAAATGCAAAAACAATTACACAGTTTTTAACTGACCACATCTTATCAGACCCCTGGAGGTTTCTAAACCCAAACTCAAGAACATATTCCTTCTACTTACCAGTGCATCATTGCTATTCAAGAATTGATTATTTCTTTTTAGATAATAATTTCTTGCCAGCAATTAAATCTTGCAAGTACGAAGCTATTGTTATTTCTGACCATGCCCCTCTGATCTTGGAGCTGAAATCATTTTGCCCCACATACTCATCTTGCAAATGGCGTCTTAACCCACTTCTATTAGCAGATGAGAACTGTACAGAATTTATATAAAAAAAAATCAGTTTCTTCCTAGAGACAAATACATGCTCAGAGGTCTCTGCAGGAATACTCTGGGAAACTCTAAAGGCCTTTAGAGGACAGATTATTTCATATCTTTCCCAAAGAAATAAATTAGAAACCAAGAAGGTATCTGAGCTAACCAGCAAATTTACTAGAATAGATCAAGAACATGCCAGGTGTCCAAGTGAAGCTCTTCATACAAAAAGACAGGCTCTGCATTCAGAGCTCAACCTCTTAACAACCAAAGAAACTGAACAACTCATTTTTAAATCAAGACATTATTACTATGAACATGGAGAGAAAGCTAATAAGCTCAACACATACACAAGCAAGAAGTTCGCAATACAATTCCAGCAATCACCAACACGAACGGAGATAAAATCATGGACCATAAAAATATAATGCACACATTTTGAGACTACTATAAATCCTTATATTCTACTGAGTTCAAAGAAGACAAAACACAATCTAATGCATTTCTGGATACATTACAGATACGACAAATAGATACTTTTATTGCAGAGGAATTGGATAAACCTCTGGTGCTATCAGAATTACTAGATGCTATAAAGTCACTTTAGAGCGGGTAAGCAGAAGGCCCTGATTACTACCCAGTCGAATTTTATACGAAATTCTCCACTCAGCTAGCTCCCCTCTTATTTACAACATTTACAGAAGCTAGAGACAATGAAATTCTACCTCAAACTCTTCGCCAATAATCACTGTCTTTCCTAAACAAAACAAGGACTTATTAAAATGTGCATCATACAGACCAATTTCACTTCTGAATAATGATGTTAAGATAGTCTCCAAAGTCCTAGTTAGAAGGATGGAGAAAGTGCTGCTTTCGGTAATATCACAAGATCAAACTGGATTTATTAAAGGCCGACACTTGGCTTCCGATCTCCAAAGCCTGTTTAATGTAATATATTCATCTGCAAAGTCAAACACCCCAAGGTTATTATTATTGTTGGATGCAGATAAAGCATTTGATATGATTGAATGGAACTACCTTTTCACTACATTAGAAAATTTTTGGGTTTGGCCTGAATATTTGTGTATGGATCAAACTACTGTATACCAATCCAGAAGCTTCAGTTGTATTAACAACATTTGCTCAGACTACTTTAAACTAGAATGTGGTACCAGACAAGGATGCCCCTTGTCACCACTGCTATTTGCAATCGCCATTGAACCACTGGCAGTTTACTGTCAAAATGCTTATCAGATAAAGGGGATTATCAGAGAAGGACTGGAACAGAAAATTTCTCTGTATGCAGATGATATGGTTTTGTATTTATCAGACCCACAAAATACTGTGCCTGCAGTCTTAAAAACACTTACAGAATTCCAAAAGATCTCTGGTCTCAGAATTAATTTTAATGAAAGTGTGCTCTTTCCAGTGAATTCTCAAGCATACAATTTTAGATTGGAAACCTTCCTTTTTATTATTGCAGATTAGTTTAAATACTTAGGGGTACATAATATATATAACATATATATATGTTTATATTTCAAAAAATTCCAATATACACCAATAAATCATTCTTTAAGCAATTAGATTCAACCATAACCTCATTTATCTGGAACCTAAAACATCCGCATATCCACAGAGCGACCCTACAAAGACCTAAGACAGAAGGTGGATAACCCAATTGTGCTTCACTCAATCAGATTATGGAACCAATGTAGAAAGCATTTTAAGATGGAGAACAGAAAGCCTTCCTTCTCAAGGGGCAGGAAAGCATCAGAAGGATCTGATGTGCTCTGAAGAAGAGAGGATAAGTGAGGGAGCAAAAGGATAAGTGAAGGCTCAGCATTAAATGCTCTAAGCATTTTAGGACAAGCACGTTATGAAGTAAGGGTGCCGCTGATCCCGCTTTTTAGAAATAAGTTTGTCTCTCTTGACATACTTTTTAACAGAGTTACTGTGTGCCGCTGCTGGTGACAAACGGCAGGAATGCACAGCAGCCGCCGTCTTGGTCACATTATGCTGTATGTTAATTTCAGGATATCCATTCAAATATAAGTGACGTCATCATGATGAGCTGGAAGTGATGTCATCAGAGATGGACCGGATGTGATATCATCCTGTGGAGTCGAAAGTAACATCATCACAGATGGAGTTGTCTGTAGGGAGTCATTTTCAGAGACCGGAAGTGTTGCCGGTGAGTGAGTATATTTACTGTTTACCTTCTTTTGATCTTTAGAGACAGAGAGAGAAGCATCAGTACACCAAATCAACCCCTTATCTTGTATTATATCACTCACCTCAGGGCTTGTTGACTGCCTCCTAAGCACATGTGTGTGACACTATATATATATATATATATATACAGTACAGGCCAAAAGTTTGGACATACCTCCTCATTCAATGTGTTTTCTTTATTTTCATGACCATTTACATTGGTAGATTCTCACTGAAGGCATCAAAACTATGAATGAACACATGTGGAGTTATGTACTTAACAAAAAAAGGTGAAATAACTGAAAACATGTTTTATATTCTAGTTTCTTCAAAATAGCCACCCTTTGCTCTGATTACTGCTTTGCACACTCTTGGCATTCTCTCGATGAGCTTCAACAGGTAGTCACCTGAAATGGTTTTATTTCAGGTGACTACCTGTTGAAGCTCATCGAGAGAATGCCAAGAGTGTGCAAAGCAGTAATCAGAACATCCATCCATCCATCCATTTTCCAACCTGCTGAATCCGAACACAGGGTCACGGGGAGTAATAAGAGCAAAGGGTGGCTATTTTGAAGAAACTAGAATATAAAACATGTTTTCAGTTATTTCACCTTTTTTTGTTAAGTACATAACTCCACATGTGTTCATTCATAGTTTTGATGCCTTCAGTGAGAATCTACCAATGTAAATGGTCATGAAAATAAAGAAAACACATTGAATGAGTGAGAATGAATGTGTGTCCAAACCTTTGGCCTGTATATATATATATATATATATATATATATATATATATATATATATATATATATATATATATATATATATATATATACTGTATATTGGTTTGAATACATCCATTTACATATATACCTTTATTTATATCTATAGATTGGTTCCACTATATACATCAGGTTGGATTTACAGACACACATAGCATGGCAAACTAAGTTCAGCATTTCTCAGTTTTGTTGCATGATTTGGACTCTTTGTTTACAAAATACTTCTCTTTTCTTTCTTTAACAGATCACTCAGATCCCACTTCCTCAAATTCCAAATGCACCCCCCTCACCCATCCCCATCCCCCAACCCCTTTCTAACTGTCCCTTTTGATTCCAAGTCCTTCTCAGGAGATGACATTATGTTTACATGTAAAATAGAATGTAACTGATATTTCAGAAGGCATCGAACATGATGAAGTTACACTGTACAGCCCCTCTTGGTTCACATATTGCCTTTAAAAGCTGATCTTTACGGTGTGCAGTCTGGTTTCCACAAAATAAAATTTCCAATGGAAAATCAGTGTTGGAAATGCTACATCATTAGAAGAAATACACACATTCAAAGAAGTAAGCTGCGTATGATGTTGTGTACTTTAAGTCAATGCACAAGTTCAGCATGAACATGCATACACCTCAATCACATGTTCACACTTCTTTCTGAAAACATTTTTACACATGTATCTATCTATTTGTGTGCACTTACTCATTTCAAATGTTATTTGTTTATCATTAATTAGCTGTGTTTGTTGAAGGGTGATCTAGCTCAGCAAGGAGCAGAAGGGGTGGATCCTGGAGTTGCTTCTTTCTGTGTGGCTCTATGAATTCCAATCAGTGATCAAAGATATAGAAAGATCAGAACATTATCTTACAAATAAGTGATTTATATGTCTGTGTATGGTATAGATATCCGCTTCCCCACCCCCCAGTCCACACATACTATCACATATTCATATACTGAATGATTAATGATCCTTGCAACATTGTTTTGAATTAACTGCATGCTGGAAACATAACATTTTGATTAGGTAAGCTGATAGTATCCTGTTACTATTTGCAGAATTTATGTAATGTCTACTGGTTCTGGCTTTAAAGACAAGTAGTTGTCCAATATTTAAACTCACTAAAGCTATTTTTACAGGCAGAATCAATACTTTGAATTGATAAAAATATGGCTGCATATGAATAATGAAAATGAATATTATATTTCAGTAGGATAGGTATGTTGCGCCAGTGTGAGAAATGGCAAGGGCAAAGGATGAATGATATGTGGTTCACAACTAGCCAAAGTCAAAGCACAACCACATGATAGACAATAACAGTTAAATCATTTAATTGTTTTTGTATTGATTTTTTGGTGTTTTGTAAGGGCTGATTTCAGTGAAAATCTTTATTATTTTGGGGTCTAAGCTTCTGTTGAGTCAAGGTGAGAAATGACAAGTTCAAAAGTCTTATATCTGTAATAAATAACACTGATAAATTAAGGGGATATCGTAAGAAAAGTAAAAGAGCCAGGCTAGTGACTGTAAGCAGGAAGTACTAAAAAATGTTTATTAAAAACCAAAACAGAAACCAAAAATACTTTTCATAGAAAAAAAAAGCCAAAGATCTTAGCACTAGCTAATATCATTTTCCTATAATTACACCTACATTCCTAAAAATCAGACAATGTGTAAATGGCTGCGTGATTATATAATAAAAATACTGCTAATCATAAACAACTGTTCCTGCCTTCCACCCAGTGCTAGCTGGAATAGGCTTCAGCAGAACACTGCAACGCTGTTTGGGACTAAACAGGTTAAAAATTACTGATTGGCATTATTTTCAGATTACAACACATATTTAATATGATTTGATACATATAAAAGGTACTTAACAAACCAGCATAATTTTACTTGTATAATGGTGTCGAAAGCTACATTTAAATAAACATGTATAAGAACTATAGTATTTCAGTTTTAAAGTGCAAATTAGTAACACTAATTGTGTTGGTTTCTGTTTTGTGAAAGGCACAAAACTTTTCATATAGGCTGTAGTGTTATAGGTGATATACAGATTGTGAGGCTACAATTTTTCCCAATCACTTAAGAAAGAAAAGGTTTGCTTGAAATAACTTGATAACTACAGTATTAATGCCTGTGGTTTTGCTCTGAAGTCTTCTCATATTCCGGAGCTCCTCATTCTGTCACACAGATGGAGCACTGCAACTCTACACAGAGACCTCATTTTATTTGCTTGTGTTCAATTTTTCAGTTGCTCCTCAAAGTTTGTGATCATATAAAAGAATGGTGATGTAGATGAAACTGACCAATTAACAGCTTTGTCTTAAGATTTAGTTCCCTCTTCACCATGACAAGCCTGTGCAATATTTGTAAAACTGCTGTGGCTTTACAAATATGTTAGTGAATATCATGTGTGAATAAAATCCTGAGATACTTGAACCTCTCCTATGAGACAGCTGCTTATATCTTACCTGAATGAAATAAGCTTCTACTTTCTATGAAAGGACCATGACAAAAGATTTGGAAGTGCTAGCTCTTATCCCACCTATGTCACAGGCAGCTGAGAACCATTGCAGTGTACACTGGAGATCACAGTCTGATGAGGCCAAGAGAATGCCATCATCTGCAAAACATCAGAAGTACAACCTTTAGGTTCTCAAACTGTATAACCTTTCAAATCTAAGTTGCATTTTTATTTTGTCTATGGAAATTATGAGCAGGAGAGGAGGCAAGACTCATTCTTCATAGAGTTCAATGCTCATGTTGAATAAAGTTGACTTAACACCGAGCATGCAAACACAATCCTAGGTGCACAAATACAGGGAGCAGGCCCTTCAACAAAATACTGTGGAGCATATGGCCACAAACATTTTCCAAATCATATGTTGACATAACTGTTGTCCTCTGCTCCATAGCTAGAATGGAATTCACACTGCTCCTGAATATGAGGTTTAAGTATAAGAAGGTTAAACATTTTCGTAGAATCTGTCAGAGGCCATCCAAAAGTCACTGTTCATTGCCCCACCAAACCAACCACACAGATGCTTTTCCTTCAGTCACTGCTGCAACAACCAACTTGCCATACTGGTACTTCTCAGTAAGATCACTCTTGATAATACTGTATTGAAGGCTTGTTTTGTCAACTTAACACAGTTTCTAATCACTGGTATCCAGCAAAGGGTCCAAAGGTTGCCTCCATGACAGGCAGCAGCTCCTGTCCCAGTTCACTGCTGGGAATAATATCAGTCTGGCCATTCTTTCTATCTGTCATTCCCCACATGAACGTAGAAATTTGCCAGTAGAATAATCGAGTCAGTGGATTGCATAGGGTCTAATGTCAATGAAAGATTTTGTCTTTGCAACTTGAAATTGTGTTGAGGTAAACTTCACGTTTACTACAACAAACTAAAACTATGCAGCTCCCAGCTAGGGGCTGGCTTGTGAGTATCATTACATTGTCTTTGGGCCTCTCCTTTAGGGTAACACCAGAGCAGGAAAGAGGCCGCATTTTGATGAAGAAGTTTGGTTCCTGGGCCAATGCAGTGAATCTAGCCATATATAGCTAGTATTTCTCAAATGTCCACATGAGTTCTGGGTCCTTCCTTACCAGGGAAGTTATGCTCCATGTCCCAAGAGCCAATTTTCCTTTCCAGGCTTTTGTTTGTCTAGGTTAGTCACAGTTTTGCCTCTCGCCCAACTGAAACCGCATTTCATTAATCAGTTAATTGAAAATAAAGCATCCATTGGGAATATTCATTTTACATTCCTTGTGTAAGTTTGTTGCTTGAATTTACTTGGGATCCAGTGATGACAGAAGAATAAGATAGTAGCCATATACAGTAGTTGTAAAGCCTCAGATATAATGTACATGTATATAAATGTTTACTAAATTAGTTACTGCATTACAGTTGCTAGTAGTATTTGATAAACTGTCTATAAAACATTTATGGGAATCAAAGCAGCAGTTATCAATGTTGTGACTGTCAAGCCATAACATTACATACTTAAGATACGGTTTTGCCTAATTAGTGTAGGCTTTGTTTTAAAAGAGTAAGCAAATGTCAGGGTTTTTCATAATAAGCCAAGGACTGTGAACAAGTTAGATATAAATTTAAAAACAGTGAGAACATGCATAGAACTAATCAAACCTTAAAGGATTTTATACGTGAAAAGCTCCAGGACTAATAGCTTACCACTTAAGTGTGACTTCATTCTTTATCAGTAGCAGGAGCATGTCTTGATGTAACAGTTTCCAACACGTCTATGATACCTCATCTGGAGAGTTTAATGATAAAAAATTAACAAGATCAAAAAAGTGCATCACAGAAGGAAATTCAGCATTGGCATAAAATCAATTTTGTTTACTTTTCATTGCTTTGATTAACTGAAAACCCAGATTTCAGACTGTGATTACCTAAATTGTAATAATTTAAGTGGGAAATCAAGATTACGGCCTTAAAAAGTCAGAAAAGTAAAACAAAACAAGATAGTTAAATGATATCTCTGCTCAGAAATCTTACAAGCCTATAGGAACATATGAACAATGTGTGAAGTTAAAGGAACAATATCAGTGCAACAAGAAGTGTGGAAAGATGAACATAGAGAATATGCAAGGCCATGACGAGTTCACTACTTGATCTGAATGCCGTTGCTTAAAAAGAAAAAAAAAATCACAATTAGCTGTAGAGAAGAATATGACATGTCCCAGCAGTAAATACCAAAGGTGTCTGTATGTCAGTCTCATCCATACTGTCCAAAGCTGTTTCCTGAAAGTGAAATCACCAGGACAGAATACTACACTTTTCACAGTCATCCTCCACCTTCCCACATTGGACAAGGTTAAAGCATGTCATTTATTAAGACATTCACTGTAATGAATACCTTTTAAGAAGATGACAGATACTAAAACTTTTAAAGGGCATCATTGTCCTTTTTGTAGTGTGGAAAATAGTACTGCATTAAAGATTTCATCATTGTAAAATCTCAGTATCACCATAATGATTTATATTGCAGTGTTCTAGATATATTTTATTGCACACAGAAAAGCTATTGCAGCTATGTCTCTTGAGTATAGTATTTAGCTACATTGTTATAGTAATGTATGCTATTAAACAAATTAAGTTATCATGGATGAACAGATGGAAGTTGTTGCTGTCAGAGGCACTTAAGTGTAAGAAAATACCTTATTCCACAAATCAAGTACTTTAACACATTTGACAGTAAAAAAAAAAAAAGAATAAATAGCTTCTAATATACAATCCATACATCAGTTTTCAAAATCCTCCATATAGCAGTAATATCAAAATTGAATACAATTTTTATTGTGTCCTGTGTGCATGAAATATCCATGGTATAATTGATTAAAGTACCTGCTGTCAAGTAGGTATTTTTTTTAGACAGTAAACATTTCACTCTCCAAAGTTTAATGCGTGTGTGGAACAGAAAAATGCAGGCAAGGTTAAACTTTGAGTTGTGCACATTATAGCACCAACAGATCACTGCCACATTTTTAATTGTAATATTGCACGCTTGCCTTAACTGCCAAATGACATCTGGGAATTTAGTTAATATTCATTTTCTATAGCATAACTATTTTGCTAAATAACAAAATATAAATTAAATGCACTTATATAAAAATATTGGTTTCATAAATCCTAGAAAATTGACAGTAATAACTTGAATACCAAATTACTGACTGTGGTGTAAATGCAATGTCATGTCTTTTATTACCTACGTAAAAATTAGAGGGCTTAACAGATTTTTAAGAAGGATGAATATGGCAATAGTTTGCATGTTTTAATGAGCTTTACGGAGGGTTAAAGGATGTAAACACTGCCCCTCGGTCTTGTTTAATTGTACATTGTGGACTTTAAACCCGGACACAAACAGACACAGAATGTCCCAAAACACACACGTTTTAATTCTTCAGAACTCAATGCACCCACGATACAGTGCCCAATTCAGTCCTCTCTTTTTCTTTGGACTTCCTTCTCCGTCCTCCACTCCTCCCGTCGCAAGCTCTGCCCTCCGCCTCCCATCTCTGGCTCTCCGAATGGAGTGAGGCGGTCTCTCTTATAATTCACCCGGATGTACTTCAGGTGCTTTTTGATGCTGCTCTGGCAGCACTTCCTGATGTGGAGGAAGTGTTGCCTTCCAGTAGTCCATAATTATTCGGGCGCCCCCTGGCAGTGAGTACGGGCCCCAACAGGAATGTGCTTCCAAGCCTATGCTGGTCCTTCCAGGCATCCTGGCTGGGCTGAATCCTCAGCTGTCCGCCATAGCATATAACGCTGGTACCATTGCAGGCTTTTGAATATGTTAACTTGTAAGAGCAACTTTTGAAAAATGACAGAAAATGTATTGCCTTTAAAAAAGAAAAAAGGCTGTTATGTTACAAAAAACATTTGGGGCTCCCCTTAGAACATGTTGAGGTTATTCTTTATAATGGAGGGTGGGGTGTACAGGGCATAGGAAGGTGGCACAAGATGTAATAACTGGATATGAAACGAATCAAGAATGTGAAATGGCTGCCTTGCAATGTACCCATTTTAAGAAAATTGTAAACACAAATTATCCACATGCCAGTGTTTTTTTCTGTTTTATTCATCTCTGTGAGTATATATTTGTTAAACCTTACGCTGGTTTGACTAGCCACAGCTTTTTACACCGCATCTTGGCATGGAGACTTGCTGACAGTTTTTTTTTTACCATCCGATGTGACTCAGTTTGTATACTAAGAGTACAATGTGATACTTTTTTTTGTCTTTTTAGTCCATGACTGGTACACGTTGACTAAAATTGTTACATTCTTCATGTCTGAGGTAAACAGAAAAATGATACAAGCTGGCCAATTCCGTCAACACACTTTCTTGATTGGCACTGTTTGTGACAATTTTGGGTAATTAGAATAGAGTTTAAATGTGTCATTGTGCACTTTAACATGATAAACTGCAAGGGAGAGAAAATGGCACATTTAAATGAGAGTAAGGGTATATAGTGTAAAAAGAAAAAAGTATTTAACCAAAATTAAATGATTCATAAAATCATAACAAGATTTTATAGTGGAGCCATACCTGGCAGTCCATTTCTTCGGATGGGGAAAAATGATTATCTTATACAATGCAATACCAAAAAGCATCAGTGGCCACTTTGGATGAATATGTGAATGTCAATGTTTACTAAACTTAAGTAATGAGGTTGAACAGCAGAGTGAAAAAAACAACCTATAGAATGGATCATTCATATACTGTAGATATAAACTGTCAGCATTTTAGAGGTTCTAGGTTCATTTTCATGCTTTTCTGCCATTTTATTTTAATTTGTTATTTGTTTTGGACTTTGTTTTGTTGTGGGTTATCATCAGTAGGCACATCAGGTATGTTTTGCCACTAACAAAAATATAAGGCAGTATGATATTTCTACAGCTCAGATGCCCAACTCCTCTCTTTTCCCCAAACTGTTCGGCCCGAGTAATCTTCTGGGAATGATTGCTGAAAAGAAACTGCTATGATATTTAAATCAGCTAACCTAGAGATGTGTTTTCCCATGGGAATACAATCAAAAACAAAAGGAAGGCTTTCCCAAATACTGAAAATAAAATCAAAAACAGAAGGAAACCTTTTCTAAGCCAGAGTCTAATCCTAATGATAGTGGGGAATTAATTGCAAAGGGTTGTTCAAAAAAAGTCTGAATCTGAATCTGAAACACCAACATGAAAACTAAGATAAAGGACCTACAAGCCAGAATATTGATGATATTTATGATAATAATAAAAAAAATCTTTCTTGTCTTGTTTGACTTCTTTAAGGGACTACTTGATTCTGTACATATGACAATAATGACCCAATAAACCTATAACAGTCATAATAATGATAATAAGTATTGCTTAAAAAATTAAAAAAACTATCTTTCTTTTCTTTTCTGAGTTCATTAGGTTACTACTTGATTAAAGGTGACTGTAGCTCTCCTCTCTCTAATACAACAATAACCAGACTGAACGTCGAGCTTTCCTGGAAAACCATCTGGAGGCCGGCCGGACATGAATCACAGAAATATATTCTGTCCTACACACTTTCTCAAACTGCTGACCAGCTAGGTATATCCTGTGAACAGCCCATTTAGTATTTGCACTACAATCGCTACATGAGTTGCTGCGACAATGTCGGGTGAAAAAAGCAAACACCAAGACAACGCTCCCACCAACAATGCTTTTTCCGTAAAGCAGTTTTTGACTGACAAAAACATTCCTGTCCTTGATCATCCTCCCTATTTGCCCAATTTAGCTCCCTGTGATTTTTACTTGCTCCCAAAAATCAAAAGTGACCTGAAGGGAACACGTTTTTCTTCAGTGGATAAAGTGAAGAGAGAAACTGCAAGCCTGTTGAAGCGCCTCAAGCTAGAAGACTTCCAGCACTGTTTCAATCAATGGAAGACATGTATGGAGTGGTGTAGGTATCGGGAGGGGGAGTATAGAGAAGGTGACAATGTTTAGAATGCTGTAATTTAGCAATACATATTTTTTTTTACCAATTAGCTGTGGTTCATTCTTTGTTTGGAGTCCTTGAAGTTAACTCTCTCTCACAGATAAATGGCTGTTCAGATTTTTAGGAGCTGCCCATGCTTTTAAAACCATGGCTGTCCAGTTCCATTGAGATGGCTGACTAGCCTTCCAGTATCTCTTTATATTAGATTTTTGGCCATGCATCACCAATTTAGCAACAATACTGCATTTTACATTTAATGTTGCCTTTGTTTGTTTTTGTCTATGAAGCTGCTGAACACAACAAATCAGCTGCTGCCACATCTAAGCCAACCGATCTCCCGATCTTATTTTACTGCAGTCACTGAGTCAACTTCTGTGTGTAGGTGGTCTACTTCAATGCCACCTTCAATCAGCTGCCTGTCTGCCTGTTTGCTGTTCCAAAAACAGCTACTATCTGTATTTTTACATCACCCATTAGCTTGATCTAACATGAGTTGTTGCTCCCGATCTGCCTGCTACTTGTTGTTGCCAATGGTAATTGTCTGTACAGCCTGCAGCTTCATTCGGGCTGCCACACAGGAAATTATTTAGAATTGTTGGTCCTGACCCTGCTGTCCCTAATCACATTTCTAGTTTCTCCCACTGTGTAGCTATGGTCATTTTTTAAAGTAATGTGACTCACAGGAGCATGCAGACAGTTCATTGCAGGAAAATTGTAATCTACTGGCTATAAAGGCTGATCAAGCAATGTTGTTTCGGCTGTATCATCTTCACCTTATGTAGCACTTGCAGGAGTAAAGATATATATTAAAAGGATAAAAAGAACTTCAGAGGAAATAGCAATTATTTTTAATAAAATTTGTGTCAAGTACTTTCATTTGGCCATTGAACTGAAAGAATTTAAGAGAACTGGTGGGGTTACAAACACGTGGGATTGTTCCACAGATCAATGCCAGACACTTCTCTATCCATGGCAGCCTGCCGAGCCATCTAAAAGTGGGATTATTCCCATGTAGCTCTGAGTCCAGACAATATGTTCACACGTTATAATACAACTGGGGTGCCTCTTTCCCCCTGCGCTCCACAGGCAATCCTGACATGGTTTATTGGCCCCTGTCCAACACTAACAAGAATTATCTGGTTTTGCTAAATGCAGCAGGCTAATCTCACTGTATGTGTCTTCTCTTGTGTTAAAAAATGTCCACAGATCACAGGATTGTATAGCGGCTCAGCATTTTCTATCAGTTGCAAAATGAAAGAATTAGTTAATAATGGCAGCGTTCACATGTGGACTGCATATATCATTAGCATCTCCGTTTTTATTAACAGACCTAAATTCATTCTTGAAGCTTATGGAGTCACAAATGTGTGACGTCTAACATTCCAGAACATCTATCTCTATGTTTAGCCTGCATCAACCAGTCCAACTAGCAAGGTCTGCTGAAATTTGCACGACAATTAATGTCAAATGTCTTCATTTTACCAACATTTCCTTACTTAGCACCAATCATTTTATGTACTGTATTAGATTTATAATTACACTAATATGCATTTTCTATAGGTCACATACAGTACAAGCACAATAGTTTAATTATTTTTGCATTTAATGCTCCTTTCAGCAGCAGAGGATTGAACTGGGAGCCTTGTGATTTGTAGTCCAGCAGCTCTCCACACTGCCCCTCTTCAAGTCACATCCTTTCCCTATGATTTTCAGGTTATTCATTGCAGCTTCACTATTTGCAATCACAAATCCATCAATTACTACACATATGCATTTCAAAAGTTCTCTACTGCCCCTTACTCATTCCTGTATTTTTTCCATTGCTTCTGGCGGCATTTTATCCAGTGTGATAAGAAGCATTCTTATCTCATTCCCTGTGACTAACACTCCTTGTTTCAGCTCTTTGCCTACCACTTTTTTTTGCCTCATGTTTCATGTGTGCCTTAATAAAAATGATTATTTCCCTGACAATCAATGAATTTTTTTCTTTACCCATAAAAAAAAAATGACAAGAGGCAGCTCGAAGCTGAACACCGAATGCATAAGAAATGTGATATGATTTTTTTCTTTCCTTGACATTATCTTTCCGTTTTTTTAACAGCCACAGATTAAAGAGACAGAAAATGCACAGGTGGAGAGTCATCATTCACTGGTAAGCAGCAGGATGCTATCTTTGTCAGAGACAAAGAGGGTCATCCTTTATCAAAGAATAAAGAGGTCACTTCTCACCGATAAGTGCACATTGCTAGGTTAAGGTCTGATCATCCGCGACAGACCAGAGATGAAAAGATGCTTTACTGAGGATAAGGCAAGGTTTCCTCTGACATTCAGGGTCATTCTCAAAAACTCAGCATGCACAAAAATTCATTTAGATAATTATGTTATGAAAATTCTACTAGCTGGACATAAAAAATAATCATGAAACTTCTACTGCTTTACTTATTAGGGAATGCCGAAATCATTATAGTAAATTAAAATTAATTATATGCATAATTACATTTACTTGCCTTGGAAACTGTATTAGTTTAAACTATATTGTATAAGTGTTACAAAGTCAAAAAGCCAGTTGATGTGACATCATTCAACCTTTGTTCAAAGCAGACTTTGAATTAACCGTTCAGCCTGCCCTCACTTGGCCACAGCTTCTGGAGAACTTAAAAGATTTCCTTGGTTGGCCAAATTATATAGTAGGCCTCATAATTTAATATCCTCTGAACAAATTTCATCCAAATAAAAATGAGCTTTCAAGAACAGGGCATACAAATGTAATTACTAGGTTCTTGTAAAATATAAAAGCCGAAATTGGGAAAGCAGGGGAAGATAAGAAAAGCATGCACATTTAGGCAGTCACACAATTAAAAGATTCAAAATGAAAGAAATTGTGAATAGTGCATCTCTTTCAGATTTTGATTAATTCACGACAGATGATGTTTCCGCAAGGTTTAATTCCCAGAGTATAACAAAAGGATTTAAAGTGAAATGAATCTGTTGGCTGGCCTGTGGTTTATTGTGCAGTTTGGTTATTTCTTCTCTACCACAGAACGCTGCTGGGGTCACTTTAACACATTAACCTCCATTTTTTTTTTCTGATTGGCACTCTATTTTTTCAGCACATGCAGACTCTTTTCTCTGTGCAACAAATAATGCCTGGCACCTTTCAGATGCCTTTCTCTAAGCACCAAAAATATATTTTCTTTATACTGAAATACATGGGGTCCACCCCCTTATTTATAAAGTGTGACACATTTTTATGTTCAGATTTTTGTTTATACACGTTAGAGTTTATGACGTGATTTCAAACTTTAGGATCTCTTCTACAAGAGTAAAGGTTCATTTAAAATGCCCTTAATTCTGTGCTCTTTTATGCATATAGTTTTAGACAGGCTTAATGCTTTTTTTAATGCCAGTTGGATTACAGTTTTTTTCTGTAAATATGCACATTCCAACACCAATATTTTTCCAAGTTCTAGCTCTAGCCATTCTTCATGACACACTAACTTTATCTCCAGTGTCACAGATGAGCGGGGACACTGCCCGGCTGGGACGCCTGGACGAGTTGGACGATACTTCTCCTTGGCCACGAGAGGGCAGCCGGCCAGGTCTAATTGGGGGCCACAGGAAGCTCACCACTATGAGAGGACGTGGCCCCTGCCAGGGGGCACCCAGACAGTTAGGGAATCTTGGATAGCAGCACTTCCGCCACACCAGGAAGTGCTGTCGGAAGTAATCCCAAGGGCACCCGGAGTGCTTCCAGGTGTTCTTCTGACACTTCCGCCACACCAGGAAGTGACGTCAGGGGGAGCACCTGGGGCTCATCCGGGTCATAATAATAGGGGCCGTCTCCCTCCAGTAGACGAACCAGAGTTGGGAGGAAGGAGACAAAGCTTGTGAGGAGGGGACAGGAGGTCAAGAAAGGAAGAGAAAGAAGAAGAGAACAAAAGAAGAGAGTGAAGAGAGTTGGTGAAAGAAGGCATTGTGGTGCAGTGAGAATTAATAAAGAAGTGTGTTTTGGACATTCTGGTGTCAGTCTGTCTGTGTCTGGGGGTATGCTTTCCACACCATCAATACATTGCTGTTATATACTGCAACAGTTGGAGTAGAAGGAAACTTTCACAGCATAGGATGGGGGCAATATGGTAATACTGTAAATATGACGATCTAACTTAGATGTAATATGCTTTAGGTTTGATAATTTTAATACAGAAAGTGCTATTTGAGACAATAGAACTTACCCTTCTTCAGAGGTAATTGGCCTTGT
This sequence comes from Polypterus senegalus, assembly GCF_016835505.1. Lineage (NCBI taxonomy): Eukaryota > Metazoa > Chordata > Cladistia > Polypteriformes > Polypteridae > Polypterus > Polypterus senegalus. The sequence continues at coordinate 93,714,917 of NC_053161.1, forward strand.
CTGCATTCTTTCACTGGCACTTCTTGGGGCTTAAGAGATTTGCAAGTTGCAACACTCTTCATTGGGACCCCAATATGCCCATCATTCCAGGAACTCTTTTAACATCTGAGGGTTTCTAGCTAATCTGAAGAACTTTGGTGGTCTTCCATGCTGAGAGATTTACAGATATCATTCAATCAACATGGAGTGATTCCAGTCTGTTTCATGACTATAGACAGTAGGACTTTTAGGGGCCTTTTAAAACTAGACGTGATCATTCTAGAAAAAATAAGTGCATGTAAGTGGTGAGCTTAATTGGACTGAATGGCTTGCTCTCATCTAGACTGTTCTAATGTTGGTTTTCAGTACTAATTCATTTACAATGATACCAAACCAGCAGACATTGAGTTCAGTTCAGTTCATATACAGCTTTTTACCTGGTCAAAAAGCAGACATACTGAGTAGTTTAGAACATGTGCAGAAATATTGTAAAAATATGCAGTAACTAATGGCGATGAACTGTTTTAATTACTTAACCCTGCTCACCAATGATGAAATATTTTAGCAAATCCTATCTGATCGATAAATAAATGACTGAAAATCTACTCATGTCACTACTTTAATCAGCAAAAGACTTCCTGCAGTGAATACAGTATTTACGTGCTATTTACACCCGAACTCAGGTTACACCTACCCCTTCCAACCTCCAAGACAACGCTTAGGATCATATGAAAGAAGAAAATAAAATACTACTTTTGTTTGTTTTGTAAAATTTATTGAAAATACCATATTAACGATATACAACCCCTTTTCCAAAAGGGCTGGGATGCTGTAGAAAATGTAAATAAAAACAGAATACAATGATTTCCAATCAGGTACACCCTTTACTGTAATGAAAACAGCACAAAGACAACATTTCAAATCGTATTGTTTTTTAATCTGATCCCTGCCACACGTTTTATAAAAGTTGGGAGGGGGCATGTTTACCACTGTTTCATAATGTTTTCAATGGGTGACAGGATTAGCACCCAAGCTCTTTTACTATGGAGTCATGCTGTTGTAATATGTGCAGAAGGTGGTTTGGAATTGTGTTGCTGAAATAAGCCAGACCATCCCTGAAAAAGACACAGTCTGGATGGCAGCATATGTTGCTCCAAAACCTGCCAATATCGTTCAGCATTAATAGTACCTTCCCAAATGTGCAAGTTACCAATGCCATTTACACTAATGCACCCCAAAACTATCACAGATGCTGGCTTTTGAGCTGTGCACTATTAACAAGCAGGATTGTCCCTCTCCTCTTTTGCTTCATCAGACCTCAGGATATTTTTCCACTTTGCCTCATTTCATCTTAAATGAGCCTGGGTCAAGAAATGGTGACAGTGTTTCTGGATAATGTTTATATACGGCTTCTTCTTTGCATGGTAGAGTTTTAACTTGAATTTGTGGATGCAACGATGAACTGTGTTCACAGACAATGGTTTTCGTAGGTGTTCCTGAACCCATGCCATAATTTCCACTACTGAATCATGCCTGTTTGTAACACAGTGCCACCTGAGAGCCCAAAGATCTTGGCCATCCAATACTGGTTTTCAACCTTGATATGTTGTCTTCTTTATTCAAAGAAATATGGGTTTAAATGACTTGCAAATCATCACTTTCTGTTTTTATTTACCTTTTACACAGAGTCCCAGCAGCTTACACACACATCTTTGGTTTTCTTTTCCCACTCGAGAGGATAGCATCACTGTTTTGTGCCTGAAGCTTATAACATTGTAGTTTTTTGTGCCATCTCTTAAAACAGTTTCGGTGTCTGTAGACAACAATTGGCAAGTAATAAAAACATACTGCCTTTTACTAACACAAGTTATCTGTTTAATGAAAACACATTTCACAGATTTCGTTATCTCTGCTGCTTTTTATTATCTTGTTCAATCCTCTAGCCATCGCTCTATGTGCATTAAGTACCTCTAATTTTAGTTCATAATACATCCCTGAGGTATCCTTATATGCTGATGACATTCTTCTGTTTTTAGGAAACACTCCTTCTAACATATCCCATGTATTAGCACTATTTCGGACCTAGGAAACCACATTAGGCTACAATATAAATTGGAGCAAAACTTGCCAGTCTTTCTATTTTCCTTCTTACATTCCTGTTGTCAACTTTTTAAATATTTAGGGATTACTGTTCCATTAATGATATTGCACTGTAAAATTTCCACACCCAGTTATCAATCAATGTTGCCCTAGAACAACTTATCACTTTCCTTTCAGTCTTGTTTGCCAATCATTAAAATGAATATTCTCCTCATCTGAACTTTGTTAGCTCAATACTCCAGCTCCCTCCACCTCCTCCTTTTTGGTATCAACTCAGGTTAGCCATTAGTACTTTTCTTTGGAGTCCTAAAAGACCCACAATCAGACAGTTAATTTAAATTTTAGCCAGTTCGAGCAGAGGTATTTCTCTTCTTAACTTTGAAGTACAGTATACCATTAGGGCAGTGTTTCCCAAACTCAGTCCTGGGGGCCCACTGTGGCTGCAGGTTTTTGTTCCAACCAGCTTCTGTTTTTAATCAAACTCCTGGGCTAATTAAGTGAACTATTATTTCTGTGTTTTGGGAACAATATAGAAATTAAAAAACTAATTTCTATATTGTTTGCTAAAAAAAAAATAAAATAAATAAAATGTACCAAGTAGTTATATGGGAATAATGTATTTTTTTTTCTTTTTAACAGTATTTTCATCTTGATTTTCATTCTACTTTTCAAGGTGTTCTAATTGTTTAATTAACCCATTATTTACTAATTAGTGGGTCTGACATTAAAGTAGTTGCAGCCTTTGATTATTTGGTGTTGTTTGCCAGCGTGTCTGCTCTGCTCGTTTTTAATTGTCATTAATAAGTTACAACAAAGGGAGAAAACTGCACAGAGAAAGGGCAAAATAGAATGAAATCAACAAAAAAGAGTTAAGTATTTAAATCTATAGCAAAAGCAGAAATATTTCTAAATGTCTTATAAATGTAAAAACCATGCTTTTGTGCTTTTCTGAATGGCAAATAAAATAAAAAAATACCAGCTAATTAAATAAGCTCAGTGTTATCAGGTGTTGTCACTGATTAGGAATCTGGTTGGAACAAAAACCTGACACCACAGTGGGTCCCCAGGACTGAGTTTGGAAAACACTGCATTAGGCATTTGTCCTATGTCTGATCTGCCTGTGGGTAAATGTCTGCTTTCCCCTTCATCCTGACTACTTATAAGAAAAAAACCTTGCATCTTCTCATACTTTGCAGCAATTTTACTTCATTGGGTTAAAACCAAAAATGAATATGAATATGAATTATACCCTGAATGTGTTACACAGGGTAGAAAGGCAGTTTAGCTCTATCATGTGTTGCCCTCTCTTACACCATTATTTCATAATAGCTCTGTAAACATTGGTAGATAACCATCCATCTCCTAATCTGGCTTGGCCTAGGCTACAAAAGGGATCAGCACACATAGCAGTTTGTTTGAGAAAACTGGGCTGTTCTCCTTCCTGTTGCTTAAGGATAAATTTATAATTCTTTTTCAGCTTTTTCTATTTACAGAATAGATATGTTCTCTGGACATGCTGAATAGGATTTTCTGCCACTATTCACAAACATCAATTTTGTGGCTATGCTTTTTCTTCTTTCCTCTCCAGAAAATAAATTTCCTCTTGAATGCCTGCTGTCATTGTAGCGGTGCGAAGACTAACACTCTCCAAAAATGGCAATTAGTTTATTTTATTTTGGGGACTCCAGGAACACATCTTACCTTGACCCATTACACACAGAGACACTGATAATTGGCCCAATGAATTGTTAACACTATAATGAAGCCTATAAAAAAAATTGTAATCCCGGCCCACCTTAAATCTCTTTGCACCTCTACCATCAGCATCTTCTGTTTTGTAAATGTGTCGATCAGCACAAGCATCAAGCAGACTGCCATCCCATCCCCCCTACCGACGGAGCTTAACTCGAGCAAAAAGCTCTCCCAGCTCAAGCCTTGTTTATCTTAGTGTGAGTTCCCTGGAGTTGTATAGGGTAAATAATTTATCGTTATTTGGAACACATGCATTTCATGTGTTCCATGTTTACAACGATCTATGTAAGTGTAGGATGACAGGAAATACAAGAAATTCAAGAAATGTTGAACAATTTTTTTTTTGTTTTATACCTAAAACACAAACTTTTTTCATGTTTTAGTACTAACGACAAAATTTTGGCTAAAAGGTTAGCATTTTTGTTATTCAGTTTTATTTTCACAGTCGCGTTCACGCTCCTCCCAATCTGACACTGCTGTTTTCAAATAAAGACGTGCTATAACAGAGGTGAAATCACATGAGGATGAGCTTGGCATGCCAAGCTCGCCAAAGTATTGTGCAAAGTTCTCTTTGTAATTATGTTTTGTGATGGTCTTTATATAAATAACCATTTATATGTTACTCATATAAAAGCCACATCAAGTGTTATTTACCTGTTTGCCTTGATTTATTTACCTATCTTCCTGCAGTATAAAGGCACAAGTAGACTGCAGAGATTCCTGTGTTTGATCGGCACGGGCATGCTGACAAAGTATACCTGTATGTGTAATGCCTCTAAAAATGAGATGGTAGCTTCCACCTCCAGCTATAGACTCTTCAGTAGGCGAGCGACTCTCCACGCTAGTGTTTAGAACTGACAGTGCCATGCTGACACTTCAGTATGCTAGCAATGGTACAAGAATTCACTCAGACTTGTTTTTTTGGGCACATACATTTCATGTCAAAATTTTGTCGTTAGTACTAAAACATGAAAAAAGTTTGTGTTTTAGAAATGTATTCAACATTTCTTGCATTCTCGCATTTCTTTTCATCCTACACTTACATAGATCATTGTAGACACGGAACACACATGAAATGCATGTGTTATAAATAACGATATATTATTTACCCTATACAACTCCAGGCACATCACACCCAGATAAACAAGACTTGAGCTGGTAGAGATGATGAACATGCAAAATGAAAACTCTGTGAATAGCCCTATGAATCAAATGTAACATTTTATCCTACCAGGTTCCAGTTGTAGTGTGGGGTTTTGGTGTGATTGGGAGTGCTCCACCAACAAACACGAATCCAATCAAGACAAACTCACATAGACAAGCAGGTACAGGACATCACATACATCTAGACAGAAACTGTAATCCAAAGGAGTGGTTGAGTCATAATCCAATTGCATGAGTAAAGAAAAGAAACAAAAAACAGATCGCAATCACCCCACTGTCTTTTAGGTTCCTTAATCTCCTTCCCAGAAACCCCTGCCTACTCTGTATCTGCCCAATAGAGTTATAGTGGCTGTGCTGCTGGGAGATTTAGGTCATTTTAATGAGTGTTGCTGCATCGTGATTCCATTATTACACCTGCTGTAGTCACTCAGAGATGGATAGCTGACCTATCCCTGTCATCTCTATTGTGCTGGAATATAGTTTTCAAAAAAATTCTTCTAGAAATTCTGTTTCTCAACACATTCAATTTACATTTCCAGATTGACTCAATCAGGCATCAGCGTTCTCTTAATATACTTATCACTTTTTACCACATTTTCGGGGAATGACAATTTATTGCAGTTTTCTGGGCCTCAGTTTCTGTCTCTCCTCCATTTTATGTCTCTGTTCCTTGTTCTTCTATCATTCAACTCTGTTTAGTTTTCTCCACTCTGTCTCTCTCTTTTCATCAACATTATATCAACAGCTACTGTAGCAACCAAAGTTCTCTTGGCTTCCAGATAGAAGACTTTCTCTGTTCGGAGGTCTTCTATTTATAACCCTGCTCTTTAAAAACTTTCAACCACACGAATCAATGGTGTAACTGCTTAAACCATCAGCAAATAGTGAAGACACTATTTCCATGATTAGGTCATGGATGACAGTGACTCAAACTTAATTTATAAATTTTTGTTTCTCTCACTCTTTGTTAGTGGCTTTGTTAGTGAACTAGTTAGCTTGCAATAAATATTAAAGCAGTGCTGTGCAAAATCTTAGGCATTTGTGAAAACATAATGCACAAGTAGGAATGTTTTCACAATTATTGCATGAATATTTTTTATTAACTAATAAACTTATTTGAGTGTACAGTAAACTGAAAAAAAATCAAGAATGTCTATATTTGACACAGTTCCCCTGTAGACTTTGGCCATCATACTTGCATCTGTCTCAACAGTAATTCCAGACTGGCTAAATGATTTTGAAATCAAGGCTCTGTTGGGTCTATACCATCTGTTGCAAGATTCTCTGTTCCCCTTTTTGCTACAATAGTGTTTTTTATGATTTTGGCTACATATTTGGGGTCACTGTTATGTTGCAGAAAGTGATTGGGACTGATCAGGCCCCGTCCTGATGGTGTTGCATGATGGATAAAAGTCTTTTCAGCAGTAAGGTGGCCATCAAGATAATCACATCACCAATTTTGTTTGCAGGAAAGCAGCCATAAACCCGTAGGAAACCCTCTTTGTGCTTCAGTGTTAGTTTCAAGCATTTATTCACGTACTGGAGGAATGACTTTTTAGTCGCAGCTCTTCCATGATTACCGATAAGACTTCTCTGGACTGTAGATGGGTAATTCCACAGTCCCAGTGATTTCTGCCATATCCAAGTTAGTAAAATAGCTAGACATCTTCCGATTTTGAAGGGAAGTAAGCTTGATATATTTTTTTTATGTGGACATAGAAGGTGATTATTAAGTCTACAAATCCAGAAACAGGGTTCAAAAGTAAAACAAAGGTCAAGAGCACTAAAGTAGCAGGTAAGACATAGACAAAGGTATTCTAAAAACACATCTAGAAAAATCACCAAGAATATACACCAGTCCATTACAGACACACTTAAATATAAGCATGTATTCATTTTAGACTTACAAGTAACCTATTGTATAGATATTTGAGGAAGGTGAATTAAACATGCAAAGTGCATACATATGCAGCGAACAGCAGCAAGTTAACTACAGTATATTCACCATATACATCCTGCACAGAGTATTGTTATGTAGCTTCTGCTATAGCAATACCAGTGTAAGAACTCCCATTCTAAGAAAGCCAATCAATTAACCAAAACCAACAGCCAGCTTATCTAATACATTGTCTACAAAAGAGGACATGACATAGTCTGCAAGTGCCTCCTGAAGACTGTAATAAACAATATGCATCATATCATTTCAGTAAGGAAAAATTGAAAAGAGCTTTAAAATGTAAATATGAAGTACATTAAATTAAGGAAATTTCTAAGGCATGGCTTTCTAACATTTTCAGCACCGTGCGTTGGCTAATGTAGAAGAATCAGAAACAGGCTAATGTGGACAACCATTTTAATAATTTTCTGAACTCCATGACTAACCTGGCAATGGCAGCACATTTTGTTGGCAGTTCATAACACAAAGTCTGGGTGCTGCTTGTTTGTGCTAATTCCTGGTAAACAATAAGGGAAACATGCCATGTGTTAACTCTCATAGTACTTACTACAGCTTGTAAAACAAAATTGTTGGAAAATGGGAAATGAAAGGAAAAATGAAAGGCCAGATCGATACATTGGCACGCAGCAGTGATCTGATGTTAGACAGTATCAGCCAAATAATACAAAGAGTACACAACATGTGTTTTACACATATTGGGGCTTGTCAGATGTACTCACTTTTTTGCATCCCCTTAAGGGGATTAAATGTTAGATGTCAGAGCCTGAAGTCAAGTCTCTGGCGTTGCACTATGGCGGCTGGTTCACTTATTTGACAGACTGAAGATCAGTCTCAAACACAATCTGACCAACCACAAGCGTTGCCATCTTTATTCAGCTTGAAACATGAACATCACGGTTATTTATTGTAGTGGGATCTACCATTCTCAAACACACAGACACAGCTGTCAGGCAGGGCCGTGGTCAGGTTAGTAGCCAAGTTATACTGTTCCCTGCATTTATAATGTTCTTTGCATCACCCATTGACGATAGGCACTTAGAGCATGACCATGGTGGGCTTGGAATTGCTTTCACTGTGAGCCGCTACAGCTTTGGGAGGCTGTAGTTACTCCGGCAAACAATAAGCTGTCTTCCACAAAAGCACCGATTGTGCTTCGGGACACTCTTCAGTGGCCCAGAAGAGTTTAGAAACCTTACTATATATATATACTGTATATTGTCACACACGTGCGCATGGGAGGCAGCTAAAGGGCTTGAGTGAAGGCAGTTCTGAGGCATGCCGGGATTTGGCAGAGTGCACTGACTCTTTTTCTCCCTTTCCTGTAGACCATTCCCGGGAGATTCCACCTGGCTCTCTTGACGTCACTTCAGGGACCGAGCCAATGGAAGTAGACCTTACCAGCTCCGGCCCCTCTGATGTCACGTCCGGGCGTGATCCAATGATAGAAGAACATGTGCCTGATCCTTATGACCTCACTTCCTGTCTTTCCCTTTAAAAGCCTGCCCCTTTTCCCTTAGTCTTGCTTTGGACTCGTTTGTATGCACTTCAGTGCTGTGTATTTCTATAAAAGAACGACTTTGCAGCCAGGATACCAGATTATACGGGTGGCTGCCCCAAATCTTTATCTGAGTATGTCTCATTCTTGTGACAATATATATATATATATATTTGTTTTTAACAGTCACTGATGATTTACAAAGTGGTTGGTAATTTTGGTCTGCCTGGTAGCAGATTCAGGCTTCTTGAAATGAGTATAATTGTAATTGCAAATCAGAACTCTTGTAACACAGTCTTAATTTTCCTGATTGAGCACATACAGATATCTTAAAAAACAATATGGAGTATAAAGTGGGAAGTTTTAAAATAAAATTATTAATCAAGTTAACTAAAAAGATCCATTTAAACAGCAATAATGCAGAAACACAGTTGTGTAGGGAGAAGGCACAAAGGCTGAGAGAGCTTAATGCAGTTTAGTATGATGCCCTCCCAGCTGAAAGCTGCAGAGGTCACATGCCTGCTTGCGCAATTTTTGTTGTTTTTTTTTCCCTTTAGCTCAGCTGATAAGTGTTTACTTCTCCCTTTTGGGGCACTGGGTTCACAGCTAGCCTCTCCATGCAAGGGTATCAAACAGAGACAACTAAGACCTGATTTCTTGCTGGTATCAAAAAGTGGTAATACAGTAATCTCAAATGGAGTACACATCATCTAGACAGCGTAGTCCATCTAGCTGACCATTTTATGGACTTAGTTCAATACAGGGCCATAGCAAGTGTAGTGAATCCTTCCAAAATTAGGCACAAGATAGTAACCAAACTGGGCCATCACATGACAATCTCATGTACACAATCATACCGCAATACAGTACCTTAGAGTTGCCAATAAATCCCATACACATATTTTTGGGGACATAACCAGAGTGTATAGAAAAAATCCACATTGAAACAGAGAGAATATAGAAACTACGTACCATAGCAAAGTAAGAGAATGATACAGGCAATAGGGTGAAGAGGAGAATTTTCTGTGCTGAGAAATTCACCCAGAGCAATACCCACTCCTCCTCTTCTTGTCCTCTCTGAGTCAGCAGCCATGAAACTCAGAGTCAGGGTCTTTGAATTAAACACAACCATTTCAGCCTGTGGAGTTCAGAGATAACTCCTTTGTCTCAATGGCCCTTCAGATGTCTAACTGTGATGGTGCTCTTTGTAAAGCTACAGGCTTTCACTCTCTCTCTCTGGCTGTCTCTTTCAGCCTTGCTGCATTCACTTTGCTGATTAATCTGTCATTTGTTATTTCAATTGAAACAAAAGGCTCTTTGAGAAATAAATATATAAAATGAACATATACATGAAACATTAGTGACTCCAAAATAGAGAATTCATTGCACCTTATATTTTAGCAGCTGATTGATTTTATATCCATAGACATGAATCCTTATGGTTATTAGTTCAGATTAATACTTCAATTGACGTAAGTAAATGCAAGAATTTTGTTTTTATTTTTCTTTTTAAACAGATGTCCCTAGATCATCTTTCTCTCACTTTGTCTCTCCTTCAAAAACAGGTAGTGAGCAAGAAAACAAATGAGCTTGCGTGGGCTAAATGTACTTTTCTAAAACATGTCCTATGTTACAGAAGTCTGAAAACATTTGCTTATGCATATATTTTTATGTTTGTGCCAGTTGACTTGCCAATTTTTGTTTTTCATGAATTAGTCACTGTTTTCTCACATGCTGTGGGAAGCATTTGGGAGTGACATTGTGCTATTAAGTTGTATTTTTTTAAATACCTTTCCTGTTATACCAATTATGGATGAATACAGAAGATCTTTTTTTTGCATGGCATTGAGCAGCGTGTTATTTCATATTCATCATTGTTCAAAATGCAAAGTTTACCCTTGCATAACGTGGGGTACATTTAGTATGGAGCTCTCTAATGCTTTCCAAAAATACTGAAACACTGCAGGCATAAGCCACTCTCAGAGAAACAAAGTTGACATCATTTCCTATTCCATCAGAAATGTACCTTGGGCAACTTGTACACACAAACAACATTTAAGAAACATTAATTTCACAAGCTATAATTTCAGTCTTTTAAAAATCATTTCCATATACATTTGCTTAGATGAATTGCAACAGTTGGTAGTTAAAAAAAGCTACAAGGCAAACTATAAAACCATGAAATAAATAGTGCTAATAGCTGTAAAAAGAGGCTCCAGCTGGATAAATGACCTGATCAGATAATGAAATTTGTCATTAATATAGTATAAATGCATAAGCATTTTGTTTTACTTTCCACGTGTTATTAAACAGTGCAGATGTTTTAACTAACAAAAGAGACAACACACAGCTATTGAACAAAATTATATTACTCTGTAATGGCTAATTAGACTGAAGAAGATAATAGCTGTTGACAAAGACAATTTTTTTCCTGTTAGTAACCAATATGCAGAACTCATATAACAGCAACAAAAAAAAAAGATTTTCAGCAAGTTCTTTAGCTCTTGCTACTGCCCAAGACACAGTGAAAGGTGTTGGGTTTTAATTGTGCAACTCTGTCATAGGATGACTTTATTTTTAGTAGTTTATTCACATTACTGCCACTGAAAATAAATGCAGCACCCTGCAGAGCTTTCATAATTCAAAGACAACAATGATTTTTTTTGAAAGTTTTATTCCAAAGTCTGCTTTGGCTTATATCTTATTAACAGAGACATTTAATCTAATGAGAAATGAATCATCATATTACTCTTCTCATCTAAATCAAGTAGCAGTTATTACCACAGTAACACCAATCATTTTTCCATTCACATCACCAAATTAAATATCTCAGCTTGACCTTTGAAAATAATTTGACTTTTCTGATACCTAACTTGCTCCGTCTTCACTCTTTACTGCTGATCTCTCCTTGTGTTCACTTCCACACAGTCGCTGACTCCAGCACAGTGTTTCAATTACAGAGCATTATTATTTCTCAAATTTATTGTATAATCTTAATTATCCTTTAATGCCCGCATTCTGGTAATTTCAGTTTGTACTGTGCCATTATCTGAGTGCAAATTATGTAACTTTGAGGTAGGTGACTTTGGGCTAAAAGGTGCTATACAGATTAACATTTGATCTACATGCTAATCATGCAATGACAAGCTGTGTTTCAGTTTCACAGCAATGCATGGAGGTGTTAATTGTCTTTATATCTGTGTTATTTGGACCTAACTCTAAATTACATTATAATTACATTATGTTATTTTATGTTTGAATGAGATTTTCTATAACTAGGTACAATAATTATTTGTGAACTACGTGATTAACTGATCACTGTGGGATAATTTTTATATAATACTGTTAAGTGTTAGGGGTGTAACGTAGGCTACAGGAGGAGGACTGCTGGGAACTGGAAGAGAGTGGGAGTACGGCCAGTGCAGGATGTTCTATGGCATATAAGACTGTTTGTAAAATAAAGGTTATCAGGTTCTCAGAGCAGAGTGTCGAACTCACTTGTAAAATACGAAATGGTGTCAGAAGGGATCTGGCTGTGGTAAACAAGTCTCCTGCACTAAAACCACCAAAATCCCAAATTACCTTCTCCGTTTTCTATATACAGTAAGTAAGCAAACATCATACAATAACTTAGGAACACAATGAAATGACAAAGAGCACAAATGGGAGGTGAGATAGCAAGATACCTAGGACGAGGAAGAAAACAAAACATGTCAAGTGAGATAAGAGTAACTGTGCATGACAATGTCATCAACTGTGGCATGAGCAAGTTGAGAAGCTGGGTAGCAAGTCCAGTCCAATTTGAACTTTTCCTAGAATCACTGCAATAACAAAGCTAAAGTATCTTTGTGTCATAATGTCAAGGCTAAATTGACATTTACTATCTTTACTAGCCAACCCACGGTGTACCATACGCCACATAATCAGGCCGGTTTTTTAATGATTTTTAAGCACAGGGAGAAAATTAACATTTGAAAAATCGGTAATGTAATAAATCAGCAAGAAAAGCAACATTGTAACAATGCACGGAACAAACCAACACACAATCGTCCGTGCGGCACTCAGGCACGGATGGTGGAACGGGAGGAGAGGAGAAGGACATCCACTCCGCTGCCTCCGTTATGCTAGTCTGCTGATATCACGTTCAGTATGCACTACCTGCTCATGTGCCCACCTCCAACTCGTCACTTGAGTTGTTGTCGTCTTTGTACAGTCCAGATGCACCTGTGACTCACGTAGACTTTTCATTGCTCTGTGCGGTTTTGGCTGCCTTTCTATATATAATCCACCAAGACACCCGACCACGGTGGAGGGGGGTGTGTACAAAGTGCAGGAGCATCTAAGAAGACGCATGTTTGTTGCGGATGCGAATTCTGTATGTAGCGTGTAAAACAGTTTGCTATGGTTCACGCGGTCGTGCGTCGTAACCAAAAATTCGGTTTTTAAAGACTGTGTCTGTATTTTTGTTATTGTTGCTGTTTGTACTGCCTGTTCGCAGTTTTATTAAGTACGACCGTACAACACTGGTAAACATTGGAGGAACAAAGTCGCTACTTTTGAAGTTATCGACCAGGGGCTGCTCACCACAATAACTCGAATCTAAGGTGGCAGGCGCGACCCATCAGAGGATGCCCAGAGGACATGGAGGAGAAAACGTTGCCGACATGCCGGGATCCAAGCGAGGATGAACCGGTGAGGACTGCGGCTTCCAACGCCTAGCATTTTCCTGGCCAATGCCCAATCTCTGAACAACAAACTAGACAATCTCCGTGGTAGAATTCGTTTTCAGTGAGATCTGCGTGACTGTTGTGTTTTCTGTCTCACAGAAACATGGCTCACTTCCTGCACACTGGATTCGGCTGTTCAGCCAGATGGCTTATCTATCCACCGTGCTGACTGGTCGGTCTCCTCCGGGAAAAAGAGAGATGGCGGGGTATGCTTCCTCATCAACAACGCATGGTGTACGGATGTGGAAGTCATTTCACAAAGCTGTTCACAGGACCTGGAGTGTCTAATCATCAAGTGCTGGCCGCTTTACCTGCCTAGGGAGTTTACAGCTGTACACATGGCAGCTGTTTACATCCCCTGCAAGCAAACACCAGCAGCACACTTAAGGAACTGTATGGCCTCATTACAGACTGTGAAAACACACACCTCGAAGGTCTGGTTATCATTTCCGGGGACTTCAACAAAGCAAGCTTCAGGCCTGTTTACCCCAATAGTACCAACACATCAGCTGTCCCACCAGGGCTGCTAATACCGCAAACGAAAATAACAACAACATTTATTTATATAGCACATTTTCATACAAACAGTAGCTCAAAGTGCTTTACATAATAAAGAATAGAAAAATAAAAGACACAATAAGAAAACAAAATAAATCAACGTTAATTAACATCGAATAAGAGTAAGGTTCAATGGCCAGGGGGGACAAAAAAAACTCCAGACGGCTGGAGAAAAAATAAAATCTGTAGGGATTCCAGACCATGAGACGCCCAGTCCCCTCTGGGCATTCTACCTAACATAAATGAAACAGTCCTCTTTGGATTTAGGGTTCTCACGGAAGGGCTTGATGAAGATGGTCACGTAGACTTTTGCCTTTTAATCCATCCATCATTGTTGGAGCATCATGAAGCTTTGAGTAGGTGGAGGTGGCGCAGGCCACCACCACAAAGAAACTGGAAAAAGAAACAGAAAGAGAGTAGGGGTCAGTACGATTTTAGAGCCACCATGAATAGTTATTATGATGAATTGAGCATATAGAGTATCAGGATTAAGTTAAATTAAGTTAAATTGAAGTTATAAAAGGCCATGTTAAAGTAATATGTTTTCAGCAGTGTTTTAAAGTGCTCTACTGTATCAGCCTGGTGAATTCCTATTGGCAGGCTATTCCAGATTTTAGGTGCATAGCAGCAGAAGGCCGCCTCACCACTTCTTTTAAGTTTTGTTCTTGGAATTCTAAGGAGACACTCATTTGAGGATCTGAGGTTACGATTTGGAATATAAGGTGTCAGACATTCCGATATATAAGATGGGGTGAGATTATTTAAGGCTTTATAAACCATAAGCAGAATTTTAAAGTCAATCCTGAATGACACAGGTAACCAGTGTAGTGACATCAAAACTGGAGAAATGTGTTGATTTTCTTTTCCTAGTTAGGATTCTAGCAGCTGCATTCTGCACTAGTTGCAAACGATTTATGTCTTTTTTGGGTAGTCCTGAGAGGAGTGCGTTACAGTAATCTAGTCGACTGAAAACAAACGCGTGAACTAATTTCTCAGCATCTTTCAGTGATATAAGAGGTCTAACTTTACTTATGTTTCTTAAGTGAAAAATGCTGTCCTAATGATCTGATTAATATGCGATTTAAAATTCAGATTACAGTCAACAATTACCCTAAGCTTTTTACCTCCGTCTTGCTTTTAATCCTAATGTATCCAGTTTATTTCTAATAGCCTCATTGTATCCATTATTGCTAATCACTAAGATTTCAGTTTCTCTTTATTTAACTTGAGAAAGTTACTATTCATCCATTCTGAGATACAAATCAGACATTGTGTTAGTGAATCAATAGAATCGGGGTCATCAGGTGCTATTGATAAATACAGTTGAGTGTCATCAGCATAGCTGTGGTAGCTCACGTTGTGCCCTGAGATAATCTGACCTAACAGAAGCATGTAGATTGAGAATAACAGCGGACCCAGGATAGAGCCTTGTGGAACACCATATTGGATGGATATCATGTGTCTTCGAGTTGTAGTTACCAAAACTAACAAAAAATTTTCTCCCTGTCAGGTAGGATTCAAACCAATTTAAGACACTGCCAGAGAGGCCCACCCATTGACTAAGGCGATTTCTAAGAATATTGTGATCAATGGTGTCAAATGCAGCACTCAGATCTAAGAGGATGAGAACAGATAAATGGCCTCTGTCTGCATTCACTTCACAAGTCATTTACTACTTTAACGAGTGCAGTTTCTGTGCTGTGATTTGTTCTAAAACCGACTGAAATTTATCAAGAATAGCATGTTTATTGAGGTGGTCATTTAACTGCATAATGACTGCCTTCTCCAGAACTTTACTTAAGAAAGGCAGGTTAGAGATGGGTCTAAAATTTTCAAGAGCCGAGGGATCAAGATTATGTTTCTTAAGAAGGGGTTTAACTACAGCAGTCTTAAGACAGTCTGGGAAAACCCCCGTATCTAATGACGAATTTACTATGTCCAGAACATTATCATTATTATTTGAAAAACCTTGTTGGTATTGGGTCAAGGACGCAGGTGGAGGATTTTAATTGAGAGATTATTTTTTGTAAATCAGGTAAATCTATCCTAGTGAAAGAGTTTAATTTGTTTATAACAGGATGCTGGGGTTTAGGAGGATCCTTAGTGTTGGAGGGATATACTATGTTATTTCTAATATCATTAATTTTTTGATTGAAAAATACAGCGATAGCCTCACAGGTTTTACTGGAAGAACTTAGGAGGCATTCCTTTGAGTTACCTGGGTTTAGTAGGCGATCAATTGTAGAAAATAAGACTCTGGGATTACTAGCATTGTTATTTATAATCTTGGAGAAATAGCAGCGTCTCTCAAGACGGACAGTGTTATTGTATTCTGTTATTTTGACTTTTAATATTTCATGGTGGATAGTAAGTTTAGTCTTCCTCCATTTACGCTCAGCTCTGCGGCATGTTCTCTTTAAATCAGACACTCTTTGGGTCTTCCATGGTATAACAATGCTAGAAGATTTGTTTAACTGTCTTTTCAGGTGCAACTATGTCAACAGCAGCTCTCACTTTAGTATTAAATCTTTCCACCTTACTATTTACATTATCCTCACTATTATAGTTGGCACTATAAACGGACTGATTGCTTAGAATGTTTGTAAGTTTTAAAGCTGCTGCCGAGAAGAAGCGTTTTTTAACAATATGCTTCTCATGAGTGTTTTTTATCATTATTTCTATATTAAAAAGTAGAAGAAAATGGTCTGATAGACCAATATCAATGATCTGTTTTATATCAACTTTCAGTCCTTTAGTAATCACTAAGTCTAATGTAGGACCTGCTTTATGTGTAGGCTGATTTACGAGCTGTCTCAAATCAAAAGAATCCAGGAGGTTCATAAATTCTTTTACTTTTAGATCACACTGATTATCTATATGAAAATTAAAGTCGCCAACTATTAGGAGTGTGTCATAGTAATTAAAATTTGACATTAAGTCAGAGAATTCCTCAAAAAAAGACGCGTTATCACACGATCCCACGGCCGAACCTTGGGCAGTCAGAACACTGCTCTGTGCTGCTCCTCCCTGTTTACAAGCAGCAGTCGAAGCACGCAGAGCCGGTCTTACAAAAGGTGCACTGTTGGATCCCGGAAGCGGAGGAGAAACTTAGGGACTGCTTGAATCTGTGGATTGGGATGTTTTCATAGAGTCCTCTGAAAATCTGGACGAGTATGCCGCAGTTGTCACAGGCTTCATCAGGAAATGTGTGGATGACTGCGTACCCACAAAGTCTGTACGCGCATTTCCCAACCAGAAACCCTGGATGTGTGTTGAAGTATGTCGGCGGATCCGTGCGCGCAGCAGTGCTTTTCTCTCCGGAGATACACAGGCATACAAAAAGAGCATGTATGATCTCCAAAAATCTATTAAATATGCAGTGCCCACAAACTGGACTCTCAGTTTAACAGTACAGCAGATGCTCGTCAGATGTGGCAGGGTATTCAGCTGATCACAGACTACAAACCCCGGACACACGTGGCCTCTTCACTCCCGGATGAGTTGAACGTGTTTTTCGCTCGCTTCAAGCTCGTTAACACGGACAGGCCTGTACAACCCCCTGCAGTGCCGCAAGACTCCAGCCTGAGGCTCTCCAAGGATGATGTGAGGAAGATTTTTTCACGACTCAGCATCCGCAAAGCATCTGGCCCAAACGGAGTCTCAGGTCGCATTTTAAAAACCTGTTGCGACCAGCTAGCTGCTGTCTTTATAGATATTTTTAACACATCTCTGAGAGTTTCATCTGTCCCCACCTGCTTCAAGCACACAGCCATCATCACTCTCCCAAAGAAAAATAAAGTAGACTGCCCTAATGATTTCCGCCCAGTAGCACTTACTCCCATAGCCATGAAGTGCTTTGAGAGGCTGGTGCTAGAACACATCAAGGACATCATCCCTGACAGTCTGGACCTCCTCCAGTTTGCCTACCGTTGCAACAGGTCCACTGAGAATGCCATCTCCATAACACTTCACACCACTCTGTCTCATCTGGAGAACAAGAACTGTTATGCCAGGCTGCTGTTTGTGAACTACAGCTTTGCATTTAACACCGTCATTCCATCCCAGCTCATCGCTAAACTCCTGGATCTGGGGCTTAGCTCTTCACTGTGCAACTGGGTACTGGACTTCCTCACTGGCAGACCTCAGCAAATGCATATTGGTGGAAAAACCGGCACAAGCCCTCCTCTGGTCCTCCTGGGCGTCCCGGCCGGGGACCACAGCCATTAAACCTAAAAGGAGTTAAAAAGATATATTGATTGCGTGTATGCATTCTGCTGTTTGGTCCAAATCTCCCATTACTATAACATCCCCATATAACTTTTTTGTTTCTAGAAAATGTAAAGATGTTTATTGTCACTACCCTCCACAGTAGCTTTTGGATATGGCTCATCTCCCAATTGAAATTGCCTTGAGTTTAAATTCTCCCTTATTTGTATAAGCTCTTCTGTAGCTTACCAAGCTTCCCTCTGTTTTCTAAATAAAGTGTCCAATTAGATTAAATGTATTCTGTATTTAGAATTCAGTTATGTTCATATTAATATTTATATAGACATATCCACAACTCTTTTTTTTTAATATTTATAGCATTCAGACAAGCAATGTATTTGTACTTCTGTCTCTATCTTTCCTTATGTAAGACTATAGTTATAAAAGTCAGCATATAGCTGCTGTTACTGGGGAAGCTGTGACGTGTCATTTATATCCTTGTTCAAATGATAGACTGGATGTGGGAAAAAATGTCATTATGAGATGGCAAAGCAATATAAATTCAAGTCTGCACTGTCTATAAGGATTGCTGCTGTTTTTGCCCGTTTATATACAAGTTAGCTCAGTTACTTGGGCATGCTTATAGGTTTCTGGTTTCTTCAGAAGCAAAAACAGAAGACAAAATAAGTAGATTCAGAGCATGTACCTGAGATCACAAGACTTTGCAGACTGACAGTGTTCACCATGTGTATTCTTTCTTGTTTTATTGTTGTAAGCCATCTTCAATTTTAAAAATAAAATACTGAAGCAAATTAAATGTACTGCACTTTATTGACCTCGAGTATAAACTATTAAAACCCAGTATGATCCAAGTCGGATTTTGCATATATGTTTTGAATGACACTGATCAAAGACATGATCAAATTAAACTGCCTCAATCCTTTAAAAGAGATGGTGATCTGGGCTTTAGCTGTTAAGCCAGATCATTTGAAATTACAGTGCAGTGCAGTGTTATCAATCATATTGCATGCTGAAAGGCGCTGTATTATTGCTGTTGGGTAGTTCCTCTGGTGTTGTTTAGTCTAACTTTGACAAATGTAAAAGAGAAATGGATGTCTGCCTTCAGACAGAAGCAGTTTATTTCACACTTTTGAAGATGTATTAATACCCAGTGAAAGCTTGGAAGTTTTTGCACTGGAGATTTCCAGACTAGGGTATAAATAATTTAGCAGTTTTATGACAGATTTATAATGTTGTGCAAGAAAAGTCTTAGGCTACTCATGAAAATAATTTTTAAAACTAAGCTGAAAGTTTTTATTTTACCTCTTAAAAACACTATATGATATTAGAATAAGTACAAACAAACACTGATACAGAAAATGGAACATTAATGTCTTGAAGTTTTTGTTAGTGAAGTTTGTAACAAATCAGCATTTAATGTAGCCTTCATTGGGATGCATAACAAAACTAATTTACAATTTGTCTTTTCAAGTAGTTCTGTGATAAATTTTTCCAGACTTATTACAGAATTTGCCATAACTCTGACTGCTTCTCATATTTTTCCCTGTCTCAGTGATCACACACATCTTCAGTTGTGCTCAGGTTTGGGCTCTGAAGTGGCCAGTCAAACACTGCTAATGTTCCACATACAGACTCCTGCTCTACTTCACTAGTGTGTTTGTGTTTATTATCATGCTAAAAGATGAAGTTTTTGTCCAAGAGATTGCTTTTTTTATTCTTGGTACAGTAGGCTGAAGTAGAATATGTTTATATATGTTAACAGTGTTCATTCCATTAAAATGCAGCTGAGACCATGGCAGCACTGCCATTATGCGCCTAATTCATTAAATGTGTCTTGCATAATTTGTAGTTCATCATTTCATCATCATCATCATCAGTTCTAAGGGGGGAGCTGCCTGGGGTAATCCTTCAGACATGCCCCAACTAAGACTGTTAGCCCAGCCACCCTGTGAAGAAACCTAATTTCTGCTGCTTGTATTCATTATCTCATTCTTTCGGTCCACAGGCAAGTACAAGGATGTAAATTGACCAGTAAACCGAGAACTTTAATTTTAGACTCATCACCCACTTCATCACCAAAACCTGACTGCCACCCCTCCAATCTACTTGTTGACCTCATGTTTTTTCGTCACTTGTAAACAAACTCCTGAGATACTTGAACTCCTCTATTAAGGGCATTTGCTCCCCCATCACCTAGACAGGACAATCCACTCTTTTCCGAGAGACAATCATGACCTCATAATTGGAGGTGCTGATCTTCATCCTAGCCTCCTTGCATTCTGCAGGGGATTGCTTGAGTATGTACCAAATGTCTCAGCCTTATAATATACTTAAAAGTCTTTGGGCTTTAGCACCATTCCTCAAGACTAATACGGAGCACATTCTCGCTATTCTCTACTAATATGGAGGCCAGCTATGTTCTTAGCTAATCCAGCAACCGTGAAATACTGAATTAGCTGGCACCTTATATTACCAGAAAAATTTCTGTGGAGAATTCATGCATCATGTAAAACTAGATTTACATTTATTTTTAAATATTTTTTAGGGCCATACTATTTTGCTTTTGCTTTTAAGGAATTAAACACAAATATAAAGAAACAGCTTTTATCCCATTGCACCTTTATCTATGACTATTTAACGCTCCGTTTTGTTTAAGCTTTGCCTCACTCGGTTTTTGCCCACTTCACCGTCTCTGCATGATTTATTTTTCCACAGTCATTTTCTACTAGTTCAAGTTCTCCAGTTTTATTTGAGTGCTTTGTTGACTACAAATTAACTTATTTACTTAATGTCTTTTTTAATATCTTTTACCGTTTCTCCACTTTTCAGTCTTATCTTTGAGTGCTCTTACTACTGTGAATTTAAATGAAAGTTGTCAGTAAGTGCTATGTCATATTATAGAATTTTTAGCAGAGTACCTACTGCTATATCCACAGATTCAAACATTTATGCTGTACAGATGAAAAAACAAAGAGAAAAAAAAACTCTAAAGGGAAAACAGGTTTAAAAAAAGCATGACATTGTTCCATGAAGAAAAACAAAGTGAAGTTGTTCAAGTGATTTTTCCAAATAAAAGCAAAAGTTGTATGCACCATCAAAAGCATACTTCCCGCATAACACACCAACAATCAAAATAATGTCAGCCTGTAGCCCATGGTCTGCATCTTATTCTGGCCCTAGAAGTGTGGCCATGCAGTGTTCTAGTTGGTTCTATAAACCCAATCAGATTATGTATCTTTGGTAGATAAAGAGAAGATAAGAGGGCTCAGCAGAAAAGCAGATCATGTCAGGAACAGAAGAGTTGTTTGCATGAAGTGCAAAAAAAGGATGAAATGCCAGAGACATGAGGAGAACAGAGGATGCATTTGAGAGAAAGCAGAGTAGTGCCAAAAATACTGAAAACATAGCATAAGGATATAGTAGAGGAAACCAGCCAGGAAAGGAAGACCTAGCGACAACTGGGTGACAGGCAATGTCTATAGACCTATAGTGATAGGAGAAGTGAATGATGCTAGTTGTATTCTAGGCTGCCAGTGCCAGCACCACTTCTTCTTCTTCTTCTTTTTTTGCTGCTCCCGTTAGGGGTTGCCACAACGGATCATCTTGTTCCATATCTTTCTGTCCTCTGTATCTTGTTCTGTTACACCCATCACCTGCATGTCCTCACTCACCACATCCATAAACCTTCTCTTAGGCCTGCCTGTTTTTCTCTTCCCTGGCAGCTCTATCCTTAATATCCTTCTCCCAATATATCCAGCATCTCCCCTCTGCACATGTCCAAACCAACGCAATCTCGCCTCTCTGACTTTGTCTCCCAACTGTCCAACATGAGCTGACCCTCTAATGTACTCATTTAAAATCCTATCCATCCTCGTCACACCCAATGCAAATCTTAGCATCTTTAACTCTGCCACCTCCACCTCTGTCTCCTGCTTTCTGGTAAGTGCCACCGTCTCCAACCCATATAACAAAGCTGGTCTCACTACCATCCTGTAGACCCTACCTTTCACTCTTGCAGATACCCGTCTGTTACAAGTTACTTCTGACACTCTTCTCCAGCTACTCCACCCTACCTGCACTCTCTTTTTCACCTCTCTTCCACAATCCCCATTACTCAGTACTTTGGATTTTTTTTTGTGGTGAGTTTGGGTTTTGTTTAAGGTTCCCTACTATGGAGAACCTAAATGTAATGTTTATGTTTAGGTTTAGAGTATTTTTATTAAATATTTTTGTTGTACTGCAATGCCTTTATTGTTTTCTTATGTACAAAGCCATCTTTTGTTTATTGTTGCTAAGTAAGGACAGCTGAGAATGCAGAATAAAACATTCCACTCATTGGTGTGTGCTTTGTTATTATTTTGTGATTTAGATAACTTGCTTTGAATGCATGACTATGATTTCTGATTATAGGTTTGTATTTTAACCAATGATAGGATTTTTGTTTTGAATTTTTTGTGTTTTGACTATGTCTCCTCATCTGGTGAATGTTATACTTAGAATTTGCATTGTGTGTAAATCTAGAGTCAAACCAATTATGATAGACATTTTGTTTGTATATTTTTTTATTGCAGGGTCCACCATTTTGTGTGTTCTTTCCTGGCAGCAGCCATCTTGTTTAGTGTTGTTTGGGCTGTTCCTATCATGTGACCAGAAGTTGTGATGGGTTTTATATCAGAGTCCAGTACCTAGAAGAGAACTAGCTTTATTATGAAAAAAATGTCAGGTACATTACCAAATCAACTATGGTCAAATGCTCACTTGGTTATACCATTACTCCAAACCTTGACAGTATAAGCAAAAGTGTGGAATGCCAGAAGAAGGCATCTGAGCTCACCCCAGGAGGTTGAGTGCCGATAATATGATTCCTTCTAAGATAGCAGTATGAGGATTTGCTAAACTTTTGTTGTGAGTATATTATCTTAAGGTATAGTTGCCTTCTGTGTCTGTTTCAAGAATTTATTTTTGATTTAATTGATTTTTTTATTTTTTATTGTATTAGGTTAATTTATTCTGTGCTATAACCTTTTCTCAGGAACTACTACATTATATATATATTTTAATGGTCATTGCCATTTTTTGTTACTGTTGGCATGTTTTTTGCTTGTCACGTGATGTATTAAGTCATCTTATCCTACCCATAGAAGATGATGGACCCAAGACCCTGTGTTTTTTGGATGCTTGGTTTAATTTTTGCCTTTTTGGTATTCTTTCCTTGGGCTCTTTTCTGATACTCTGTTGCTTGCTCCATGAAACCTACTTTAATTCATTGCATTTATATAGCGATTTTCTCACTACTCATAGCGCTCAGCAGAGTCCTTATTGGCATTTACGGGATTTGAACCGGCAACCTTCTGATTGCCAGTGCAGATCCCTAGCCTCAGAGCCACCACTCCACCTTTATTTCTCAGTCCAACTCCTCTTGTATTTCTGGCTGGACCTCATTATTACCATTAAATCTTTCAAATAATTGGTAACTTTGTGTGACTTTAACCACCCAGATACAGTATCTCAATGGTTTGCTATTCAGTCATTCTGAGAGTCAGTTTTACTGAACTTAGAAGAAAACCAATTCTTGCTTAGCAAGTTTCCCATTTAATAAATGTGTAACACTTTAGTGTAGGTACTTCAAAAATGCATCTATTAATCATTTACTCTTATGTAATATGTTTATAACAAAGGTTTCTTTTGGCCATCCTAACAATTACAACGCATCAGCAGATGGGTTAGTCATCTCTGTGAAGTGCAGCATATTAAAAGAATTTGATATGTTGGTAAAATCAGTTGTAAATATGAAGGATTTCCAGATCTTATACTGAAGTATGAAATATCAAGAGAAATAATACTTGCTTAAGCCATCAATGACTGTTCCAAACTGAAATTATTTTACTAGTCCATATTGCACAAATGAATAACCGTTGCTTTGTAAATTTTATTAACACAAAAAGAAACCTTTGCTAAGGTCTTGTTACATAAGAGTAAATAAGTAATAGACACATTTTTTGCAGTTCTTTCACCATTGTTACTGGTTAATGAAATACATTTTCCAGACATTGAACACCTTCTCTACAGGGTTACATGAAAAAAAGAAGCAGGAGAGCTGACTCCTGAACTTTTCAGGTAGCTGAACAAAAACCAGAGAGGTGTCACCTTAGATGCTTGCCTGCTTGATAGAAAGGAAAACAAATGCAGCTTTCATGAGTCGTCTGGCTGGGCAGAAAGAATCAAAAAGAATACTGAGATGGCTTGGAATTAACAATTGCTATGGAGGATCAGCTCAGTTGGACAGTTGGGAGACAAAGTCAGAGAGGCCAAATAGTGTTGGTTTGGACATGTCTAGAGGAGAGATGCTGGGAATGTTGGGAGAAGGATATTAAGGATAGAGCTGCCAGGTAAGAGCTAAAGAGGAAGGCCTAAGAGAAGGTTTATGGATGTGGTGAGAGAAGACATGCAGATGATGGGTGAGCATAGCAAAATGTAGAGGACATTACGTCTTAGTGAGTAGATCATTTAAATACACATACATTTTTTGTTCAATGCAAAACCTTTATTTGTTATTTTGTTGGATGCAGTGGCAGTTTTTTTTTCAATTACTTGGCTCTTTTTCAATAAGGTGTTTCATTAATGGTGTGTATAATGCTAATCGCGATTGACTGGAGCAACAGTTTTTCTTATTGTAACAATGCCAGCAGAATATGATGTGGGGAGCTCAATTGCAGTGTGCTGGAAACCAAGGGAGCTGTTAAATATATACCTTATTTGATTTTGCTTTTGCCAGGTTGTTATAAAAGTATAACTTATATATAAGTTAACTTTATAGTCTTTTGAGCTCATTATGCATGCTAGCATCTTCATCTTTATGGCAGACCAAGTTCAGTAAACCCTGTCTTCAATGAATTAAAATGGGTAGTTGTTTATGTGAAATTTTAGCAAAACTAACATGTTATTATTGGAGGAAGTTATAAAACACAATGTATTGCAAAACTGAAATATACAACTATTAGTGAGGTCCATGACACACTGTAGATGTGAAGCAAGAGAATGATACTTCTGAGTCAAGCTCATTCATTTCTCTGGCTCCTGGAATGCTTCCATCTGTTCATTCATGTATTTCCTTAACCCGCTAACAAAACAAGAACTTAGGAAAAATTGATAGAGCACTTTGATTTTTGGTCAATAGAATAGAAAGAAAAAAACATTTTAATGTTCTCAATCAATCTAAAGGGTAATTGTGCAGAGTTATGTGCCATTTAAAAAAGTGCCTGTTGCCTGAGCAGACATTTATTGTTGAATGCTAGAGCAAAATGTAGACTGAACAAATTGTGTCTTTTGTTTTCACAAAGTTTTTTTTTATCAGTTTTAAATACATATAACTAAATGATTCTCGGACAAAAAAGACAACATCTGGATTTGAACCTCTCATCATATGATTAGAAACAGTAACCCTCATCAGTAACAACATAGTTGAAAATATCTGTGAGACTATTCTTATTTTGACACAATATTTTTAAAACATGCTATATGTAATTTATCTGTTATTTGCATTTGCCTATTACAAGGGAGATGCTCCTGTGGCTTGTGAGCCACATGTGGCCCTTTGCCAGCTCCTGTGTGGCTCCATTATGCTATCAGTGTTATCATTTTTTTCTTGGCCATCAGCAGAACACGTGAGTGGAGCCGATCAGGAGCGGGAGGATTTTGGACCAAATTCAAGTCCAAATGCATTTGAATATTTGACAATATTGACAATAAAGTTGTCAATATTTGTAATAAAAAGTAATTTTGTCATCATGAGTGATAGAAAAGTCATGTGCATACGCAGATGTTTGTTGGCCAAGCTAGTTTGACTGAATCACCATGGCAGCAGTCAGAAAAATGTAAAGCTAAGCGCAAATATGAAGAAGAGACACTGGATATTCTTACCTGAATGGCAGGAATTGTATTTTTTTTTGTGGAACAAAATGGGAAACCCTTCTGTTTGTTATACCAGACTTCATTTTCGCATTTTAAAGATTCAAGCCTGGAACGCCATTTCACCACATTCCATGCTAATATAGAGCATGACTTTCCCAAAGGCACTGAACTTTGCAAGCACAAAATCAGCATGTTTATATTTTAGTCAGAGAAGCAGATTCAGGTTTTTTGAAAATTTATGGAGCACTCGGAGACAGATACATTGGCATCATTGGGAAACCATACAGCAAAGGGGAATTTGTGAGGAAATACCTCAAAGATAATGCTGTTATCCTCTCTCCTAAAAATGACAACTTGAAGTGTTCTGTGTCACACCTACAGCTATCATGGTACACCATTGAAACAAGAATTTTGGATGTCAATGCCTTAATTGAAACACAGTTACATATTAATCTTGTGAAATACATGTATTTTAGCATTGCTTTGGATGAGTCCTGCAACTTTCAAGATAAGCCACAGTTGGCAATATTTGTATGTTTTAAGTCAGAAGACTTGCACAATCAAGAAAGAGTTGATTGACATTGTGCTGTAGTCAAGAAGGCAAATTTACACTTATCAAAAATAACAACAATAGCTACAGACAGTGCACCAGCTATGTTGGGTTCTGCAAGTGGACTTTGGGACTTTATAAAGTTGATGACCCATTCCAAGTTTCTGCACATTTCACTGCATCATCCATCAAGAGCATCTGTGTTAGAAATTGTGAATTTTATTTAGACTCATGTGCTCCATTCCTAGAAAATTCAAAAACCTGATAGATGAACTTGTTGAAGACTTTCCCAGTGATCTGCTTCTCCACTGCACTGTGAAATGGCTTTCAAGAGTTAACATGATTTCCCATTTTTTTAAAACCTTTGAACCCAGTAATGTTGTTACTGGCAGAGAAAAATAAGGGCTATCTTGAGCTAGATGATCTCATGTAGATTTCAAATTTCTGTTTGACATGCTGTATCATCTGACTAAACTGTAGATCATGAAGGGAAGTTAGAAATGCTGTCTGACCTGGTGCAATGTGTTTTTGCATTTCTCAGCAAACTCAAACTATTCCAGAGCCATCTTCAAAAGAGAGAGCTCACACATTTTTCCACCTTAAAGGCAAAGTGGAGGAGCAGTTGAAGCCTCAATAGGAAGAATTGCATGGTATGTACAACTAGTTCAGATTCTGCAACCTGTACCAAAAAACAGACACAGATCACATTCCTCATCAACCCTTTTACTGCTGAACCACTGCTGAAACCCCTTTAGTTGCAGATGAAGCAGCATCCCAGTTGGAGATTATTGAACTTTCTGAAGATGACACACTTAAATGTGTCTTGAGAGAAGGAACCACAGTCTTGGAAAATTGTGCCCACAGATAGATAATCCTATGACAAGCAAGTTACACTGAAGCTAATGTCAATGTTTAGGTCAACTTAAATCGGTGAATCTTTTTTTTATAAGCTAAAACAAGTAAAATGAAAACACTGCTCTGTTCTTACTGACACATGTGAAAAGGTTACTTTAAGTGGCCATAGCTGAGTACATGCCAGACCTGAGAAGGATTGTGGAAAACAAAGACTGCCAGGTACTCAACGGTCAACAGAGGTAAGAAAAGACCTATGAAGACTGTTAGGCTATGCAGTGCTCATAGGCATGTGTTGCTACATCCATTTCTTGAGCGGCTTTTTGCAATAGCATGGCTTTTTTCTTTGGTTCTTAATGCTGGACTGGTTGGCCACCCCTGGCATATTATATCTATCTATATATGCTTCTGACAGTATTTAGATGTTCCTGTATACATTTTGCAAGTCTTTTAGATGTTTGTCCCACATATACTGCTGGACATACATTGCATGGGATGCTGTAAATTGCATTTCTTGTCTCTGTGGTCAACTTTTTGTTTTAGGCATTGAAACGGACAGTCTGTTTTGTTAGGTATCTTGATCCCAGATGTGGACAGAATGCAACACTTATACAGTAACATTGCAATGCCGTCAGAAGGAAGGACCCATGGTATCTGATTTACTCACATACAAGTTCCACTGGACACAAGTTTAACTGGAACACTGTGAAAGTAAAATTCAGGGCCAATACTAAGAGTGCCAGAGAGCTAGCTGAATTGTGTCTTTCTAGTGAAAATGCCATTAACAGACAGTTGGATTGAACCCAGCATATGTTGGCTTAAAAAGAAGAACATCCAAATAATAAAGAAGACTTTATAACCAAGCACCTTCTGATACCCACCTTATTAATCCACCCACCTTTACAACATCCCCATCCACCCCCACCCTTCACCTATAATATATTGCCTTTGCTTCCTGTATGTCTAATCATTTCCCTCTAATGTTGACACCAGGTAGGTTGTCGAAAGCTTAGGAATAAAGAACTATTTTAAGATAGACCCATTTTCCCCCTTTGTGGATCACTAGTGTGATGGTTATTCTTCTTCAAAAGAATCTTACTCAACACAAAACAAAGTTTTGGGGACCGTCCCCATATATTGTCGTCCAGACAATTAAAGAAAAGAACGATTCAAAGTCTCAGAACAAAACAATGAACAGATTTCTTGAGTCAAAATGGCGACTTTATACAGGGAAGGATTATGGGACAGGAAATGGTTGGCAAGAAGTGACGTTGAAAACAGGAACCGGAAACAATGTCATCATGATGGGACAGAAGTGAGGTGGATTGATAGAGCCGGAAGTGACGTCATCATGGTGGGCCGGAAGTGATGTCGTCGCGGCCATTTTGGAATCCTGGAAGTGGAGGAATTATTTTTCTTCAAGTTTTCTGTTGAGCAAAAGAGATTCAGGTAAGTACCACATGACAACCCTCTATCTCGCAATGTTTCACTCACCTTTAGGCTCTTTGACTGCCTCCTAATCGCACATCTGTGACACTAGCTACAAATATGCAAACTGTATCAAAGACCTTTGCTTCCATATACATATATATACACAAACACTCTAGCAAATGGGAGTCTCCAACTAGAATGAGTAAAGATGGCGATGGTGCCAGCTTTGAGGTCGGTGAGGCAGAAGGGGTGGGTTCATTGGTCCAGGATTCTACAGAACTGCAGAGGGAAGAAGAGGAGAGCTTTCAGAATGCTCACAGTCTCTGTTCATGTAACAGTACTAACTTGATCGAAGAAGATGTATTTGTATGCATAAAATGTCTACAGTATATTTCATGCAACAATTGGCATTTTAGCAGGCAGATTTCCTGGGCAAGTACATGTGTGAACAAAGCTAGGTCAAAGATCCAGGGAAAGTCAATCTGTTACTATTCCAGTTTGAGATCTAAGTATAATTCCCTGGATCTTTCTGGGCTGGCATGACGTGGGCACAAGAACACAAAGACCCCCCCAGGTGTTTTCATTTTGATAACACTGACAACCATGAAGTGAAGGAGTCATAAGAGATTTGTTGACTCATTTTATAGAATTTACATTCAGTGAAATGTTTGAATAATGACCATTAATTATTAGAATGTGTTTGAAAAAAATTGTAACCAATATTCTTCCAAGTCAGGGAAAAAATATTATACCCCAATGATGACCAAATGCAGCCACACAGTGCCTCCTTTACAGATGGATTTTCACAAGAAAATGAGTGTTTGGCTCTGCCACCTGTAAAACTAAAACTGAAGCTTCAGGGAGCTTTGCAGAAAGGGTTAAAATGCAAATAAATAAATATGAGGACTGAATGCAGAAGTCAATCATTGCTGTAAAGTGAAATAGATTGCCTTTCAAAAAAAAAAGAATGTGTGCTTAAGATCTGCTCCTTCTTTTCTGGTATGTAACTTTCATTTGTTACAGTGATCACCCAGACAAATCACTGGGACACCTTAGTATATGTAAATGAATGAATCCCAGTAAAGTGGTTAAGCTGACATTTTGGTTGAACGAGTGAAAGAGACAACTGCTTTTAAATCCAAATGTATATAGTACAAATGAAAAAGTCATAAAAAGTCCAATCCAAATGCTATAAAAAAATTAAAACTGACAAGTCTAAGTTGGGAGCATACAGTACCTTTTATAGTTGCTCTATTTATGGTGTACTTGTTCACCGATTTATCTGTGTAACCATTTTCCATTAGTACCCTTGGAGTGATACTTTATATATTGTTCTTAATATCTTCTAAATTATTTTTTCCTATTTTATGTGATATTTCTGGATTTCTAGTCATCACTTGTTTTAATTATTTCAGCATATAATATATGCAACTTGGAGACTAATGAGTACTTCTTCCTGTTTTATTTTTAACTACTTCTAGAATGAAAACAGCCAAATGTACTGCCAGGCTAACTACAGATGGTGATAGTGATGTGCCATCATGGAATATATACACATAAGAAGAAATTATTAGCCTCAAATCCTCCCACCTCTACTCTCCAACTTGCAGAAGTTTATCATTTAAATGTTGTGGGTTGAGTAAAAGGTGTTTTGGTTGTTTTTCCGTTTTGGTTGGACATGCACAAGGTAGCAGAGATTGGGCTGTTTAGTCCTTGCTGTGTTCTCAGTATTTTGTGGGGTTTTTCAATCATATTTCTTCTGTTTTTTTAGAAACCTGGCTAATAGAGAAAGGCACAGATTCATCTAAAGATCAGGAAAAGTTTTAATCATATGATGATGGACTGAACTTCAGGAAAATTAAAGATGAATAAGTATTTTTCAGAAGGAAACATTATAACCCATGTCATATTACAATAAATATATTTTCCTAATGCTTTACTTTTTAGCACATTTTGTACCTGTGCTGAGAATTAGACTGTTATTTGGACAATGGTGTCTTATCATGTGGTAGGTGCCTCCTTGGTCAGAATGCATGAAGGTTAATTGGCTATTGTAAATTGACCGTGCCTGGGTGTGTGTATAAGTATGCACTACCATCATACCACCATTATCCTTTTAATCATTTTTTTAAAAGCAAAATCTATTTGCAGTGACACTAATACTGATTTCATCTTATTATATACAATATAATGTGATCTTAACAAAATAAATCTATTTTGCTGGTTTCCTTAGGAAACTTGAAAACCTCATGGTGGTGCAATGAACGGCGGGATTATGTAAGGCTCTGTTATTTGTGGCTTCTGTACCATCTACTGTATATTTCCTGGGAGGAAAGACTCCAACTCTTAGCATTTATACTACAAATCAGAGCTGCATGACCAGGAAATCAGAGTGAAGTGACTAGGGAGTAGGCAGACATTACTAATCAGATAGTGTGAAAAAGGCCAGAAAATAAAAGAAATTGTCTCCCACCTTGCAAAGCCAAGGAGACTGTTCACAGTGCCTTATACTGGGTGATGTTTTTATGAGCTGAAGTGAAGATACAGTCTATAAGCAAAAAGGGCAAAAGAAGCATTATTATTATATTACAAAATTATAACAAGAAAGATAATTCTAATAACAGGAAAATCCTGAAACATAATGTGCAGAATGGCTCAGCAGCTTATTACACCACACACTTTCTCTTCAAGAAAAATGCATACTAAAAAAGGTTGTCAGTCATTTTAATGATTTAAATATAGTTATGGCTTCCATTTTGTCTGCTAATTACTGCAGAAGAAAGATGCATGTATGAAATGTTTATTTTTCTTAAGGATATGGGCTACATTAGAACAGAAACATGATGCACAATTTATTTATTTGGCAGAAGAATTAAAGTAGTAATTTCGCTTCTTAATGTTATAGCAGTTTGTCTTATTCAGTTAGTTTTTCTTTTATTTTGACTATTTCGGGACAAACAGATTTTAGTTTTATTTTACTCATTATTGCTTTATTGAAACAATTAAAAATGCATTAAGTGTCTGCCTTTCATAGCAGCAGTATTTGCACAATTGTGTTTTTTTTCCAGCACTGAAAATGCACATCCCTAATTATCATTGCAGAAAACCCACAGTAGGGCTTCTGAGCTGCTACTTACTTGATTTGCACAGTCAGAAATGAAGGTATAAAGCCTTCCCACAATCACTGAAACGTATCAGCCTGAATTGCATGGGTACTGTAGTGATACACTGAGGCAACAAAATAAATTTTATAAAGAAGAATCTATGACAAATATATTGCTGATAGGAAATAAAGAAAAAATCCCACCTGACTACAAAATGCTATAGTCTTTCCACTATCATATTTCTATTAGTAAATAGGATACTCTAGTCCCGGAAGTGATGTAGGTGGTGCATTTCATTTTGAATGTAAGGTTATAAAACAAAAATTGCAGTGTAAGCCCAGAAAAGGTCATTCCTCACCTCAAGACAATTTAGTATTCGACAGCCTGATAATTTCTGAGATCATTAATGGAAACCTCTGCTCGACCCAAGTGCGGCAAGAGCAGGCAAATGATGGCTTTCAGTGGTTTCACTGTCCACGCAATTCTTTTTGTCTCTCTCTGTGCCTCAGGTGAAAGAAGAACTTTATAGCTGTTAAAGTGCATCCGAACAAGATTTCCACAGTAAGGGCAAAGCTTCCATTTTGCTGGTTTAAGTGCATTAATTCCCAGGGGGCATCATATGGGGAAAAAAAATGACACATGGCTGAATTGTAATTAGGTATTTCCTATGCTTTTAGAATGCCCCTAAAAATCTGTACTACTGTGTAAAATCCTATCCTTTTTATGATGCATAATAGTGCAATATGTTAGCAATTGCCAGATGATTTTAGTGTTGACTGATTTCTGAAAACTAATCATACAGTAATACAGAATTAAAGTGAATACACTATCTTAAGTACCTTCCTCAAAATTTACATTCAAAAATCCATTTATCATCTGAATGTCTCTGAGTGCAGCATTTGCTCAGAAAGACTGAATTAAGATGCTTTAAAAAGGGAAATTATTATATACTGAACAAAATACTTATATATTTGTTTGAAAGTGTTGCCAAGACAATAGAACAAAGCAGAACAGGCGCTGAGAGAGAAAGCCACCCATGGCTTTAGATGGCAATTGAATATGAAAATGAGACCTAATGATCCTTGCACTCTGAGTAAACATATGTTTCAAACAGCACTTCATTACACACAGAAGAAAGGAACTGAATAATTCACCATGTGAAATGTTTGCAGCTAGAATACTGGCAACAGTCAAGAAGAAATTAAATAGTCCCCTACTAGTGCGTGCTAATAAGTGACACTCATAAAATGGTTTATGTTATTCTTCTGGAGCTGCACTCATTGCCCTTACTAAGCAACACAAAAGAAACTTTAGAGTTGAATAAATGGCTCCTGTCATGTTATTCCGTCGCCTCAACTTAAGAGTTACAACCTTACAAATCCTACTGACCTTTCCATCAGGAAGAAACAGCTGCGCAGATAATTGGAGTCTACATGATTCCTTTTCTGTTCCATATTTAGGCATAATTTGCATGTTATTCTCTTATTAACTGCTAATTCAAGTAGAAATAAAATGTTACATGTGCACTGTGTACAGTATGTCCAAAAAAAGCACTGGCCAGACATACAGTTCAACAGTTGGCAACTCTGCACTTTTAACCTCTTCTGCAGAAAATTAATTAGATTATGAATACTGTTATAGATTTCAGAATCTAATGCATTCTTTTTTTTTTTAAGAAAAGGTTTGTAAGAGTCACATACTTGTAAAGTTCTCCATGGAAACAAGTTGTTTCAGCCGCACAGCACTACCTACCTCTGATTTCAGAATAGATGCTTCAGCTTGTGCTAATGAGCCTATGAGTGTTATAAGTGTACACAGAGCAACATGTTAAAGAGATTCTAATTAGATTTTGGTTTCTAACAAAAGGAAGAAAATTGAATAACTTGAAAACCTGCAACAAGTCCATGTTGTTTGCACGTCAAGTTTTAAGTGGATACAGTACATGCATTTAGATTTTTTTTAGAGACCAACAAATATAAGGAAAGAATCATATTTTTTAATGCTTCTGAATGAAGGTATTATGTGCAAACTATCTTCTTGTTGCTTCATTATTTATTGCATATCTCATGAATCTGAAAGTTGAAATGTATAAAAGTAAAAAAGTAAGGCATTGAAACTTGAGACCCATATGCTACACCACACACAATGCCATCGATCCACTTTTAACTGTAACACTGATGACTGGATTATTTAATTCTGCATGTTAAGTAGAAATTTTCTCTAATACATTTTAATATTAAGATTGTATGATTGGCTGGTATAGTTTATATAAATTTACAATCTTTAATGACATTTATACAAAATTTTGAAATAAAGCACGTATGCCTCACACTTGGAGGGACCTTGGTTTGATTCTCATCCAGGCCCGGTCCTAGAGGCAAAGCCACCATTGTGCCATTTAATTTCAGCCACCCCCTTACCCTATAATACCTTCACTCATTTTCTAAACCAGTGCATTTAAAATTTAAAAATTTTGCAATTTCCTTAATCTCAAAAAGAATTAAAGAAAATTTCTTCGTAGGTAAAAGAAAACTTCACTTATGCATTTAACGAATCGGCGACAAGTTTAATTAATTCATTAGTAAAATTCCGATTATCACTACAAAAACTTTTGATTGAGGTGCTGTGTACCTGAGCTGCCGCAATTCACATGTTGTGACTTGCCCATTTTTCTTTGAAGCAAGTTACTGACATTCAACGAGAAAAGACGTGCCCCATGCCGAGCCTGTGTTTTGTTGCTGCGTTCTATGTTCGGCCGCCTTCATGCATGAACCCTTTGCACAACCGGGCCTATTCTCATCCCACTTTGTGTCTGTGCGTATTTTCTCTGTAGTAGTTGATTTTTGTACTGTGTTAGCCATAGATTGATACAGGAGAAAGTAGGGTGAAATAGATTACACATGCAAGCTTTCGACTCAGCTAAGGGCGCTTCATCAGGCAAGGTGTAACAAAGATGAATGTGCCTTAGCTGTCTCAAAAGCTCGAATTTTCTCTGGACAGTCTGGTTTCTTCCTATGCCTTCAATCAGTTTACTCAATTTCTTCTTGTAGCTCAGATTATATCCCCTAATTACAAAAAAGTAACATTAGAAATAAATGTAAATAAACACAATACAATATTGAAAATATGATCCAGCATGTACACAGATATATTCATATGTACAGTAACAGAAGAGTGGGCTGGCAACAGGGTGGACTCAATGGAGACTGACCTTGCATGCATTTTGTATTTCACAATGATGGTGGGCAACCCCTAGAAGGTGGTTTGCCACATGCATGTACAAATAGGAAGACATATATAATGATAATGATAATAATGAAAGTTGGCAGTCAGTCAAAGTCTGTCTGTGTTGGATGACTGCATGCCCCAGAAATGTATAAAATATTCCAGCACTAATTACTCTGTGGGTGCTGGGCTAACAGAGAGATTATAGCAGATAGGCAGGAGGACAGGCAAGTTTCCACTTACAGTTGTGTGGCAGCATGGAGCTCTCATACAGGATAGGTGTAGTTTTGTATTATGTTATAGAGAAGAGGCAGCATCTGAGACACTAAAGATAGATAGATAGATAGATAGATAGATAGATAGATAGATAGATAGATAGATAGATAGATAGATAGATACTGTACTTTATTAATCCCAAGGGGAAATATGGTAGACCCCTTAAATCTTTAAATATGCATTGGGGCTCAGGAGTGCAGGACTATTTGGAGCTGCCAGAGGGACATAATATTTATGGAATTTAAACAGTCCTGTGTCTTGTGGGCATAATATACTCTGTGGCATGTAGATATTAATAAATTGTGTTTGGTAAGGAGTGGTCAGAACATTTACAACCTTACCAGTAAAATGCATGTGAAAAGAAGGGGCTCAAAATCTGCTCTAAACTTATTCCAATGCATTGACTAGAGCATAGGTGGGCAATGTTGGCCCTGGAGAGCCACAGTGGCTGCAGGTCTTTGTTCCAACCCAGTTTCTTAATGAGAAGTCAATTACTGCTGATGAAGCACTTATTGCTTAAGTGACATTTTGATGCTTCATTTTAGTGGTCTCGAATGTTAGGTTCCCCACCCTCGATTGCTTATTTCAATCTTAAACAGCTGCATTCACTGTCTTAATGGCTCCTTATTAGCAATAAAATGTAAATGACAAAGCAGCCAGCAGTTCTCTATCTAGCTTGTTTCCATTTACGTCTCTGTGTGTTCATCATGCACTGTTTGAATTAATAAAATGTGACAGACTGAAAATGATACTTTTTAGGTTCAACTCATTTGGATGACATCCATGGAAAGGAAAACAATCTACAATATAGTCATCTTACATTGCAGAGTCTGAGATTGGCAAGGATTGGTTTCTAATTAAGCAGTTGGGTTGGAATGAAAACCTGCAGCCACTGCGGCTCTCCAGGACTGACATTGCTCACCCCTGGACTTACAACATTTGCTACTGTGCTTCAAATTAATTGCAGAAAAGTATGGCATGTATGATAGTTTAGAGGGTGATAATTGGCATGGTGATTGTGTGTGAGTGTGACCTGACATCTTACTCAGCGTTCATCTTTGCCTTGTGCCCTGTGCTGCCAGCAAACTTTCCAGCTGCCCTATTACCCTGAAATTGAAAAAAGGAAATTTTCCTCAGGTCACTTTTAGAGCCTAAATCACCCGTGCCCTCAATTCATTGACTCTGTGCAATGGCCTTGGAGTTCGGTATTAAAAATAAAAAAAAAAAGGTTTCTTATTTAATATATGAGTCATAGCTCTTACATAACATCAAAAGAGAGCTGATATGCTATTTCAGGGTCATAGCTTGCTGACCTAAAAAGAAGAAAAAAAAAGATTGGTCCCCGCGGGCAGGAATTAACAAAGGCTGCAACCTCTTGCTAAGAAGAGACCACAACATACATGTTCACATTAAAAAATCTAGGTAATGATAAAAACTCTCAGTGTCAGGACATGAACATTCTAAATGCTTCAGTGTACTTTTCAAAGAGCAAAAGCTTATTAAAAAGCTAAAAGATGATTAAGGAGAAGGTAAGGCTGTGACATTTCTCTTCTCATTTTATTACATCAGCTACATAAAAACTAACTGGATAATACATTTCAGTTTGCACAGAATTCATTACATTTGATCCTGAAATGTACACACTTGGTCTGATGAGCCCTTGATTTTAGGTAAAGATTTGTCAGCACTACCTGCATCAACTCATCAAATCTCTTAAACAGTGTCATACAATACACAGTTAATAGATTTTTGATCTTGTTTCACAAGCTATATTTTCTTCGGAATTTATTTCTAGAGAAAGATCACCTTCAAAATATATCTAAAAAAAAGTCTGTTACCCCTCTCTCAATAATTGTCAACAGTCTTTCTGTCCTTCATGGGTAAAGTCAGTTCTCTTCAGACTGATGGTCAGACTTGACAATAATCAATCAATATTCATTTCATACAAAGGCTTTCACAGTGGGCTTTCTATACCACACATGATCCCATAAAAAAGCAACATAATAGAACAAGAGAAACAGCAAGATAAATCACAAGGAAATATTTAGAAGAGTGTGCAAATGTCCTGGTATCTCTCAAAATATAATGTACAGTGCAGTACAGAGTGCAGAAGATGATTTACAGTTCAAGCTGGCAAACAGCATAGCAGATTTAGCAGGAATATGTCTATCCATCTGCCCATTTGCCAAACTGCTTATTCAGGGGACACAGGCAGAAACAAATCTCAGACAGGACACTAGTCGTCACATACACCCAGCATCTCTTATACTTTATCAATCTAGAGTTACCAATTCTTGTGTTTCTTAATTCTTTTATTTTAGTTTGCTTATTACCAGGTAGAGTGTTTTAATTTAGCAGGTGGGCTACTAATGGGGCTACCAACTGAGTCCCTAATTAAGGCATTCTCAGGCCCCAGTCAAAGGTTTGGATGTTGTGATATAGCCACACCGAAAGAGCAAAACAGGGGTGAACATGTCTCTAAATAAATTAAAACTTGACCTGGAATTCAGTGGACAATCTCAGGAACTGGCCTTACTCCAGGCAGCAGTGGCCCCACACTCAAAAGGCAGGCTTCATAGTCAGTATCTGTCCAAAATGGAGCACAGGCTTTTAAAAGCTCAAAACTTTCAAAATAGTCAAAAATGGCCTTCAAGGGAGAGGGGAACCATAAACATATGTTTTGAAATGCCCAAACAAAACAGTTCCTTATAGTTAGAGAATTTAATAAAATAATCAAAAAAATGAACAAAAGGCAAAAAGATATGTCTTAACAGTGAGGCCCAAACAGCATTTTCCCCAGCCACACTTGCCAACTCATACTGTGGATCCCAAGGAATTCCCAGGCCATCTCAAAAATATAATCCTCCCAGCCAGCCCTGGGTCTTCCCTTAGGTCTACTTCCAGCTGATCGCGCCTGTAAGACCTCAGTGATAGTCAGCGGCTCAACTCTGAGCCTCTCCCAGATGTCTGCTCTTCTCATTGTATCTCTAAGGGAGAGCACAAGCTCAATTCAGTCACTTGTATCCACGATCGCATTCATTCGGTCATTACCGAAATACATATATTACATATATTAACACCATAATAACAAATTAAATACATAAAAAATGCAATATCTTAATATAACATGAAAACAGAAACAAAAAGAAAATTAACAACAAAAGTTGAAGATGTATTTCTGAACAATAATGTATTAAATAACCAAAAAATTAACTTTAGCTAGGACAATAACACCGGCTGAAATACAACTCTGTTTTTGGCTCCCTGCTCGGAAGTTTTCTATCTTTTTTGTATCTTATATCTACAATTAATTATACAATTAACTTTATCTATGCATATTTAAAAGTAAAGCTTGAGGTTATATAACTAGTCTTTTCCTAGGTTATTTACTGAGGGTTTTATTCCCAGTTTTGTAGTGGCCTTTCCTTCTGATCCTTTATTGGAGACATGGCTTTGAGAATTCTTTTATTATTATTAATTTATTCTTTGGTGTTGCTTTGTTGAAAATTACTCTCTTCTTTCCTTGAATACTTAATTTCTTTTTTGTATCATCTTTGTTATTGAGACTTTCAATGTGTTTTCCAACAAACTACTTTTGATAAATTATCTAGTTTCTCAGGGATCACAGTCTTTTCACTTCACCTTAACAACAAATCATGTTAGTCACCGTACAGTCAGTCAGTTTTTAAATAGTTTAATTCAGGGATTGCAGATATTCAAGGTAATAGTGGAAATGTTTTAAGGCTTGACTTGAATGTTATGATTAATGGACTCTCTCACACAAACCTAGACAGACACTGCGACATAGCCAAAGCCAGGAAGGTAAATAAGCATTGTCAGAGAGTTGCACCCCAACAATAGAGGATCTCAGGTTTCTAGAAGGTAATACAGAGTAAACAGCAGCAACAGGTATTCAAAGACAAAGTCCAGGGGCCTCGTGTATAAACGGTGCGTTTATACGCACTTTTCCACGGTACCTCATACCCTGTCATACGCAAGTTCTCCACTCGGTTTTGCAGACTGGAGGCACCCAGCGTCAAAGCCGTGATACTGTTCCTATGTGGTTAACCTATTCTTAGATCCACATCCACGACGGCAGCTTTATCAAATACACTGAAATTAACCGCATATCATTCATACATTTAAGGCAACCTGTAACAATATAATGGTGTACAAAATGGCCAAACTATTCCACTGGCATGGCTGCTTTAGCGTTGCTAGAGGACCTCGCAAATGGAAGGCTTTTAAGTGAAAGCGTATTCCGAGATCATACTGATTTCTTGGCACATGATGATGACTGGCTTCTAAGTCAGTTTAGATTTCCAAGAGCGATCCTCTTGGAGCTGAGTGCTGAACTGGCGCTTGCTTTACAAAGGCAGACTTTGAGGAATTGTGCTCTACCTGCTAATTTGCAAGTTTTGTCCACTCTCGGGTTTTTAGCCACAGGAGCTTTTCAGCATGAACTGTCTGACCGATCCGGTATTTCTCAGTCGTCACTGAGTCATGCCATGCTAGCTGTTTGGGATGGTATTATCCGCTTGCCAAGCAAATAAATAAAATTTCCGTACACTACAGTTCAACAGGCAAAAGTCAAAGCGCAATTTGCAGCAATGTCCGGTTTTCCCAATGTAATCGGAGCGGTCGACTGCACACACATTGCTATAAAGGCACCTTCACATAATGAATTTGTTTACAGTATGTAAATAGAAAGCATTTTTACTCCATTAATGTGCAAATCATCAGCGATGCGAAAATGCGCCTCACTAATGTTGTTGTGAGATGGCCTGGCTCAACTCATGATTCATTCATCCTGAAACATAGTAGTGTGGGGAACAAACTTGAAAATGGTGCTGTGTGTGATGGCTGGCTTCTTGGTAAGATAAGACATTTATTACCTTTTTGGTTACAGTTGTACGTTATCTGTACAATGTAACCATATTACACGATTATTCAGGTGACAGTGGGTACCCGCTGAAGAAGTGACTCCTCACCCCACTCACCAACCCACTGACTGAACAAGAGCGACATTATACTGACCTCCACTCTCGAGGGCGGTGGTAGAACGTACTATAGAGCAGCTTAAGGGCCATTGGCACTGCCTAGATAAGACTGGTGGAATGCTGCTCTATAGTCCACAGAAAGTGTCTCGCATTGTGCAAGCATGTAGCAGTCTACATAATATGGCACTCATTCGTAACTTGCTGGTACCTGAAGAGATGCGGTATGATGAACCTGACCCTGGACCACCTAAATGATCAGCCACACTGGACAGCATTACAATGTCAAATGAATGTAATTAACAGAATGTAAAAATAGGTAAGCAGATGCATCATTTATTTTTTCACAAATACATTTAATTTTAGGTTAATGTCACACAATTCTGCCTTGATATTTCGTAGTTCATTGGTTACATCCCATTGTGCACTGGCCACATCTCACACTGCATCCACCAATGCATTTTGAGATTCTAGAACTGCATCAGTCAGCACACGGCAAGATGATTGCCCACCAGTTTCCGAGGCAGGGGTGTGTGAGCAGCCAGCGCCCGAAGATGTGGTCGGCACAGAAGCAGCACCATCATCTCCCGGAACCATGTCCTCAGCATTGGGTTCAGCTTTTGTAGTATTGTCTAGAAGTAAACAAACATTAATTAATACCTGATTGTTTGTCTTATTACTCATGCAAATTATTTACACGAGTATGGATCATGGTAATCAAAAAAGAAATAAAAACTCACCGGCACCTGCAGTGATTTCAGAATCTCCCTCCCCCACTGGTAAAATGCCGGCAATGAGTGTGTCGCCTACTGTATACTTGCTGCAACTCGCTGCTCAAACGGCAGGAGCTCCGGGAGTTCAGTTCCTCCTCCAGTGGAGCTAACATGCAGACCACTTCTTATTTAATTTGGTCACAGTACGATTTTCTGCTCCAGCACTCTTGACTGCGTCCGCCATGCTATGCCACTCCATCAATTTCCTTTTGTTGCTAATGCTACTTCCTAAGTTACCAAATAAAACATTTTTCCTGGCCTCTATTTCAGCTAGCAGGACCTCCATTTCACATTTGATGAAGTTTTTTTTTTTTTGTTTTTTCCCGTGCTTTTGCCATTGTCTTTCTGAAGAGCTGAAGGTAAGGAGCTATTTAATATTGATTAGCATATTCAAAGAGGCGTAATTCTGGGAGAAGTTGGGGTGGGGCAGTAGGTATGTGCACATGCGTTAATTTCCACGCTGAGCGGGATTTAAATAGCAGAAGAACGCTGAAGTTGGTGAATGGACAGATTCCTGCATCTGGATTTTTCTGTGCGTAAGCACATTTCGGCTTTTGTGCTTACGTCATGTTATAGTGCGAATTCTACGCACGGTGTTATGCATGAGGCCCCTGGAGAGCAAAGTATTTATATTTTTGTAAATTACATTGTAGTAGAAGAGTCTGAAGATAAAGGAGTCTGTGTTAGTAAAGGAAAATGTAGTGCTAGGATTATGTGGTAGCTGTACTGGCTCTGAGTCAAGTGTCCAGAGGCAGCATTTTGAACATGTTGTGACCTGGCAGCAACTCAGGCTGGAAAAGCATTGAAAAAAGCTAAAATAAACCAACAAAAATATAAATAAATTATTACTGAATATGTCCACCACTGCGATTGACAGAAATGGTTACACAATGATAATGTCTTAATGGTAAATTAGTAATATATGTACATAACTGAAAAGGTTAATAGTTTCTCTAGCCAGCCTATTGTACTCATATATTGCTCAGTGTAGATATGAAATGGGCACCAGAATGTGGTATTATATATCTGTAGATGTCTCTCCCTGTTGTGCAGCCAGTGTTAAACTGTACTGCTGTAGATTCATGTTTAGTAAAAGCTGGCACACAAAGCTTCAGATGCTGTAAAATGAATATAATACTACAAATATAACTCAGTCACCTAAGAGAGGGTTGGATTGTGGGTTTGCTGAAAGGCACCTGAAAGACTATCACTGTATAAAGAAATTTGCAAATGAAAGGAGACCATACACTCCAGGAAGCTTATCTGCTTACCTAATAGTTAAGTTGTCTAATATCTCTTTTTAAAATTGTAAGCAGTTTACAGATATGTTTTAAACCACCTCTTAGTTTCTATTAATGTCATTTAATTATGATGCACTATACAGTATGTTTCTAAAGGAGGATTTTTGTGAGGATTGCATGGTTTGTGACTGCTGTATGTATTAATAATGTTTTGCTTTAGCAGACAGAAAAACACATGAAAGCCACTTAGGTGTTTACTTATTTTTCCAGCATTTCATTTACCTGATTTTAACCATAGGGTAAAAGAAAAAATGAAAAGTACAAGGCCATAATTATCACTAATATGCAGATTTTTATTTACTTTATGGA
Source organism: Polypterus senegalus (assembly GCF_016835505.1). Taxonomy (NCBI): domain Eukaryota; kingdom Metazoa; phylum Chordata; class Cladistia; order Polypteriformes; family Polypteridae; genus Polypterus; species Polypterus senegalus. The sequence continues at coordinate 93,757,605 of NC_053161.1, forward strand.
ATGTTGACAAATCTAGCAGTTCTATGAGGTGGCTCATACCTAAAGAATTGCTGTTTATAAAAAAGCAGTTGATTATTGCTTATATACTATATGACTGCTATCTTCAGGAAAAGCTTGATGTGAGTTCACTGTTGGAGGACTAAGAGAATGCACTACTGGAAGTAGTTGAACATTATGAAGCATTCTTCAGATGTGGCAAACTGAGGCTGGCAGAGGAGGGGGCTGGGAAGATGGGGAGGATGAGGAGGAGGAATGCAGCATACCATAGTTAACAGAAATTTAAGCCCAGCCTCTGGAAAAAAGCAGGGAGCAGCATGCTGCAGTGAAGTGAGATCAACATGCCATCACTGATGAAGATTAAGACTGCCTGATTTTCCAGAGTATGTTTGTCAAATTGTTCTTTTGTCAAAAGAGCAAGGTAGTCAAGCCCACAGTAGCTAGTGGATAGAGAATCTTTACATCTGGAGAAGGTGGAAAGCAAGGTGCAATGACAGATAATAGTTTACACTGCATACTCTAAGTTCAATTAAGTATTGTTAAGTTGTTGTATAGGGCAAAGACCAGGCACATATACTTGTCCATGGAAGCCTGACTCCAGCTTTACAGTAAAGGGGTAAGAACTGAAAATTGCTAAGTACATCGAAAACAACTGGCCTAGAGGTTGTCGCATTAGCGAGATTTATGTAGCTACAGATTTAGTCTAGTTTGAGTCTAAATACATTTCTATATGGTATCAAAACAGCAAGAAAACTAGTTTCCCCATAATGACGCCCCTCAAAGTAGGCACTCTGATTCAGATAATTCATAGAAAATATTGCTACCCCAAATGTCCTGGTTGTGATGTAATGATGATCTTTCACATCAATAATATTTGAAATAAAAAAAAAATAAATAAATATATAGTAAAAAAAAAAATAACCTGGCCAGCTAAAAATTGCATTTTTGTGGTCAAATAGTATCTGGAGCATTGTGATACACCTTTAATGTCTTTACTTGGTCCTATATATTCACATAACGGTTAAGCTTCTTTATAGCTATTTGTGCAAACCAAGCAACAAATCAACAGCAACCTTACATTTCTCCGAAAACTACAACCAGAAACACAAAACACTGGGAAGATGGGTTGTCACAACTGGGAAATCTGGAAGCTCCAACATCACACAAATGCAGCAATAGCCTTGATGAAACAACACAAGGTTGGCAGTTACGACCAGCACCCAGAGACAGCATACTGATATGACCAAACCAAGGAGTAGGAATCCACAGCACCTTATTTGTTTATTTTTCAGACATCAATAAATGAGGAGACCAAGTTGATTCCCCAAGTCTTCTTATGTATTTTTGTCTTTTCTGTTAACAATAATCAATTGAATTGTGCCAAGAGTTCACAATTGGTTTCACAGTTTAAGGTATTGAGTACTTAGATTAAATATTACTCTTTGATTTAGGTCATTTATTCAGATCTGTTGCTATTTGCCAGTCAGACAATAACAATACAGCAGTAGTACATGTATTATGCGTTTAATTAATTTTATGAAACCTTGCCTTTTTTCTATTCACATTTATCCTTTCTTATAAAAATGTGTCTGTGTTTCAATTATTTTATTTCTTAGAACAGCCATTTTCATGGCTTCATTATTCAGCTAGAGATAGGTTTAATTTTTCATAAAATAACCATTTAGAAAACTGCACTTTTACTTCTTCTTATATTACAATTGAAAGCAAAGCAAGTCTACAGGTTTGGAAACATCACAGAAAAAGCATTTAGCTTTAGATTGCACCTAAATTAACAATGTCTGCCTTCAATCCAAAATTAGTCATATACAGAGAAAAACAAAGATAATTTACATTTATTTTAAAGCTTCCACCTCCCATCTAATTAACAACATTTATTTATAGCAAATCTTCATACAAATGGTGTAGCTCAAAGAGCTTTTCAATATGAAGAAAGAAAAGATGAAACACAAATAAGACTAGGCAAAACTAAGTAAAAAAGAATACAGTAAGGTGAGATGGCCAGGAGGAAAGAAAAAAAAACTCCACATGGGTTGATGAAAATAAAAAAGAAAATCTGCAGGGGTTCCAAGGCCAAAAGACCACTTAGCCTCCACTGGACATCCTACCTAACATAAATGATTGTAATTAGTCCTTATTACCTTCCGGCTTCATGTGATGGTGATGGTCATGTGGACATCTGGCCTTCAATCTATCAATGTAGGGTCTGCATGGTGCCTTGATCAGATTGCCACCACAGAAAACTGGAAAAAGAACAGCAGAGAATAGGGATTAATACATATTGTGAAGCCATGACAAATAACAATAATTAAATGCATATACAGTACACCACCATAATTCACTTGGGTTGCTTTCCTAAAGCACCCGTGAATTGTGAAAAACCGCAATTTTGGATGTGGTTAAAAAAATGCCTATTTTTATTGTTTAAACCCTAAATATTCCCCAAAACAGTCTTCTTAATACATTACCTAAAAAAAGAATGTAAAGGTAAACCTGCGTACTGTACAGTACTGTACTGATATGTCACCCGCAGTGCTAGAATGTAAAATACTGATGTTACCGCTATATGTACTATAATTCATGCAAGTGCGTTTTCATTGCCAGAAGCCTTAGAAGGTTCAGGGCGTTTCGGGCGTTTCATACTTGGGGTTAATGCATTCCTGGACGCCAAATACTTTTTTGCTGCACTTTAAGTAAACATCACAATTCACAAAGTGAAATTTTCATGCAAAGAGCATCACAATTACTGCAACGCTGATCATTTTACACACTGCTAATGAACTGTAAATACTATTTAAAAAACTACTGGAACAATATGTACAAAGTGCAACTGACGCCATGGATGTAAGTCACCGAGCCAACTGCGCTTGAACTGGCTGAACGCAAGCACACGAGGTAAGTATTGACGCTTGTAGGCTAGTGTACTCAATCCCAGGGACGGTGAGGCTGCAGGGTGTCAAGCCTGGGTCACAGAATTGCACAGAAACACTGGAGATTGTAGAGACAGGAATTTTATTCAAACACTTCAAACAAACATGTCTCTTTCATAAGTAAAACGACCTCAGTATGCAGTTAGTTATCGATTAAAGAGCAGACAAACATCATAGGGGAGCACAACCCCCAACAGGAGCAGAGGATGTCTGGGGGAGGAGAGAGAAACAAAACTATCAGCCAAAAAGGACAGGTGCTGTTCAGGCCTTTACGTATGCATTGCATTACGCGAGAAGCAGCCGCAAGTAAGCCTAGCAAGTAAGGGAGAAATGTGAAAGTAGTCTATCAGTGTTTTTTAAGAGGGGATTTTTGAGCAGCGGGAGTGTGTTCAGACCCCTGCTCACAAGGGGCTGACAGTGGTCATGAGCTGGCTACTCAACGAATGTATGGCACTGACTGATCAGCTACTGCGCGCTCACAAATGGCACTGGAAAACGACTACTGTATAGCCGGGTGTGGCAGTTTAAGGGTTAAGAAGAACAAAACGGAAAACACAAGAACACTCAGCTGGAGATGCATCACAGTCAAACAGCAGCAAGGAGAAATGAATAACGCTGTAGCGGTCCAGTTACACTAAGATTCACACCGTTGAGAAGATGGTGATTTTTTTTTTTTTGTTACTGTGTCCTGTTCGGCTGTGAAGCAATCGATTTTTTTATTTTTATAGTGGAGATTCCAGGGACGCACCCAGCCTTGGCCCGACCTGCACACACTCACAAACAGAGACAAAAACAAAGCAAACCAGTAATCAAACAGCAAATAAAGAATGTAATGAAAACAAATGAAAACAGCGATACCACCCCTGTTCCACTTATGGCAATTACACATTAAATACAACAAAGCACAAACAAAACACACACAGTAAATCATGAAAAACGTTCATGAAAACAGCAACAGATGAAATGTAATGATGAAAATAGATAGTTGAGAGATCTGCACTTTGAATGGGAATGTAAAGATAGTCCTACCGCTAGTTCCTGAAATGGTGAAGATGGTTTCAGGAGCGCTCCTTTCTTTGCAGGATGGCCATGAATCCACTTACAGTCCTTATGTACACAACACAGGTAGACGGCAGACAATCCAGACACACGAAATGATCCAGGACAAAATGAATAAGCACAGGTAACCCAACAGAAGGCAGACAGACAGGAACTTGAAACACAAATTACAAAAACTTATTTTTTGCTTTTGGTCACTGGCCCCCTTTTTAAAAGCCGCGCTGACATTGTTTGAGCCCAACAACCCCAGCACCCTCAGCAGAAGACCAATCAGAGCCACTGCAGAGACTGCTGGGAGTTGCAGTTTCAAATTCTGTTGGCTGTTTTCAACATCCCAAGCTGTGTTTTCCACTACAGTTGCTTCCTGTTCTCTCTACAGTGTAGTATTGCCACGACAAAAGCCATAAAAATTGTGGAGGATATTTGCGGTTTCTGCTAACAATTATTAGATAGGTTCTGAGGAAAAATCCATGAATGACTAAGGCCGTGAACTCTGAACCACGACTTTGCGGGGGTCTACTGTACTGAATATCAGGGTTGCACTAAAATGAAACTATGAGAAAGCCATTTTAAAATAATTGTTTTTAAGTGTTTTTTTAAAATGCTCCACCATATTAGCCTTGCGAATTTCTATTGGTAAACCATTCCCGATTTCAGGTGCATAACAGCAGAAGGCTGCCTCTCCAATTATTTTATATTTAGCTCTTGGAATTATAAGCAGATACTCATTCAAAGGTCTACGATTACAACTTGCTGTGTAAGGTGACAGGTATTCCAAAATATAGGATGGAGAGAGATTATTTAAGACTTTATGAGCCATAAACAGAATTTTAAAGTCAATTCTAAATGGCACAGGAGACCAATGTAATGAACTCAAAACTGGAGAGATGTGCTCAGATTTTCTTTTTCTAGTTAAGATTCTGGCAGCTGCATCCTGCACTAGTTGCAACTAAATGATGTCTTTTTTGGGTAGTCCTGAGAGGAGTGTGTTACAGTAGTTGACCAAAAGCAAAAGTGTGAGATAAGTTTTCAGCATCCTGCAAATTATCTAAATTTTGCTATATTCCTTAAGTAAAAAAATGCCATCCTGGTAATCTGATTAATATGAGTCAATAGCCAACCATTATCCAATCCGCTATATCCTAACTACAGGGTCACAGGAGTCTGCTGGAGCCAATCCCAGCCAACACAGGGCGCAAGGCAGGAAACAAACCCCGGGCAGGGTGCCAGCCTGCAGTATGAGTCAATAATTACCCCTAAATTCTTTACCTCCATCTTGACTTTTAAGCCTAATGGATCAAGTTTATTTCTAATACCCTCACTATATCAGTTTTCCAGCAACTACAATTTCTGCTTTCTTCTTATTTAGTTTGACAAAATTACTAGTCATCAATTCTGAAAGACAAGTAAGACATTGGATCAGTGAACCAAGAGAGTTGGGGTCATCAGGTGCTATTGATAAATACAGTTGTGTGTCATCAGCATAGCTGTGGTAGCTCACATTATGACTTGTGATAATCTGACCTAATGGAAACATGTAGATCAAAAATAGCAGGGTAGACCCAGGATAGATCCTTGTGGAACACCATATAGAATATCATGTGTCTTTGAAATATAATTACCACAACAAACAAATAATTTTCTGCCTGTTAAGTAAGACTCAAATCAATTTAAGAAATTATCAGAGAGGCCCACCCACTGACTAAGGCGATTTATAAGAATATTGTGACCAATGGTATCAAATGCTGCACTCAGATCTAAGAGGATGAGAACAGATAAACGGCCTCTATCTGCATTTACCTGCAAGTCTTTTATCAGTGCAGGTTCTGTAATGTGATTTGTTTTAAAACCTGACTGAAGCTTGTCAAGAATAGCATGTTGCTTCAAGTGATCATTTAGCTGTATAATGACTGCCTTTTCTATAATTTTACTTCAGAAAGGCAGGTTAGAAATAGGTCTAAAATTGTGAAAAACAGAGGAGTTAAGATTATTTTTCTTGAGCAGGGGTTTAACAACAGCAGTCTTAAGACAGTCTGGGAAGACCCCTGTCTCTAATGATGAATTTACTATACCAAACACACTATCAATTAGCACATTGGATGCTTCTTTGAAAAGCTTGTTCACTTTGGGTCAAGCAAGCATGTGGAGAGTTTCAATTGAGAAATTATTCTACACAGATCGGGTAAATCGATCCTGGTGAAGGAATTTAATTTGCCTAAAATGGAATACCGGGATTTAATAGGATCACCTTTGGAAAGATGTACTATATTACAGTATTTCTAATATTAAGTTTCACTGGTAATTTTTTGGATATATTCAATTGAATGACCTGGGTTTAGCAAACAATCAATAGCAAAGAGTAAAACTTTTGGATTACCAGCATTATTATTTATAATTTTAGAGATGTAGCACCACCTCTCCAGATGGACTATGTTGTTTTATTCTGTCATGTTAACCTTTAATGTTTCATAGTGAACTATCATTTTAGTTTTTTTAGTTCAACTTAAACTAGACTCATAATCCCGGGCCATCTAGGCTTCAGGGACTCTAGTGTTAAGGGTTGACAAAAGGGTATTATAGAAATTATAAATAAAAAACATTTTGAAGTGTTCTCCACAGGATTTTATTTGATGGCATACTCACAGAAGCATCTTTAGACTCCTCTCTTAAGTGTTCTGCATATTGACCCTGCCATAACCTGCTCACACTAAACTCAAAAGTTTTAAGTCATTAGCCAATCAAAAGCACTGCAAAAGACTACTAGCCCTCAAGCCTCCATGCAGTGCCTGTTCTACCACCATATGGATAATAGGATCTCAGCACAAATGAATTTTCTTGCTGCACTTTTAATCATTTTGCAATTGTGAAAAAGAGAGCATAGTAGAATGAAAACTAAAATATGTGATCAAGACATTGAAACATGGACTGAATGTGTCCATGCCATTGCCTAGGAAAGTAAGGTATATCATCCTGGCTGACTTAGCAATAGAAATATACTAATATCTTAATGATGAATCATTCTGAACGTTGGTAGGTTCAAACCAGGAATGAAATGTTTGTCTTTCTGTAAAAATCATTTTCTGAAAACTTGTAAAATCAAATCTGTCATTTCCTGCACAGTGTCCTGCTTATAGAGTCTCATTTCCGCCACATACTCATCAGATTCAGAGTCACATGATCTGGCCCCTCTCAATCTAGAATGCTTTAAGTGTACTTAGAGAATAAATAATACTGCCAAGCTACATTTTCATAAGCAGTATACCTGGCAGAAACATTTGTACTACTTGCAACTGTAATCTCATCCTTTTATTCACTATCAACACTTTGTTACCATAGGTTAAGATTCAGAAATATGACATAGCTGTTTGGTTGCATTTTAAAATTTTCTCTGAAAACGTAGCTCCTATTTTACATTCATGGTCTGGTACAGTACATAGTTGATCTCTATAATAAAATCTAACTGTTCTCTGCTGTGAAATGAACAAGGGTACTGAAAGGAGAAAAAGAAAATTGCAGAGTTTTAGATTCAAGAGGATGGATTGGACAGACCTGAGTGCTTGTCCTATCATAGCTTTTCAAATTACGCAACAACAATAGCAAAACTACAGCATAGAATTATTTTAAAGTCTTTAAACCATGTATCCAGAATGCTTATGGCGTGGTAGTTAAACAGTAAAAAGAATTAATTTCCCCCTGATGTTTTCACAATGGATTTCATTTGCTTGGAGTATTCTTGTGTCTTTGTTGTGTAAGATAGACCACCATACTGACTCAGATATGGTGCATTTATAATACAATTAATTGAAACCCCTTGACAACAAACAGGTGATTTCCATTTAACTAATTAAAATATATTACTGATAGAGGGAATCAATGTAAACTTTGTGTGGTAAATTATTGCATTGTGCAAAATGTACCCCTAGAAATATTACTTTACTTGAAATGTTACATGCCCTCAAGTAAGCATTGTAGTCCATTTTTGCAATTTTAATATCCTCAAAAAAATCTAAGCGAGACCCTTCACATTAAGCGTTCAGCATACATAGAGCTGACCTGGGACCTCATGCATAACACCGTGCATAGAATTCACACTATAACATGGCATACGGGCAAAAGCGGAAATGTGTATACGCACAAAAAAATCCAGATGCATAAATCTGTGCATTCGCCAACTTCCACGTTCTTCCGCTACATAAATCCCGGTCAGCATACACACGCCTGCTGCCACTCCATAACTCCTCCCAGAATTACGCCTCTTTGAATATGAAAATCAATATAAATAGCCCTTAAGCTCAGCATTCTGTGAAAAGGCAATGGCAAAAGCATGGGAGGAAATAGAGGAATTTCAATGAATACCAAGTGGAGGCAAGAAAAAACTTACTATTTGTTGATTTAAACAGTGATATAAACAACGAAAGGAAGTTGACCGTGACATAGAGTGTTGACGAAACTCGAAAGCTCAAGTTCACAATGTCGCTCAGTGTCTTAAATAAAAAAGAAGTTGTCAGATATCAAAGTCGCTCTGAAAAGGCAAGTTGTAGCCCACCGTCTAGGTGTCATATGAAAGCTTATTAGGGTACAGAGAAAAGAAAAACAAAATAGGGACACAGTGGGAAAAGAGCTTGAAATGTTAACTTTAATCTCGAAATTTCCACTTTAATCACGTAGTTTATTTTGTCATTAAAGTAGAACATCATAAACTTCATTTTAAAATCATTTAATTTACTAGATTTTCAAATCCCATTGTAACTAAAGTATCACATTAAATGCTTTGTTTTGTATGTGTTCTTCTATGTGCTCTATGTGTGTGAATCACTACATGCTTCTTAAACGGGCTTTCTCTTCTTCTGACAGGACACAGAATCCATTACATTCGTGATATTATAGCTCTCTGAATAATTTAAATACTGAGATGTATACTTGATATCATTTCAGTATTCATATCATATCAATTAAAGCATGTATTAAACATGGGAACACAGTGACACAGTAATAGTGAAGAACTGGCGCCCCATCCAGAGATTGTTCATGCCTCATGCAAGATGCTTGCTGTGCCATGTGCGATCTTCGATGAAATAATTTATTGCAGCAGTACTGTCTCTTTCAAACGTACTAACCTCCAATTCCTGTCCTTCCTTTTCTTTCTCCAAATACCCAATCACCACACAATCAGCTCTGTAATAGACGTTAAGCCATCTGTAAGCTTAGAACTCTGATTCTTCTAAACTTTTAAGGAACATTGAAATATCTTCATAGTACATGTTTAATTATTCTATCCATCTATCCTTCCAGTGTCGCGCCAGCCCCAGCAAGAATACAGCACGAGGTAGGAACAATCCCTGAACGAGGCGCCAGCTCCTTGCTAGTGCAGTGACACTGTGTGCTTACATGTTTAATTATTAAAAATAGAGATTATTTAAATGATATTAACATTTTATCTGTATAATGTAATAAAAATATTTTGCTGCATTTCATCTTAAAAATGATATTGTCATCATATGTAAATACACACTTAATAAAGTGGTTGAGGTTGTGCAATATTATAACTGTATCGCAAGTTTACAGTAAGGTAATTGTACTTATAAGTACAAACAGTTCTACAAGGAGCACTTGATGGACTGATTAATTGTGTTTATAGTTCTTGGGATGAAACTGTTTCTGAACCACAAGGTCAGTACAGGAAAGGCTCTGAAGCATTTGTCACATGAGAGCAGTTCAAATAGGCAGCGTGTGCTAGATGCTGTATCCCAATAATTCTCTTTTAGATCAGCTGCTATAGAGATGTGATTCCACACTCAGATACAGTGATATAAATACTCCGAGTGGTGCAGTGAGAGTAATATGGAAAAAGATGACCCGCTGTGGCAACCCCTAACGGGAGCAGCTGAAAGAAGAAGAAGAAGGAGGTGCAATGAGTGTAACAACGCTAAAGCAGCTATGGTATTTGGAATAGTTTTCCCATTCCGTGGACCATTATATTGTTACAGGTTAATTACAATCAGATGCCTTAAACTAATAAACAATATGCTGTTAATTTCAATGTATTTGATAGAGCCTCGTCATGGATATGGATCTAAAAAACAAAGGAAAGCACACTTGAACAAAAGCACTGCTTTGACACTGGGTGCCGCCAGTTTGCAAAACCGAGCGGAGAACTTGCGTACACCAAGCATTTAGCTGGCATGAAAATGTGTGTGGCTTTATGCCAAGTTTAGGTTTTATACATCGCGATGTGAGCGTGGAAACAGGCTTACACAACATTTTTATGCGTACACAGCGTTTATACATGAGGCCCCTGGTTATTGCTGCAAGAAATGTCATGTATTATTCTGCCTGCATGAGACCATTTACTCGTTGGTAATTATTAATTGCAGCTTACCATTTACATTCCTGAGAACCTGGATATTTGACCTCAATATTTGGACAGTACTTATGTGCATGCCATTTCATATTATTCTAAGAATGGATAAGATGACACATTGATATTTTCACTAAGTATTTGCTATACATACATGTGCACCATTCATTAAAAATACATAAGCTTAATGAAGTACAATACAATTTACTGTAGAAGTGATATTGTTGCCTTATTCTATTACATAACCCCTACATTAATAAGTATATTGGGTATAGGCATCTACAGAAGTGAAGAGTCTCCAGAGGTATTCCTTTAAAGTGTGAGGGACTAGAATGGATGAAGATGGGCAGCTTGCTGTACTAGCAAGTCTATTATAAGTTATTATTGCTCAGAAAAGTTGCAGTTGTTTCAATTTGATTGCCCTACCTATGACTCTGTGTAATTCCGCTTTGATTGTGGTTGTTTATTTCTGTCTCAGAAAGACCTTCCGCATGTGTATGTGAACAGATGCTGCTTCAGAGTTAGGCATACTTTTGCAATCGCTATGCTGATATTGTGGCAATTCCAGTTTTGTGAAGAAAACTGCCCTTCACAATACAGGAAATGCCCATGATTTTCAATGATATCATCTCAAAGCTATGATATGTGACATTGAACATGTAATGTTTTAGAAGGTAGTTCAGATATATTAGAAGTTTGTGAAGGAGTTATCTCGATTGTTCATTGTCAACTGAGTTAGATTTTGTCAAGCCTTTCTTTCTGAAGCAGGAAGGTGCTGAGCTCATTCCAAGAACCAGGATTGGCAAGTTATCCAGTTCTTCGGCTTCATGGATCACAAAATTTTGGCTTAATCTGTTCCAGAAATGAGGCTTGGCTTTATTCATGCATTCTTATATGAAATTTCCATGCATCTTGACTTACATTAACTGGACTTTGCACTAATCCTACTTTATGGAACACATCCCTGCTCATGCTCTTTGACACATAACATGCATCTAAAACTTGATGCTGACATGCATTGAGTAGCTGACTGAAACTCATCCTCATCAGGACCAATGTTTTAAACTAGGCCAGATATTTAAATCTTGGCCATCATAATTTAGCCACTTAATTGTAGAATTTTGTTGTTGTTCTTAGTGACTCTTAGCTTCCTTTGGCATTTATTTTTTTCTTGACTAAGTATTTCCTATTTTTCATTTCAATTGTTACTGATTACTTGTGTTTTTAAGACCAAGCTTTTGCCTAGTTCTGTGATTTTGTTTTCCAGGATTAAATATACAGTATATTTGCCTGTGTCAGATTTTTAATTCATTGGCTTTTGCTGCCTTTGGTGTTCAATTGCATATCCTATTTGTGTAGAAAGTCCAAGAGGAAGCGAACTGTAAGAATGTAAAGACAAAACCTCAATAACAGAAACTAGCATGTCTTCTTCATTCTTTGAGCTTCCCTTGACTACCCGTCTTTTTCAATTCAATTCAATTTATTTTGTATCTCAGTCTTCACAGAGTGCAGGAGCAGAGTACTGTGACAAATTCTCAGATAAAATACAAGTATAGATTATACTAAATACATAATTAGTACATAAAAAAGATACAGATTTATTAAAATACTCAGAAACTAAAGCGAAAACTGCTTAACATAAATGGACAACAACAATATCTGTATCAACTGATTAAACTATGGCTAATTAACAATGGAGATGAAAACTGTACAAGCGAAAGTCAGACATAGTCACAGTCCTTGATACCTTGGCCAACTAGCCACACACCCTTTTCTGGGCATTCTATACAGGATTCCAATGCTACTTTATTTGAGATAACTCTCCCATGTGCAGGAGAGCAGTTTGGCCAAATCAGGCTTCCAACAAAAGAAACAGAATAGAGCAGGGTTAATGGTGAACAAACAGAGTTGCAATGTGCACAGCTAATCAGCAGCTCTAGTCAGGGTATGCTGGACTAAAGTAGTGAGTCTTCATCCTGAATTTAAAAGCTGAGGCTGAAGGGGGATCTCTTATAATAGCAGGCAAACCATTCCACAGCACTGGGGACATGTAACTAAAAGCTTGACTTCCTACTGTTATTTTATTAATCCTTGGAATCTTACATAGACTGGGATCTTGGTATCTCAATGTGCACTCTGGTTTTTAAGTTATGACAAGTTCAGATAAGTAAACAGGATATTTGCCATTTAAGACTTTATAAGTTAAAAGGAGGATTTTGAAATCAATCCTAAGCTCCACTGGGAGCCCTCTGAGAACTGGAGTTATGTTTTTGTGCTTTGTGGTTCTTGTTATGATTCTTGCAGCAGCATTTTAAATTACTGTAAGCTGCATAAAGAAGAATTTAAACAGCCAATGAATAACACATTGTAGTAGTCAAGCCCACAAGAAACAAATACATAAATTAATTACTCAGTATCCTGCATATTTAGGAAGCCTTAATTTTCTAACACATCTAAGACTTTTAAGAATCTTAAAGCATAATTGCTATGGAATCTCCTTCTTCAGAGGATATTAGAATGTCATTTATGACACTTGTTGTGTGTGTTGCCACATATTTAACTTTCAACATTTTGATTTCTTAGAAAGGTCACAAACTAAATTTACAGTTTAGTATGTATACAGTTGAAAATGGTATGCCAGGTACAACTCTAACCAATCCATCGTCCATTTTCTAGATTCTCTTATTCTTATACCGAGTTCACAGGGAGCTGTTAAGTGAAAAGAAGGAATCTTTGTTACCTGGTGGATGTACTCACACACTTCCAGAAATATTATATCAGCTTAGATTTGCCAATCAACCTAAAGTTTATATTTTTGGGGTAGAAGTGGAAACTTAAGAGAAAAGACATGATAACATTGGGAGAACACAGAAATTCCACCCAGAGAGTTTCCATTTCAAAATTGGAGCTGTGATGTAGCAGTGGTAATTACTCTGCCACCCAGACGGCATCTAGGTAACACATCAGATCCAGGAAACAGATAAAAATAGTATGTAATTTATTAATTTTCGATACAATTAACTGTTCAACAGAAAAAGTCTGACATCAATGCTCTTTGCAAACACTTGGGCCTCAAGGAGCACAGGTGAGAAACACAAACCAGTCAACAAGAAATCAAAATCATGCCAGTGCAGCAAAAAAATGAATATCTGCAGGGTAATAGCCTATCAGATTTAAAATGTTAACCTGTTTTACTTTGGTATTAATGTCTTTACTTATTAGATTGATTTCAGTGCAGATGTGTACAGCAGTCACTGAGCTTCTTCACATCTGTCCTTTGTTTAATCTCTAAATTAATGAGCAGTTTGTTATCCATTTATTTTTTTATCTTCTTTCTTAGAACTGGATTGTTTCATTGCCTTTGTTTGTAGATTGTGGCACATTTATCACATGCAAATGGTTTGTAATTAGTTTACAAGGATAGCTACAAAGTGAGATTTCATTTGTAAGATAAGATGCATGTATATATTATAGCAGTGGGTTTGCTACAGGCTACAAGTCCATATCTTTCAGTAAGCACAGCCTAAATTCACTTGGTCTTTCACTTTCCTACAATATCCTGACCTAATCAAGACTATAAGACAGCCCATCATTTGAAGAGTGTCTCTTAATGTACTAGATGTCATGTCAAGTTTTAGTGAGGAATGTGAAGTGGAGATAGGAACTGTAGGCCTGACTAAGCAAACTGCATATAATGATGACTTAGAGTATATGGTAAAAGGCAACTTTATTATGGTATACCAGAGTGCTGGAAATATTGAATATGAGGTTTATGCTGACGAGAGCTTTTTTTGTTTTTAAATTTTTATGTATGATAAAATCTATATCCTACAGGTTTTCATAATAATGTCAATGTCATACTGCCTGTGGCCTCTCAACTGCCTGCTTTGATATGCAGCATACAGTAAGAAACTGGGTAGGTCACAGGGTCACTGCACTTCATGACAGTAGCCAGTTCTGTAAATTGCCAAGGCCCAGATAGTGACAAAGTATATTTTAAGAGAGAGTTCACTCTGACTGGTCCTTTAGAAAATCAAACTATACCCTGACCTTAAATTAGGAGAAGAAAGCTAATTGCACAGTGATTAGGTCACAAAAGACACCTTTAACTGGTAATGAAGTCCACATTGCAATCTACTGAGTGCCCATGAATGAATGAAACAGTGATAAAGATCACAGGCTAGCAAGCACTCAATAAGTGAAGAAATAAAAAATTAACGAGAAAATATGGTAAAATTAAAGGCTGTCCTCAAAATGACCTGCACAGACGTTTATGCAACTGCTGCTATGTAACTTATTGGTTTCTTATCTATGACTCATAACTAGAATTACATTTTACATTAGGATACAAATGCCTATCTACCAAGAAAAATGTGTTCAAAGTACATGTTAAACTGAATACAAAAAGAATGTGTGCCATTAGCCAATATTTTACAGATGGTGTCTTCATCTTGTGTTCCCTTTGCTCAGCCCCCGGTATGGTATCATAAACACAGAAAATAAAATAAAAAGACACAGCATTGCACAAAGATAATACATTAATGAGGTAAAGTGACTAATAAAGCAAATCTATGTTAAATAAAAGAGTAGCAATGCAATTATCATAGTCATGAAGTAGCATTGCCAAGTATGCTGTAATTAATGGATGCAGAGCAAAGTTAGAATTCATATTTTCAAAACAACATTTTTAAACTTGGAAACAATCATTTGAGAAATAAAATTCATGAAAAACAAATCAAGCCGTGCTTGCACAGCTTACAATTGGATATCATGTCACTGCCTACAGTGCAAAAAGGCAGTCAATGAGAATACTGCCAGGAGCAGACATAAAGTAGACATGGGTTACCCATAGCAATTATATGCATAATGCAGCAAAAAAGGATAAAAAAGGTAGTGCAGAGACTTCTTAAAGGGAATAAGAGAATCACAAGCAAAGGTGAAACCAGAATCAAGTCAACCTTAATTTGTATGAGAATTCTGAAATTGTGACTGTCGTTGATAGGCAGGAAACTGTTGCCATTTGTAGTGTAAGTATGTACTGTTGTATTCCACTCTGAATCTACCATGCAACAGCTTAAAAAACATGAAGGGATGTTATGGAACGTGTATTATTAACACCGCAAAAGTATATTGAAGGAAAAACTGTACAATATGGAATGATGTTTAATATTCATGAAACATTCATAAAAATCATGAAGGCATACAATACTAGGACTTCAGTGAAGCACATTAATGATTTCTTATATTTTCTAATAATTCTAATAATATAGCACTGACCCTCCTGCAACCCTGCTCCTGATACAGGATTTAGGTTTAGAAAATTGGTGGATAGATTTCCCTCCATGAATGTGCAAATCATTTGAGACAGGAATGTTGTTGGGCAAGTGGCCAGGAGCTACACAAGATGCATCAGAGTTTGCATAAGTCTGGTGGTGCCCTGCAGTATTCTAAGAATCCTTCTGCCATAATGACTAATCTGTAATATTTACCCACTGCCACTGTCTCATTGATATCCTGTTACCACTCCTTAGTATCCCAGGGCTCTTCCACTTTTGTCACTAGTACAGGCATTGTGCGTTCTTCGTACATTTGCCTTTACATAATTCTAGTTATTCCTTATTGTGTAAAACAATGTGCTGTAAATGTTAACAATTTAATCACTGAAGACTATTCTATTCTTTTTTTATTTTTGATGTCATTAAGATTTGCATCTCCAGATTGGACTTTAATTTTCCCATGCATTTCTTGCATACTTAATTTACTACAACTTCCCTACATTCATAATTTGAATACCCTTTTTATTTTATTATTTTATTTTAATCATTCCTCATCAGATTCCAATATTAAAGTGCTACTTTCACTAAAACTTTAGATGTCCACACTGATTCATTTAATTGGTGAGAAGTTCTTCCTTGTCAAAGATCTTCTCGCAAGTCTTTGAGAAACAGTTGAAAGAGCCTGGTGAGAGACTAGTGGGAAGAACATGAGTGAAACATCTATCACCATTCATTATCGAGAAACCATCCCTCAAACCCATGGTGCCAGAGCTTTGGAGCAGTAGTGCTAGCCACTTCACTATATCACCCTTATCGTATCAGACTATGCCATTATGACACTATAGCACAATAGTTAGTAATTAGCATCTTGGGTGTGAATAATACTTTGTGTTTCTGTGTTTGCACATTACCACAGGAACTCCAAAGGTTTAGATATGTGTGTTTTAAATTAAATAACAATTTTGACCTGGTCCTCTCTGAGTGTTAGTGTGCATGTGTGGGTCCTGTCCAAAGCGGTTTATTAGTGCTACTTAAATTTCCTACAGCTCCTAGCAGCCCCAGGAGTATTTTAACATCGGGCAGTTTTAGTGTGGCTGGGGTTGCCGAGAACTAGACACAAGGAACGAAAAAGGCGCTGATGAGATCGCGATCATCTACGTATATTTGTTACTACATATTACTTTCTATTGGATTACAACTACAATCAACCTTGGATTACAGTTTCATGCTGGATTTATGTGCTTGCCCTGTGTCTGTTTGTTTGTGTGATCTTGTCTGAGTTGGTAAATGTCTCCATCTGAGGGGCGCTCCCAACTTCTACGACCCTTCATACACAACACCTGGAACACAGTACAGCAAAACTGTCATAACATTCAGGAAACTGTTCACTTAGCATATCAATTTATTCTCTCCATCAACTGCTCCTGTTGTACTGGAATGTTTTGGATTGTGTTGCAAGTGTTGATTGTTTATCGTCTACTGACTACAGTTTCATTAGGTTTCTTTTTGTGTAGTGTTCATTAATTATAATCGCTGTCAGGGGAACAGGAAAGGGCTTTTGCATATATGTTGTTCGTTTATTTTTTTGTTTATACATTTGTTATTGATCTATTCATTGAACCTCTTTTTCATTGTCTGTGTGTGTGTGTGTGTGTGTGTGTGTGCTGGGTCAAGGCTCTGTGTGTTTTTGGGGCAACAAAATAAATAAATCCCCCTCTTCGGGCTGTGTAAATCTTAACGTCTTCACAACTGCTAGTACTGGTTTCTGTTTTGCACTTGATACTGCCAAGATAGGATCAACCTCCAGAAACTCTAACTTGGATTAGGTGACTTTGGGAATGTTGTTGTTGCTATATTATATTGAGTATTTAAATGCTTTAAAGTGGTAGCTCTTGTGAATTTTACCATGGTATAGGTAGTTGAGTTGCTCCCTCAAGAAAACTAGTTAAATTAAATTGAGAAGGTTACAAAGTACAATTGTAGATTGTGCTTTGTGACCATGGTGCCCAAGGTGGGCAAAAGTGTTGCATTTTGGCAAGATATGCAAGTAACTATTTCACAACATTCTGTGCATATCGTAATAGATTGAATCTGAACTTGAGTTGTGACTGATCTAAGCACGTAGCCTCTACTAATAGGGAAAGTAAAATTTCCTTTATGTAAAAAAGACAGCTTTATTTCAGGATGTTAGCAGATGTAAGCTTTCTACATTCATTTACTTACTCAGTAATAGGACACAGATGTTAAACCAATCATGCATATCTTTAACCTTGACAACCTTTAAGAAGCATCTGGATGAAACATTGGGACAGCTTTGCTATTAGCTAAACAAATGAGCTTTATTGACTGGATTGTGTTCTCTCGTTTGTCAAATTTCTTATGTTTTTATCATGCTGTATAGTTTTTGCCTTATCATTTATTTCATATTGTACACAGAATAATTTCCAGTCAGTATCTATACAGTACATAGCATTCAAGAATGTGCATTTCCATTACTAGGAAGCAGCAACAGGCTCAAAGATGGGACCAACCCTGAATGGCACACCAGTCCCATCATACTGCACACCAAGACACAAAATGTATAGTTACTAATCACTCAAAACCTATAAATGTTTCAGATGTAAGAAAAAAACAGAGTACTGGTGGAAAATCCAACTCTATACAAACAGTGCCTGAGATTACTGTTGTTGATAACTGTTCTATCCAAGACTCTGGAGCTGTGAGGTAGCAGCACTAGTTACTACAATATGTCGTCATGCTACCTTGAAAGTTTCATAGTATTCCTTAAGAGAACAAAAAGTAAAGCAATCTCAGCACACCTTCAGAATGGACATGAATTTTATAGGCTAATGTGACATGAGATGGTGCAGTTCTTCTAGAGCTGGTGACTAAAGGTGGATGCCTGGTCAACACTCTATTTGTGTGGACCTTATTGTTGCAGTCCTAATGTTAGAAATAAAAAATCATATCAAAAAATTATGTTAAGAAATCAAACATCTAAACAATGAAAAAGCATTGGGTATAGGTTCCAGTTTGCTTGGCAAGCTAACATAAGTTGTAAATAGATTATTAAAAATGTACACATTCATACAACATGTGTTACATCATTTACACAGTAGGTATCCTCAAGGATGATAACTTAAAGCAGCGCACTGTTTACCCTTACCCTGGATTCAGAGTGTCATGCTGCTATCTTTTCAGCTGATCTCTCTGTTCAAAATATTCTCACCAGGCAACAGGAATCCAGGCAAGCTCGTCTACTTTGGATTCATGTCAGGCACCTACCCATGACTCCTGGCTTTCACAGCTGTACAATTAAGTACGCATATTGAGAATAGCAGCTGATTCAGAAGCTATCGATTAACAACTCTGTTTTCTCAATGGGAAAGCACAAACTCTTATCATCAATGGTAAAAAATGTCATTTTGACTGCTTTAAGTGAGTCAACACTTTTTAAAAAAGTGAAAAAAATGGGTAAATAATTTTATTTTATTCAACTGACATTTTCATTAAACCACTAAAATATTTTAGTTTGACTGGCCTGTAACTACACCTTGGGTAGTAATGCTACTTCACAGATAGTTGGGTTTTGATGCCGTAATGTAATCTATATTGGCTTCCTTTGGAAACTCCAGGGTTCTTCCATACCCAAAAACACACAGCATGATTAGACCAAATGCATTGGCTATAACAGCAAATACCTGTATTATTTTAGTTATAAGAATCACTTAATCTTTTTTATAATTATTTTATAACGGCTAATATGCTCAGAATTATTTCTTTATCATTTAATGGTAGATTTAAGGTTTAACCAGTTTTAGTGCTTGTGTTGATACTTTTAAAGCATACATATAATTTATGGATACTATTTTTTAGTTTGTTTTTTATAAGAAGATTAAGTACATCGACCCTACATAGAAGTGGATAAAGATGAAGAGGAAGAAGATGATTTTTTTTTTGTTTTTTAGAAAAGGATGATCTACTTAAGTGTAAATAAAAAATAAGCTTCTGAGTTTTAAAAACATTTTAAATACAACTTCAGAATATAACTTGAGAAATGGTCATACAGTAGATATGGGTTCACTATGGTGCAATGGTCAAAGCGATTGGGACTGAACCCCACTCTGGTCTCCATCTGTGCTCACCTTTCAGGCACACCCTTTGTCTGCAGGAGTTTCTTTTACAGATGATTTGGTTTGCATCCAATATACCAAAGACGTGTGAGATAAATAAATTAGTCTGGTGTTCCATGTGATACAGCCATGTCTAGACTTGGCCTCCAGATGCTGCTGGTATAGGCTCCAACTTCAGCTGGACTAAGTGTCTTCTAAAATGGAACGATGAATGACTTACATGTTTGCTTTTCTTTTCTCAGTTCTGTAAATCCGTTCATTCAAATATGTTACTTCATACTTCACATTTTCAGAGAGGTTTATTTACCCTGAAAAAGTACTAGGGTATTGTGCCACAATAAATGTAGTTTTTTTGGGATAAATGACTGAATGTGAAAAATGCTTAAAATAAAAGATACCTAAAGAGCATTAATTAAAGAATATAGCTTTTTCTTCTTGGGTGTCAATATTTTTTCCCTGTGATTGATTAGTTAAATATTTTTTATTACACTATTTGGTATAACGATAACTGAATTTATTGATTAGTTTGAGTATGCCAACTGGATCAAATTGTGTTTTTGAGCTTTAGGTTTATATTACTGCTAGTTTGTCTTTCAGGCTTGTGGGGAAAATACTCAAATAAATGAAAGACCTCATTGTTAAATTATCCTCATCTATCAGCCCTAAACATCCAGTCTGATTCTGTCCAATTTCTTAAATGTAGCCATTTTATTTCTCTCTGCTGTAACTAAAACTAGCATGTTTAGAAGAGAAGAAAAGGATCTTTAACAGTAATAATATTCTTTTTCGCATTTCATGCACTACTAATGTTAGCAGGAATAATGTTATTTACTAAACCTGTTATTCAGTCTGTGTCATTTATTCTACCTTGTTAAATTATATCATTTAGTGCATAGAAACATTATTTATCATTAAGAGCATGCACTATAAAATTGTGCCTAGCACATATTACTCAATTTATATTCACCTTTGATTACTTAAAAAAAAATTTAGAAAGGAGGGAAGTACCCAGTTGCTGTAGAAAGTGGCTTTTGGAACGCTGAGAGTCAGTCATTTATTCAACTATAACAGCCTGTGGTCTTAGACTTCAGTGATAGATAGATAGATAGATAGATAGATAGATAGATAGATAGATAGATAGATAGATAGATAGATAGATAGATAGATAGATAGATAGATAGATAGATAGATAGATAGATAGATAGATAGATAGATAGATAGATAGATAGAGTAGTAGTAGTAGTAGTTTATTTATATAGCGCCCTTCACAGACAAAAGGTCACAGAGCGCTGAACAGCAAATACAGTACAAATACAACAGTTAAAACAAAACCAATAAAAGCAATAAATAAACAAACTGGAACTATTCAGCACTGATTAAAAGCTTGTTTAAAAAGAAATGTTTTTAGTTGTTTTTTAAAAGAATCAACAGACTCGACTCCACGCAGACCACAAGGCAGGCTATTCCATAGTCTTGGTGCCACAGACTGAAAGGCACGATCCCCACGGGTTTTTAGCCGAGTGCGTGGGACAACGAGAAAGCCCCGCTGCCCAGATCTGAGAGTCCGACAAGCTGTATGGCATTGGAGTAGGCTGGTAAGGTACTCAGCAGCTTGTCCATGCAAAGCTCTGAAAGTAAATACCAAAACTTTAAAATGAATTCTATAAAACACTAAGAGCCAGTGCAGTATGTGCAAAATGGGGATGATATGATCACTCCATCTAGCGCGAGTTAGCAGCCTGGCAGCTGCATTTTGGACTAAGTGAAGGCGTGAGAGAGAGGACTTGCTCAAACCTGTAAAAAGAGCATTACAGTAATCAAGCCGTGAGGAAATAACAGAATGAACCAGCATCTCCAATTCTGATTTTGAAACAACATTTCTTAGTTTTGAGAGATTTCTTAAATGAAAGAAACACGAGCAGCTGACTGACCTTACATATTCATTAAGTGTCAGGGACTGGTCAAAAATAATTTCAAGGTTACGTAGACTCGACTTAATAACAGGAGAGACAGAAGATAATTTTAAACTGATCTCAGAATGAAGAACAGGAGGAGCAACAATTAGTACCTCAGTTTTTCCTGAATTCAACTGCAGGTAATTACTACTGAGCCAGTCGTTAACCTGAGATAGATAATCAACCAAAGTGACCCAACTATTAATTTGGTTAGGCTTAAATGAAAAATAAAGCTGTGTATAATCTGCATATAGATGATACGAGATGTCTTTAAAAGAGTTAAGAATGTGTGAAATGGGAAGAATATATAAAGAGAAAAGTATAGGTCCAAGAACTGAGCCCTGTGGCACTCAACATGTCAAAGGAGCAGAGTCAGATGAAAAGCCAGCCACACCGACTGAGAAACTCCTATTTGACAAATAAGAGGAGAACCAGTCCAAAGCAGAGCCAGAGACACCTAACAGCTCTTATCTATTAATTAAGAACCGATGGTCCACCGTATCAAAAGCTGCCTTAAAATCTAACAGTATAAGCACAGAGCACCTGCCTGCATCAGCAGCAATTAAAATATCATTAAAAACTTTTAAAAGAGCTGTTTCTCTAGAATGTTGCCTCTGAAAACCAGATTGAAAAGAATCAAAGAACCGTTGCTTTTCTAAGAAGGCACAACGTTGCTGTTCAACCACCTTTTCCAAAACTTTGGCAATAAAAGGCAATTTTGAAATTGTCCTGTAATTACTCAAAATAGAGGGATCAGAATAAGATTTTTCCAGCAAAAGTTGAATTACAGCATGTTTAAAATACGATAGAACCACACCAGATCTCAAGGAGCAATTTATGATATTCAAAAGGCACAGACCTATAAAACTCAAAGAATTTAACATTTATGATGTTGATAACAGGTCAGTAGGACATGATGAAGGTTTCATCTTCCTGAGAAAGTCAGAAAGATCCGAAAGTGAAACTTCTGAGAACACAAAAGACTCAGAACATGGTGTAGGGTAATGGCAAAGAGTTTCTGCTTGGTGAGTTTTTCCCATTTGCAATTATGTGATATATGCATTCCAGTTTTTTTCTGTTTGAATTTTATTCTATTCTAAATCAGTGGTTTAAAGACCTTACATTTACATTTACTTGTTTGGCTGATGCATTTATTCTAAGGTGACTTTCAATATTTGAAATACACAATGGGTTACATTTCTTTTGCCTTTGCAGTTGGAGCACAGGCAGGTGGACCTTGGGATTTAAATTCCAAAGTCTTAACCACTACACAACATTACTTTAGATTTAGTTAGTAACCCTAGTAGAGGAGCTTTATTTGATGTTGATTCTTTGTGTACATTTACTTTTACTGTACTTGTTAGATTTTACACTGAATACATTTTCTCAGAATTTAACTTGATTGTAAGACAATGTCAATGTTGTTGGTTGCCTTATTATATTTTCTTTTTATGATCTGTTTATAGCATATAATGAAGAACAGATTAGGAAGTCTCAACCTTTTCCTTCATTTTACAGCCCTCCTGTTGGTGGCTATGATATATCTGTTTGAAAACTCATTGCATGTGGCACTGATTTTTAAATGTAAATCTGAAGATAATTTTGGCATATATGAAAATAAATTGGGGTTGGTATAATGGACTTGTTTTGGCCATTTATTCTACAATTTTGCCCCAAATTCCATGAAGTTCTTAATTGATTATCTTTCTTCCTATTGTATTAAAGAAACAGGGATATGTATCGTTCATTCATAGGGCACATTATGAATTCTTACTATGTTGTATCTCATTTATACAAGAGCAAGGTTTGAGCCTGAGGCATGCTCTTGAATTTTTTCTTTCTTAAACTGTCTTTTTATTATTTATTGCTAGGGGGTTCCCCCCTGCTTGCTTTGCTCACCAACCCCCCTGGCCTGCGCTCGCATTGTGAAGAGGGGGCTGAACGCACCCCAAGGAGACGCGGTTGCTCCTCCGAAACTCCCTCTTAAATGAAGATACAATGGGAAACAAATAGTTTTTTGCTTGATCAGCTACTGGCTTGCTGTTGCTGCCGTGCCGCATGATCTGCATCTTGCACAGCGCTTCAAACATTTAAAAGTTTGTACAGCACCTGTCCTACTCTTTGTCTTTTATTTCCAGCCCTGGGCATGGTTAAATCTTTTGGCACAAAGTTTCGTCTCACAGGATGTGAGTTCTTGATATTTTTTAGTTTATAATTTAAAAATAGAATAAGAATCTGAAAATCTAACAACATCACATTATATTTCGATAAATTCTGAAAAGAATGATACCATACATATATATGTAGTTTTTAAAATAAGCCCGGTTTAAAGTGTGATCAAAAATGTGACATAAAAACATCACATAAAATTGTTGCACAAAATCATTGCACTTTTAGGCTTAGAATTTTACTTATATAGAGTAGATTAATGGCCATCTACAATAGTAGTATATTATTATAAATGTTATCTAAAGTAAATTATAAGCCTGCATTAATGTTATTTTTAGTTGGTGCAGTTACGCAAGTGGTTGGAACTGCTTCCTAATGACCTGTTTACTGTCTGTATGGAGTTTGCCTACTTCTCTTACATATTTTTGAACTTTTTCAAAGACTTCAGCTTTCCTACAGTGCAAACAATTACAAGCTGTCTTACAACATAAGAAATTTGACAAATAAGGCCATTCAGTACATCATACCAGTTTGTTTACCTAATGCCTAAGTTGTCCCAATATCTCTTAAAGGTTGTAAACATTTCTGATTCAACTAGATGGCTGGTAGTTTGTTCCAATTCCCACATCTCTTTGTGTAAAGAAGTATTTTCTGGCTTCAGTCTTAAATGTACTTACCTTTAGTTTGCCTTTTATAGGGGAATTTGGCTAGCGCACAGTTTAATAAAAACTATAATCTGGCATCATTCAGAATTCAAGATTTACCATTCCCCCAGTTACAACTACACACAGAATGCTAATTCTTCCTGTAGACAAGAAAGCTAAGGACTACACTGTGATTGCTGCACATTGCTCCGTGAAATGTATTATCTAAGCAGAATGTTGATGCTAAATTAATATACATAAATAATGTGATGTTCTATACAGTACATAAAACATTGCTTGTTTTTATGCTTAGAACTGCCTTGTAATGGTTGGACATGACTTTAAGCATTTTAACACTATTAGCTTACAGGAATTCTCTTACCAATTGAACTTGACAATTTCCAATTATATAATCCAAAGTTAATATTTGCTGTTTAAGCAGGGTGTTTGCCATAAAAGTGATACATTTACCATTTAAGCTGAATATTTTTCTTGTAACATTTACCATTTAAGCTGAATATTTTTCTTGTAGTTCTGACATTTGTTGTATAAGTTGGATATTTTCTATTGGATATTTGCTTTACAAACTTGATTTATACATTTAACATATAATGTACCTGTTTCACATAAGACAGAAATTTGACATTTTTACTGAAAATTGCCAAAATGCATTTTTTAAGGCATATGTGCAATGTTTGTAATTCTGTACAGAAAAAGCACATGCACTTGGAAAAAGGGAGCATTTTTATATTTAGCACCCATTAAATGTGGAAATAACTCATGCTACAAAAAGGAGATCACTGCTTTATCAATTGCACCACATACATAAGTGTGGTACAGCGTAGGCATTGCCTCACTTGTCTTGTACTCCACGCTGCATGCTATGAATTTCTCTACCTTCCATTGTTTCATCTGTCCACTAGAACTCCAGAGTCTTCCTCATAAGGCATATTCTCAAATTGTAGGTTTCCTATCATGCAATTGTATTTAAAATCTTACTTCCTTCATGTAAAACTTTACATTTTCTTTAGCAAAATGAATTTGCCACACATCTGCCCAAGCTGGAACTCTAGTTCTTTATGTATAAATTCTGCTGACACTGGAGCACCCCCACATCCACCTTGTTAAGTGTGGTCTGTTAATGTGCTTATTACATATTTATGTAGACGCCCTGTGTTTATCTGCTTATATTAAAAGAACAATTATTCGACCCACTAAAACTACAAATTAGGCTTTCTTTTGAAAATCTCTGGAAAAATACTATTTTACACTGCAAACAACAGAAGAGATTGAGTTTATTTGTACCGAATAATGTGTTTTATTGAGTAAAATAAAATGTTCCCTCTCCGTGCAAACCTCCTTATTAGGGTCCGCTGTTCTCCTACTGCTTTAGTTTTTTGGCTCCCTAGAGCTGCAAAGAAAGAATATTTTATAATACGGTATCATCTATGCCTCTTGTAGCTTAGTGTCATAGAGACAGCAGTAAGGAAATGGAACTGAGAAGCCGAATACAAGAACAACAGGCACAATGCAGTAAGAAAACATCTGCTGTGAGTCATTTATTTTCTGAACTGAAAGACTTCACACAAAAGGAAAATAAAATGGTGAAAAAAAGTCCAGCAGTAAAATAATCTTCCATTTAATTTTGCTTCCTCTGTTGCACCTAGATGTAACTTTGTATTTTAACAAATAAGAAAAGGAAAATAATTTAATAAAATGTGTTGTGGCAGATGACTGGGATGCCTGGAACAAGGATAGACCAGGAGTGAGCAATATATTCCCCTGGGCGTAAGAGGGCAGCCCCCCTGGATTCCATTAGGGCCATGGATACAGAGCTGAATCTTTGACTCTATATGGAGTTTAAAATTCTCAGGTAATAAAGTCTGAAGAACCTAAATGTAAAAATATATTATAAAGACTTGGAGCTCCACCTTGGAGGCTTTGTTCCCTCACCAATGAAAAACAAGGAAAAGTTTAAGGGAGATCTGAATTCACAGAGTTCAGATAATCAAAAATGATGCTCACTTCCTGTGATGGTGGAGTTTATATCTGATTCAGACCCAAAGGGGTTGATTTGGGGGTGTGGTCAAGATGTCGCTATTCACCCACTTATAAGGGCAGTCTTCTGTTCTGTGGGTGGAAATAAGTCATCAACAGTGTCACCACAATGGTCTTGAACTCAAAAATCAACCTGGACCAACTGCAGTTTCCCTATCGGACAAAGATTGGAGTGGTGGATGCAATTATCTGTCTGTTCCACAAGGCTTATTCTCACCAAGACAAAGTTGGCAGCACTGTAAGAATTATGTTTTTTGATTTCTCCTGTGTCTTAAATATCATTCAGCAATCCCAGTTAAAAGGTAAACTCAGAAGTATGCAGGTGGACGAGCCTGAGGTGTCCTGGGTAATGAACTATCTGTTGGGCACACCGCATTTTGTGAGACTTAAAGGCCGTGTTTCTGATATGGATGAGAGCAACCATGGAGCACCAAAAAGAATAGTCCTGACACCTTTTATCTTCACTGTACACCACGACTATAAATATAATAGCAGGTTATGTCGCTTGCAGAAATTCTCAGATGATTCTGCACTTATGGGATGTATTGATAAAGGGAATGAGTAAAAGCATAGGAGTCAGGTGGAGAACCTTACTTCTTGGTGCAGAAAGAATTTTGTGCAACTAAACGTAAGCAAAGCCGAGGAACTGGTTATTGACTTTCATTGCACCAAAGAGACTCTATGTCCGGTCACTGTTTAGAAAGTTGATGTAAAAGGTGGTCTACTTCTACAAATACTTGAGAGTTCTTTGTGGCTATGGACAAAAAGAAAGAAGGGTAAGTAACTGTGTCACTTGTAAACCTTCCCCTTGATGTACCCTTAAAATTCTGCCCCATACAAAAAGAGACAGACATAACCTGTGTGTTTGACAACACTTCGATTTGTCCATTCTAACCTCACCTCACACTGAAATATCTTCCTACTGTATTCTTGTTTGCTTTGTAAGTGTGTTTCTATGGTGTACTCTGTGAGGAGAATGACATAAAACAAAGATGGTTTGAAAAAAAAATAAATCTTAAAACATTTTATCACTTTAGACTGTTGTTTTCTCCTTTCTTTAAATACACTGTAACCCAAACTAAAAAAATATTCTGTACAGTAGCATTAAAATTCATAAACAGCAAGCAAGTCCATCTTACAAATAAATTAGCATTTTCTCTCATCCAACTGTTTCTCTTCTTGAAATTGCCCATTAAATTGTCCTGGTGGATCACGTGATTAGAATATCAAAGTACTTTCTTTTAAACCATCCTTGCCAACTGTGGTTAGATAATAATATTACCAATCAGAAATAATTTATTTGCACATAGATTACAAGGAATTGTATGGGTTATCTTTAAAACCTGCACACTATTTAAAATGCTAATGTTATTTTAAAAAGTAACCAATATGAGAAGTAGATATTAAATATGAATTGATGGCTGTAAGTCACAAGCCTGCCAGTTCAGTCTTCATCACTGACTTCATACACAATTCTGTATATTGCTTTGAACTAAATGCTTAAACCAACTAAATAAATACAATATAAATGAAATAATAAAATATGTATACCTAGAATTGAATTTCCACAGTTTACATGACTAAGTGTACAATTTTATATTGCTGGTTTCAATATACTCCAGTGTTAATGGTTTCACATGCTCTTTATAAAATGCACAAATTAAATAATCCATTACATCTCAAACAGAAAATAACATAAAATGCCATTCTCAGGCCTGATTAATTCAATGTAAGGTCATGAAGGTCTGCAGCCTATCCCGACATCTCTGGTCACAAACAAGAAACAGTCATGTGCCAGTCTATTGCGGGGCCCACTCTCACACATGGCAACACTCCCAGGTCATTTTTGAAAACACTCATCACCTTTTGGGAGGAAAGCCATGGAGGAGGAAATGCATACCCCATACAGACTATGACTAGGAGCAATAATGAAACAAGGCACTACTCACTGCACCATCATGACACTCACTTTGTTAGGAAAGTAACTTGGTAAACTGTTAATTGAAAATGAATTTGCTTGCGCATTCCTGAAACTGATTCATCAGCAAATGGTAAGCTCTATGGCCTAAAGTATGTGAAAACTCATTGCCCACATAGTCGTGTAATCTCCATGAACTAACACTGACAATAGATTCTGTCATATCCAAGAACTCAGTGACTTTAAAGGTGGCCCTGTCATAGGATGCCACCGCTGCCACAATTTCTGCCATGGTCAACTGTAAGTGTAATTATTGTGAAGTAGAAGTGTCTAGGAGCAACAACAGCTCAACCTCAAAATGGCAGGCCACGCAAATTCACAATGCAGGGTTCCTAAATATTGAAGTACATAATACATAAAAATCATCTAGCCTCTATTGCACCACTCACAACAGAGCTACAAACTGCTTCTGGAAGAAATCATCGGCATAAGAACTGCACATCAGGATCTTCATGAAATTGGTTTCCATTTCCATAGCTGAGCACACCTGCCTAAGATCACTATTCACAATGCTAAGCATGGGCTAGAGTGGTCTAAAGCACTCCTCACTCTCTGGCAGTCTGATGGACAAATCAGAGTTAAGTAGATGCCAGGAGAATGCTACCTTCTAGACTGGACATTGCCTACTGTAAACTTTGGTGGAGGAGAGGTAATGGCCTGGGTCTGTTTTTCAGGGATATGGCATGGTCACTTGGTTCCAGTGAGGTGTACATTTAATGCTACAGCCTATAAAGACATTTTAAACAATTCAACACTTCTAACAAGAAGACTGTACAACAGTGCACAAAGCCAGATCCATATAAACATGGAGGAACTTGAGTAGCATGCACAGAACCCTGACTTTGACTTTATTCAGCATCCTTGGGACCGATTAGAATATTGATTGCAAGCAGGTCTTCTCATCCTGCAATAGAACCTGACATTACAAATGCTCTTTTGGCTGACTGACCAGTAATTTCCACAGACACACCCCAAAATCTTGTGGAAAGCCTTCTCAGTAAAGTGGAGGCTGTTATAACTGCAAAGGGAGGCCAGCTCAATATTAATGCCCATGGTTTTAGAAAGGGATGTCCAACAAGTGCAGGGGTTAGATTAAAAAAAAATATTATGTGCGCAACTTTTCATGCAAAAGTCACAATTTCTAAAAAAGAACATGCATATATTTACAACAACACTGACACATCCTTATGCAACATTTCTGAGAAAGTGGGAAATCACAGCACTCTTGATACAGTAGGGAAATTCAGCCAAACCAGCTAAATGACGATAAACATCCATAACACTTCATATCGGGGAGCTGGTATGATAATGAGAGTTGATGTGACAAACATATTAAACCCGAACAGTGATGAATATCAGATACAGATTCAATTTTTATTGTCTTTTAAGAGGGCCAATGCTGTGTATTAGCACTGAAGAACTTACTTGGATTTTCCTCAGTTTATATTGGGTACATTTTGTCACTTCTCAGGATTAGAAACCAATGCAGGTTGTCAACAATTACATAAAGTCAAAACAAAAGTGTGATTTACTCACTGCATACATAAAGCTCTAGCTATCGCGACTTAAAGCCTATTCCTAGCCTAATAGTTTGACACAACATGGTTTGTTTGGTACTACTTGAAGATAAGGAAATGGCCATATACAAAGAGAAAAAGCTTTTAGGGAGTAGCAGGAGTTTTTTGTCCATGGCGATGACTGGCTTATTAGCCATTTTAAAGAGCCATTTTCTTGGAGCTATGTGCTGAATTGCTCCCAGCATTAGAAAGACAGACCTCCTGAAATCAGGCTATTGCTGTCTAGGTTTTAACAATGGTTGGCTTTCTGGTAACAGGCATTTACTAGAGGAAACTCTTTAAGCAGATCAGGAAAATCTCAGCCAAGCTTCAGCTCCATCATGCCTGCTGTGCTGGGAGACATTAACCAACTGATGTGGCTCTACATTCAGTTTCCGTGTTGTTCGATTGTACATACCCACATACAAAGGCAATTTGTAGAAGTGTCCATTTTTCCTAATTTAATTGCCTATACTCATATTGCAAAAAAACACCTAGTGAGAATAAAGCTGCTTTTATTAACATTAAGCAATGACACTCCATTAACACACAAGTGTTAATTTGTGATGCAAAACTAGACTGACAAATGCTGTGGCATTTCATTTATTTTGAGGCAAAGTAACGTTGGAAATGACTTGCTGATGGTGCTATACAAGATGGCTGTCTTGTTGGTAACATAACTGTCTGAACCATCTTGCTTCATATGGACTATAATATTCATTTTAACAGCAATCATGTCATTACATGTGCCAGGTGATACTGAAGACCTGCACAGATGCTGGTGCCTTACATCTTTCCCAGACCCCTGGAGTGCAGACAAGAAGTGCTACAATGCTGTGCATGCTCTTGTGTGCTCAGTTGGGGAGAGCACCATAGGACTCCTCAAATACATGTGACAGTGTTTGGATATGTCAGTTGGGAGGCTGCACTACCAGACAACAAAGTTCTGTAGCATTGAGATTGCACGCACTGTGCTATATAATATGGCACAGCATAATAATTTTCCACCCCCTAAGTTTATTGATGTCTACAGTTGTCTCATCTGCCATATCTGAATGCTCTGTTATAATAAGGCATGTCCAATTATGGATGCCATTCTCAGATTGAAATCAAAGGGTATAGACATGTTTTTCTCATTACTTTTGCATTCACACTCTACCAGTAATGAACAACCTGTACCTTGAGGTTGTTTCTTTTTTATGAATTTTATCTCAAGTATTGTGTGGCTGGTAGAGTCACTGCATTCACTGCAGCAGTAACATGTTGCCACTTAACAAATATGTGCTTGTTGGTGACATGAGCGCTTAGGCTACAAAAAAAGGTTCTTTGTGTACATCTATTTTTAAGATGAGAACTTTAGTCTCTCAATCTTCAAAGGTTTTGCTTTTGGTCTCTTACTGCCATTGTCTCACCTTACAGTTAAATCTGTTCATTATATATGAATGTGGTTAGATTAGCATAGTCTTTTTATGGTTGTTTCAGGTTGGCAACTAGGCAGGGTTCAAAACATTCACATATGCTCATTTACAAGATGATTGTGATTTATAAAGGGAAAATGTGTATATACCAGATTTTTGTTGTGTACATTTTTGACGTATGCATATTTTCTTCTTTCACTAATCTGCAGGTAAAATGAGGTATTCCTTTGAAATCAGTACTACTGCTTTGAATTATTTGTTCTTTTTGGCTGTTTTTATGAAAATTCTTTCAGTTTCCCTCTTTGGTAACACATTGTATCTACAATAAGAAATACTGGTGATGGACTAGTACTGTAAATAAACACATAGACATAGCAAAAAAATATATATCTATATAGTGTATGTTGACATGTTACTAATTGGAGTACACGGTAGCTCTGGACTCACAAAGTGCCTTGAGATATTTGCTATATGTAAGAATGATTTGTTCAAGCTTTTGGCACACCCTAAGCATCTAAAGACCACCTGACATAAACTAGAAAAACAAGTCAGACAAAAGTGATTTGACGCAAGAAAGTTTCAGAAAAAAATGCACTACCAAATTCTAAACTTCTTTTTAATTGGCACAAGAGACTGAATGTGTCAAAACTGGCCACCAAGAAAAAGGAAATGCAGAAGACAGTACATTTGATTAACTTGTTTGCAGCCTAAATTTGTTCTTGAAAAGGATATCCTGAAGGTGTTTGAGACCCTGGTGGAAAATGGTAAAGAAAGGTACAGGGATCCCATTACTCTTCAGTTTCCAGCAGGTAAATGAAGTTTTCTGATATTATCAGGATTTATCAAAACGAATGGCTCATAAATAAAATATGGCAGGGCTGTTGTACCAATAAGTGATGTGATAATTGCTTCAGAATCTGCTGTCTTAAGTAAAGGATAATAAGATTTATATGTAAAGTAGTTTTATTGAACAATGAAGGATAATGCATTTGTAGTAATTTAAGCCTACTTTTCTGTGATTAATGTAAAGAGTACTGTACTGATGAAACCATGCATTCATTTTTTCTGTGCAGTATAGCATACCTGAAGCCAGGTATTTAATAATAGAATTAAATTCATGAGAACAAAGCAGTGCTCAAATATTTTTTCTAATCAGAAAATAATTTTTCACTCATTTACTGTAGATGTGAAAAATAGAAGAACAAAACCACTAAAATTTTACCACATTAAAAACACCATAATGCAATCAACCTTAGTTTTATTTAGCACATTTGCAAACACTATCACAAATCATTTCAATAAAAAAGTAATTACTTTTATTATTATTATTATTATTATTATATAAAAGGGCATCCATCAGCACACTGTAAAAAGATACTGGGCCAGACCAAAGCATTCACAAATATAGCTGTGCCTTCTTCTGAATAACATGAAGTTCTAGGTGAGAGTAAAACAAAACAATGAGCTGCTTTTTGTGGCTTCTCTTGAATAATCTGCACTGTGCCAAAAAATCTCACTCTGAGTGTGGACATATCTAGGCCAAGTTGCCCCAAAGCACTCTCCTTCTCAACTTCACCTCTGTCTTCCTTCCATCATTCCAATTGCCATTAAGCCATTTAATTAAATTGCCTTATACCTGGCAAGAAAACTATTGTCACTGTGTACAATTTAAAGCATATCTGCTGTCAAATGCAATTTAATTATGCCTGACAAACCTTTACAAATGGAAAACAAGAAGCAGCAGGAAAACATTTCTAAAGTTAAAAATACAACACTACAGGCTTTTAAAGCCAACTATCATTTTTGAGTATAATGTAAATTGATATAAATTATTTAAATTAAAATACATTGTACATTTGTATTTTATTGTGAATGATATAAAATAGGAATTTAACAATATCATTGAGTACAGACTAAATAATGACAAACATAATATATAAAGATATTAAAAATGTGTCTTACTGTATATAGATTGTATAAATTCTTTTCTTCACACTCAAATAACCGGTAAGCTTTATAGGCTATCTTACATATATTTACATTTTTACAATGAAATGTGTTCATTTTTTGTCTAACTCTATGACTTAACATGGCTTACTATCAAACATCAACTCTATTACATTTTGTTTTGAATTCTCTTTTGTCTGAGTTGGGTCCTTTAATTATATCCCACTGGTTACAATTAGTTCAGACGCAGATGCAGATGACGATGCATGCTAAAGTGCAGCAGCTACTTCAGTGTCATGTTCATTCAAGGTGAATAATAAAGAAAATGGCAAAAGAAAGCTAAACGTTTAAAGCTATGGAATATTATTAACAACTGGCTCATTTTTCTGAATGTAAAATAAGACGAGAAAGGCTGGCTGGCTAAACAAAAAATTATATCAATTAGATGTAAGACTGACCCATTGATGAAAACCAACTACCACAGAGGTACCCCAGGACTAAACTGGAGAAGCCCTTCTAAAATGTTATTCTCCAGCATTTTGTTTTCCTTTCCTCCATGGCTATCTGACCATAGGATACTCCGTATTTGTTTAAATTGAACACTGATTTTTCTTGCTGTAACCATTAAACCCCTAAATTGGGTTACTTTTGTTATTGTAATTTTTCTTTAACTGCTTGTAAAGCACTTTGACCTACACTCTGTATGAAAATGTACTATAGAATTAGACATTTTTTGTTGGAAATGTGTGACCGCATCTTTTATTTTTAGCCAAGTCAGATACTTTTCTTTCTTTTTTAGTTGTCATTCCTGTTGTAGTCATTCTGGGTTGTGTTTTTCAAAAGCTTTGTAACGCTAAGTACTTTGTTATGTCATAATTAAGATTGTTTGTTAATTAACAAGTGTTTCTGAAACCCTTTGTACCTAAAGTAATACTTGTACGTAAATTAGAACAATCTACAAGACAGCAGGTCATTCAGGCCAACAAAGCTCGCCAGTCAATCTACTTAACTTTTCTAAGATAACATCAAGTCGAGTTTTGAAAATATATAAAGTCCTACTGTCTGCCACACTATTTGGTAGCTTATACCTTTTGTCTCTGGTTCTCTGCATAAAGTTTACCCTTAACAAGTTTCCAATTGTGTCCCCGTGTTCTTGATGAACTCATTTTAAAATACAAGTCTCGATCCTCTGTACTAATTCCCTTCATAATTTAAAACACTTCAATCACATCTTTTAGCTTAAGCTGAAAAGGCTCAGCTCTTTTATTCTTTCCTCATAATTCAACCCCTGTAGCCCAGGTATCAGCCTAGTCGATCTTCTTTGGACCTTTTCTGGTGCTGCTATGTCCTTTTTGTAGCCTGGAGACCAAAACGGCACACAGTACTCAAGATGAGGCCTCACCAGTGCAATATAAAGATTGAGCATATCCTCCTTAGACTTGTACTCCACACATCGTGTTATATAACTTAAAATTCTGTTTGCCTTCTGAAAGGCTTCTGAACACTGTCTGGCATGTAAACCACTCATTATTTTTAATGTCATTCTTTATTATTCTCCCTCAGAAAGACAGAGATTACCTTAAGTAAATGACAAAAAAAACTGACGCTCTTGTACATCGTAATAACGAGAAAAATAATAACAACAACAATAATAATAGGTCAATGTTGAAATATAAATATAAAATTATAATGTTAGAAAATGGGTAGATGGATGAATAAAGTAGGTTATAGATGAGTACAAAAGGAGCTCTTTGTAGCTTTAATACCTGTAGATGGTTTGACTACATAATGTGTTAACTAATAAAATTCGATATGTAATCAGTCATACGCTTAGTACCAGCAAAGACACTGACAGCTGTCCTGAGAAGTGTGCAGCTTACCTGGAAATGCTGTTTGAGGCAGTGTTGTCCAAGATGCCAAGCTGCAGGTCTAAAGGCTCTTTTACAGGCAGACATGAACCCCCTTGGGGCATCTCAGTAATCAACAACTAATAGAGAAATACATGCTCTCCAGGGGGTTATAAAATAACTTTCCCTTTTAATGGTGCAAAGGAATTGGAAAGAGGAAAACACCACAATTTTGCCCACAGTCCCACTCTGCAGCTGCTGACAGCTCTCTACTTCAGTGCTGCCCGTCTGCAGACAAGTGATGCAAATTGTCTGAGGAAGGCTGCTGTGTCCAACTTTGAGCATGCAAGGACCGAATTACATTTGTGCCAAGCATGCAACAATACATGATGTTGTGGCCTCAAATACTGCTATTGAATCTGTGAGCAAGTTGCTTCACCTGCCTGTGCTCCAATTAGAAAATCAAATGGAACCAACTGGGTGTCAAATGTTGTAAATTGCCTTAAATAAAGGTATTAGCCAGATTAATAATAATACTAATAATACAGTACCTTTCGTGACACTAAAATTGGCTTTCACACCATTGCAGGAATACCTGGCATTGCAGGTGCAGTGGATAAAACATTCATTCTTATTCACACTCCCAGCTGCATGAATCCCAACCATATTTATCGAAAAGGGTTCTCAATGTTAAATGTCCAGGTGTGATGAAACTGACCATCAGGGATATTTACAGATCTTGTCCTTGTAACCAAGCAGCCTGGGAGTACTCAGAATGATTATACCTTGTCTAGCTCTGAAGAGTTTCAGATGACAAAGGATGGTGCATTTACTGGTGGCTAGTTAATGGGAGACAGTAGGCATCTTGTTCACAGATACCTGTCAACTCCAGTGATTAATCTCCAAACCGTGGCTGATGAGAGCTAGAATACCACACACAAAAGAATGCACATTGTTGTGGAACACTTCCTTGATCCTTGTGTGTTTTACTACCTCCTATATAAGTTGTTTATACTCCTCTGTGATGAAGTGCTACTTTTTGCTCCAATCACTGCTCGCCATTGTTCTTTTTTGCAAGGAAACTACATCACGTTTTGAGCCCTTCTAGAGATTTTCAACTAATAAGTCAAATTAATTTTACCTATACCTGTAGTTGAAATTCTAATTTATTTTGTGTTTTTTTGTGTCTTAACAAAAAGACTGTTCGTGCACTGTCTGTGCTGCGTTGACATCGTGCACTAGAAGGTGTGAGCTTATTCAGTGTGCGCGAGAACACGCAGGTGGCCAGTTGCTGTGTGCTACAACGATCAACGATCAACGCACATGTACTGTGCAAGGCATGTACGGGGGCCACTGTGAAAAGAAGAGTGTTCATGGCTCAACTTGCAGAGGAACTTCGTCGTCACATCTTACTAGAAAAGGCGATGGAAAAAGAAAAGGAGGATGCAACATTGACAAGCTTCAGTTCCAAGACAGCCGCTTCCCCAGGAAAGTAAACTCAGTCAGTGTCAAGTGCCTTTTCAATGTAATAGAAACCACAGCATAGAGAAAAGTGTGTGCATTGCAACAGGTACACACATCGTAATGTAGGAAAGACGGTTCCTGCAGCACAGAAAAAAAAAGAAAGAGACAAATATATGGAACATTGGGTATAAATTTATGGTACTTGTAAAAGTTAGCTTTTTTATTCTCTCAATCACGATCACGCTCTAACACTCCACCACCCGCCTTTCCTGATCTGATTATAAGTAACAGCAGCAGCATAAATTCACACCCGATCTGACGCTGTTCGTTTTCAAATAATATTGCATTAGTGCAATGATATTTTCTGATTGGTACCATTCAGGTCAAAAAATGATTTCTTCAAAATGTCACATATATTGTCTCTTTCTTTCAAGTGTGTAATAGAAACCACAGCATAGAGAGAAGTGTGCGCATTGCAACAGGTACACATGTCGTGAATATAGGAAGGACGGCCCTTGTGTGTGTGTGAACTGTTAACATTTGAATTTGATGATTGCATATAGTGCTGAACTGACCTCATAAAAGGTCATAAAATGAATAATTCCAAATATTATATATACCTACGTCTCTGTTTTTTTTTTTTAACATCATAAACCATAAGGTGCATACTAATTCTGCGTAAGCAGCAACACTCATTAAAACTGAATAAAAAAAAATAAAGTGACGGTGAGACACGAAGAAGGCAGATTCACCTGCATTTGTGTGTCAGCTTTTATCCCTCCAGATCAGAGAATGTCCAGTTCCATTGCCTCAAAACACCACTCACATCTACAGTTACTCCCAGTTTCAAATAAAAACTATCAGTGTCAGATCCCTAGGGTGGTAGTATGTATCGTGATAGTGACTGAGAGAATAAAAGTGAAAAAAAAACAGTAACTTTTACAAGTACAGTACTATAAATGTACACGGTCTGTTACAGACAGAAAACCCAATGTATGTGTGTACTGTATAATATTAACAATAAGACCAGCTCACTACTGAAAATGGCAAATATAGGAGGCAGTGGGGATTGAATTGGGGACTCTTGATTACAAGTCAGCAAATCTTACAGCTATGCCACGGAAGCTGTTGTATCGTTCTTGTATCTGTTGTGAAAGTGTTTATTTGATCTTTGGAACTTCAGGCTTCACACATTCTATAGTTTATGCCTACATTTTGTAACATTTATTACTAAAATATGAAAAAGTTTCTGTTTTAACAATGTGTTTACACAGATTACTGTAGAAATGGAACATACATGAAATGCATGTGTTCCAGATAACGATCTATTATTTCCACTCTAAAACTCCAGCTCTTCACTCCCAGATAATCAAACAAGGCATGAGCTAGGAGAACTTTGTGAACGTTCTGCAACGTTGGGGGGATAGAATAGCAGGCTGCTTGCTACTTGTCTTAATCAGCACATTTACAGGACAAAAGACGCTGATGGAGAGGTGCGAATGGATTTAAGATGGGCCGGATTTACGAGTTTTCTCCTAGGCTCTGGTAATTCTAGTGTTAATAGATTTTACTATTACTGTTTTCTCTTTTTACATTTGCATCTGGTGTGAAAATATAATATATATCTGACAACTAAAATACATAGGCTGTTTCTGTTATCAACAGTCACATTTTCTGACATGGATGGTGGGGATGAACACAACAAAAAATTATTTTAAAATTTGTTTGTTAAATGTCAAATAACAAAGGGCTTTGGGAAACATTTGTAAAACTCATTTGTTCATTATCAATGCTGTTCATTATTCACTAAGATGTATCATTTTTTGGGAAACACACCCCTGGTGTGTATTTTAGAGGTGTTTGCTTTTTGCTATAATGTAATATTATTATTTAATTAATTTATTTATTATTGAGCCTCTGTAAAAAGCCAGATTTCACTCTGGGGTCAATTAAAGTGTTATCTATATATCTACTGTATGTAGCTGTCTGAATTCGATATTGGGGCAAATTACTAAGAATTAAATGAAAAAACCTGATGAATTAAATGGTCTGTTTTGTCAAACTTCTAATGTGTTCCAATATTCTTATAATACACACTAAATTAAATAAATATAAACATTTTTAAAAGAATAGACTATTCAGCCCATCTCAGATTTTTAATTCCAGTCAACCTAATACAAAGAATAATATGGAGACCAAAATGTACATAAGATGTTGCATGTGTCCTTCTATTATAATTGAATTTTACTGGCTAAGAATGATCTTTCTTTGGTATTCTGTTAGTTTTTAAGTCGTCTTTCTATGATTGTGAAGAATCCAACAGGGCTGCAAAAACTTAATTCCCTTCTGATTAGGGAACGGCTATTGAAACCAATATGAAGCATGATGTGGTAGTACAATTAGTAGTATTAGTCAAGTATAGTGAAATTGCTTCCACGTCCAATCAACATGCAACACGTCACCACTGCTCTGTGTCATAATTAGCAAATAATAAGAGTCAGACATCTACCACCTTAGCTTATGTAATGTCAAATACACAAAATGTCATAACAGCCATGTGTAAGATGTGCTGTAGACCATTACAATTAATCAATATTAAGATATTCAGACAATGATTTATATTTAGCCTTACTAACTCAAACATTTTCACAAATTTGTCATTCACTGTTATATAATTTACAAAATCAAAAAAGTTTTATACACTTTAATTTCTTATTTCCCTACCTTTGTTCCATTTCTGCACTTATCCTAATGTTTTCCTTTTTTTGGTATAATAAGCATCTCCTGAGGCACTTATTAAAAAAACTAAAATAAAATTACATGCTTCACTGCTTTGGCATAATGCTTGCCCATAAAACATCTTGCAGGACTCATGGTTAAACTATTGCCTGGTCCTAACAACACCCCATCCCATTTATTTTCCTTAATAGGAAAATGGAAGACTCTCACACGCGCTGCCGGCAGCCATCATTTATCACAATGCAAATCTCTAGCGATGCTCATGTTAAGAAAGAAGTCTGTTCCTCCTTCTTCCTGGGCCACCGGATATGTTTAGAAAAACTTTTTTAATGTGTAACCATTGGGGTTGGAGTCAGATTAAGCATTCAAATTATTTTTTAAGGTAGTTCAGCTGGGGCAAGGAAGAAAGCACCACATCAGGGTTACTAGTTATAAAGCTTTGTGTGTATTCGAGCATGAAAATATGGCTGGGATGGCGACCTCGCCGGGATGCCCACCAGGACCAGAGGAGGGCTTGCGCCTTCCCCAGACCATGTGGGGGCAACCGCCCCGGTACCTTTGGGGGCCATGGGTACAGAGCTTTGAAAGCCAACCCTATAGGGGTCCGTGGTCACCACCAGGGGGTGCCCCTATGCCTTTGGAGCCCTGGACTCAGCACTTCCGCCACACCCGGAAGTGCTGGGGGGGAAGAAGAGCAGGGACACCTGGAGCACTTCCGGGGATGCAGCTGGCACTTCCGCCACACTGGTGTGTGTCGGTGGAAGATTGCTGGGACACACCTGGAGCACATCCGGGGGATTATAAAAGGAGCCGCCTCCCTTCATATGGAGGCTAGAGTCGGGTGGAAGACGGACGAGGTCTGGGAGGAGATCAGGAGGGGGCCTGAAGAGTGAACGCATTATTGTGTTCTGGACAGGACTTTGGGGACTTGGGGACTGTGAGCACTTGTAAATATGGCAAATAAACGTGTGTTGGGTGATGTCAACCTGTCCGCCTGTCTGTGTCCGGGCCGGCTACCACAGCGTATACCAAAGAAAAAGATTTATAAAACATGGCATACACACATTTCTAAGCAATTTATCCTTTGTAAATCAGAACCATCTTGTAAATACATATGTGTAACATGAATGTGCCTCGCACCCTGTACGATTGCTACTCCAAAATAACCATATATGGACTATGCTAATCAACCTCATACATATGTAGTCATAATGCTGTAGAACTTCATTGTCTGGTAGAGCAGCCTCTTTCGTGATGCATTGTGTCCTATGCTGAGCACGCAAGAGCAATGCATGGCATTGTAGCGCCTCTCCTCTGCATTCTGAAGGTCAAGGTAAGGCATATGGTGCCAATGTCTAAACGTATAGCTGCTGCTCCTTGGTACATGTAATAACATAATTACTGTTACAATGGATAGAATAGGCCGTATGAAAACTGAAAGTTTAGCCAGATACATTACAGACAACCCAGCCTCCAAGTACAGCACATACACATCATGATTGCCAAACATGCTTTGCCTCAAAAAAATTAATTATATGTTGATCCAGGCCACCGAGCCACCACGTTAGTCAGTCTCATTTTGCTGTCACTTGTGTGACTTGTGTATTAATGGAAGGTAACTACTTGCAGCTTCATTCTCACTAGAAGCCCTTATTCTAATACTACTGCAATAAAGTGCTCCAATTATGTTGGGAAAACTGGACACTTCTATAAATGCTGTGTATGTCTTCCCACACCAGTAGGCTAATGGCTTCCAGCACAGGGGGCATGACAAAATGAAGCTTCACTGAGATTTTCTTGAACTTGTAACCAATTCCGTGAGAAGTGACAACAAGTGGTCTAAACTGAAGAATAACCAAAAAAGTTTTTTTATTGCAAATACACAGTATTGGCCCTATTAAAAGGGAACTAAAATACAGTCTGTATATCATAGTTGTCACTTTTGAGGCTTAATATGTTTGTCACATCAATGCACTTTATAATAACTGCTTGGCGATGTGAATTATTATACACATATGAGTCACCATTTAGCTGGTTTGACTGCATTTCCCCAGTTGATCATGTGTGTCATTTCCCAGTTTCTCTGAAGTGTTGCGTATGCATGTGTCAGAGGTGTCATAAATATATGCATGTTCTCCATCAAGTTTTCTCTTATAAATCCTGACTTTTTCACAGAAGGTTCCATATGCACATTTTGGGCCTCTTTTTATACATACACAACTTTTATGAATCTGAACCCAGATGTTTATCTAAGTCTATTTTCTTCACACAAAGAACCTCAGACACATGAAATAAAATACCAGGTAGTGGTAGACAGAAGGACTTCAATGATCTTTAAATCTTAACTTAATGTTATTTTGGAAAATGTAGGTGAATAGCATTTAAGCTTTTTAGGCTGTTGGGCTGAATGGCCTGTTAACCCAGCCACAGGGGGATGTACAAACCAGTGTGTTTCTTCTTGGCGGTCCCAAGCCCAGATAAATGGGGAGGGTTATGTCAGGAAGGGCATCTGGTGTAAAATTTTGCCAAATCAATATGCGGACAACAATACAAATTTCCATACCGGATCAGTCGAGCCCTGGGTTAACAATGACCGCACCAGTACTGTTAGCCAACAGGGTGCTGGCGGAAATTGGGCTAATGTTGGCCGAAGGAGAAGAGGAGGGGGAAGATGTGTCTGGAGGCAGGAGGAGAGAAGGAAAGTAAAGAGAGTGGAACTGAGGGTAGGAACTTTGAATGTTGGCAGTATGACTGGTAAGGGGAGAGAGTTAGCAGATATGATGGAGAGAAGGAAGGTTGATATATTGTGCGTGCAAGAGACTAAATGGAAGGGGAGTAAGGCCAGGTGGATTGGAGGTGGATTCAAATTGTTCTATCATGGTGTGGATGGGAGGAGAAATGGGGTAGGAGTTATTCTGAAGGAGCAGTATGTCAAGAGTATTTTGGAGGTGAAAAGAGTTTGGAGATGTGATGATGAATGTTGTTAGTGCATATGCACTGCAAGTTCGGTGTGCAATGGGTGAGAAAGATGATTTTTAGAGTGAGTTGGATGAAATGATGAACAGTGTACCCAAGGGACAGAAAGTGGTGATTGGAGCGGATTTCAATGGGTATGTTGGTGAAGGGGACAGTGGAGATGATGGGTAGGTATGGTGTCAAGGAGAGGAATGAAGAAGGTCAGAGGATGGTGGATTTTGCCAAAAGGATGGACATGGCTGTGGTGAATACGTATTTTAAGAAGAGGGAGGAACATAGGGTTATGTACAAAAGTGGAGGAAGATAACACAGGTAGATTACATCCTATGCAGAAGAGTTGATCTGAAGGAGATTTAAGACTGCAAAGTGGTGGCACGGGAAAGTGTAGTTAAGCAGCATAGGATGGTGGTCTGTAGGATGATGTTGGAGATCAAGAAAAGGAAGAGAGTGAGGGCAGAGCCAAGGATCAAATGGTGGAAGTTGAAAAAGGAAGACTGCAAGGTTGAGTTTAGGGAGGAGATGAGACAGGCACTGGAGGGCAGTGAAGAGTTACCAGACAGCTGGGAAACTACAGCAGATGTAGTAAGGGTGACAGCAAGAAGGGTGCTTGGCGTGACATCTGGAAAGAGGAAGGAGGAAAAGGAAACCTGGTGGTGGAATGAGGAAATACAGGAGAGTATACAGAGGAAGAGGATGGCAAAGAAGAAGTGGGATAGTCAGAGAGATGCAGAAAGTAGACAAGAGTACAAGGAGATAAGGTGCAAGGTGAAGAGAGAGGTGGCAAAGGCTAAAGAAAAGGGGTATGATGAGTTGTATGAGAGGTTGGACACTAATGAGGGAGAAAAGGACTTGTACCAATTGGCTAGACAGAGGAACCGAGCTGGGAAAGATGTGCAGCAGGTTAGGGTAATAAAGGAAAAAGATGGAAACGTACTCACAAGCAGGGAGAGTGTGTTGAGCAGATGGAAAGAGTACTTTGAGAGGCTGATGAATGATGAGAACGAGAGAGAGAAGAGGTTAGATTATGTGGAGATAGTGAATCAGGAAGTGCAACAGATTAGCAAGGAGGAAGTAAGGACAGCTATGAAGAGGATGAAAATGGAAAGGCCGTTGGTCCAGATGACATACCTATGGAAGCATGGAGGTGTTTAGGAGAGATGGCAGTGGAGTTTTTAACCAGATTGTTTAATGGAATCTTGGAAAGTGAGAGGATGCCTGAGGAGTGGAGAAGTGT
Source organism: Polypterus senegalus (assembly GCF_016835505.1). NCBI lineage: Eukaryota > Metazoa > Chordata > Cladistia > Polypteriformes > Polypteridae > Polypterus > Polypterus senegalus. Next base: position 93,801,361 of record NC_053161.1, read on the forward strand.
ACTGGTGCCGATATTTAAGAATAAGGGGGATGTGCAGGACTGCAGTAACTACAGGGGAATAAAATTGATGAGCCACAGCATGAAGTTATGGGAAAGAGTAGTGGAAGCTAGGTTAAGAAGTGAGATGATGATTAGTGAGCAGCAGTATGGTTTCATGCCAAGAAAGAGCACCACAGATGCAATGTATGTTCTGAATATGTTGTTGGAGAAGTTTAGAGAAGGCCAGAAGGAGTTGCATTGCGTCTTTGTGGACCTGGAGAAAGCATATGACAGGGTGCCTTGAGAGGAGCTGTTGAATTGTATGAGGAAGTCGGGAGTGGCAGTGAAGTACGTAAGAGTTGTACAGGATATGTACGAGGTAAGTGTGACAGATATATTCAACGTGGAGATGGGATTACATCAGGGATCAGCTCTGAGCCCTTTCTTATTTGCAATAGTGATGGACAGGTTGACAGACGAGGTTAAACAGGAGTCCCTGTGGACTATGATGTTTGCTGATGACATTGTGATCTGTAGCGAGAGTAGGGAGCATGTTGAGGAGACCCTGGAGAGGTGGAAATATGCTCTAGAGAGGAGGGGAATGAAGGTCAGTAGGAACAAGACAAGAATACATGTGTGTAAATGAGAAGGAGGTCAGTGGAATGGTGAGGATGCAGGGAGTAGAGTTGGTGAAGGTGGATGAGTTTAAATACTTGGGATCAACAGTACAGAGTAATGGGGATTGTGGAAGAGAGGTGAAAAAGAGAGTGCAGGCAGGGTGGAATGGGTGGAGAAGAGTGTCAGGAGTGATTTGTGACAGACGGATATCAGCAAGAGTGAAAGAGAAGGACTACAGGACAGTAGTGAGACCAGCTATGTTATATGGGTTGGAGACAGTGGCACTGACCAGAAAGCAGGAGATAGAGCTGGAGGTAGCAGAGATAAAGATGCTAAGATTTGCATTGGGTGTGACAAGGATAGCATTAGAAATGAGCACATTAGAAAGTCAGCTCAAGATGGATGGTTGGGAGACAAAGTAAGAGAGGTGAGATTGCGTTGGCTTGGACATGTGCAGAGGAGAGAGGCTGGATATATTGGGAGAAGGATGCTAAGGATAAAGCTGCCAGGGAAGAGGAAAAGAGGAAGGCCTAAGAGGAGGTTTATGGATGTGGTGAGAGAGGACATGCAGGTGATGGGTGTAATAGAGCAAGATGCAGAGGACAGAAAGATATGGAAGAAGATGATCCGCTGTGGCAACCCCTAACGGGAGCAGCCGAATGAAGAAGAAGGGCTGAGTGGCCTGTTCACATCAAAACTGGTCTTATTTTTTTATTTTCATCTAGGATTTGTTATATTTTTTTTCAAATTTTTATTTCTGACATTAAGTGCAATCATGTTAATGTCTGCTCTTTCCCACCGTACAACCTGTATGGTATGATCACTTGATCCTCATATCTCAATAGCCTCTGTATTTTGAATGCAGTCTGGGAATATTACAGATGTCATGTCAACAGAAACATTTGTTTCTTTTTGGTACTTTGACAAACCAAAATAAAAACATCCTCAATTAATTATGTCAGTGAATTCATGTTTTGTGATCCACAATTACATCTTTTTCCATATATATTTGGAAAATTAAAGTCAGCCATTAAAATACCATCAACTTACAAGTTGTTTGTTTATCATTGTATCTGATCTGAATGTCAGTATACAGTTTGGGTGAGTGTTTAAGAGTGGGTTTCCAATTTTCTGTTTTTTTCCCAATTTTTTAAATTAAAATTTATTTGTTTAGCATTTAGTTGGGCCATTTTCTTAGTGCTCTATAATTTATATTTATTAGTTTTGTGCACTTTTTAAGTTATTCTGTGATCTTCAGTTCAGCAATAGAATGTTTTTAATGGATATTCGATGTCAACAGGCATTTAACAATATGTATAAATTATGATAAAAGCAGATCATGAAGCAGGATTTAACTAGATACAGTGAAAATGTGAAATAAAAGACATTGATTGCATCTTGACAAGATACACTTTGTGTCTCAGCAATTATGAAAATACTTATTTTAAAAAGCCCCAAGTTAATTTTTTTGCTGTCATTACTTAAAGGTGGATTATATACATTTTGTAGGAAATGTTTCACTTTGACAGTTATACTTTTGTAGTAAGTAAAATAATGTATATTATATAAAGTATATATACTGCATTTTCAAACTTGAAATTTTATTGAGTTGAAAATCTTTTCAGACATGCTGTCTTAATTTAATTAGTTACCTTTATTATCACGGTTTCATTTAAAAATATTAAAGGTGTGGAAAGACTTTAAACAATACAGTAATTATTTACAAATGCATATTTTCATTATCTGACATATCACTTACTTCTACGAGCAGAAAGTAAAGTCAAACAGTCAAACAAAGGACATTGTAACTTCAGAGTTGTGTTCCGGAATGTCTCCCTTATTTTGTAAAACAGCTGCATTAACACATATTGAGTATTTCTTTTCCAATTCCAGATAGACATTGACAAGTGTAGAGTGATGCCTGATTCTTAGAGCTTACTGTAAATCATGATCAAGCAATTCAGGAAAGGCAAACATACTAAACTGAAAGCTGAGGGAGGTGAATCCATTTAGGAATAACTCCAAGGAGAGTGAAAAGGTGAAGACACCAACTGAGAGATAACCATAGCTTGCTGCATGTGAGGAAATCATTTCTTCTGGGACTTCTCACTGAACATGTTGAATTTCAGCACTCTTTTATTAAAATCTTGCATATTATGTGCACTTGTGTATAATGCACATGCTGATTTATCCCAAAATTTTCAGGTAAAAGAAGAAATTCATATATAATGCACACCCTTAACTATTCAAGAATTTATTAAAATTGCAGTGATTTTTAAGACATATTTAAAGTATTAACAATTAATTTTTTATTTAAATTAAGTAAAGAGGTACATTACATTTTTAACAGTACTTTGTAGAAGATCAGCCTGGCTACACAGACAGACACTGAGACACAACAATGTCCAAAAGCACACACTTTTTATTTGCATTTCTTTTGCACGTACAACACAGTGCACCACCAACCAGCCACAATGCTCAGTCCTGTCCTTTTCTTTTCTTATCTGGCTGCCTCCATTCCTCTCTCACAAGCTCTTTCCACTGCCTCCCGACTCCGGTCCCCGAGTGGAGTGAAGCGGCCTCTTTTATACCATGCGCAGAAGTGCTCCAGGTGCTCCTTGATCAAGTTTCGCCAGCACTTCCGGGTGTGGCGGAAGTGCTGCAGACCACGGCTCCGGAACTGCCCAGACGCCCTCTGGTGGTGGCCTCGGCTTACGCTGCATAACAGGAAGCCAATGACACAACCCAGTCCGGGAGTGGGGACCCAAGGTGTAGAGACTGTCAATGTCGTTGGTGCAATGAAAGGCATTTTCAGGAACAGATGATGGTATCTCCCATCCATCTATCGGCTTCAAAGGTATGCCTGGCCATGTTCCAAGGCTTTATAATCTTTCTTCATGTGCAGTATCCCCCCTTAGGTGAACATGTCCTTCCAAACAAGGCAACAGTACTTAAACGAGGATACAGTTCCATGCTGACTTAACAGATAGAAAATGTACACGGCATCTCTCAGTCTGACTGCACGCTTTCCATTTGTTCCAATCTGTCTTATGTCATACTGTTTGAAATGCAGTTCTATGTGAGCCTCTATGCTTAATCTGGCTATATGTCAGCTGTGCATGTGAGCAGAAAAAAAAGATTTTATAAAACAGATTTGCAAAGAGCACAGACACATATTAAACTTATGCTTACACCCATCATGAACTGCTGTATCCTGCCTTGTGCCTGCTGATATGGAATCTTATCAACCTTGAATTTGATTAGTCAGGTTTGATGACTGATGGATGGGTAAAGCCCTTTACCCTTGGTATTAGATTTACTTAGAATATGGCAACAACTTGAAGGCTGCCTGTCAGAAGATAACTGTGAGGATGCTTCTATGTTGCTTAAAACTCTCATCCCAAAATTAGGTTTGCTATGAATGATTTAACACGGGGTTGTGCACAAACATGTAGTGTGGAATTTGAAGAGGCAGTGTCCATCTGGGACACTCCAGTGCTATGGTATCCTCACTTTTAGGATGAAAACCAGGGGGGCTGCCCTCTCGTGTCTCAGGGGAGGTACTGCTGGTGATATGTCCACTCCCCCAATCCTCTCCTCAAAAGAGCGTCTATCACAACTTATTATAACAAGTAGATAAGTACCTATTAGGTAACTTTTTTAATTTGCAAGATTTTATTTTAAATTTCGTGAATTTGTTCACAAAATCTACCTATAGGTAATAACAATTATTACCCAATCAAAAATACGTAACTCTAAATATAGGTATACCTAACTGAAGGAACAGTCGTTGTCACTGTTACTAGTGAGAAGCTCATCTACTGATGTCGAGTCAATGCTATTGTCATTGATACCGTCATAAAAAATATCGATATTTTTATCTTCATCTGATGGCACAACATTTTAAAATAAAGAATAAAGAACATTTGAGGAAATCATGTTGAATTATTGATGCATGTAATTAATTTCAAGCCACAAGTTTCCATTCAGCCAGCTTGGAGAGAGTGTTGGTTGACACATACAAATAGTGAATGATCCTCCTTTGTAGAAGACACAACCAACATAGAAAGTTGTTTCCTTAGAACCTGGGGATGTTTTGCCCAAACACATTTTAATCAGTCAATAATTACTGCTTCAACCATCCATTGTTTAAAATGAACATGAATTTGTACACCACTTGGAAATTTTATTCCTTTGAGTAGAGTTTTTCTCTTAAAAATTATGAAAGGCGGCAAGTTTCTTCCATCTGCAATACATGCTAACATAACATTAAACTGAGACTTTTCATGTCCAGTCTGATCTGCGTTCCAATCTGTGCAAGATCATACATGTATTGTTTTATTAATTTAGTAATGTACTTTTGGAACTCTATGAGCCTTGTTTTGGAAGATGTTATGTGAAAGTAGTTCTTCTACAAACTGAAACACCATGCCACTTCACTCCAAAAAGATGCTTTAAAATTTGTTGTCATTACAAAAGATTTTATAAGTTGCAAAGCTTTAAGTCTGATTTCAATGCATGAAACACCAATTCCCTGTAGCCTCATATTTGTTACGCAGTCCATTCATTCTTTTTCTAGGTCTGGAAAACTTTTTGGGGACCCAGAATTTGCTTTTTTTCAGTAAGCAAAGCCTCTTTGCTTGTGCGCCATAATCACATTTTTGACTCAGGAATACAAAAATGGCAACTTGCTGTCTGATTGCTATTAGTTTCTGCATATTTTATTACTAAAAGCTTTTCTGCTGCAGTTTAGCTTCTCCTTGATTTCATTTTAACGGCTAAAATGATTACCTACTAAAGGAACACTACAGCTACCTACCTACTACTATCAAGTGCTATCACGTTCATTGATCAAGTCAAAATGAACTACTATAATGCAGTATAATGTGCATGAGAACTGAGCAGTTAGAAAAAGATGAGCGCTAACGTCTGAAGTGAGAGGGGAGAACTGTAACACAGCCCCACCCTACAGTGAAGCGGTACCACAGAAGTGCATTATAAACATAATGAATTCAAGTATCTATATTTGTACTGTGCAGGCTTATTGAAAATACCTAAGTAAATTTATGTCTCGTGTATAATGTGCACCCTAATGTTTAGCAAACGAAAATTGCACACATTATACATGGGATTTTACAGTAAAAGCATTCTGCATACACTGTATATCTGTAAGTTTAATGTGACCAGAAAAAGAGCACAAGCTACAACACACAGCATGATGTGGCACAAATAACAAAGAGATGATTGTTATATGTTCTAGGATATACTGTATATCTGTCTAATTTTTGAACAATATTTATTTAACCTGAAAGAGTTTTGTGCCATTTAGAATATAAACCAGGGCTGGTCAAAACCATCCAAGGGCATGAGCATATACTTCATTTAGAGATGGCATGTAAACTAACTATATACTGTATGTGATTCAAAGCAGCATCACTGACAGCAGTGTTTTGGAAGCATGAAAGTGGAAAATATAAATACTCACACACAATTGGCTTTGCCTCTTTCGCTTGGGTATCTAAATCAACAAACTGCTTCTTACTAGATGGAAGATAAAATGTACAGTAAGCAATTTATCTGGGTGAGGTAAATCTTCAGATCTAAGGCTACCACATCCTCACAATGCAGTCAATGTGGCGAGCAATTCCTTGATGTCAGAAAATGATGTGTTACATGTTCTTCTGCATATATTGTGAACTGAAATGATACTGTATTATTGGGCAGAACACTGGCACAGCTGTATGTTCATCTGAAGGTTTCAAAATCAATATTCTTTGGTTTCTTTAAAATGGACTGTTGCCTTGTCTAGGCGATGCCTTGTGTCTCATATTGCCGGACTAGGCTGTGTCTCAGACTGGGATTAAATAGATTTCAGGATATATTGTGATGTCCCGTTGAATAAAACACACTCAGGAGCCGCTTGTCCAGGGGAGTCTTCCAACTGCTGATTGGCTTTTTATTGTATATGCCACGATATAAATGGAGCCCTACCACCGCCCGTTGTCTGGGTCACTCCAAAATAACAAAGATAGATAGATAGATACTAACTCGCCTTCGTCCTATCTACGTCTTGCCTGCTCATTTAACTGTCTGCTCCCTTCACCACTTGATGCTGTCTTCCTTTCACTCCAGCAACAACTACCACTTCTGACCAGCCCCTCCCCTCTTCTCCACGCACCGTTAATTAACCCTGATCCCTGCCATTCAGCTCTCTCTCTTTCTCTAGGGAGGTGCCCCAAGCCCTTACAAAAAGTGTTCCTCCAAGACTCGACGCCAACACTGCTTCCACTCCCTACAGCCAATGCAGTGGCAAGACATGTCACAATATGTAATGTTGCACCAAAGATTTGTTGGCTGCCACATTCTGCACATTGTTATTCTAAATGATAATTTAATTTTGACATATGCAGCTTTATTGTTGCTTCAATGAAAGTAGTACTGTGTGAACCAGCAGCAAAAATGTGCTTGAGCACAAGGTAGGAAACAACCCTGGACACAGTCTTAGAAATGATCATCTAAAACTTGTGTTGTTGTGATCTCTTAAACAAAGTAGAAAAACACATTTAGTCATATACTGTCTCAGATGATTATTGGGTGAATGAGAGAGAGAGAAGGGTAGCACTGGGCATGTAAATGTTTAATTTAAGTTGGTGAGTATTAGTATGAATATTAAAGGTATTTCTTTAAAGTTCTTGCTTCAATGACATCTAATAGAAGTTCACATTAATTTGTTGCATAGAGATAGTCCTATTCATATTTTTTTGGCACATACAGTATTTATATTGCATTTATCAACAATATGCTGTATAAAAATCTCTTTGAACTGTTAAATGCCTCCAGTCAATTGCTATACAGTCAATTGATTGTTTAATAAATATAAGTGACAAAGACACTTGACATGTATGAAGTGTTTTTACTGACACTCCATAACTAATGTGACCCTCCAAGAACTCCACTCCTTACGACTTCTCTCTCTCTCTCTCTCTCTGATATAGCTTCGGAGTTTCTTACCACACACACACACACAAATACACACAATCTAAGGTTCATACCCAAACCAATTTAATACAATTAAAGGTCACAGTTAGATTTTAGTAATAGGTGTTCCAATGAGAAATGTAATCCAGACTAGTAGTGAGTTCGTCACCAGGCCCACTCATGTACAAGCCAATTCAATGATACAAATTAACCCTAACAAATCAGAGATTTGGGGAGAGAACTGGAAAACCTGGAATAAAAGCCTTCTAAATTCTGTGAAAATGAAAACTCTATAACGTCACCTGTACACAAGACACTGATGGAACTAAATCAGTAAGGCAGCAATGCTAAACTCCACATTATGCCACTCACACAAACACACAATGTAATCTGGAATTAGGGCAGCTCTTAAACAATAACACATTTTTTGATATCCTGTCACGCAAGTGCGACTGGTGATCATCTCCCTGAATCAACTAAAGTAAGCGATGCCACTCTGGGGAGGGGTTGCTAACAGCATCTTCTCTTTCACCCATGGCCCAAAGAACACAACCAATGAGAGTACCCACCCTTGGCCATCTTGCACAGAACTGGGCCCAGCCCCTTCCAGTTGAGATGCCATAAAACCAGATGGCCCTGCCATATTTATCATTTGATATTCTTTACATTTTGTGTTTTATATTTAACAGCAACTTCTCCTATCATTTGATAAATAAGCAGTATGTGATTGAGTACTAAGGGTGCAGCCTTACTAGATACCAATTTTTATTGTTACAAAAATGATAAAAGAAAATCATTTAAAGTTGGTTTAAAAGCTGAATGATGAATGAATATCCATACATTTGATCACAAACATATGTGAACTTCTTTAGGACATAATGCATGAATGCAGTGTTAACTCATCACATACTGCAAAAAATGGCTAATGGACAGACATATATTCCAGATACCTTTTTTTGTCTGGTATTGTACATTTATCCATTATCAAACCAATTTAATCCATTCATAATAGTGTTTTATTTAAATACTGCAGGTGACTGCACATTTATGTCATGTATGTAATAATTTGAAAATTACAAACATATACATCTAAAGCAGGTTAGACATTTATTTTGGTTAGAGTAAGTCCTGCAGCTCTCCTCTGAGAAGAAAGTTATATTATGTAGTAAACTAAAACAAAAATTAAAGATTTTTGTAGGCTGATTTATAGGTGATCGTTTAGTGGGGGTGAATTGTACGTTTGTAAACCATTGGCAAAACATAATATTTGAAATTAGTAGGATATTTTTGATTGTTAAATCTGCTCTGATGTGAGTGATTGTAACTATCTGTAGATATATGCAGATAGTGCTTTGCTGTCTATCTAGATTTGTAGTTGCTGTTGTGTAAAGCAGGATCAAGCACAGGTCAAACGCATGCCGAAAGAAATCTCTCAATCCAAAAGTTTGTTTTAAAAGATTTAGTGAAAATTCAAAGTAAACAGTCCACACAAGAATAAATAAAAAAGTTAGTAACACATGTAGAGTAAAAAATGTAGCTTCTCTAAACTTAGCTTTTCTTGTCAAACTTTAGTTGTTTCTATACTTAAAGATGCTTTACTTTGTCTTCAGTACACTCTAAATGTACAGCACTGCACATTCAATAGAGCACGTTATCTTTCATGCTACTGGGCACGTAAGGCACGGTTTAAATCCATGTAACCTCCATGCCTTACACTCGGCAAGGCAGATCACTAACTGAGGCTAATCCATAGTCAGAGAGGCTAGAAATACTGTAGTTTGAATATACCAATTAAATTAAACTTCTGGGGGTTGTAAGAACCTCCCATAGACTATGCACTAATAACTAGCAAATGGCTCTTACAAGAATTGTTTCCCACTTTACTCTTTGTGCTGCCAGTGTAAGAAATGCAGAGCTCTTTAAAAGTTAGACTTTCTTGTGCTTTGTATGTACAGTATTTCATTTAGTGTTGATTTTCTCATTATATTTGTATAACCTCTTGCCTCTGAAATGTACAATATGGGTACCTAAAAGGGATAGATTTCTGTTATAAATATACATGATTTGTGTGCTTCTGAAAATGTTATGAATGTATTAAAATATATAATTACATTATAAATTTGCTTTCCGCCTGCTGGACCCTTCTCATCTGAAGCGATTTACATTTTATCAGTGTTCTACGTCTGGATTATGTATGGCTTACTACTACAATAAGGCTGAAACCTGTTTATGTATTCCCATAGCGCAGATGTACACCTGCACATGATCTCACCCGAAGATAAACAGAGCATAAGGGAGGAATCAAAGAGGGACAATTCAAAAATATATAAGACACAATTATGCATACTCATTTATAGTAATCAGCCTAATATAAAACTAAACTGGTTATATACTGTATATATATATATATATATATATATATATATATATATATATATATATATATATAGTGGAAAGCATACCTCTGGACACAGACAGACAGACACCAGAATGTCCAAAACTCACTTCTTTATTTCTCCTCAGCACCATAATGCCTTCATCCAACAACTCTTTTCCTTTCCCTCTTTCTCTTTCTCTTCTACTTCTTCTGACCTCCACTCCCCTCCTCACAAGCTCTGTCTCCATCCTCCCAACTCTGGCTCATCTACCGGAGGAATGCAGCCCCTTTTATAATGACCCGGATGGGCTCCAGGTGTTCCAACTGATAACGCTTCCTGGTGTTCAGGAGAGCACTTGGAAGCAGTCCAGGTGCCCCTGGGATTTCTTCTGGCAGCACTTTCTGGTGTGGCGGAAGTGCTGCCATCCAGGGTTTCATAACCGACCAGGCACTCCCTGGCGGTGGCCACGTCCTCCCGTAGGGATGAGTGTCCCAGCTCCGTTCCAGTGGCCCATAAGAAGACCCAGGCGGCTGCCCTCTTGGGGACCGTCCAGGCGTCCTGGCTGGGTAGGGTCCCAAGCCATCTGGGACAATATATATACTGTATATATAAATTGTGGCGGACGGCCGGAGCCCTTATTAGCCGACACACCCCAAGTATGGAAGGACCGGGGAGGAGAATGTTTTCAAGACCGTTTCTTCCCTGGACCAGCAGAGGACAGCCTCCTTGGCTTACAGCGGGGTGCCACATGTTATGAGCATTGAAGTTCAACCCTGCTGTGGCTCATGGCCACCACCAGGGGGTACCTGGACGTTTTCAGGGCCCTACTTGTCAGCACTTCTGCCACACCTACTTGTTGGGCACCTGGACTCCTTCCGGGTGCTCTATAAAAGGAGCCAGTCACCAGCACTCAATCGCCTGTGTTGGGAGGAAGTGGATGAAGCTCTTGAGGAGGATTGGAGGTGGAAGGACAGGCAGAAAAAGAGACTGTGTTGTGCTCTGTAAGCCTTGTGTGCTGTGAAGGCAACTATAAATAAACCGTGTGCTGTGTGGACTAAAACCTGCCTGTCTGTGTCTTGGTTAGGGTGGCTATACGCACCCAGGCATCACAATAAATATATAGTGAAAATAAAGCATCTTGACACAGAAAAAAGGTTTTGGGCAGCAACCTGTATACTTGAATCAGGCTGCAAATTTGAAGAAATAGTAGTACAGTACTGTACAGAATGAGTTTAAAACAGAACTAAGCACTGATGAAGGTTGTCTTGCTTTTAAAGTGCCGTCTTTGAGGCCAGAATGGGAAGTAGGGCCGGAAGTGGTGTCTACGGGACCAGAACTGAAAGTGACAGAACGGGAAGTGGCATCATTGGACACAGGCATAATTTTCCATGTTTGGTCTACAGGGATAACAGAGAAAGGGGTGCTGCATCCACCACCCCCTGGCCTAGTGTGGAATTACCTTCTTTTGCTCCTTCTACCTGCCCCCCGCGTGACCATATATATATATATATAGTGGGCAGGGGGGCTGAATGGACCCCAAGAAGACACGGACGCTCCTAAAAAAACCTTTCTTAAAAATGCTGATCGACTGCCTTCACATTGCTCCCTTACTTGCTGGGCTGCTCTGTCGCGTGATGTGTTTCTTGCGTGTCAGTATGCATACTTAAAAGCCTGAACAGCACCGTCCTTTTGGCTAATTGCTTTGTTTCTCTCTCCCCCAGACATCCTCTGCTGCTGTTGCGGGCCCCGTTCCTGTTGTGATCCCCTATGATGTTTGCCTATTCTTTTAAACGAGAACTAACTGCATACTGAGCTTATTTTACTTCTGAAAGAGACATGTTTGTTTGAAGTGTTTGAATAAAGTTCCTGTCTTTACAATCTTCTGTGTTTCTATGCAATTCTGTGACCCAAGCGTGAAAATATATATATAGTCAAGGTAGGTTCACAAAGTTGCACAGGAGAGTTCAACAGGTTTTCCAAGGGGTAGAAACTTTATTGCTGTTCTGCCAGATACAAACACAAGTCTCTTACGGAGGCTATCTGACCTCATAAGTAACAGCTGTCAAACTTGATGCATTAGCCCTGACTCCTGATCAAAAGCACACAAAGTCTTTTTCATCAAGGGGATCCAGTGGGACGGTAGCAGTGGCCAGAGAAGAGGGAATCTGGGGGAAGAGAGGCAGGTGAGTGAGACCTCAGGATGGCTGTGACTCGGTCCCCAGCAAGCCAGCAGCCAACCCTGCAAAGAGGAGCTGTAAGAGTGATTTTGTTTCCCATGGAAAAACTGTTTAAGAGGGGGTTTCTGAATGGCCGCCGCGTCCCCCTTCAGCAGCAGTCACAAATTAAAACCAATCAGCTACAACAGTAAAATCTGGCAGATGAAGCAATCAAAATTGATTATTTTGTTACACTGGCAACTATTAAGGGGTTATGGCAGCAAGGGAACAGTCAGTTCTTGAAGGTGATTTGGTGGAAGCAGGAAATATGGACAAGTGTAAGGATCTGAGTGATTTTGACAAGGGCCAGATATTGTAATGGCTAAATGACTGGGTCAGAACATCTCCAAAATGACAGGTCTTGTGAGATGTTCTAGATATGTAGTGGTTAGCACCTACTAAAAGTGGTGCAAGGAAGGACTGCCAGCAAAAATGGTACTGGGTGCCCAATGCACAATGAAGGCTATCCCATCTGGTCTGATCCCACAGAGCTACTGTAGAACAAATTTCTAAAAAACTTAATGATGGCCATGAGAGGAACATATCAGAACACACAGTGCATCACAGCTTGCTGCGTATGGGGCTGTGCAGCTATAGACTAGTCAGAGTGCCCATGCTGACCCCTGTCCACCATCAAAAACACCTACAAAGGGTACATTAGCATAAGAAGTGGACCATGAAGCAATGAAAGAAGGTGGCGTGAATTGATAAATTAGGCTTTCAGATAGAACATGTGGACAGCATGGTATGTGTGCATCATTAACTTGGGAAAGGAAAGGCAACAAGATGCACTATGGGAAGAACGCAAGCAAGCAGATCCAGTATCATGTTCTGGGCAATATTCTGGCATTCATGTGGATGTTATTTCTGACACATATCTTCCTAAACATTGTTGCAGACCACATACATCCCTTCATGGCAACACTATTCCCTGATGGCAGTGGCCTCTTTCAGAAGAATAATGCACCCTGCAAAACTTGTTCAGGAATGGTTTGAGAACATGATGGAGAGTTAAAGGCTTGGTTTGACCTACAAATTCCACATATCTCAATCAAATCAAGTATCTGTGGGATGTGCTGGATAAACAGGCCTCATACATGAAGGTCCAACCTCACAACTCACAGGACGTTAAGGATTTGTTGACAATGTCTTGGTGCTACATACCACAGGACAACTTTGGAGGTCTTTTGGATTCCATCCCTTGAATGGTGAGCGTGCATATCAAGTAAGAAAATGTAAAATTTTGAGCAATGTTCCGTGATAAAACTTCTCACAAAAGAAGGGAAAATGCCAAAGGAGATCTATGAATGCATCACTGCAGTTTATAGTGAGTCTGTCCCATCATCGTACAAAGTAAAATTTTGGAGAAAGCAGTTTAAGTGGGGTAGAGTGTCCACTGAAGATGACCCAGACACTGGACAGCCAGTGGAAGCAACGTTCACAGAAATATGCAAGAAATTTGAGAAATTAATTTTGTCAGAAATACGAATTAAGGTTTTCCGAATAGCTGAAGAAGTGGAGAAGAAGTGGACATCTTGGCAGGTATAGTTTGGAAAATAATTCATGAAAAGTTGGGCACGTCAAAGGACAGTGCACGATGGGTTCCAAGAATCCTGACACCATGTCAGAAGGCCACAAGGCTCCAGTGCTGTCAGGAGAACTTGGAGATGCTCCGTGAAGACCAAGTGAATTTTATTTCATTGGTGACTGGAGATAATATAATATTATAGAGATCCTAAAGCCAAAATTGAGTCAATGCAGTGGAAGTACAAGTCATCCCCCACCCCAAAAAAGTTCAAGACAGAAACATCTACAGGCAAAGTCATGGCAATTGTCTTCAGGAATATTGAAGGACTTTTGCTTCTTGAATTCATGCCACACAAGACAAAAATAACTTGGGGAGAGTTACACTACCACAACGATCTCTTTGCTGGAGTCATATATAGAGCATTAAAATCAAATCAGATACCCAAAGGAATGAAAAAGCATTCCAATGAACTTTCTAATTTTATTAATCCTGCATGCCTGAACAAATATACCCTGAACAGAATTACACATAATACATCGGAATGGCTATATTAAAATTTAAAAATACTAAAAGACCATTATACACGGCTTATATTTACAATTGGGGAGAACAGCTGGAGGTAGATAACACTCAGGTAGAGAAGGCCATACATTTTGCTAAGGTCATGTATAAACTAACTCAGTCTTCGGTGGCAATGTTAACGCCTTTTTTAATTACAAGTTGTATCCTGGAATCGAGTATAACTTTAGAACAGCACCTTCAGGCATTACAGAAGTCGGATCCCTTGGAAGAATAGTGGTTGTTGAAAATGAGTAGTTCCAGAAAGGTGAGGCATCCTGGGGTTCCACAGCTGGCATCGAGTAATTAAGATGATACTGTTCTAATAGTGACAAATTTACATACTGAAGGGGGAATATCTTCTTTTCTTCTGATTCTTCATCTTACTTGTCAATCCAACAGAAAAGGAGAATTTTTAGAACTATTGATGAGCTGAATGATTCGACTGGCACTGATGGATCTAATAAGGTGGAAACTGTAAATGTACCCCAGGTAACCCGACAGAGTGATAATAGTAAGAATTAAATAAAGTCTGTAGTTGAACATGAATTTGATGTAATAAAAACACATAGTCGACTTTTTTGGGTTCTCCTTTGCTGTCAGAGGGTGAGGATGGGATGGGGAGTAGTTGGGATTCCTTTGAAGAGTGCTCATTTTCAACACCTTCCTCCAAGAGGTTTTCAACTTCAGAAATGCAGACAATAGAGATCTGGGAGGAGGTGGGGTTGGCTGATAAGGAGAAGTAGGATGAGGTATTACAAGGAGAGGAGCAAGAACAAAATAATGAGCAACACAGCAAAGAAAGGGCAGAGTGTGAAATAATGTTTTGGGAGGAGGAACAGTTAGAGGTGGTAGGTGGTGAGAGACAAAATGGATCTGACTGTTCAAATCTTTTATTCTATAGATCATACAGGTCCATCTAGCATACAGGAGTCAGAGCTTAGACAGCAGGGGGAAAATTTACCATCAGAAAGGAATGGAATGATGACAATGGAGATGACTGAAATTAGATCTGATAATTCTCCATTTATATCTGAGACCTCCCCACTTTCTATTAGCACTTTTGAAGTAGCAGAACATCCAATAATACATGATCATACATAATATATAAATGACAAGTGGAGCCTGGATCCCAGGAAACTGTACCTAATAATAGGTGACTCTAATGTAGGGAAGATAAAAGAATTCAAAAATAACCAGTTACAGATTAACAGCTACCCAGGGGCAAGAATCTGTCATTTACAGAGTATCTTGAATAAGCTTAAACCTAGGGAGAAGATTCGTAAAATTATTTTCTCAATTGGTATCAATAACAATGGCAGCAAGATAGGGACAATACAGAAACAGATGAGGCAACTTGTATCACTGGTGAATAAAAAGTTTCCGAGAGCCCAAATTTATATTTTCAAGTTACCTTTTTTGTGGAGGCAGTTGGAACATTCGCAATTTATTCAGGAAATTAATAACCTTTATGCTTCACAGTTTTCTGAACATGTCATACAGTGTTATGGGGATGGAGATATAGGATTAGAGTCAAAGGGGATCTATTGGTTGGAATCTGAGGCTTGGCATGTTTTAGATTACTGGCAGGAACAACACAAGGTCAACATTTATAACTTATCTAAAACTTTTAGACTAACAGAGAGTGACATTTCTCTCTTGCAAAAAGGTCTAACGTTTGTTCCAAACCCTTCTGAAGTGGACTTGGAAATGTTGAAGAGTATGTCTATTGTTACCATAGGAAACTAAAATGTTTGGATTATTTTGGCTTTAATAGGGAGCAGACATTGATCCCTTTAATACAGCCTTCGGTCTGGACACCTAAAATATCTAAGGTGAGTAAGGCAGTGTTAGAAACTATAAAACAGGATCTGCAATATTTTAATCAAATAGATTTTGTTAACTTAAGTAGGGAAAATCTAACATTGCCTGAGAAAAGGTCTCTCAAAACATTAAGGTGTAGGAGAGATATTATAATAAAAACAGCCAATAACAGATTGATGACTGGCATAATGGATCAATCCCAATATTTATACGAAGCTCACAGACAACTTTCAAACAATTTACATTATAAGCCACTAACCAAATCGGTACAAGAGGACACATTGGACGTATTTTGGACAGGCGGTTTCAAAAGGGTTTTATTAGTGCTAAGCAAAAAAAGATATCTCTTGAGTGCAGCAGTTCCTTCTATTAGGAAGTTTTATTTGCTCCCTAAAATTCACAAGCCTCCTGATACTTGGACAGTCCATTTTGGGATTCTGGCAGGAGTCCGATTTTATTGGATTGTTTGTCAGAGACTTAAAATCTATCTGGATGAATTGACTATTTTTTGAACCCATTATCTCAGAATCACAACAGTTATGTTAAAGATACTTGCCATTTTTTGGTTTCCGGATTCTTGTAGACCAGATAAAGGCCTCCTAGAATTATTAGAATTAAGTCTAAAATATAATGATTTCGGGGTGGCACAGTGGTGCAGTGGGTAGCACTGCTGCCTCGCAGTTAGGAGACCCGGGTTAGCTTCCCGGGTCCACCCTGCATGGAGTTTGCATGTTCTCCCCATGTCTGCGTGGGTTTCCACTGGGTACTCTGGTTTCCTCCCACAGTCCAAAGACATGCAGGTTAGGTGCATTGGCGATTCTAAATTATACCTAGTGTGTGCTTGGTGTGTGTGTCTGTGTACCCTGCGGTGGACTGGCGCCCTGCCTGGGGTTTGTTTCCTGCCTTGCGCCCTGTGTTGGCTGGGATTGGCTCCAGAAGACCCCCGTGACCCTGTAGTTAGGATATAGCAGGTTGGATAATGGATGGATGGATATAATGATTTTGAGTTTAATGGAAAGATGTTTGCCCCAGCCTATGCGAACATTTACATGGCAGATTGGGAGCAAACTGCATCTGAGAAATATTCCCGGCTGCCAATTTTGTAGTTGCGGTATTTGGATGATATCTTTGAAGTGTGGGGTTTCTCGATGGTTTTGATCAATTTGTAGAGGTACTAAATTTACATCATACAAATATTAAATTACAGGTTAAAACTCTTTAGCATTCCTGGACACCAAGATCTTTTTCTCAGAATGTGGGAGTGAGAAATTGTTTTTTTTCTAGGGTATATTTTAAACCCATGGATACACAAGCCATATTACATGCCTCAAGTTTTCACCCTAAGCACACCTTCAGGGGTATTGTTAAATTGCAGTTGATCTGCTTTTATAGGATTAATACTTTGAAGTCAGATGTACAATAAGCCATTTATGTTCTATTTCAGGCACTACATAAAAAGGGGTTACTCTAGACGAGTACTGATGGAGATTAGACATGAGGTTTAGACAACATTCAAGCAATACTTCTGCACTATCCATCCATCCATCCATCCATCCATCCATCCATCCTCTTCAGCTTATCCAAGATTGGGTCGCGGGGGCAGCAGCTTGAGCAGATATGCCCAGACTTCCTTCTCCCCGGCCACTTCTTCTAGCTCTTCCAGGGGAATCCCGAGGCGTTCCCAGGCCAGCACACATAGGGACACATAGTCTCTCCAGCGCGTCCTCACCAGGGAGGCGTCCAGGAGGCATCCTGATCAAATGCCCGAGCCACCTCATCTGACTCCTCACGATGCGGAGGAGCAGCGGCTCTACTCTGAGCCCCTCACGGATGACTGAGCTTCTCACCCTATCTTTAAGGGAAAGCCCAGACACCCTGCAGAGAAAACTCATTTCAGCCGCTTGTATTCGCAATCTCTTTCTTTCGGTCACTACCCATAGCTCATGACCATAGGTGAGGGTAGGAATATAGATCGAATGGTAAATTGAGAGCTTTGCCTTACGGCTCAGCTCCTTTTTCACCACGACAGACCGATGCAGAGCCCGCATCACTGCGGACGCCGCACCGATCCGCCTGTCGATCTCACGCTCCATTCTTCCCTCACTCGTGAACAAGACCCCGAGATACTTGAACTCCTCCACTTGGGGCAGGATCTCGCTCCCAACCCTGAGAGGGCATTCCACTATTTTCCGGCTGAGGACCATGGTCTCAGATTTGGAGGTGCTGATTCCCATCCCCGCCGCTTCACACTCAATTGCGAACCAATCCAGAGTAGGCTAAAGATCACGGCCTGATGAAGCAAACAGGACAACATCATCTGCAAAATGCAGTGACTGCACTAGTGAACATAAAATCAAACTCCTAAAGCCAAATAAAGAAATAAAACAATAATAAGAAAAATCTTCTTCTTCTTTTGGCTGCTCCCGTTAGGGGTTGCCACAGCGGATCATCTGCTTCCTTATCTTTCTGTCCTCTGTATCTTGTTCTGTTACACCCATCACCTGCATGTCCTCTCTCACCACATCCATAAACCTTCGCTTTGGCCTTCCTCTTTAATGAATGAAAATGTAAAATATTAAAAAGACGTGATTTGCGATGCTGACAATCAGTCACAACAGTTAGAATGAACCACAGTCATTTTTAGAATATTTAAAACATAGTACCTGCTAATGATATTAAAGTTATTTTCAGTGTTTCTGTTCTTAAGTATGCAGTGTGTAATAAGCTACTCATGCCAATAGATTGATTAGCTTAATCTGTGATTTTGTAATTAAACACCTAATATTAAAACACTCAAAAGGCCAGTCTGCTAACCAGAGCTGGGACTAACCGAATCAGCCATTTGCCATTTAATTATATAAACTCTTGTCTAAGCAAAGATGTCCTGTCCATTGTTAACTAAATGCACATTTCCTTATTAAATGTTAAGTGATTTAAAAACGGGCAGCTACTCCCTTAGCCTCTTCACTTATCTGTAATTTTAGGTAAATGTATTTATTTCTAATTTAGTGTAAAAGTTCATTCTGTAGATATAATATTACTACATAATTACATTTTTCTGTTTATTAATAAATTCATATCTACTTACATCCAAAATGTACTTTGCTATTAATTTAAAATATTGATATTTAAATGTATGCTAATGTCATGTAAAGTTAACTGGTGTTTCAACTAACTACTATACAGTAACAAGAAGGTGTTGATTTATATTCCAGACATACATTACTTGATGAAATGTGGTGAAAATCCCATTTTGCTGACTAAACACATTATAAAAGTGATTAGCCGCACTGCTGTTTCAGCAGGTTTGTTTTGTTTTATGTAACTCTTGACTGTTATTTCCTTACTGATTTTTTATATGTTTTAAAATACTGCATTAAGTGACTATCTTAGGATACTAGGCTTGTACTTCACCTAAAAAATAAGCAGGATACTTTGCTTGTACTTCACTTAAAAATAAACAGTGTATTAAGCTCCTAATTTAGTTTATAATTTATTATGACCAAAAATGTAAGGATTACAGTCTTATGTACTATTTCTGTTCTTACCTTATCTTTTACACTGTTTGATTACAGAGCAAAGTGATTGCAAATAATAAAACAAAAATGCTATTAAACAAAATAAATGTTTTATTAGTATTAGTACTACTGCACATTTCTCTTTACCCAAGATGAATTGCAAGATCGGTGGCACAAGTAGGTTAAGCATCATCCTTAAGGGCCCACAGTGAACTGGATTCAGAAATAGAACCTACAACCTTTTTGTTTTTAAGTCCTTTGCGTCCACCACCATATCACCTTGGTGCCTTATCAGTCATGAAGTACAGTTCTGATACTCAAAGTCCTGGGCCAGAGAACCCGACAGGTATAGCTACACCTTGTAATTAATTTGTAATAGCAATCATTTTGTTGTCTGCTTTAGAGTTCATAAAATTCTAATTTCAAATTTGCACTTGGTAGCTTTTCCTATGTGTCTATGGTTCTCTGTGTAAAGAAAAACATATTAATGTTTATGCAAAATATATCCTTAACATGTTTCCAGCTGTGTCCCCAAGTTCTTGATAAACTCATTTTAAAATAACAGTCTTCAATCAAGTCTTCTCATAATTTTCTTTCTCTTAAACTGAAAAGGTGCAACTCTTTTAAACTTTCCTCATAATTCATCCCCTTTAGCCTAGTCGCTCTTCTCTAGACATTTCTACTCCACATTGAACTTTACTTTGAGTAGATCATCTTTGCCCTGTAATGGAATCATGTCCAGCCAGAATAAAACTTCAATAATGTTGGAGCAGCAGTGGCAGTGACAACTATGAGCACTTTATTCAGAACTTTGAAGTTTTCAAACCATGTCTTGAAAATTCTTGATGAGGCTGATAAGCAGTGTCTCCATTTTTGAAAGTGCTGTCTAAGGTAAAGATCTTTCTCCTTCATATAAATCAGAAATAATTTGAAGTGTGCACGAGACACAGTCACTTTTTCAGGTTGAACTCAAGCACAGTGGACTAGCATTGGCATAAGTTGATAATTTGAAGGCTGATTCATCTGTTCAATATGGTCTGAATTGTGTTTGCTATCTTGTGTTGTGTATCTGCTTTTGCTACTTGCCAGAGCTGCTAAGTGTAGCTGATAAATTAACTGAAAGGTGGCACACATTTAGAAAGAGGACCATGGGCACGATGTCTGAATCATCAATGGCAATGATGTGCAATTATTAAAACGTATTTGTATAAAGTATGTCTATGCTATTTAAAAACAGCTCATATTTTGAGTTTAACAGATACATTAATAACAACATAGAAAATTGATTGTTAAGCCATTTGGCCGTTGAACTTTTAGTAACAAGGATATATAACAGGGACACGGCACTTATAAAAATTACTAATGACCTCCTTATGGCAGCTGATTCTGGTTTAATTACTATTCTCATCCTCCTTGATCTGAGTGCAGCCTTTGACACTATTTGTCACACTACTCTTCTCAATAGATTATCTTCGATTGGCATTACCCACACTCCACTAGATTGGTTCAGATCCTACCTCTCAGGCCGCACTCAGTTTGTTCAACTTAAAACTTTCAAATCCCAACCCATCCTGTTACTTCAGTTGTGCCTCAGGGTGTTGACCTGGGGCCCCTCCATTTCATTATTTACCTCCTTCCCCTTGGCAATATCTTTCATAAATATAACATTAGCTTCCACTGTTATGCTGATGACAACTAGCTCTGTCTCACTAGCAAACCTACTGCTTCCTTTCCACCCTTCTCACTTACTGATTGAATAGCAGAAATCAAATCCTGGTTTTCTTCAAATTTTCTTAAATTAAATAGTGACAAAACCGAGGTTCTCCTCATTGGTACAAAATCTACATTAGCCAAAACTGATCATTTTTCATTTGTTATTGATAATTCTTCTGTCTCCCCTTCCCCACAGGTTAAGAGTCTGGGTGTCATCCTTGATAGTACTTTATTCTTTCAGTCCCACATCAATGACATCTCCCAGTCTGCTTATTTCCACTTGCGTAACATTAATCGTATTCGCCCCTCCCTCACTCCCCAAAACACTGCTATCCTTGTTCATAGCCTTGTCACTTCTCATCTGGATTATTGCAATTCCCTTTTCTTTGGTCTTTCTCGCAAATCTCTTTATAAGCTTCAACTGGTCCAGAATTCACCTGCCCGCGTCATTACTAGAACCCCCTCTATTCACCATATCACTCCCGTTTTGCAGCAGCTTCACTGGCTTCCAGTTAAGTTTTGCATTCAATTCAAAATTCTTCTATTAACTTTTAAGGCTATCCACAACCTTGCCCCTCCATATCTGTCTCACCTCCTCCATGTTGCCATTCCCTCTCATACCCTTAGATCCTCTTCCTCCATCCACTTGACTGTCCCCTTCATCCGTCTTACCACTATGGGATGCAGAGCATTCAGTTGTTCTGCTCTCCAGCTTTGGAATTCACTACCACTTGAGCTTAGAAATATTGAATCATTTTCATTTTTCAAATGTGAACTTAAAACTCATTTGTTTAAGACTGCATTTTCTCTTTGATTACAATTGCTCTGTCTGATTTTAATTTTTATAGTTTAGTTTTGTTTATAATCTGTGTTTTGTCTATTGTTTGGTGTCCTTGAGTATTTAGAAAAGCACCTACAAATAAATAAAATGTGTATTATTATTATTATTATTATTATTATTATTATTATTATTATTATTATTATATAGTATGACCAAATTCAGATAAACTTGTGGGTTTGTATGTGCACATTTTAGGTACTGGGAAGTGGTACTAAGTTTCAACTTCTGTTAGCTTTCACCAACAATTTTAGTTACATTACTGCACTGGTTTTATTAAATTTTGCTTAACTGAATTGCAACATCATATAATGCCTTCACAGTGGACAAAGCACTTTAGAAAAAGAAATAATGAGTAGGATTGGTACAATGGAGTAAACAAACTGAACAGCATGACATCAGTTCCATTTTTTTATCTTAGAATACTACATACCATTTACAATATGTGTAGGAGTTTGACACTAACAAATTATCGTACTTGAAGCCAATAGGAAACTGACAGGACTTTGGTTTTTTCCCTCTCACTCTGTGTTTTGGCTTTCATTTTGACTTTGGCTATTCAGGCTTTAATTAGTGACCCCTTCTGTTCTGGTAGTTCTTTGAAAAATCACTTTAAATGTCTTTTGTGCTTCCAAATAAATTCCTTACTGTTGTGGCCAAGGTGGAAACCGGCTTATCCATACAGAAGGAGTATTAGTAGCTAAGGACTGAGGGATGAAAATAAAACTTTTAGGGAGCACACAAAGCTAAAGTCTGAGACAAAAAGACATTCAGAAAAGCTAGCAACAGTAGAAAAATGAAGTTCAAAAGCCAAAGTGAAAAGAAATGTTGCCAAATGGTCCTAACCACTGCCAGGAATAAGTTTAACTAACCTAACTGAAATTTCATGGAGGGTTTATAGTTTTGGAAAGAAACCAAAAGGTTTCTTACTCAGAGATGGTGGGATGGTGTCACAGGTCACACACAACAACAAGATCATTGATAATAACTGAATGGCTCATGTAAATGATGGCAACAATTGAAAGAAATGTTAAATGAAATACTGTTACATGACGATACAAGGATAAAAGTAAAAATAAACAGATATAAAAAAAGCAAATTTAATCCCCCAAAAGCTGAATACAACTTTTAAACATACACATTTATAATGTTAACTGGGATAATGAATTTTATAATGTGATTTAATCACTATGCAGCACGATCGCGCAGTGGGTAGCGCTGCTGCCTCGCAGTTAGGCAACCCGGGTTCGCTTCCCAGGTCCTCCCTGCATGGAGTTTGCATGTTCTCCCCGTGTCTGTGTGGGTTTTCTTCCACAGTCCAAAGACATGCAGGTTAGGTGCATTGGTGATCCTAAATTGTCTCTGGTGTGTGCTTGGTGTTTGTGTGTGTGCCCTGCGGTGGGCTGGCGCCCTGCCCAGGGTTTGTTTCCTGCCTCGTGCCCTGTGTTGGCTGGGATTGGATCCAGCAGACCCCCATGACCCTGTAGTTAGGAACGGCGGCACAGTGGTAGCGCTGCTGCCTCGCAGTTAGGAGACCCGGGTTCGCTTCCCAGGTCCTCCCTGCATGGAGTTTGCATGTTCTCCCCGTGTCTGCATGGGTTTCCTCCGGGCGCTCCAGATTTCCTCCCACAGCCCAATGCCATGCAGGTTAGGTGGATTGGCGATTCTAAATTGGCCCTAGTGTGTGCTTGGTATGTGAGTGTGTTTGTGTGTGTCCTGCAGTGGGCTGGCACCCTGCCCGGGATTGGTTCCTGCCTTGTGGGATTGGTTCCAGCAGACCCCTGTGACCCTGTGTTCGGATTCAGCGAGTTGGAAAATGGATGGATGGGTGGATTAATCACTATACCCTTCTATACATGCATTACTTCATTCACCCATCTGCCTGTTTTTTTTGTCATTTCAGGCTTGTCTAAGTCTGTAGTCTATCAGGGCAGCACCAGACACAAAGTAAAACCTACTGTAAACTCAGGATGTGAGTCCAGTCTGCTGTGTGGCCCACTCTGGCCTGCTTCTGCACATATTTACTAAAGGGGTAATTTAGAGTTACTCATTAACCAATAGCTTACATTTTAGGATTGGTGATGAAAGTGTCTCAACCTGAAAAATCCAGACATTTCCTAAAATCCACATAACATTGACTTGACCAAGAATCAAACCCCTAGCCACCAGGACAGGGAATTCAGTAACGTAATAATTCTTGACTGTTATAATTAAATTAACTAGCACAAGTAGATGTTAATTTGTAACGACACCGCACTATTATTTCATTCTTACTTTATTTTAAATCATTAGGGTGTTTGATAATATTCCTGTGATGCCCATCTGATGTGCTCATAAAAGAGCCACACAAATATATTAGTTAACATAATGATACGAAGAACATTATATTAAAGAGTAAAATGTCATAAGAAATTAGAATCAATTTGTTACACATTAGGATTCTCTAATTAAAGTGTATTTGTCATGATTTCTATATCAAATATAAAACATCAGTTGAATCATTCACAATTAGTTCATAATGAAATAAAGATGCTAAATTTAAAATTGCACAATGCTTATGATAAAAACTAGCAAATATGCTTTTTTGTATTTTTCTAACCAAGGCACTTTTCAATATTTACTGTAAAGTAAAGAAATGGAACCATGCAATTTTGAATTTGAGCTTTGAAATTAGAACTGTAGGCTGTGCATGGCAAGGTTTATTTTCTATACATACTCTACAGAAAAAATGCAAAATATATGAATTAAGAACTGAACTGGGACAGGAATACTTTCCATAAATACGCGTATAATATGATTCTGTATATTCCAAATCATTAAAATGTAAGACACCGAATTCACATTTCATTCTTGCCTGTTTTAAAAAAGACTTGTCTGTGGGTTTCTCTCTGCATCAGGACTAATGCTAAAAATGACCAACATTATGGCTTTTTTAATATCAAAATAAAGCAGGCAAGCAAAAAAAGCAATATACACCTAGTATCACAGTAAAGGACACAACATCAAAAGCCTAAAGGTCAGCTGTGTTTCGATACTTGGTTTGTCTCTATCTAGTGGGTTGACTTCCCCAGCACCAAATTCACCTCCCCCTTCTTACAATCTCACAGCCTTGGCGCTGCTTCCACACTTTAATTACCCTTTGCTAAGACATTCCTGCCAACTCTAGGCTCCCAGGCCTCTTTACTTAGGAGTCGCTTCAAATTCCATCCTGGTGTAACTTCCAGGCCATGCTACTGTCCCTTATGGGCAACATGAAGCAATTAACCAACTCTAGTGGCCCCAGTGTCTCTGACCACCACCCCCAATTCAAAAGTGAATCTCTGGAGAGCTTTTGTGCTGCCTGGTTCTTTTGCAGGGTGCAGAGTCACAACTGCCTCAACGGGCAGCTTTTCACTCCCACCTGCCTACCTTTAAGGTACAGCATATGCTAGCCTCTTGTACTTTTGGAGGTTTTCTTGGTTGCCCATGTCTTCCCACATTGGAATTTAAAAGATTTGTCTTTCTCTTGACAATGAGGCAATAATTTATCCAGAAATATTCTCTGATTGCTAGTCAATATACAATATTTTCATTTAAATTGATACATGAACAAAATTACTCTCATAATATATATAAATCTATGTTATTACTTACTTGCAAAATAAAAATCAGAATGTGGGGTAAATTCATATACAAATTAAATCACACCCAAAAACAACTCTAGACCAACAGTTAACAGTGGGCAAAGTCTCTTGCAACACATAGACCAAAAATTCAGAAGTAAACACAAGAAATATGTGAAAATGTACAAAAAAAACACAACAAAACATTAAAAAAAATTAAATTTGAATTTTCTAAGAATAGATATCAACTTAAAATATAAAAAACAGCAATACTGAGATGAATACTGAATAATTTAAAATTACTGTTTGCTGCAAACACTATCAAATAGTGTGATAGTTATTGTCTGCAAACTCTTCTCAAGAACAGTTGAAATAGCTAAGAAATGATTTCAAGCAAAACACTACAGCAAAACAAAATATAGCCTGTAATACCTGGATAACATGAACAACTCTGCTTAATCTCCTAAATTTATCTTGCCAGGAGTCAAGTGAGGAGTCAAGCTCACTTGTAGCCAAACTTGGGATAAAGACATAGTGCCATCAGGTTAAGAATGTCTGTTCCCATCATTTCTGAACAGTATGTGACCATTTGTGACTCAATAACTTTTACAGTCTGCCTTAATATTTTTTATATTTGAAAATTATTTTATATATATATATATATATATAGTGGGGAACAACACGGACACAGACAGGTAGACCTGCACCACCACACGTTTATTTATAATTATTTACAAATATTGAACATGTACAAATCCAGTACCGTAGCACCAATCACCCCTCAAGTCCTGGCCTTACCGCAATGCTTTTCTCTTCTTTTGACCGCCTCCATTCTTCTCCTCCGAGCTCTTTCTTTCTCCTATCCCGACTCCAGCCATTGTACCAAGGGAGGTGGGCCCTTATATACACAACCGGATGTGCTCCAGGTGCTTTCCGACACTTTTCCCTGTGTGGCGGAAGTGCCGGCTGCAGACCCAGAAGCACTCCGGGTGTCCCCGGTCCTCTTCCCCCCAGCACTTACGGCTGTGGCGGAAGTGCTGAGGTCCAGGGCTCCAAAGGCAGCGGGGCGCCCCCTGGCAGTGACCACGGGCCCCTACAGGGTTGAGCTTCAAAGCTCTTAACCCGCTGCCCCCAAAGCAACCAGGACGGTCACCCTCTCATGGTCTGGAGGAGGCACAAGCCCTCCTCCGGTCCTTCTGGGAGTCCTGGCTGGGTACAACCCCCAGCCGCTCGACACAATATATATACAGTGATCCCTCGCTATATCGCACTTCGACTTTTGCGGCTTCACTCCATCACGGATTTTAAATGTAAGCATATCTAAATATATATCACGGATTTTTCGCTGGTTCACGGATTTCTGCGGACAATGGGTCTTTTAATTTATGGTACACGCTTCCTCAGTTTGTTTGCCCAGTTGATTTCATACAAGGGATGCTATTGGCGGATGGCTGAGAAGCTACCCAATCAGAGTACATATTACGGATTAAATAAAACTCCTCCTTTATAAAATAAAACTCGGCAATACAATATGCTTCCTGCGCGGTGCTTCGCACACTTCAAAGCTCTAACAGCCTGTATTGATTTTTGATTGTTTGCTTTTCTCGGTCTCTCTCACTCTCTCTGACATTCTCTGCTCCTGATGAAGGGGATGTGAACAGAGGGGCTGTTTGCACAGAGGCTGTTTGCTTAGAAGATACGGACACTCCTCTAAAAAATGCTGAAAAGACTACCTTCACATTGATTCCTTCATTTTGGCGGCTTTATCGCGGTGCTTCGTTTACTTAAAAGCTCAACAGCCCTATTGATTTTTGTTTACTTTTCCCTCTCTCTCTGACATTCTCTGCTCCTGACGGCACTCCTTTGAAGAGGAAGATATGTTTGCATTCTTTTAATTGTGAGAAAGAACTGTCATCTCTGTTTTGTTATGGAGCACAGTTTAAACTTTTGACTAAAGGGTGTTATTTCATGTCTAGAGGGCTCTAATAATGTTAAAAAAACGTATTTAGAAGGTCGTAAACATGTTTTCTATGCTCTAACTGCAAAAATATTAGATTTATAAATAAAGAATCCTACTTCGTGGAAATTCATTTATCTGTCTGGAGCGGATTAACCACAATAAACAAGGGTTTACTGTATAACTGTGCGGAGAATATTTATAAACAGTGTGGGAGAGTTTCTAAGGGCTTAAAATATATAAAAATAACCATACAAACATATGGTTTCTACTTTGCAGATTTTTACCTATCGAGGAAGAATTACTGTATATATACAGTATATATATATATATATATATATATATATATATATATATATATATATATATATATATATATATATATATATATATATATATATATATATATATATATATATATATATGTGTGTGTGTGTATTTTGTGATAGACGGCCAGGAACCCTGCCCCACAGGGACGCCTGGAAGAAGGAGGAACCGGGAGAGCAGCACTTTTCCCTGGGCACCTAGACGGTCCTTGATCCCTTCCGAGACACCAGGAAGTGCTGACAGACCAGGGATGGTTTATGCCCGGAGTGCTTCCAGGTGCAAGGGCAGCACTTACGCCACACTGTGGAGTGCTGCCGAAAGTTCATCGTCAGGCACCTGTAGCACATCCAAGACAAGATTAAAGAGGCCGCCTGACTCCTTTTGGGGAGCCGGAGTCAGGTGGAAGAATGACAAAGCTTGTAAGACAGGAGTGGAGGCGGTCAGAAGGACCAAGGACTGAACTGTAAATAATAATTGTAAATAGTAGTTGTTTAATAAATGTGCGTGTTGTTGATACTGTTGTCATGTCTGTTTGTGGCCGGGCTAGCTCTTACTATATATATATACATATACATACAGGGTATATTGTCACACATGTGTGTATGGGAGGCAAACAAAAGGGCTTGAATTAGGGTTTACTGCATACCAGAACAGGTGGTGGTGGAATGTGTTAATCCTTTCTCTCTTTCCACTGCAGATCAATTATGGGAAATTCTGCCACAATCTTTGCCTCATCCAAGGCTGATCTGTTCTGGACTCAAATCTGTACTATTGTGCAATCAATTTTCAAATTTGTATCTGGGTTTTAAGTAT
Organism: Polypterus senegalus; assembly: GCF_016835505.1. NCBI lineage: Eukaryota > Metazoa > Chordata > Cladistia > Polypteriformes > Polypteridae > Polypterus > Polypterus senegalus. The sequence goes on from NC_053161.1 coordinate 93,830,208, forward strand.
ATGGGAGGTTGACCCAAACCTTTTTCTGGCTCTTGTCTATTCAATTGACAACATACTGTATATAGCCAGTGCACTGCCAAAGACATGTGTCTCTTGCCCTATGTGTACCTTCATTGTCATTCCTCTGTATTTGAGTGTGTGAACAACTCATAACTGGCACTCACTCTGCCAAGCATGTTCCTGTATAGTCTGCTTCTCATACTCTGTCATTATTTTCGAGACACCTTTCTTGATTCTTGTCCGGTTTTATACTTGCCATCTTGGAAGGCAACTCTCTCAGCATTAGGTCTTTACTACTCCTTGTGTGTCTCACACTTACCTTTCTTCTTTTGTTGCGTCACCAAAGCCAAATTAACCAATCACATCAAAGCCAAACTTACCAATCAGAAAGCTCAGGGGGAGTAGATACACAGACCTTAATATTTTATTATATAGTAGATAGTGAGAAAGAGGGCGAGAGAGTTGCATTTTACCCTGCCCTGCCTCTGTCATGATCAGAGCTAGATTTTCAGGTCTTACAGTTTTTTTCTATAGTAGATGCCATTTTGCCTGACTGTTGTCAGGGTTGCATTCTATGTTTCTAGAGGCATGGTCTATGGGGTCATGACCTTGAGTTAATCAACAAGATGGGATGAAAGGTCAGCAATTGCACAAAGCTTTATCTGATTTGTGGATAAACTCTAATAGGAATTCTCTCCTTGTTAATGATTACCTGGTCTTTGACTTCTTGCCTGAATTTTCACTGGCATTCTTGGAGTTTGGTTAGTTTGTTTATATTTTTTGTTTTGTTTTGTTTTGTTTTTGCTTTTTGCACGCATCTTCTGTTTCAACTCAAAAATCTAGTTATCTGTTTCCTGCCAAATCAATGCAAGAACATCACAAAAACTGTAAGGAAACAGATAAGAAAAGTCAAATGCCTCAATGCTTGTTCTACATTTTTTTGAGAGATGGCTAGAAAGTATCTACACAAGAACACAACACTGGGAACTTGAGGTCCTAAGCACTTTCCAGGCCATTAAAATAAGGTATAAAGGGTGTTCTATCCTTTCTGGTCATTTGACCTCGGACTGCAAGAAAACAGGGAAGAAAATAAAGGAGTTCACTTCAGCACTGGCCATTACTAATGAAGAACTTCAACTCTGCCAACTCTGAACCCAATGCATACTATTTTATGCTACAGAAGAACCATACTCTGCTTTACTGTTTTAAAATAAAATAAGGACTGAATTGATTTTAGATATTTACATTGAGCTCAACTCTCATATCTGATTAGAAACTAAGCACTTTGGCATAGAGTAGTTGAATAGAGTAGTTCATTCTTTGTGTTATGTAGGAGTTTTGTTATTATTGGTTTTGTTCATTTTGAATGATTATTATTTTTCATGAATTTGTTATTTTTGTTGGTTTCATCTGAGATTGTGTAATTGTGTGCTGTCCCTTTAAGTGTAACTTTATTCTTTGTGGATGAAGCCCCAGGAGCTGGTGATATCCCTTCCCTGAGGCTATAAACTTTGATTTTAACCAAACTCATCTAAGATACATTATGAAGTACCATTACAGTAATGCTGCAGTGTGGTATAATTATTAAAATACAGTAGATGCATAATGCATTTAAATATTTGTGGTCTATGTATAGAAAAAATATTCTTACAATGTGCCAAAAGCACCCATAGAAACACCAGTTTTATAAAAAATGTAGGGCTACATGATGACCGTTTCAAATCTTTTACTTGCTACATAAAGTTTTTCTAGTTGCGTGTTTGAAATACTGTAAATAATTCTGACCTTCTTTCCTTAATTGATAGCATACACATTCTTCATTAATATGGCCTGTGTCTTGACTTAAATGAGGCACAAAGATGATTCAGAAATTATGTAATTAAATCAGTACCACAGATTCTAAAAAGCAATAACGCATGCAAGTCAAGTAAGTAAAATGCTGACAATTTGCAGTTTTGATCATAAATTAATAGACTACAAGAATATGGACTGCCAGCATGCTAGGGTTTATATCTCTGGTCTGAATGCAATTAACTCAATTATGATTTGGACAGGAATTTTCTTCTCATGGTATTAAACTATTTTGTCTTATGCAGCTGTTACAGACTGAAGATTAAATTAATTAACCCCTTCAAAGCTCCTGTTCATATTTTTAAGTGGCATGTGAAATCTCCATCACAGAATGAATTCATAAAACAAGAAAATCACAATCCATTTCCTCAGATCTCTCTTTTCATTTTTGTTCTTGATGTTTTTTAATCCATGGTAACACTCCCTGCAAACCCTCCTTTTTGTTTTCAGCTTACTTAAGCATTTCATTTCAGAACTAGCAATAATTTACTTCTCATTTCACATGATGCACAGAATGCAAATCGTGAAACACCTTTGCAAATGTATTACCCATTTGAATGCCAACACTTGTTTAGTGTAAAGTTACATTTATCATTTTTAAATGCTAAATGGAACAGTGATTCATCAGTGCCTTAGAACATAATATCATTAATCTTTAAAGTGGGACCTACTTGCATTACTCAATTTTACTGAAAGTGTTAGACTATAAAGTCTTTACTGCAACTTAAACTTATAACAAAATACTGGAAAATACATGTTATTCTTCTTTAATGTTTATTTCATAATCATTGTTTTATTGTTAATAACATTAATGTAAAAAGCTGGTTAGATGGCTCTACTCACTGCTGTAAGCATATTAAATTTGACTAGAGCTACCAACATATCATCTGTCCTCATCCTTAGGGATTTCTCCTTCACTTTAGACACAGTCAACCATCAGGTCCTCCTTGCCATCTTCTCTGAACTTGGCATCACTGGGACTGCCATTAGGTACTTTGAGTCCTACCTCTTGGGCAGATGTCAAGGGAGTCCCACAGAGTGTTGGGACCTCATCTCTTCTCTCTATACACCACCTATCTATGCTCTATCATCTGATCCCCATGGCTTCTCAAATCAGTGCTATGCCAATGATTTGCATCTGTGCCTGTTTTTCTCCACAGAGGACCACATAGTATAAGCAAGGCAAAGACAGACCTCTATGTTACCCAAGCTTGACCATCTATTCATCAGCCCATCTCTGTTCAGTATGGCTTACTATCTCTAACAACCCAACCTTGTGGGTGATGACTGATGACCTGATATCTTTTGCTATGTTGCAACTATCTGTCAGTCTTGCAGATCCACTCTATACAACATTGGTAAGATCAGGCCATATCTGACGAAGTATGCAGCACAATTCCTGGTCCAGACTTTGATCTTTTCATGTTTGGATTACTTCATCTCCCTGCTAGCAGCACTTACCAACATCTATTACTGTGACATTGTAGATGCGAGCAGCATATTTGGTGTTCAACCAACTTATGTGGGCACATCTTACTCCTTCTTTCAGGTCACTGTATTGGCTCCCTAATTTCAAATTCTTGATGCTTGTTTTCTGAGTTGTCAATAGGGCACAATAGATACTTGTGGGGTTCTATGCTCCATCTTGCCACTCAGATCTGCTGATTAACAACATCTGATGATGCCACATCTGCATGGAATCAAATTTTAATTCAGACTTCTGCAGCTCCTACCTGGTGGAATGAGCTGCCCACATTTTGAACTGCTGACTCCCTCAATGTATGTAAGAACTGTTTGAAGAATCTCTTGTGAATTTCTGTCTACTATAATTGGTAGTCAAGTGTAAATAGGTTGTATTTTGTTCTGATCTCTTCATTTGTGATTGTTTCTGTAATCTTGTCCTGTAACACTTGTTTCAAAACAGTCCCATAGACTAATGTTTACTCAATTATGATCTCTTTTGGAAATTTCTTTGGATGAAAGCGTCCTTTAAGAAAATGAATATATATAATACTCGGGTGTTTTTAAACAAGTCTCAATTTGCTTAACTTAATGTATATGCAGAGGCAGGTATGGTAAGTTTATCTAATCCTCTTGTAGATGACTTTTACAAAGATGGAAAAGTGAATATTCAAACACCATTCGGGGGAACATTTCATAGCTCAATATTAGAGATAACTTCTATGTTGTTAGTAAATTGATCATATATTTTATATCAGTGACCATCCTGTAAGGAGTTACTAACCAGATACTGCAATTAACAAATTTATCAAATAATAAACCTCATTATGAGCTTAATGGTGTTTATGAAAGTACTAGGCTGACCCGCCTTTTAAGACGACCCACTTTTAAGTTGACCACTTCTTAAGGCAATTCAATATGCAGATCAATTTGATATTTTATACAAACTCATTAATTTGGTTATATTGCATTTGAGCGGTATTACTTTAATACTCGTAGTTTCTGTTATTTTTGTTATGAAATTTAAACTTTTTTTCTATATTGAGGTCGCCCTTTTGAACCCCCCTGATATTTACTATGCGGTGAGGCATTTGTACTCCATCAACATTAATTATTTCCAGTGACATAATTTTGTCTATTTTTCCAGCGCATCGCGCACAAAAGCAAGGGAACGATTGGAGCACAAGAACTCTGCTTACATCATGTTGCTTCGTACCGCAAGCTGCAAGTAGTAAGTCTGAGATAAGCGGAATACCGCTACGCTTTCCACTCAAGGGACGGAAGGACAATCCCAACCGCTTTTATATAGTAAGAAAGAAGAAGAAGATATCGCACAGTCTGGAGTAGAAAATCATCTTTTACCTGGAAAAACGAAACTACAAATCCCATTGTGCATTGCAAAATGGACGGGGCGTGTGTGAAACTCCGTGCCTGCGTATCACTTACGGGACGGAAGGACAATCCCGATCGCTTTTATATAGAAGGATAGGCCTACTACTCTCAAAGTTGTCAAAAATAGTTAAAGAAAAAATAATGATCAGAGAAAGTGGCACTTAGAACAATGCGGAGGAATTCCTCTGTTATCTTTCATAGTAATGCTGCATGTAAATATAATTACCTTATTTTTCTAAACTAAAAAATATGACAGAGTATATGTTTCCAATGTAAATCAAATACATTTTGAATTTTTTTGGACCATGGATTTCTTGTGTATCCTTTTGCAATTGTCACACTTTTTCAAGTGCCATTTTTTTACTTATTTAAGGCAGTCCGACACAATACAAAAACGAGGTTATAGTCACATGCTTACATTTTTCATGTTCCTTAGTTATGTTCTACACTGATTAGTAGAAGCGTTGTCTTCCTTAAACTACTAACATACTGAGAAGTAAGCACTACCACCCACAGGATGCTGCTCGCTCTCTGCCCCCATCATTTGGCAATCAGATATTCTTCAATTAGTAAGGTAAGGAGGGGACAGCAACACTGTTCTTAGATATGTCAGACATATTTGCAAACGCAACTGTACAATCAGCTAGTGATGTTCTGTGGAATGAAAAACATATTACTACTTTTTTTACTGGAACAAGAAAACAGGTGGACTTAATCAAATACACTTAGGAGGTGTGTCTATTAAATAACGAGACTGATTAAATAACTCACCTTTATTTATATGTATTACAAATGTAATGCTTGTCCCCTTTAATATACTCCCCATTTGCACTAATACAAAGTACATTGCTGCAGTCTTGTTTTCTACTGGTCAAAGGCATGGAGCAAATCAATTTCTGTCAGGTGTTTTAACACATCTGCTGTTTTCTTCTTTACAGCATCAACTGACTCAAAATGTGTCCCTTTAAGCACGGTGCTAAATTGGGTGAATATGGAGGATGTTCAAGTGTAGTAATGTGCTTGTTGGTCAAAAACTGCTTTACAGAAAGTGCTGTGTGAGCAGGCGCATTGTCCTGGTGAAATGAAACCATTTTCCTCTCAGCTTTTTCTCTCAGCTTTATCAAAACTTCTTTTGTGCCACTCAAACCCACGCGCACAAGACAGGCAGTCATTCCCATAAGCTGTAGTAAGCATTTGAAAACATTCTGTTGGTGTTTTGTACAATTTTACTCAAAATTTTCAAATTGACATGTTCAACTTTTAAACTTAGCATTTTTTTTGGCACACTACAGAAACCACAACCAAACTAAATGGCGATTCACAATCAACTGAACGTCATAGAGTGTTTCTGCTTGTCATGAAGGTTCAGACATGTTCAAGGTCACTACACCTGCAGTTATAACCGGTTCTAACTGCTTTGTTTACTAGGTGGAATCACAGTCTTGTTATTTAATAGACATACCTCGTACTTACTTACTTACTTACTTAACTTATTACATTATATGGTGCTTTTTTGTTACTGAAAGTGCTTTACATAGATTGAAGCAAACCATCACCAATATGTAGCATCCACCTGCAATGGCAGCCATTTTGCACCAGTATGCTTGTCACACATTAGCTATTAGTTGGTGAAGTGATGAGAGCGATTGTTAGCTAATTAGAGACAGGGGATGATTAGGGGGTACGAACAGACAAAGTCACGATGTGAAATTTAGCCAAGACATCAGGATAAACCCTACTCTTTTCGAATGATGCCCAGAAATGTGTAATGACCATAGAGAGTCAGAAGCTCAGTTTTACATCTCATTTGAAGGATATTGCCATTTTTACACCACAGTATCCCTGTCACTGCACTGGGGCATTGGGATACACACACAGACCACAGAGTAAGCGCCTCCAGGGTAAGCCTCACCAGCATCTCTTTCAGCTGCAACCCAAGCTTTTCCTGCTATTGACTGGGTCGAACATGCTTTGCTTCAGGAGGAGGACCTGTTCTGAAGCCTAGGTGGTATGACTGTTTCTGTTTAATTTCACTTGGTTTCTGTTTTATTTCCATTGCATTTTTCAAAAGAATTCTAGGAAATAAAATAACTTCACTTTTCATTTTGGTTCTGTTTAGTATGTACAGGTAGGTACCATACCAAGTTGGCAACACCTTCATTAAAACAGAGATGATGTTATCGTCGCTGAATGAACTCAATCTTTGCAATCCTATGGACAACAAGACTGTAGCCAAAGTCCACTGTTTAAACAATTGCTTGAGTAGTTTGGATCAGTGTGTTCAGTAGTACTTTTCTTGTTTGCACCAAAGTTGCATGTGCAGTGTTCATTATAACTACAGGCAGTATAAGACTTTGCTAAGAAAAAATGAAAGCTGAAGTAAAAATGTCAAAATTAGCAAAAAGAACAGTGAGCACAGCAGTAATATCCTTCATTTTTTCTGTGTAATAATGCAAATATATGTTGCTTATGTGTGATGCAATCAGTGTACAAAAACTCCATTGTCTGATTTTCTTACTTGAATCGGAAGAAATGTTCAGCATGATTCTACTGCATCGTGAACCTGCAGCATTAATCATGAATTATAATTTGAATCTCCATCTCAATTTTGAATATGTTTGACTGAATGATAATTCAATTCCCCAAAAGGCTGGGAGTTAAATCACAGTGAGTATATAGTATAGTCTTAATATACTATCAGCTGAGAAGGAGGATTAGTTATCTCCTGTTTGAATAGCTGGTTAAACACACACGCTTATTGTTAAATTCCTCTTTTCTTTTCTGATACATTGCACCATAGCTTTGTTTCCACACCACCATAATGTTTCAACTAACACCCAGATTTGCTTGCAGTAATTATAGCAACCATAATTGGTGAATTCATGCTTACACAGTAATTGGTTCACACGTCTGTTATATCATCTGTTTTAATTTACTGCTACAACATGTTGCATTGTTTTACTAAATTGTAGCATTTTTATTTCCAGTTTCTGTTGGTTTATAGTGCTTTTAACATGGAAAGAGGAGTGCTTCTATAATGTTGAAATAAAATTAGAGCTGTCTAATTAATTGATTTTTGTTGATGACAAAGTTATAAAGTGTATTTTATCGATTTCAATCTGTTTTAGATGAATACTCTTTGCATCTGAAATCTTATATTAGTTGTGGACTCCCTGGAAACTGCATAAACCATGTCATCATGTAAAGAAGAAATGTGGTCAATAATAATTTACTACAGCTGTTAGAAATGATACATTTTGCACAGAATTAATCTCACCTGTGATATGCATGTAAGGGGCATCCTAAACATCCTTTATACTCATTAATGTCAACCTGACAAGTAAAATGTGATGGTCATCTTATGGGATTTGGAATGTCAGTACAGTCACAGAGCGCACCTCGTGCCATTTCATTATGGCTCTTATAATTACAGCCTTATTTTAAAAGGACCAGAGTACCAACCTGTCATTGCCATTGTATGTTTACAGCATAGTTGTTTGCTAAATGTGTTTTTCAAAATGCACAACATTAGGTTTTGCAAAGTGTCCCTTATGTGCCCATCAGGCCTTTTGCATTAAGATTCAGGTCTGAATCCTCTCCAGCTCTTCCTGACAGGAAGTCACTTCTGTTTAATAGATGTTTCAATGCGACACAAGATGAATTCTACTGGATGATAGCAAGCAGCAGTTCACATCATAAAGCCTCTGTCATGACTGGCACTAATTGCCACCCGATTTGTCAGTCCCCACTTAAAGAAGCCAAAAAGAATTGAGAGGATGAAGAGTGAAAAATTAAAGGTAATGTAATAGAGCGGTGTTCTGTGTATAAACTACTCTCTAATAACAGGTAAGGCAGACTCATGTATACTACCACATACATGATATCTTCATTGACAGCAGGAGAAGGGTATGATTAAATTATTTAATTCTGGGAATCATGGGGAGTTTTTTGCCATACTGGAGCCTGATTTTGAAAGTAGATAATAATTATATTCAAATCTGCCATGTTGAATAAGGAATATTTCATGAAGAAACATGTATGTCAGCACACTTGATATTTATGATTCACTAACGGTTCACCTGTGTTTTTTTTTATTTAAATTGTCATATCTTTTTCACATTCACTTTTAATAAAATGGTAGTAGTGAATTTCAAACAAAGTTATGTCAAATGTTTTCTTAATTTTGTTTTTATTTATTCACATACAATTTGTTGGATTCTTTGTATTTTGTGATTCAATGTTCTGTGAAAGAGGCTGTATAAAATAAAGCTTGATTGACTAATTGAATGATTTTACAATCAAAGTGTAGTGTAAGGTTAATGTTGCAGGTACAATGGCAATAGAAGTGACTGCTGCAAACACTTCTAGATACAAAATAAGTTTATTTAATTAAATGATGCAGTCAGTTAGTTTTATTGAAGTAAAAGGAAGCAGCCTCAATAAAAGTAAAACTGCTCAAGATATCTCAGGTAAATAGGGCATTTTAACAAATATTTACAAATGTACAAATAATATTTTAGATTCAGAATGCAAATAATTCCACAGCAATAATAATTCAGAACTGCCTGTAAGGTTATGGTGTGGTGACAAAGGACAAGGGCAGACATAAAGAAAAAAAAATCAAAGCATTCAAACACTTATTTATAGACTGATTTCAGCTGCAGTTTCAAGTCAGGACGATATAATCAAGTTGTCTGTTTTCCCTTTGAACATCATTTTAGATCCTCAATCCAAGCCTTTTTTATCCATTTACTCTCCCTTGTTTCAATTTTTGACAAAATTCTGCATTTTTTCCCTTGTGTTAAAAAATAACCATGTTCTCAATAAAGAAAAATGAAAAACAATTTCAACAAATCATACAAAATTAACTTACAACATTGCAAAGAGTTTTCATTGGAGATCATAGTTTGCACTTTGGGTCAACTAGAATCATTAAACTATGCTAAATTAAACTCCATCAATCCATGAATGGAGGTCACATTCCAGTGGCATTTGGCTGCAAAATGGCAACCAACACTGGCGAGGAGACTTTAGAGTCAGAGTCAGAATGAGAATTCACCTTGTTGGCCAGGTACACTAATATGTTCTAGGAATTTGCCTTGATAGTATCCGTGGAATGTACAAGGACAACACAGAATACAAGAGTAGTTGCACTAAGAATAGAGATAGTCATCCTAATAGTCACAGTTGTCACATTTACAGAGAACAGTGACAGTCTTACTTGCAAGTCTGAACAACATGAAGAATGTCACCACTCTCCAGTACCATGAAAAATGATAATGTAACAGAAAACATAAATGAGCTTTACTACTCTTCAGTTATACTTCAGGTAAACCTACTGGATTAGCAAATAACAATGTTGGTATCAATAATAGGAAGATGTCCATGAAAGAAGTACAAAAAATAGCCACTACATCAAACAGGGAAACAGTGAACTAAATGTTCTCATTATGATGTCAGTTGCTACTTAATTTAATGTGCAAATCATTTTGATGTGGAAGGAAACAGAAAACCTACAGAAAATCTATTACAGACTCACAAAGAATGTGGAAGTGCATATTTCTTGAACAGTGAGTTAACACTAGAATTACCAGAGCTTTTTCCCAGTTTCAAATAAAAAGTAACATCGTCAGATCCGGGTGGTAGTATGTATCGTGATCGTGACTGAGAGAATAAAAGTGAAAATAAAACGTTAGCTTTCACAAGTACTATAAATGTACACCGTCTGTTACAGACGCAAACAAAATGTATGTGTGTACTGTATAATATTAACAACTAGGAGACCTGGCGCGCGTCAATGCACGTTTAACTGGCAAGTTTCGTGATCATGGTTTTCCCAATCTAGACGTCCTGTCTTTTTCAGATTCTTTTAACCGCCTGGTTTCGGCAGCCCATCGTCCTTTTCCCAATCTAGAAATCCTGTCTTCTTTATATTTGTTTAACCGCCTGATTTTGGCAGCGAATTGTTTTTTTTTTCTAACGTAGAAGTCGTTTCTTGTTGAGATTCACTTAATCGCCTGGTTTTGGCAGCCAATCGCTTTTTTTCCAACCTAGAAGACCTCTCTTGAGATCCGTTTAATGGCCTCGTTGATTGCATGTCTTCCAAGGTAGTTTCAATACCCATTTCTTGCACGGAGTCTTTTCCCTTTTTATGAATGACTGTGTAAGTACCGCGTGTACTAAACAGTAAATTAGTAAAGGAGAAAGGACTAAACACTAAGGAAAAAGAACGCAAGACCGCGTCAGCTGCGGAGCTCAGCTCAGAGCGAAATGAAGTTAATGAAATGACGTGAATGGGATGGCAGATGATCACGTGACTCCCCCACCCGCCTTAACTCTCAATCCTTCCACAAACACAGTCTTTCAGATCCCAACTCTCCTTTATATATATAGATAAGAGCAGTTCACTACTGAAAACGGCAAATATAGGAGGTAGTCGGGATTGAACCAGGGACTCTTGCTCACAAGTCAGCAAATCTTACCACTACACCACAGAAGCTGTTGTCTTTTCCTTGCACCTTTTGTGAAAGTGTTTATTTGATCTTTGGACTTCAGGCTTCACACATTATATAGTTTATGCCAACATTTTGTCATTTACTCCTAAAATATGAAAAACGTTTCTGTTTTAACAATGTGTTTACACAAATTATTGTAGAAATGGAACACACATGAAATGCATGTGTTTCAAATAACGGTGTATTATTTCCACTCTAAAACTCCAGCATTTCATTCCCAGATAATCAAGGCATGAGCTGGGAGAACATTGTGCACGTTGTGCAGCTGTGGGGGGATGGAATAGTAGGCTGCTTGCTGCTTGTCTTTATCGGCACATTTACTGGACAAAAGACGCTTATGGAGAGGTGGAAACAGATTTAAGATGGGCCAGATCTACAAGTTTTTTCATAGGCTCTGGTAATTCTAGTGTTAAGGGCTGAGTCTGTTGTGATGATGTAATCACCACACACATATAAAAGGTATCTGAGCAACATGTTAGTCTGATTAACATATGAAAGGCACTAGTTTTTGAACAGATGGAATTTTAGAAATCAGAAAGCAAAAATAATATTTCAATTTTAAGAAAAATACATCGGCACACTGTCCAGGGTCCTCATGTATAAACGGTGCGTATGCACAGAAATGTTGCGTAAGAACTTTTCCACATTCAAATCGCGATGTATAAAACCTACACTTGGCGTAAAGCCATGCACTTTTCCACGGTACCTAATACTCTGTCGTACGCAAGTTCTCCGCTCGGTTTTGCAGACTGGCGGCACCCAGCATCAAAGCAATGGTACTGTTCCTGTGTGGTTACTCATTATTTTCCTGACGCGGCTTTATAAATACACTGAAACTAACCGCATATTGTTTATTAGTGTACGCATCTGATTGTAATTAACTTGTAACAATATAATGGTCCAGGGAACAGCCATAGTATTCCAAATACCATAACTGCTTTAGTGTTGTTACTCTCACTTCTCCTTCTTCTTCTTCTTCTTCTTCTTCTTTCAGCTCCTCCCGTTAGGAGTTGCCACAGTGGATCATCTTTTCCCATATTACTCTCACTGCACCACTCAGAGTATTTATATCACTGTATCTGAGTCTGAATCACAGCAGCAGCTGATCGTAAAGAGAATTATCGGTATACAGTTTCATGGACACACTGTCTCAGCCACTGCAAAACATTTTAAAGCCTTTCCTGTACAGACCTCGCGGTTCAGAAACAGTTTCATCCCAAGAACTTTAAATGCACTCAATTAATTGCACCTTGTAGAACTGTTTGTACTTATAAGTACAATCACCCCACTGTAAACTTGCACTATAGTTATAATATCACATAACCTGAGCCACTTTATAAAGCGCGTATTTACATACGATGACAATATCATTTTTAAGGTGAAATGCAGCAAAATATGTTTATTAAATTATACAGATAAAACTTTAACTTCATTTAAATAATCTATATTCTTCACTGGGAGTGTCGTTAAGGATAGAATAATTAAACATGTACTACAAAGATATTTCAATGTTCCTTAAACGTTTTGAAGAATCGGCACTAAACTTACAGATGGCTTAACTTCTATTACAGAGCTGATTGTGTGGCGATCGGTTACTTGGGGAAAGAAAAGCACTGACTGCAGTGATGGCTACGCCAATATATATTGAATATAAAACAGAAAGAGAAAATAACAACACAGCTAAAAACGCAGCGACAAATTTGGCAAAAGTAAATGCTTGTGTCATGAGCACGAGCGGCTATGCAGTGTCTGCAACGGACGTGGCCATCCACCGTGCATAAGCTACCTTACTGACATTGGCGGGCGAAGGAGCCACCGATTCTTCCTCTGCCCAGTGCCACCACAAGCCTAGAGCCGCCCCTGAGTACTGCTGCAATAAATTATTTCATCGAAGTGAAACACATGTTTAATAATGTGCTTTAACTCCTATCATCATGAAAATGATATCACATATACATCTCAGTATTTTAGTTATTCAGAGAGCTGTAATATCACGAATGTAATGGATTCTGTGTCCAGTTGGAGGAAGAGAGCCGGTTTAAGAAGCAAGTAGTGATTCACACACATAGGCACATAGAAGATCAAATACAAAACAAAGCATTTAACGTGCTACTTTAATTACGATGTGATTTGAGAAACTGGTTAATTAAACGATTTTAAGATGAAGTTTATGATGTTCTACTTTAATGACAAAATAAACTACGTGATTAAAGTGGAAATGTAGAGAATGAAGTTGACATTTCATGCTTTTTCCCCACCGTGTGCCTTTTTTTCTCTGTACCCTAATAAGCTTTCATATGACACTCAGACAGTGGGCTACAACTCGGCTTTTCACAGCGACTTTGATATGTGATTTCTTTTTTATTTCCGGCACTGTGCGATTTTGTGAACGTGAGCTTTCAAGTTTCTCCAACACGCTATGTCACTCGATCAACTTCCTTTTGTTGATTATACTACGGTTTATTTGAACAAATAGTATGTTTTTCCTTTGCCTCCACTTGGTATTCGCTGAAATTCTTATATTTTCCCCCGTGCTTTTCCCATTGTCTTTTCACAGAAGGCTGAGCTTAAGGGCGATTTATATTGATTTGCATATTCAAATAGGCATAATTCTGGGAGGAGTTGGGGCGTTACATAAAGCGCGTGCACGAGCGTTACTTTTCACGTTGATCGGAATTTATGTAGCAGAAGAACGTGGAAGTTGGAGTACGCACAGATTCCTGCATCTGGATTTTTCTGTGCGTAAGCACATTTCGGCTTTTGTGCTTACGCCATATTATAGTGCGAGTTCTACGCACGGCGTTATACATGAGGCCCCAGGTGTTGTTACTGCCTTGCACTTTCTGCTTGCAGAGATAGGCTCCAGTTCCCCTGCGACTCTAATCAGGCACAGGTTTTTAAACAAATGAGATTTTGGAAGTCAAAATTCAGGAAAAATCATTTAACTTCAAAACACATGTTGGTGCCATGTCCAGAGGTTTTGCCTGTCTTGGGTTTAGTACTGCCTATAATGGATTCCATCTCCATCAGGATCATGCCCTGGATAAGCAGGTTTGGAAATGTTTAAAGATAATGAGCAATTGAAGAGATCATGATGGATCCACCCTCTTAGGTTCGTATCTTATGCTAGATAACTCTCTGCACAGAGTTTGTACATTCTCCACATGTCTGTTGGCTAATTGTTGACTCTAAATATTGGAGCCATGTGGTGTGTGCTTGAAAGGGCCCTGTAATGGAGTTGCTCTTTGTTCATGACTGGTCCTTGGCTTGTGCCCAATGCTGCCAAAATTAGCTTTGCCCTCCTGTGACCCGGTATTTGACTACTTGGGTTCAATAATGTTATGTTATAATGCCTTTTCATTCCTGGCTCAGAATTAACCACTGTAGCTGTGAAGTTTAAACTCAGAAATACGGTTCATTATATCACTTAAAATTTTTACCATTCTAGTTCATGCTAATCTTTTACCTTTATGGTCACTATCTTAAATGTAACAAATATTCAGTGCAATATTCTAACTAATCAATAAAGGCATATTTATATTATATCTGGAAAATAAATTAACAACTAAGTTAATACAATCCAAGTGCTGGAATGGATGAACTGACATTTCAGCTATGTTTAAGGATAACTCTATATCCGGCTTTGAGATCATAATGGAAGGAGTGCAAAAATGGAGGCACAACCCATCCAGAAAGATCCTACATTTCTATCTCAGTCAGGAGGAACAAATAATGAATGGGCAATTCGAGCCCCAGAATGAGAGAAGGCAGTGCTGTTTGGTCACCTGGGATTTGTAGTTCCAAATGGCAGCTCTGTCAGGGTCCTTGTGTGCTGCCAGGGAGCCCTGTTTTGCTAAGGACCTCCCTGTTAGGAGCATCTTCTTTGTGACCCATCATGCAATGCTGTGGCACTGAAAGTGCCCCCATGTCCATGATATAAAGAGGCATCTCACCTTAACCTGGAAGATGGAATTGGGAGGTAGAGGACAAGGCTTTCCTGGAGAAGATCTGAGGGAATATAGTATTGGACTGTGCTTGTGATCAGTGGTGTATCAGTGGTGTGTTGGAGAAAGAACTGGTGAAAGGTATTTAGTGTAATGAAATACACTATATTTGTACCCTTGACTGTGTTTGTGCACTTGTGTCTGGACCCTGCGTCTGCTCACAACATATATTTAGTTGTCCTATCAAGTAAAACCGACTAATTAAACTGTATGATTGTGGAGAGTAGGAGACTATCCTAGAAACATTGGATGCAAAGTGAACCAGCGATGGACAATGCAACTGTTCATCACAGATCACCATCTCTCTCTCACTCACACACTCCTGCCCACGTTCTATTAGGTTGGGCCAATTTAGAGCCTTCAGTCACATTAACAGTGAAGTGAAAAGTGTGACAAATGTGACTATCAAGTTTGCTCCTGGAGTGACAACATATGATGAGATGGAGAGGATGCTCACCAGTGGTGACCTGCTCGATAGTGACTCAGATATTAAAAAAATCCGGTTCTGCTCCTTTATTTTAAAGCACCTGTAGGGAAATCTAGAGTGTCATATTTTTTTAAAATTAATTGAAAAGTAAAAATAACCAATAGATAGATAGATAGATAGATAGATAGATAGATAGATAGATAGATAGATAGATAGATAGATAGATAGATAGATAGATAGATAGATAGATAGATAGATAGATAGATAAGAATTGTGAAAGGAAAAATATTCTGGCACGCAACATGCACATTTTTCTCTTTTTTGCTTCAAAATTCAAAGCACATAAAATTGCATTTCTTACTTGAAAGACTGAGATCAATAAAAAGCACAAGTACGCATTTTATTGCAGCCCTTTAGGGCCAAGATTGAGAAACACTCCCTTGGGAAAGATTGTTGGCAACTTAATCACTAGAATAGAATTATTGGATTTGTTTACATGCATTATTTCCTTTTACCCTTTAAACATTGTGATGTATGTTAATATAAAACAAATTATGAAATAATTTCTACTCCTCCAAAGTACAGTTAATAATAAATGTACACATTGGAGCAGATTCTACATCCCATATCATCAGTAAGTGCCCATTCCCCTTGGGCTCATACTCCATATCCTCAGTACATGCGCTCCTCATGTCATATCTGAATCCAGAGCTGTGTTTGTCAGACCTTTGTCAGAAGCTCCTAATGTATACAGCAGCACCATGCTAAGTCTTAGTGGCTCAAGGTAGGTTTATCTTCAGTTTACACCAGATGTGCAAGTACTTGCATGCAGAGTATATTTGCACAGTTGATTGTTCACAACAAGACTTTATAAAACACAAAGTAATCTTCCATGCTGCTCTAATTATTTTCATTGTCAAGTAAAATGAGCTTTGCTAATAAGAATTATTTTTTAACTCAGAGTTTTTAAAAATCATAATCTATGCAGGAAGAATGAATAAAAGTCATTTTTTACTGTAGTTCAAAGACATCTTTGATTATCTGTGCATATACAGCATTTAAACATTTTATTTCTGTGATGCTGTGCTTTATTACACTCAGTGGTGTATAAATAATTGACCAAAGGAGATAAAAAAAACACAAGTATATGCTTTTGAGTGCGGCATGATCAAAAAAAAAAAAATGAAAGAATTCTCAAGTAGAAGATGTAAGCAGGTATTTGTTCATTCATTTATTTTTCTTTACTATTTTGAATGTCTTGAGTGAATGATATGGTTGTAACAGTCAAACCACTGCTGATGGACTGAATAATGTATTTGATACTTTTATAAATCGTTTTGGAGGCTGTTACTGGGATCGTAAATTCTTCTCTGTCCTGCCCAGTTTCTTGCCACTGTGACGCCTCACCAGGGAAATGTGATAGAAAACGGAGAGAAGAAGAGTTTGGTTGCCTAAAGGACTGCCTGGAATATGAAAGGAGCTGTGTAAACTGCCCAGCCACACCTGCCACTTTTCTATGACACATGGTACTGACTCAGTGACCTTAGTGTATAGAAGTTTATCCTTGGAAGTTGATTGTCCTGGAAATGTTTAAGAAATATTAGCCTTTCTTGTGATTCAGGAATAACAAGGTCAAAAAGGCTTGATCATATTTGAGTAGTTAAGGACCTGGCCAATATCAGTTGACTCCTGTATTTAACCTTAGTCCCATGCAATTTTTACCTGATAAATTATTCAGATCTATTATTAAAGTGCAACACAGTAACTGTAATGTCATGGATTTTAATCTTTGTCTTGTCACTCTCTTTGTATTTGGTATATTTAGTCTATCCTGGGGACAGCACAGTAGTGCAGTAGTGGTTAGCACGGCTGCTTCACAGATCCACCTTCCTGAGTATAAATCTCTCGCCCATCTGTTTACCATGTAGTGCTTACTCATTTTATTCATGTCTATTTATTTGTACTCCTGTGTTCCTTCTATGTTAGGTTAACTGGCGATTCTAAATTGATTGTGAGTGTGGATGTGCACTGCCTAGTTATATTTCCTGCCCTGCACAACATTGGCCCTGGATTTGATTAAATAAGTTTGTTATGTACTGTGAACTTTGGACCTGAGCACAAACAGGCAGACACAGAATGTTTCAAAACACATACGTTTTACTTCTGCTATCCACAATGCAAACACAATGAATATAGTGCCCAATCCACCCTCAGTTCAGTCTCTATTTCTTCTGACTTTCTTCTGCCACCTCTACTCCTCTCGTCGCAAACTCCGTCCTCTTCCACCCGACTCTGGCTCCCTGAATGGGGTGAGGCGGCCTCTCTTATACTTCATCCAGAAGCATTCCAGGCGAACCTAGATTCTTTTCTGCCTTCCAGGGTTCCATAATTGTCCGAGCATCTCCTGGTGGTGGCCACGGGCCCCAACAGGGATGAGCTTTCAAGATCTGTTCCTGTGGCCCCCATTCAGAAGAGGGCATCTGCCTTCTCGTGGCCCAGGGGAGGTATTGTCCCTCTCCCAGTCCTTCCAGACGTCCCAGCTGGGCAGGATCCCCAGCCGTCCGTCACAGTACTCAGTTACATTATGGGACTAAGAAGGGCTGCAGAGGTTAATACTGCAAAATTGGTTGCAATTGCATTACAGTCCGTTCCAGACTCTACCGTGATAAATGAATTTTTGCGAAGTAGGATTCTTTATTTATAAATCGAATATTTTCGCAGAGTATAGAAAACCTGTTTACGACCTTCTAAATATGTTTTTTAACATTATTAGAGCCCTCTAGACATCAAATAACACCCTTTAGTCACCATTACACTCATATTACCCAATATATTAGACAAAATAAGAGAAAATAAGACATATTAGACGTTACAAATATTATATTATTACTAGGCTCACCCGCCTTTTAAGGCGACCGACTTTTATCCTCAATTTGTGTGCGCTTCATGTGTACATCAGGCATGTTAGTGTAGGGAATGAGAACATCAAAGTGCCCATTCATAACATCTCCCGAAGACCTAAGTTTTTTTATCCCCTCAAGTGCCTGTCCAATGTCGTACAATGTCAGCCCAAATCTGTACCGCTAAAGACAGAATTTCATGCACTAAATAAGCTATAGATGAGAATAAGCAAGCACCATCTCCCCTGATATTTACTACGCGGTGAGGCATTTGTACTCCATCAACATTAATTATTTCCAGAGACATAATTTTGTCTATTTTTCCAGTGCATCGCGCACAAAAGCAAGGGAACGATGGGAGCACCGGAACTCTGTTCACATCGCGACGCTTCGTATCGCAAGCCACAAGTAGTAAGTCAGTGATAAGCGGAATACCGCTACGCTTTGCACTCATGGGACGGAAGAACGATACCGACCGCTTTTATATAGTAGATTATTTTACTGTACATTTAATTACACACACACACAGTTCTTACACACATCCACTAACCTGTGAAGGCACGACCTCAGTAGGAGAGTCTTCAGGTGGTGCAGTATCTTCAGCAGGTGCATCGTTGTCTTCTTCAGCTGAAGGAGTACTAGGAGTAGGCAGTGGGTGTCTGGGTGCGCGGCTGAAGAACATCTTGATAGGCAGTTGCTGGCACTGTCTTTTCATATGCGTGAGGAGGCTTTTGTAGGGTATTGCCATCTTTGATCATATCCAAGAGTTTCACTGTCTCCTGGATAGTAAGCATCTTCCTCCGGCTCTTAGTTTTATTGTCAGGAGGCTTAGAAAAAGCAGCACATTTAGGAGCCATCATGGGGCTTAGATAAAAGTTCTCAGAAAGCGCATGCGTAGTGACATAAGTGTGTATGAGAAAAAATCGCGATAGAGTGAAGCCGCGAAAGTCGAAGCGTGATATAGTGTGGGATCACTGTACATCCTTTGGTTTGATTCTTCAGAATCCTCAGTTATCAGAAACTGAATACATGTATAACTAAATGAAATGTCCAATGCAATAGCTCTTGATATGGTGTTCATTTTCCTGGGTAGTAATGCATCCATCTCATAATCTTCTATCTTTAGAGTGGACATTCACTCTTCCTGGTTCCTCCAACTATACTATAAAAATCACCACTCCCATCTTAAAGGACCATTCTTCTCAAATTGGAAGCTGCTGCACTCAAGGCCTAGGGAAGAGGTTTTCTGTGGGTGAGAAAAGACAAGGGACCCCAGTAAACTACTAAAATGGCTGTAGGAAGATTGGAAATAATTATAAAATAATGACAGAATGCTACTAAAAATCAAACTACAGCAGGACTTAACTTTTTTAAAGCATCCTGCTTCACTAATATTCAATACAAGTTATACACAGTGTGCAATGACTCAGTTTTCTGAATGCCCCCTTTATTGTGTCTTTCACATATAGATTGCAGTAGATTACCTGGAGTAGGTTAGCTTCACATTTACATCTGGCATTAAAAATGCATCTCCAATGTCTGCATCCTTTCGTGATAAAGATTAGATGGATGCTGCACATATGCATAGCCTAGTGGTCTCTTGCATTTATCTGCGCAGCATTATACATCACTGCTACTAACCTGTAGCTGGAGTGGGAATGGACTGAATGGACTAAATAATGACCCAATAACAAAAGGTGCAATCAAGGTGATATGCCACAATGCTATAAAGAACTTCAGTGTTTTAGCATAATGCAAAGATGTGACTATCTCACAAAGGAGAAGGTAGCTCGACTTCAACCACACCACTCACTTTTTAAAGCTGCACAGATTTCAGGGCTGGCCACCCTTCTGTGGCTTATTTGACTGCTGTCGCCACCCTACATAATTCTTTTTCCTTTTCTTCTGAATTAATTGTTGGTGTATACTAAGTGTGATGATTGGGTATGTGTTTGTGCTGGGTTAGAAGTGCACCTTCAAATATGATGGCCACAGTTAAAACAATTTCAGCACTGCTACTAGTTGGAATGCAGTCAAAGGCTTTGGATGTATGCATGGTGGACCCATAATTCCCACAACATGGTTTATTGCATGACAGCTGCTGTTCAGCTTGCTGGATATAGAGACAGAGGTCAGAAATGAGTTGAATTACGCAGGGCTAAATTTGCTGTGGAGTAGATTCAATAGCAGCAGAAGCAATGGACTGCATCCCAGTCAAAGCAGGAGGGCATTTAGCAGATGATTCAGTATGACAGGCTACTGGAATGGCTTTATCCAATGCTAAATCATCTGGTTCAAGCAAAAGTCTCCCTCCTACTCATATATTAGATGGATTTTCAGTTAGTTAGTCCTAAATTATTTTGGCTCTTAGAGGCTTCAAAATGTGTAGCGGTGCCAGCTCACACTGTGACTTTATGACTGCAATGTTGTAGCCAGAAGATGCAGCTCTGAGGCAATGTTGAATTATGCGGCTTTCACTCACAAACAGAATTTGTGGCTAAGGCACTAAAATGGAAAAAAGGATGCTGCTTTAACTGAACTGTATACTCATTTCTACAGAATTTGGCTCCATTTTTACTTTCACTGCCCCACTCATAATTCATAAATGAAATAAAAATCCCCATGTGATCATACACCAAAAAATGGTCCTACAAAAAAGATGAATTAGAGAGAAATAACATTCTGAACAGCATGCATTTTAAAAGAAAAGGAAACCATAATGATCACATTCAAACAGGAGTAATCTTGAATTACAGCTTAACCTAACCGGCATGTCTGTGAATGCAGGAAATGGAGCACAAGGGAGAAACACCCACACAGACACACTGGGGAAACCGTGCAAACTCCACAAAGGCGGTTAGCAGGCACAAGCTTTGAACCAGGAATGATGGATCCAGGAGGCAGCATTTGTAATCATTGTGCCACCCACAAAAGTACACGGAATGATCAAATGCTTGATTGCATGGTGTCGAGGGGGCAGCAAACAGACTTCAAGGCATATCTTATGAAGATACAGTCAAGTCTCTAAATGTCAGTCTTTACACACCAAGAAACTAAATGCTCGCCTACATTTTCTTCTAATGACCTTGCTTAATATACAACTTCTTCCAGTCTCCCTGGAATATTAAAAAATGCAGATATATTCAAAATTAATAGGTAAAAGAGGATTATTATATAATCTCTGCACAAACCATTGCCACTACACTCCATTATAACCTCATTAGCTTTCAATATCATAGTTAATGTGGACAGTGTAATTTCAAGATTCCCATAGGCCCTAACTGCAAAACAGCTTTGAATTTTTGCCTGGAATCTTTTCAGTTCTATTCAGTTGAATTGAAATGGGCTTTATTCGCGTGACAAATTGACATGGGTGGCCTAAACATTTTTTGTAAAGATCAAAAGACAGAATGCATAACAGCAATAAATACTGTAATACAAAGTATTATCATACAGTGATGGTTAAATTGCCAATGAAAACACTATATTGAATCATCCTGTGCATTGTCCATTTTTTTTCTTTTGTACACCACATTGACATAATATTACTACTCTATTTTATGCTCTGACACATGCCCGTGTACTATATGGGTAATTATTCTGTCTGGCCCATTCAGTGCTAGCAAAATGAGTAATTTCAATGAAACAGTACACTTCTGTCTTGAGCGCTTCGTAGGTCACGGCAGATGCACTGCCTGTCCTCTCCAGCATTTCAATGAGGCTGACCTACTGAAAGAATGGGATTGCTATATTTTCCAAATTTAAGAAGAACCCTTCAATAAGAGTATCAAAATTTGATGGTGATTTAAAGCAATATGATCAAATAACAATTGATTATTTCAATTGAATAAATGAAACTATTTATTTAATAGGTTAAGGAACATACACCCTTTAACAATATAAAATTCAATTAAACAAAATACGAAAATTGTGTGAAATTACCTAGAGATGAAAACAAAAATAGTACTGGTGAGTTCTGGGATTGGCATACAGACAGTTGTTTAAAGCATATTGTATTATAATCTTTCGGCAGCAATTCTCTTGTCCATGGTGAATGGTCATGATGGTGAGGATACCTTTGTCAAAATAACAGACAATTAAACAATGGGACACAGCACAACATGAAAGTCTCTTCAGGCATCACCATCTCTCTATCTTGCTCTCTTAGGAAACAGATTGATATTATGATCTGGGGGTGCAGTAGCCAGAAAAAAAAAAAATATATATATATATATTATTAATTCAGCATTCAATAGACCTAAGCAACATTGGAACAGCAATATGTATAATATATCTGATAGGAAATTGATTATTATGTTTTGTATGTGTGTGACATCTTTTTGTAATGACTGTGGTTTGTTAAAAGCTTTCCTACTTTTATAACTTTTTCTATGCTTTATTCGTGACTTTTATTGTGTTTTTATTAACACTTTTTATCAATTTTTTGGCATTTTCCTTAAGCTGCAAAAATGATTTTTCTATCTATTCTGGGTTTTGCTTACTGGGAAATTCCAATTTTGACATTTGTTGTTTTGTTTGGAGCCCTTATTTAATAGTTTTGAAATAGATAACGTTTAAGAGCTTTGCATTGCCTGTTGCCTCAATAACCTTCCCATCATGCGCCAGAACTATGCATTGATGATGTCATTCAACATGGCAGCATAAAGGTTGCTCACACAAGCTCTAAATTATCCAAGACTGGTTAACCTACTGGCAATTACATGTGATTCTCTCTTTGTTAATTTGGTATTTGCTTGATATAAGACTTTAATCCTTGGTTTTGCATTACACGTTTTGACAATTGATTCTTGGCTTCTGATTTTGACCACATTTTTAAGATAATATATATTTTTCAGATTACATAGGAACATTTTGGGTTGGCTAATTTTATCTATTTTTGAAGAAGCTCATTTTATTTAACTTGTTATTTTGGGATTACTACAATTGTCATTTGTTTTGCTATGTATGCCATCCATCCATCCATTTTCCAACCCGCTGAATCCAAACACAGGGTCACGGGGGTCTGCTGGAGCCAATCCCAGCCAACACAAGGCAGGAACCAATCCTGGGCAGGGTGCCATCCCACCGCAGGAGACACACAAACACCAAGCACACACTAAGGCCAATTTAGAAATGCCAATCCACCTAACCAGCATGTCTTTGGACTGTGGGAGGAAACCAGAGCGCCTGGAGGAAACCCACGCAGACACGGGGAGAACATGCAAACTCCACGCAGAGAGGACGCGGGAAGCGAACCCAGGTCTCCTAACTGCGAGGCAGCAATGCTATGTATGCCACCACTTTCAAAAAACTGCTCCCTTGTAGCGACCTCAGATTGTTACAATGGTGTCTTCAGATGGTGCATTCTATAATGTCTCACACACACAATGATTTATAAGTCTGCACCACAGACAGCAGAAAAATGTTCTGAAAAAGAAAAAATTGTATGTGTTTCATGGTTGCTTAATGGTTATAGAATCACACTGTCCGCTTATTGTTTTCAATTTTGATTCAGGTTCACGAGTTGGTACAAGTTAGTTTTGCATTGTTGTTTTCACTTCCTATACATTTTTTGACTATGAGTCAGTCACGTCCATTTACTGAGGTTTGCATATATTTCGTTTTTGCCTCCCTTCAGTTTGGCACAACTATTTTATTCTATTAATGCCTGATTGATTAAAGGTTTAAAATGATAGTTACTTAACAGGTAGAAAATTCTTTGTTAGTTGTGGTGATTGTACTTCGGAGACCCATGATATTGTATATGGTGTTCCACAAGGATCTATTCTGGGTCCACTGCTTTTTTCAATCTAAATGTTTCCATTAGGTAATGTTATCTCAAAGCACAAGGTGAGCCACCACAGCTATGCAGATCACTTTAAAGCTTTATTTTTCTATAGAGCCTGATGACCCTGATGCTCTTGGCTCCCTGATCCAATGTGCTAGCAGAATTTCCAAATGGATGAGTAGTAACTTTCTAAAACTAAATAAGGAAAAAACAGAAATCTCAGTGATTGACAAACATGGATATAGGAAGGATCTTAGAAATAAACTTGATCCCTTAGGTTTAAGAATTCAGGCAGAGGTAAAGAGTTTTGAGATAATCATCGACTCTGATCTAAACTTTTAAATCAGATATTAACCAGATTACTAAGACTTCAATTTTTCATTTATGGAATATAGCAAAAGTTAGACCTCTTATAACTTTACAAGACACTGAAAAATTAATTCAGGCTTTTGTTTTTAGAAAACTAGATTACTGTAATGCACTCCTAACAGGGCCATCTAAGAAAGATATCAATCGGTTGCAACTAGTGCAAAATGCAGCAGCCAGAATCTTAACTACAAATATAAAATTTGAGCACATTGCTCCAGTTTTAGTATCATTATATTTGATACCCATATCATTCAGAATTAACGTTAATATACATTAATGATATATAAAGCCTTAAATAATCTTGCTCCATCCTCTATTTTGGAATGCCTGTCCCCCTACAACCCAAGTTGTAACCTTAGATCTTCGGTAGGAGGTCTGCTTATAATTCAAAGGGCCAAGCTTAAAAGAAGTGGTGAAATGACTTTTTGTTGTTATGCCCCTAAAATCTGGAATAATTTACCTTTAGAAATTTGCCAAGCTAATACTGTAGAACATTTTTAAAAACTGCTAAAAACACATTGGTTTAATTTGACTTTTTCATAGGTACTTTTCAGTTGTATTCCTAAGTGACTATACCTGTATGGGCTAAGAATGACCATATTGTTCAGGGATCTGCAAACTGTACTAATCCCCCCTATTCTCTGTTGTCTTTTTCAGTTCTTCTGTGGTGCTGATTTGCTCTACTACCACCTGATCATGGCACCATGCACCCCCATGAGATGATTGAATGAAGGTGGGTGTCTCATCTGTCCACACAACCAGCTTCACCAAATACTACCATATGAGGCATGAAAACTAAGAGGACTGATTTAGCGTCATTTATGTTAGGTAGAATGCCCAGTGGGAGTTTGGTGGACTTTTAACCTGTAACCCTTGCAGATTTTTTTTTTCTCTCCAGCCTAACTGGAGTTTTTTTTTTTTTTTTTAATTTTTCTTCCCTCCTGGCCATCTGGCCTAACCTTACTTATTCTTTAATATTATTGCCTAATCTTAATTATTTTCTTTTCTTGTAACTTTATTTTGTCATCTTGTAGAGAAAAGCCAAGCAAAATGGCTTTTCTCTACATTCATAATGGCTAACACAGTACAACAACCTAGTACTTTTGTCATCTTGTAAAGCTACATTGTTGTATGAATATGTGCTTTATCAACAAATGTTGTTGTTGGTGTTGTAGTGAATAAAAATAATGGTGCTCAAATAGTTCACAAATTGAGCTTGAATACCAGAAGTTTAATGTAATACCAAAAAATGCATATAATAAGGATGCTAGAGTGTAGAATGTGAGCATTTTAGAATAACTTTGTGGTCCAACCTGAAGAGTACAGTAGCTTTCGTTGCAGCAGTAATCAGTTTAAATTCCCACTGATGAACCCCTTTTTATTTTACAATGTGTTACAGTCGATTCTCAGTCACCATTAATCTGGGCGGAAACACTACATGGGCAACAACAAGGAAGGATCTAGTCCAGGTTAGTAACAGAAGGGTGAGTTATATCATATCAGTTCAATAGGACTCAGTTGTGGACTTCACTCATAACAGAAAAAACACTTATTGAAAATGTATGATTTGTATTTCTTTTGCTTGTAAGTATCTGTGAAAATATTTCTTCTTTTGTTCCTGGTATTCTTGTTTATATTTTCACTGTTCTGCTTCTATATAAAAACCTCAACACTTTTAAAACCATAGATTTTCAAGTAATCTTGGGGAAGAAAATTGGTTATAGTAAATAATAAGGTCAAAAACTTGTGCATAAAAGAACAGGCCTCATTTCAATTGTTGATAGCACATTATGCTTTACAGTGCAGCTGTTCTCTTGCCATAGAGCAGTGCATAGTAAGAAAGAACAAATCATGCTAAGAGGCTACTAAACTAATGTTTCACTTAGCTCTGCTTGACAAACTTGAAAATGCATTTAAAATGTCTAGAGCTGACAGAAGCCCGTTCTATGAGGGAATGGCATTCAGCCAATAGCTGAAAACATGAATATTCTGCCTGTTGAAATAAAATAAACTTACTGACCACACAACAAAACTATTACAGACTGCACAGACACTTTTCCAAACAGTTGTTCCATTTGTTCCTGTACTGATATCGATAAAATGGCATGTTGAAAGGGTAAAACCCAATTATGGGTGAAACTAAAAGTTGTTCAGAGATTCAATTATGATTAAGTTAAAATCAAATTACTGTATGTCACCTTCTAAGCCACAACCTAAACTGAGCTTCAACAAGTCTCTGCATTCTGTCCACCCACTATCAGTCTGAGTGATTAGTTTCCAAACCAAGATCAAAAGAGAGCAAGGTTTAAGGGCAGCACATTCACAGTATAAAGAGTCTACTTGCAGTGTCTGGCTCCTTGAATTGTGTTTAGATGCATTTGAGGAATTGTTTCTCTAAAGAGGTTGAGGAAAAGAACAGAAGGATGTCACAGAGGATATGTATTACTGGACCACACCTTTTGAAACCCTTCTTATAACACTGGCTTCTACTGGATGTGACTTGGAAGACAATTTGCATGCAACTGTTCAAGCCACATTTCTAAGTAGACTAGTGAGGTAAACCAAAGGGGCAACTTGTGCATTGATTCTCCCTTCTTCTTCTCCTCTAAGAATGGAATATTCGAAATGCTTGCACCTCTCAGCCCCAGGAGTTTCTTTTAGTGTCATTTTCATCTTGAAAAATACTCTGCAAATGCTGTTATTGATATTATTCAATGTTGATGCCTAAATGTAAAATGCTGTCTCTGTTCAGCAGACACCTAGAAAATTATCATTGAAAAAATGTCAAATATTCAGTCACTCACAGTCTTTTACTAAGTGTGATAAAATAATTCAAAATTGATTTAAAATTGCTCTGAATCACAACTCAACCAGACCTCATTATATTATGGGCTTCAGTAAATGTCTACCGAGAAGAAGATTTGAAACTTAAAAGTTACTTTTTTCACTTAAAAATAAAAACAATTTTCTTAATTCAAAGAATTAATAAAATTGCACAGAGGCTTTGGACAGAAGGACTGATGCCACATGGATCTTGACTATATATGAAAGTGCCATTTAGGGAAAAAGTAATCATATGACTTGAATGAGACTCTTTCATTAAATTGCTGTGTCTTTATGTGATCCAGTATGTACACCAGCATTGTGTATAAAAAATGATTTGAGAATACTGTAATTTTTTTTTTCTTTTACATAGCACTCTTCACTGAGTGCAGGCATAGAGGGCTGTGACATGTTCTCAAATTCAGATACATATTTTACAAATTATTAAAAACTTCATTCAGCAGTATCCATGGAGAAAATAATCCCTCAGGGAATTCCATGGTCAATTGCAAAAGTCAAAGACAGTCACTTCCATATTTTAAATTGCATAAAGTCACAATGATTTGTCAGCAGATGTGTATCCAAAGCAGATAATTTCACAGCATACTAGGCCAAAAAGAGCAAACGTCCGCCTCTATATCAGACACTCAGCACACTTTTGTGAAGTGCATCATTTGATACAAATGACATGTTACTTTGTGAGCATGCCCGTGCTGATTAAACAGAGGAAGTTCTGCAGTCCACTTGTAATTTTACGCTGTAGGAAGATAAGTAAATGAATTAAGGTAAATGAATAAAGGTAAATACCATTTGGCTTTTATATAAGTAACATAAAAATGTTTTTTCATATAAAGACCATCATAAAACATAATCACAAACAGGACTTTGCACAATACGTTGGTGAGCTCTGTAAGCCGTGCTGTTTCTTTGAAGGACAGGTGTGGGGCAGACTGACTGGCAGGATGATGCCTGACCTGTTGCTGCATGCAAATGGTGCCATCTTTCGCCTTTATGCCTGGCGCAGCTGTGTTGTTGTTATGTGCGAGTGGACGTTTCTTGTTGGGAGGGCTTCTGTTCTATTTCTCTGATGTAAAACCCTCGTCCTCATAGGAGTTCACCTCTGTTATAGTATGTCTTTATTTGAAAACAGCAGTGTTAGATCAGGTCGAGCATGAATGTGACTGAGAGAGTAAAACTGAATATATAAAAAAAAACTCTAACCTTTACAAGTACCATAAATTTACACTGGCTGCTACAGACTCAAATCGAATGTATGTTTTTATTCTACAATAGTAAGAATAAGAGCAGTAGACTACTCAAAACGGAGGCGACCGGGAACAAACCACAAACATCTTCATTACAAGTGTGACAGATAGGGGGCCCTGTCGTCCCCTTGAACCCTCAGATCAGATGCCAGACACCAGATAAAAGAACGGACGGCCATATCTCACACAAGTCAGCATTACTTACCACTGCACCACCAAAGCAGTTGTATCAAGGATGTGTCAATATCACACCCTAATGCAAGTTCTTTTTCTGCAGTTATATTCTTGAATAAAAGCACACTTGTTTTATTATACTTAAACCTTCTGTGAAAGTGCTTATTTGACATTTGTATTTTAGGCTTCACACATTATACACTTCATGTCTACACTTTGTCAACTATTACTAAAACATGAAAAACATTTCTGTTTTAATGATGTGATTACATAGATTGTTGTAGACATGGAACACACATGAAATGTATGTATTGCAAATGACAATCTATTATTTACCCAATACAACTCCAGGCAACTCATACGCAGGTAAACAGACTTGAGCTGAAAGAACTTTCTGTCCTTTTTGCATTGTTGGGGGGTTGGGACAACAGGCTGCTTGCTGCTTTTGCTGATCAACACATTTACAACCCAAAAGACGCTGACGGAGAGGTGTGAACAGATTTAAGGTGGGCCAGGATTACGAGTTTTTTTGTAGGCTTTGGTAATCTAGTGTTCATTTTAAGTTAATGAATAAGTATAATAACTATTTTTTATAATACTGTTAAGTTAATTATTGCCATCTTTATTATTAATAATAAACTGCTGTATAGAAAATCCCTTCTTTTTTTCTTGACACCAAAAAAAAAATTTACAAATTTAACATTTAGCAGCTTTAAGAAGTGTTACTGATCTGTATTTGTTGACAACAGCAGAGTCTAAAGCAAAGTATTTTTACACCATGCCTACAGATAGTCGGACAACAAGGTATTACATTTAATGAAGTTTTATTACTGAAAATAATATAATAAATACATCCTCTGGTAAGTCAGATGCTTTCCTGTTACAACCTTCATAATTTTTTTTTCTCGGGTTACCAAGATGCTTTATAAAACATTTAATGTTATTTCAGATATTAAAGATGAATTGCAAGACTTCATGATAATGAAAGGAAAAGAAATGATGCATGTCAGCCATTCATCTTATACTTGATATTTAGAAAAAAAAACATGAATTCTTCATTTCTCAGAAAGAAGCACATGTCTTACCAAAGGGAGGTAGAGCATCACAATACACATTATATAAATGAACACCTCAAAAAACAGGACAATCAAAAGCTTGTGTGTTCATTTCTCTGTGCATCAACAGCATGTGGGCAGCTATAAGCTGCTGAACCCCAAGATATTCTGTTCCTCTGACATCATTTTGGAGGATGTATTTTTTTAAAATATTAATGAACCCACAGCTGTATTTAAAATCCGCTGAGTCTTTACACTTTTTCCCCAAATTCAGCACTTATTTGAAAATTTTATGCACCTTATGTCAACAATACATTTCCTGCTTTTCTGCTTTGTTTTTTTAGATCTACTTTTAGAATGTCTGACAAAGTTGAGCAGTTGTACAATATGTAAAAGTAGAAGTTATATTAGGCTTTTATAATTCTAAACAAGCAATTAATACAGACATCTAAAAGCTGGGTTTGTCTTGTATAGATTCTTGGTATACTTTCAACCTCCTGTTAATAAATAACTATTTAAACCATAACTGAATAAATAAATAAAAAGAACTTCATTTATTTGTTCCCTGTTGAAATTTGTCTTTTTATAGAAGCTCTTTAAATAAATAAATGATTACATTATAATTTTAAAGAGAAAGAAAAGAAAACTTTGGTCTTGGCACTCACAGTCACAATGAGGCATTATGCAGACATATTGCTGTTGTTATTAAGGACACCATAGCATTTCTTGACACACTTCTAGTGAGTGATTCATTGGCTGAATGTACTCAGTGTTTGTGTGTCAGATAAAGGATAGGCTGCATTGTTCATAATAGCACTCAGTTTTGTTTTGATTCTTTACTTTGCTATTACCTTCTGGGGGTTCAGTGTGCATCCTAAAACTGAGCCTGCCCTTCATTTATTCAGTGGGCCTCCCTTGAAGCGATGTTACCACCCAGGACGCCACAGTGTTGAAATTTGCATGAAAAAGAGTGAGACATAAATGTTATACTTAACGTTCTTTAAAATCTAGTTTTGACGTTTGGTCCTATTGAAGAGATTTTCATATGTAATCACGGCAAATGATGAATGAGGAACAATTGAAGCAGGGTAAGAATTCAGCTGCCTTCAGTTAAAACGTGCAAGCAGAATGAACGTTTCAACATTAATTAGCATACTGTAGGCCGGGTAGTGCAGAAAATTTTCCATCTATATTCGATTCTTTACTGTTGGGGTGACTTGGGACCCTAGCATGACCAGTTTATTTTGGTATTTTGGTAACAATTTTTTTTTTTAATTCTGGCTATTATTATAGTAGAGAGAGCACATTCTGAGAACACAGTCACTAGATACCTAAAAATATTAGTAGTGTAACGCATGAGCTCTTGAATTTCTTTTTGCAAAATTTTCTTAACTACTGTATATAAAAATAGATGTACTGAGTCAAGTCTCTGGAAAAATGTAAAGGTATTATGCTGTACATGTTCACACACTTCAGTCTGCATTATGTCCCAATCAGCTATTGTAATAGTTGAAGGATGGGGGTGGTCTTCATCTTCACTTCATTATAACTAATTTAAACTGGGAAGACAGCCATCCTAGCTAATATCCCCGAGGGACTCCATTAATGACTTAACCCTACAAAGGGCATTCTAGGGATTTGAAATCCCATCCACCACCTGAAGGTACTGAAGTGTCTATATGCCAATATCATGTACTGTAAGAATACAAAATGAACCACTATTGGTAACTCCTTATATTTAAAAACAAAACAGCTTAACAATTGATTTCAGGGTATATACTAATAATTAGGTAGCCACACACTTTAGTAAAAGACACATTTATTTTGTTTGCTGTTTGATGATATTTAGTCCTAGTTATATGCATGTTTTCTTTATTTATTTATTCTGACGAGTTGGATGAAAAATTGTAAAGAATGGGTTGATATTTTAATTTCCCCTTGGGAACAAATAAAGTTTTAAAGTTACACCTTCTAATGGACCATATGTAATTCCTCTCTGTGGAGTCTCTCTGTTTCATGTTCGGCCTTTGCATGCGTGGGCCAGGTACTGTAGATTCCCACCACATCACTTAGACATGCATGTTTGGTCAAATGTTTTCTGTGCATGTGTGAGTGCTCCATAAACTGCTAGTTTCCCATACAAAGTCACTTCCTGCCTTGAGCTTTATGTTGCTGTAATTCAGTTATAGGTAAAGTTAATTATATAGTTAATTAAAAGTAATATGTAGAACCTAAATCATTGGGTGACATTTTGGGTGAAGCTTTTTTTTTGTACCATTTTTCATTATAAGCATAATTTTTCAATGTGTTTCAAAATTTTAAAAACGTGTTATCTACACTCTTGTATTAATCAGATTTGGATTATATATTCTAGCAAACACATTGTATTAGGGATCAATAAGCTTCTTTTTGTTTTATTTCCTTAATATTATAATTTTTTTATTTTTATTCTTCATGTATTGTTATTTCGATGATGTCCTTACATTCCCACTACAGTATATGGTTTTAACAGCTTTGCCTTTTTTTGCTTCTAGATCTCATGGGCTCTGTCATTTTATGTCTCTAGCCATTGTTATGCTATTGCTCTGCTAGTCATGTGTGTGTCATGTGACTCATGACAGTGTGGTATAGTGGTTAAGGCTTTGAAGTTCAGACTCTAGGGTTTTATGTTGAAATCCTGCTTCTGGCAGATCTGTTACTTTGCCTGTCTGTTCAAGGTCAGTCTCTGGCAGGTCATACCATGAACTTTTATGGATCTTTATCTGCCTTATCCCTTTTCTTTTCCTTTCCTTTCTGAGCCCTTTGCTGCTCATGCTTATATATACTTGTATATCAGTAGTTAAATCAACTCAGATTGAGCAAATACTGGATACCTTGGGATTATAGTAAAAAAAAAAGGTAAAATACAACAACGGACGAGACCAATTTCCACCTTCCTCACTTCACCTTTCTGTGTTCCAAATGGAAATAAACAAAAGAAATATAACAAATTGTATCTCTTAAATGTTGAAAATTGGGTAAAGACATCAGCCATGTAATATTACACAAGACAGCTGCTCACATTAAGCAAAGTTTATGACCTTGAATGAGAAGAATAGTGAGAAACTAGTATTTAAACAACATAAAAGATTAAATTAATGAAACAATTCTGGTGTTGATTTTATTATGCTTTTGACTTTCCAAGGTTAGTGATTTGTTTTTTGTAAAAGTCAAAGTGAACTTTGTTTTCATCTCAACCATATGCAAGTATACAGATAGACGAAATTGCAAAGCTCAGGGTCCGCAGTGTATCAACATAATGTGCAAATAATAAATTAAAAATAGAATAAAAATTTAAAATTTAAAAATTAAAAATTAAAACACAAACAAGACATTGTGCAAAGATAGGACAAAGAAGTAACAGCAATATTGATGTGTAAGATATTTAATATAATAAATAATAGATATAGATAATACAGAGATTATCAGTGTATGATAATAGTTATTTAAGACGTGTGTAAACAATGACAGGTCAGAATGTTTCACAGCAGAAGGATATCAAGAATGTCAAAATACTTAAAAGTCAGCATGAGATTTTCAGTTCTTTTCTACATGCACACTTATCTTTGCAGGACAGTGGTTTTCATGTAGGTCTCCTGCAGCCTGGCAGATTTGGCTTTGATGCTGCAATATCTTCTCTTGGATGGCAGACGTTTGAAAAGTCCATGTGAGGGGTGTAAGGGGTCCTGCACAATGCTGCAGGCCTTGCAGACACTGCGTTTGTAAAATATGTCCTGTAGTGAAGAGAGAGGCACCCTAATAATGTTCTCTGCTCTCTTCACTATCCTTTGCAGGTGCTTGCGGTCGGATATGTTGCAGTTTCCATACCAGACAGTGATGCTGCTGGTCAGGACATTTTCCATGGTGCCTCTGTAGAACATGGTGAGGATGGAAGGTGGAAGACGTGCTCGCTTCAGCCGCCTCAGGAAGTGTAGTCTCTGCTGGGCTTTCTTGATTAGTGATGAGGTGTTATGCATCCACGTAAGTTCCTCAGTTATGTGCACACCGAGGAACTTGGTACTCCTAACAATCTCCACATCTAAACCGTTGATGCTGAGTGGAATGTGGGCAGGACGTGATTTTCTGAAGTCCACGATTATCTCTTTTGTCTTGTCGACATTGAGAGATAGATTGTTGTCTTCACACCATGCGGACAGCCGTTTCACCTCATCTCTGTATGCTCTTTCATCATCCCTGCTTATCAGTCCCAGCACCGTCGTATCATCCGCAAACTTGATGATGTGGTTGGTGTTGTGCGTGGCTGTGCAGTCGTGTGTCAGCAGGGTGAACAGCAGTGGACTAAGCACACAGCCCTGCAGTGCTCCAGTGCTCAGTGTGATGATGCTGGAAGTGTTGTGGCCCATCCGAACTGACTGGGGCCTCACTGTCAAGAAGTCCAGGATCCAATTGCAGAGGGTGGTGTTCAGGCCCAACCTGCTCAGTTTTACAACCAGCTTTGGAGGGATGATTGTATTGAAGGCAGAGCTAAAGTCTATGAATAGCATCCTGACATATGGGTCTTTTTTATCCAGATGTGTCAAGGAGAGGTGAAGGGCAGAGCATATGGCATCCTCAGTTGACCTGTTTGAGCGGTATGCAAACTGAAGAGAGTCAAGGGAGGCATGACTAGCTTTTCGAAGAACTTCATTATGATTGGCGTGAGTGCAACTGGTCGGTAGTTATTCAGGCATGTCACTGATGATTTTTTCGGCACTGGTATGATGGTGGTCGACTTGAAGCATGGTGGGACTGACGACTGGCTCAGAGATGTGTTGAAAATGTCTGTGAGGACACCAGCTAGTTGACTGGCACATTCTTTGAGCACAAGACCAGATATGTTGTCAGGTCCGGCAGCCTTGCATGGATTGACTCTGGATAGAGTCCTCCTCACATCTGTTATGGAGAGACAGAGTGCTTGGTCAGTGGAGGGAGGTGTTTTCTCGCAGGCTCTTGGTTCGTCAAACCGTGCAAAGAAGTTGTTCAGCTTAAACGGAAGGGAGGCATCACCATCACTGCTGTGTGGGTTAAGCTTGTAGTTTGTAATTGCCTGAACGCCCTGCCACATACAACGTGTGTCTCTGGTGCTACTGAATTGTTTGTTGGTTTTCTGCTCGTATGCCCACTTAGCTCTCATTATAGCGCCAGACAGATTGGCTCTGGTCACCCTAAGGGTGGCCTTGTCTCCAGATCTAAAGGCTGCATTTCTGATCTTGAGCAGCTTATGCACTTCTCTTGTCATCCAGGGTTTTTGGTTGGCTCTTGTGGTAACATCCTTGGTAACAGTAACATCCTCTATGCATTTGGAGATGTAACCAGTCACAGAGTCTGTGTACTCCTCCAGATTGATGGAGTCACCATCCATAGCAGCCTTTCTGAAAATGTCCCAGTCTGTCAATTCGAAGCAGTCTTGGAGAGCTGAAACCACACCAACCTGCCGCACTCTGATGCTCTTGCGGGCTGCTTCAGCAGGGACTTGTATGCAGGGACCATAAAAACACTGATATGATCTGAACAGCATAGGTGAGGGTGGGGTAGGGCCTTGTAGGCGTCAGGAGCGCTTGTATAAACATTGTCCAGACAGCTTCCCCTCAGTTCACATTCTGGAAGAATTTTGGGAGAAATGACTTCAGGTTGGCATGATTGAAGTCTCCAGCAATAATGAAAAATGCCTCGGGGTGCATCGTTTGCAGTTTGTTGATGATCACGTAGAGTTCCGCTAGCTCCTGGTTAGCATTTACGCTAGGCGGGAAGTAGACGGCAACCACCAGCACACAACTGTATTCCCTTGGCAGGTAGAAAGGCCGACACCTTACTGAAAAAATCTCTATCAGTGAGGAACAGTGTCGCGCAACTGAGGCACCGTTCGTACACCACTCTCTGTTCACATAAACACACAGTCCGCCCCCACGGGTCTTACCGGACAAAGAGGCGTCTCTGTCCGCTCAGAAGATAGTCAGTCTGTCTAGCTGGATGGCCGAGTCTGCAATGTTTTCCTGGAGCCATATCTCAGTGAAAAAAAGATGCAGCAGTCTCTCATTTCCCACTGCTTGGCCCGCTGCAGCTTTATAAAATTCCAGCTTGTTGTCCAGTGATCGGACGTTCGCAAGCAGAATAGACGGTATCGCAGGTCTGGTGGGGTTAGTTTTTAGCCTTGTTTTCCTCGTTTCTGCTTCCGATCGCTGCTCTTGCTTTTTCACCAACTCAGCTTCTCAGGCTGCTGAAGTAAGCAAAGGCTGCAGAGCGTCTTTGTCACCTCACTGGATATTTCGGCGCAGTTTCTTTGGAAATCCAGCAGGATTTGCCGCTCGTAAATGTATGCCTGCATACTACTATCACTTAAATCTACTTTTTTACTTATACTAGTTTCTTATTTTTTTTTGTAACTCAATCTAGCTCACCTTAGTGGTTGTCCCACATGGAGAATTGGTACTCACAGTCATAACTGGTGGAGTGTTAACCCTCAGAGAAATTCCGCAAACACTCATAGCAGGGGTGATCCCCCTTGGAAAATCAATGTTGATTGCTTAAACAACCCTCAGCAACCCATTGAACGACATTGGATGTGACCCTAGTCATTAAATACAACAGTGAATCATGACACTGAGCAGTCCAAAAGGAGGCAATCCTACCCATAGTTTAAGAAACTACAGTATGCTGTAGCCAAATCCCAAAAGACACTGTTTTTTAATATTTCTGCCACACTCTTAGTTAAAACCTTGTCTAATTGAAATTACCATTCAGTTCTGCATTCCACATAACATATGTTCAAAATAGAACTTGAAAACTTCATAATGAATGCACATCTTTTCAACGTTCAAATACTTCATGTCTTTTACAGTAACACCTGTACATCTCAACTGCTAAAAGTTAAATAACTGAAAAAAGTGACATAAATATGGGGATATTTGAGTAGAAGTCACCTGGGAGAGAGTTGATTAGGCTCACTACCTGTGTTACATTTAAAAGTGTTTCTCATTTTACCAACAACTATACAATTATTTTCACAAGTATAAAGCTAGAACAAACCTAACACCATGTAATGTAAGTCAAATGGGCATACGGTGATGTTAAATCATGTTAAATCATGCCAAATTCAATGTGTGTGTGTGTGTCCCATCACGTGACTTCGCGGATCCATTCAAGGTTTTTTGGATATCATGGCAGGCCTGTACACTGGTAGTATGAGTGCTGTGCAGAATGGAGGCAGATCATCATTGTTGAGGACCTGAGTGGATGGACCAGACCACGGGGACACCCATGTAACACCTGGCTGTGGCACATAGAGGGTCATTTCCAGAGGGTGGGACTGGATCGCGTGTTTGCCTGGGGGGTTGCCAAAAGGGACCCCAAGCTGTTTCGTCATGTGGTCGGTGCAGCAACGCACTGTACCAGTGCATGTTCACAAACTTGACCTGACCTTTATGTGTGTGCATGTTTGAGTGTGTGTGTGTTTTATACAAATGGAACCACAGAACATGTGGATGATCATAGCAAAACAGAAGAATCTGAGAAGTCACACATAATGTACTAGTCATGTTAGAAAAGGTCAAAAATTACTTCAATGACTTCTCCTCTATCACATTAAATCTAATCAATATGGTGGTTTTCCTGTGTATCGTATGCACTGTTCTACAATTTTTGTTGGACTTTGTCACACACGTGTGCTTCGGAAGCAGTCAACAAGTCCTAAGGTGAGCAATATAACAACGGATGAGGGTTTGTTTCAGGGTACCAATGCCTCTCTCTCTGACCTTACAGAACCAAAGAAGACAAATAAAACAACCATTCACAAAATAAACAATAATTCTGAGACTGAGACATCCACTACTTCATATACCATATAATTTCTGGCTGTGACCTCACTTCTGGTCCCTCAGTGGTAACGTCACTTCCAGCTCCTGACGATGATGTCACTTCCGGCCCCTCCGTGATGACGTCATTTCCGGCCAATGAGGATGACGTCACTTCTGATCCCTCGTCGATAATGGCACTTCTGGCTCCTGACGATGACGTCACTTCCGGTCCATCGTTAACGACGTCACTTCCGGCTCCCCTTGGATGACGTCATTTCCCATTTTTGATTATTTCCTGCATCCACTTTGTCTCTTCTATATAAGCCACCATTTCACCAATATTGACTGTTGAATATTTGAGTTTTCATTTACTCTGACCAATTGATTGCAATCAAGCAATATACAGGGCAATTCTCCAACACTTTTTGAGTTGTCGTGTCAACTTAATTATCACAATTGGTGTAGCCGGCAGGATATTTATTGTCCAAGGATGATTGAGGGACAAGACTTGAACGCTGTTTTGAACACTCTGGTTGCTGAACTTCAGCAAGTAAAAATTCAACTGGGGACACCAGGACCCGTCTAGCAGAATCGGAGGCACGTGCAGCAGCAGCAGTAAGGGTGGAGACGTCACGGTCAGTACCTTCTTTATTAACATATCTTACCGAAGAAGATGACATCGAAACCTACTTCCTGGTGTTCGAGCGGAACACCAAACGCAATGTCTGGCAGCAATCGGAGTGGGCCTACATTCTGGCGCCCTACTTGAAGGGGGAAGTGCAGAGGGCTTATTACGATCTAACGGAGGAGCAGGCTGCCAATTATGACACTTTAAAACGAGAAATATTTAAATGCTATGGCGTATCAGCGGATCAGCAGGCGACTAAGTGGATGGAGTGGAAGTTTAATTAAACCAGATCAATCCGTACACAAGTGTACGAAGTCTGGGGTAAAGTGGGACACTGGTTAAGGCCAGATATAAATAGTCCCCAACGGATGGCTGAGATATTAACCATCGAAACGTTCATTAATGGTCTCCCTGAAAAAGTCGCCCAGCAAGTCCGCAAACAAGAGGTCGCCACTATGGATGATCTCGTCAAAATAGTGGAGTGTCATTGGGCAGTCTGTAAGTCCGAAGGGTCGGAACGGTACTCTCGCCCACCCCGATAGGTTCGTGTACCCTCTAATGAGCCTGCCCGATCTATTCCTGACATCTCTACCCGAAAAAATAGAAACCAGTCTATCCTCCGCGCTGTTTCAAGTGTGGTGTGGAGTAGGACATCTGTTTACTGCCTGCCCGACTCCGGAGCCGATGGACTTTGTCGTATACGGGAGCAGTAATTCTTAATGGAAATAAAGTTACCGCTATGTATGATTCCGGGAGTAACATCTCTATTGTTGCCGTTATGTCTTACCGCGACAGTGGCTAATGCATACGATTAGTCTCAGATGTATACACGAAGACATTAGATATTATCAGGCCGCCTCTTGTGTCATCTCAGTGGACAATTTCATGCGATCCATGATAGTGGCTGTAATGACTAATCCACCATATGCAGTGATACTCGGGCGCGGCTGGTGAAATATTAAATGCGGTACAGACAGTACTCTCCCATTAATAAAAGAGGGCTCGGTCATGGATTGTAAAGAAACTATTCCGACTGCTTTCACGCCGTGTAATAGCTCTCAGAACCCTAATTTAGATAGTATTGCTAACGGAGATGAAGGCACATCAGGCACTACGGGAGGCAACCCACCTTCCGAAGGACCTGAGGTGACTGAAACTCCGCCCCTTAAGGTAGCACAGGATCCCATAATAGAATTGGCTTCACAATTTAAGCTTACCCCTTCTTCCTTTAAAAGAGAGTAGTCGAATGACGTTTCCTTAAAATATGCAAGAAATGCAGTTGTTTCAATAAACGGACAAATGTCTATTGATCCTATACCACGGATGCCTTACTTTGTAATAAAAAATGATTTATTATATTGTGTGGCTGAACATGAAGGTGAAATAAGAACCTTACTATTAATCCCACGCACTTATCGTTGTCAAGTGTGTGAACTGGCTCATTCTCATTTACTCGGAGCCCATTTAGGGACCGATAAAACATTAGAACGGATCAAGTTCAGATTCTATTGGCCGGGAATAAACGAGGAGGTCCAACGTTTCTGTACTTCATGTCCAGAGTGTCAGATTCCTAGAAGGGACCGTGCTCCTCTTATTCCTCTTCCTCTCTAGATATTCCCTTTGAAAGAGTTGGTATTGATCTTGTAGGGCCCATTGAACCTTTGCTACGAGGTCATAAATATATTTTAGTTTTAGTGGATTATGCCACACGATTTCCTGATGCTGTCCCATTGCACTCAGCAACTTCTAAAAATATCGCACGGGAACTAGTAAGGATATTCGCACGTTTTGGGATTCCCAAAGAGGTTTTAACAGACTAAGGAACTCCCTTCACTTCGGAGACGTTCAGGGAGGTTGCTAAGTTACTGAACATTAAACGTCTGAAAACATCAGTTTATCACCCACAAACTGATGGAGTGGTTGAACGTTTTAACCAGACACTTAAACAAATGTTACACAAAGTAGTTAGACTTTGAGTAGTTAGAGATGGGAGAAACTGGGATCAGTTACTTCCACTCGTACTCTTTGCTTATCGGGAAGTACCACAAACCTCCACAGGCTTTTCTCCTTTTGAACTCCTATATGGAAGACAACCACGCAGGTTATTGGATATGCTAAAAGAAGGTTCGGAGGAGGAGGGTCTCCCATCCTCTAATATCTTAGAATATATCACGCAATTACGCGATGGTTTAAATAAAATTAGACCTGTTTTAAAGAACATATGGAAAGCGCTCAAGCAGCGCGGGCGCGGTATTATAATCGTAACACCACCCTCCGGGAATTCCACCCGGGAGATCATGTGATGGTGTTCATTCCGACTTCACATTCAAAGTTATTAGCACACTGGCAGGGACCTTATGAAATCATGGAACGAAAAGGGCTTGTTGACTATTTGGTCAGACAACCTAATCGTTGACCGAGCGAGCATGTTTATCATATAAATCTGCTGAAACCGTGGAAGGGAAGGAAGGAGGAGCCTAACTCCGGTCAGCCACGCTCTCTTTTCGTTGCCTATCAACCCCTTAATTTTGGATCTAATTTGTCTTGGAGACAACGACAGGAATTAAAGGATGCTATCCTGTCCATTGCTGAAGTCGTGAGTGAGCAACCCGGTCGCACTATGTTGATTGAGCATGGCATAGTTACAGACCTGGGTGTTATTGTTTGAGAACGGCCATACAGACTACCAGAGGTGAGGAAAACTGAAGTAGAGCTGGATATTAGGCTAATGCTGGACATTGACATTATTGAGGAAAGCTATAGTCCTTGGTCTAGTCCAATCATCTTAATTCCTAAACCAGATGGGTCGTGGAAATTTTGTAATGATTTCTGATGACTCAATCAGGTCTCTAAGTTTGATGCATACGCCTAGGGTTGATGATCTTATTGAGCGTTTGGGTAATGCTCAGTTTCTAACTACTCTTGACATGACGAAAGGGTACTGGCAAATTCCCTTAATGTCCTCTGCTAAGGAAAAAAATGCTTTCAGGACACTGGCAGTATAAAGTCCTTCCATTTGTGTTGCACGGGGCTCCGGCAACTTTTCAGCATCTGGTAGATACACTGCTACGGCCCCACAATTCATATAGTGCTGCCTACGTGGATGACGTAGTCATCTATTCCAGCACATGGAAGGATCATATACAGCATGTGTTGGCTGTTCTTTCTACACTAGCACAAGCAGGCTTGTGGATTAATCCAAAGAAATGTTTCTTTGGCTTGAACGAGGCCAAATATTTAGGCTATCTAGTTGGTGAGGGTACAGTTCAACCACAGTGTACTAAGATTGATGCCACTGTCAAATGGCCCTGTCCAATTACAAAGAGGCAGGTACAGGCTTTCTTAGGATTAGTGAATTACTACCGTCATTTTGTTCCTCGTTTTTCTACGAGGGCTACGCCTCTTAATAACCTTACAAAGAAAAGTGCTCCTTTAAAAGTGGTATGGGATGACAATACTGAAGCTGCATTTTGTGACTTAAAATGTGCCCTAACGTCAGCACCTGTATTGAAATCTCCAAACTTTTCTTATCCTTTTATTCTCCAAACCGATGCATCGGACACAGGATTGGGTGCCGTGTTGAGCCAATGCATCGATGGTGCTGGAAACTGTTGGACAGGGAGACCAGATATGCAGCAGTGGAACGTAAAGCTTTGGCGATTAAGTGGGCTGTGACTCAACTTCCTTATTATCTGTTGGGACGGAATTTACTCTCGTGACAGACCATGCCGTCTTACAGTGGATGGCTCTGAATTGGGAGTCTAATCCTCGTGTCACCAGATGGTTTCTGGAATTGCAGCCTTTCAGATTTTAAGGTCACTTATCGTCGGGGTGCTTTTCAGGCCAACGCTGATGCTCTCTCCTGGACTTTCGACCTCTCGGTACAGGCCGCCCGACCTGATGGGTCTGGGCTTCATGTCACACACGTGCGCTTCGGAAACAGTCAACAAGTTCTAAGGTGAGCGATATAACAACGGATGAGGGTTTGTTTCAGGGTACTAATGCCTCTCTCTCTGACCTTACAGAACCAAAGAAGACAAATGAAACAACCATTCTCATAATAAACAATAATTCCAAGACTGAGACATGCACTACTTCATCTACCATATCATTTCTGGCTCCTGGAGATCAATCAATCAATCAATCAACATTTATTTATATAGCACATATTCATACAAAAAAATGTAGCTCAAAGTGCTTTACAAAATGAATAGAAAAATAGAAGACACAATAAAAAATAAACATAAGTCAACATTAATTAACATAGAATAAGAGTAAGGTCCGATGGCCAGGGTGGACAGAAAAAACAAAAAAAACTCCAAAGTCTGGAGAAAAAAATAAAATCTGTAGGGGTTCCAGACCAAGAGACCGCCCAGTCCCCTCTGGGCAATCTACCTAACATAAGTCAAACAGTCCTCTTTGTATTTAGGGTTTTCATGGAAGGACCTGGGGCCTCATGTATAAACGGTGTGTATGCACAGAAATGTTGCATAAGAACTTTTCCACGTTCAAATCGCGATGTATAAAACCTACACTTGGCGTAAATCCACGCACTTTTCCACGGTACCTCATAGCTTGTCGTACGCAAGTTCTCCGCTCGGTTTTGCAAACTGGCGGCACCCAGCGTCAAAGCAGTGCTACTGTTCTTGTGTGATTACTCATTATTTTCATGACGCGGCTTTATAAATACACAGAAACTAACCGCATATTGTTTATTGGTGTAACGCATCTGATTGTAAATAACTTGTAACAATATAATGGTCCAGGGAATAGCCATAGTATTCCAAATACCATAACTGCTTTAGTGTTGTTACTCTCACTTCTTCTTCTTCTTCTTCTTTCAGCTCCTCCCGTTAGGAGTTGCCACAGCGGATCATCTTTTTCCATATTACTCTCACTGCACGACTCGGAGTATTTATATCACTGTATCTGAGTGTGAATCACAGCAGCAGCTGATCGGAAAGAGAATTATCGGTATACAGCTTTAAGGACACGCTGTGTTAGCCACTGCAAAATGTTTTAAAGCCTTTCCTGTACAGACCTCACGGTTCAGAAACAGTTTAATCCCAAGAACTTTAAATGCATTCAATCAATTGCACCTTGTAGAACTGTTTGTACTTATAAGTACAATCACCCCACTGTAAACTTGCACTACAGTTATAATATCTCACAACCTGAGCCACTTTATAAAGCGTATTTACATATGATGACAATATCATTTTTAAGGTTAAATGCAGCAAAATATGTTTGTTAAATTATACAGATAAAACTTTAACTTCATTTAAATAATCTATATTCTTCACTGGGAGTGTCGTGAAGGATAGAATAATTAAACATGTACTACGAAGATATTTCAATGTTCTTTAAACGTTTTGAAGAATCGGCGCTAAGCTTACAGATGGCTTAACGTCTATTACAGAGCTGATTGTATGGCGATCGGTTACTTGGGGAAAG
The DNA here is from genome assembly GCF_016835505.1 of Polypterus senegalus. Classification (NCBI taxonomy): domain Eukaryota; kingdom Metazoa; phylum Chordata; class Cladistia; order Polypteriformes; family Polypteridae; genus Polypterus; species Polypterus senegalus. The sequence continues at coordinate 93,874,146 of NC_053161.1, forward strand.
AAAAGCAAGGACTCTTGGGGCGGCCACGCCAATATATATTGAATATAAAACAGAAAGAGAAAATAACAACACAGCTAAAAACGCAGCGACAAATTTCGACAAAAAATAAATGCTTGTCATGAGCACGAGGCTCATGAAACACATGTTTAATAATGTGCTTTAACTCCTATCATCATGAAAATGACATCACGTATACATCTCAGTATTTTAGTTATTCAGAGAGCTGTAATATCATGAATGTAATGGATTCTGTGTCCAGTTGGAGGAAGAGAGCCGGTTTAAGAAGCAAGTAGTGATTCACACACATAGATCACATACGAGTAGAAGATCAAATACAAAACAAAGCATTAACGTGCTATACTTTAATTACGATGTGATTTGAGAAACTGGTTGATTAAACGATTTTAAGATTAAGTTTATAATGTTCTACTAAATGACAAAATAAACTACGTGATTAAAGTGGAAATGTTGAGATTGAAGTTGACATTTCGTGCTTTTTCCCCACCGTGTGCCTTTTTTCTCTGTACCCTAATAAACTTTCATATGACACTCAGACAGTGGGCTTACAACTCTTCTTTTCACGCAACTTTGATATGTGACTTCTTTTTTATTTCCGGCACTGTGCGATTTTGTGAATGTGAGCTTTCAAGTTTCTCCAACACGCTATGTCACTCGATCAACTTCCTTTTGTTGATTATACCACGGTTTATTTGAACAAATAGTATGTTTTTCCTTTGCCTCCACTTGGTATTGGCTGAAATTCTTATATTTTCCCTGTGCTTTTCCCATTGTCTTTTCACAGAAGGCTGCGCTTAAGGGCGATTTATATTGATTTGCATATTCAAATAGGCGTAATTCTGGGAGGATTTGGGGCGTTACATAATGCGCGTGCACGAGCGTTAGTTTTCACGCTGATCGGGATTTATGTAACGGAAGAACGTGGAAGTTGGAGTACGCACAGATTCCTGCATCTGGATTTTTCTGTGCGTAAACACATTTCAGCTTTTGTGCTTATGCCATGTTATAGTTCTACGCACGGCGTTATACATGAGGCCCCTGATGATGATGGTCACGTAGACTTCTGGCTTTCAGTCCATCAATGTTGGTGCATCATGATGCTTTGAGTAGGTGGTGGTGGCGCAGGCCGCCACCACAAAGAAACCGGAAAAAGAAACAGAAGAGAGAGTAGGGGTCAGTATGGATTTTGGAGCCACTGTGAATAGTTATTATGAAGAATTGAACATAGATGACCTCACTTCCAGTCCCTCCGTGATGACGTCACTTCCAGCTCCTGGCGATGACGTCACTTCCGGTCCATCGTTGATGACGCCACTTCCGGTTCCCCTTGGATGACGTCATTTCCCATTTTTGATCATTTCCTGCAGTCATTTTGTATCTTCTATAAAAGCCACCATTTCACCAATATTGACTGTCGAATATTTGAGTTTTCATTTACTTTGACCAATTGATTGCAATCAAGCAATATACAGGGCAATTCTCCAACACTTTTTGAGTTGTCATGTCAACTTAATTATCACAACTTGGTTTATAAAACAAATTGCATTAATACCCAAATGCAGTTAGTTCACTTTGGCTTAATTTGGTAATCTGAATAAGACATTTAAAGTAATAACATTGCTCTTTTAATTAACATTGAAGGCATAGATACATCTATCCATTTTTCAAAACATAATTCTCTTTTATAGAGTCATGAGTATTCTGCACTTATGGTGACAGTATGAGGTGGAAGGCAGGCATGTGGTAATATGCCCTACTGGCATTACCAGTAAGTAAATAAAGTTAGTTAAGCGTCCTCTGCTGGGTAAAGAGGGAGGCTTTTGTATGAGGAAAAAAGGTACAAAGAAAGGAAACTTACCTTTTTTCATTTTTATAGTGCAGTCAGACGTCTTCGCTGACGATATTAGCGTCTTTTGGGGAGTGTCACGGCGGGTCTCATGTAGACTGGAGAGACAGCCTTGCCATTGACCGGCCGGGATGGCGTTGTCGGTCCTCCACTCACTGCGTGTGCCTCCCGCGACATCGTAACTCTAAAGTAGCAAAAGAAAGTGTGAAGCGCCTTAATATTATTTAACCCGGGTTAGCATGGGGATCCCGTATTCGTAGTTGTCTGGGCTGTAGCTCAGGGGAAGGAGAAAAAATGGAGAAAGTGCTTACTTTCACTTTATGGCAGAAGTGTAGTCCGCGTCTAAGGGCTCATTTATACTTCACGCGACACGACGCATGCTGCAGCGGACGCTCCTGCTACACAAGCGTTGCAGTGTTTATACTTGCGCGCGTACTTTACGTAAATCTGGAGGAATCCACCAGGTGGCAGTGCGAGATATTATCGCGGTGAGAACATGTTCGGCTTCTCTGTGCTGTGAATTGCCTAAAACACCTATTAAATTCCGATAACACCTTACCGCAATATCTCTGAAAAGGATGTTTATTGATTAAATCCATAAATCCAGGGATGTATGTGTCCATTCCAGGAAGCATTGGGCACGAGTGAGAAACAGTCCCTTGACGAGGCCTCAGCTCATCGCAAGGTGAATACAAGCACACACATACACTAGCGTCATTTTAGCGGCACCAAATCCCCAAATCTGCATATCTTTGGAAGGAAACCGGAGCACAGTGTGGAATACCAGCAACATAACTTCCTGCTAGACAGCAGTGCTATCGCTCCGCCACCGTGACACCCCAATGTGTGTAATTATTCCCCCATGTGTGTATTTATTAACAGTATTCATTATTTAAATGAAATTATATGTAAAATGTAACATACACATTTTAATGCATTTCATCATGAAAGTGATATCAAGTATAAATCTAAAGATTCTAAATGTGCAGAGAGTTGGAATATCATACATTTAATTTGTTCTGTTTGGCGATCTATTGCTGCTTTCCGCTGCTGAAGCAAAATGCCGACATACAGATGCATTCGTGGTGCTTTTATATTCAAGCGTCACATATTCCCGATCGTAATGACACGATACATTTTAAAAGTCTCACATACCATCTTTTGTGCCATCTATTTTTTATTGTTTTACTTTACCTGCTGTCAGGTCCAAGAAGCTCGTAGCGATTAAAAACTGGGATGACGTTTATGACGGTCTGCTTTAATGATAAAGTAAACTACAAGGTTAAAGTGGACATTTCGAGATTAAAGCCGAAATTTCCACTTTAATCACAAAATACACGTTTTCACCGTGTCCTTTATTTTTTTCTCAGTGGCTCAAATATAACGCTATACATTATGTTGCTGTTGTTAAGTTGCAAAAATGAAAACATAAAAAAGACATATATAAATGACACGATACATTTTAAAAGTCTCACATACCATCTTTTGTGCCGTCTCTTTTTTTATTTTTTTTTGCAACTTCACATCGGCAACATAATGTATAGCGCTGTATTTGAGCCATTCATCAAACAGCAAAGTGCGCACATCGATCCCCGAAGGATCTCCATAGTGGCTTGCTGTCACATGTAGATAGTAAACAGAGACTCTGACGTCACGTCCCGACTTTTAGCAGACTGCGCCCCGACTTTTTGCTGGTACTGCAACTCGCGCACGTGTCGCGTTAATTTCTGAGGACCTGCTCAGAGGACGCGTGAAATGAACGCTGGGACCGCGTGGCAGCCATGATGTGGACGCGGACGCGTTGAGCGTGAAGTATAAATGAGCCCTAAAAAGCCGGCATAGCTATGCGCGTGCGCGCCGGCTGCTCGACTTTTTATAGTAATTATGTGGGATAGTAGACGCCGCTTTTCCCAAAGCGCGAACACGTCATCTCGCACCCCGGGAGGGATGATGGACAGCGGTTTAATTAGTCAGCATATGGGCGCCGAATACAAAAGGGAATCGTGGCCTCTAGAGGGGGTCTTTTCTGAATAGATCTTCTTAGAGAAAGGTACCTGGCAGAACAGCATTACGGCTTGTGCTTTGTTTTTGTAAAATTTGTTTTTCTTCATATAAATATCTCTTGATTAACTTTGGTGGAGGTATTTATTGGGTTGTGGTTAGTGGTGCACTGTTTATTTTTGTATATACACTTTTTCTATATTTTTGAATATTTTTGGGTGAATCCTGTATTATACACTGTTTGGAGGAGCAGCTTCCTGACTTGGATCACTGTGGAGGAAGACAGCTTCACATTTTGCTTTGGTGTATATTTTTGGATTTCACTAGTGTGTGTGTATTTTACTTTTTTATTTGGGACTTTCAGGAAGCACTGTAAATATTGTATATAGTCATTTCTGGGCTCCATTTGATTATTGTTTTTGTGTGTCCTTTGCGGCATTGGACTGTGTTTTAATATATAAATTCTGCAGGACATTATTTTTGATTATTCTCTTTAAGTGCACTTGTAAATAAAACCTCACTTTATTTTTCAAAAAACCCAACCCTTTTTGTGTCTGTGTCTCCCTGTCTTACACCATCATCCTGGTCATGCTCGGTCCCACATACTAGACACCTAGAGTGTAGGCTGGTGATTCCAATTCCCACTACACGGGGTGTCACAAGGCACAAAGCATGGATTAGTGCCTGTTTCCTAAATCCCATGTGTTGTAGTTCATCAAAAATCCCCCAGAGCTTGGTAAAGAGGCTGGTGTATTCAAACCAAAAAGTTTTCTTATTGTGTACAAATGAGGGCAGATTTGGAGTATGCACTTAAGGTCTGTTCCTTCGAGCCATACTCAAACCTTGCAGGAACTCTGTGACTCGGCTCCTTTAGGTGTTCATTGATGCAGCGGTACCCAGTTCTGAGATGGAGGTGGTGGTCTGATTTCTCCTGCTTATTCTATTGATGTGGTTCTTTTGTGGGTCGTATCCAGTATTGAAGTCATACCACTCTGTTTATTGCTTCTGTTTTAGAATTGTCTTTGCTTCATCATATGAGGTGGAGATCCAAGACTGGGGAAGCTGTGCTTTTCTTCTGGCCTTTTGTTTTGCTTATTCATTGCTAGCAATACCAGTGTGACTGAAGTATAACTTTGGCAGTTCTCAGAAAGAATGCTGAGGCTGTTGTGTAGCTGCACGTTGGATAGGTCAGGGACTGAACATAATGGATCAAATCACTGCGAGTCAGTAAGGGGTACAATGTTCTGGTGGTTGCATCTTTTGTTTATTTGGTGGGGTTGCTGCAACTCTTAGGACCAGTAATTCCACACTGTAGTTGAAGCTTAGGTCACCAGCTGGGATGGAGAGGGAGGTAATGGCTCTGTTTGAACAGTGGATGCAGATGCCACTGCCTCCATGTGCATCCAGGTTCTGATGATGGGATAGTGGTCTTAGATCAAGTCTTTATAGTCAACAGTCAACATGCCTGCATGACTTTGGAGGATGGGAAACCAAAGCAAATTCAACAGTGCATCTGACTTGAGATGAAAAACTAAATTCCTGCAATATTGTAGTAGTAGAGATAACCACTGGCCCACCATAACACGCAAATTAATAAATTAACAGCATAAAATAACCTGGGGTAGTGGGGGGTTTGAGCCTATCCTGGTAGTATTGGGCTCAATTCAGAGCCAAGCGTAGATGTGATGGTGGTCTACTACAATGCACGTTCACTCATACAGAATTTTAGAGGTGCCAGTCAAGAAAACCAAGGCATAGAAGAGGAAAATATGAAAGTTCTTTACTGTCCCTGAGATAAAATCCAAACTTAGAACTCTGTGTTTATGAGGGAGTAGTCAAACTAAAGCCAGACGGTTTAAAATGCATGGACTGGAGAAACTGGGGGTAATTATTTCAGGAAGGTTACACCCTGTTGGTATAGCACTTGCAGCGTACGTTCACTGCCATTCACTACACTCTTTTTAACAGGCTGTCCCCAGATTTGTATTACTGTTTGAGAATAAGAATAACATCTGGCCCCACTACACTAAGCAATGAACTGCATATCCCACCTACACTAAAAACTTCTAGTATAAAATAAAAAAGAATAGAAATTAATGTTCATTAAATAAATAAACTGGTTAAGAAGTACATTTAGCTATAGTATGGAATTAACACCATGATACCCAAAAATTGAGCCATAGTCTTATAATTCCTAATTTTAGGAAAAAAAATAATTAATCAACAAGCAATTCTTTAATAGGATAATAAAACTGTGTTAAAAAAAATCAGAATTGACTGGAACCAAAACCTGAAAGTAAGAAAATAATGTCAGATACAAAAGTCTTAGTTTGAAACTTTAAGTGTATGTTGTTCAGTAGCTGGGATTTTTTTACAGCAAGTACACACTTCATCAGTCTTCCATTTTTCATGTCTTATTTTTAAATAAAACTTATGTTTATCTGAGTTTTCCACCCACACTTAAAACTGCTAAGTGATTATATTTTCATAATTAAAAGAACTCTCTTATAAACTAATTTCTCAGTTAATTAGCACAGCTGGCCAAGGAGTAAGATATTTTAATACTGAAAATTTTTTAACATGAGGTCATTCTAATGCAAAAAAAAGCATTTCCATTTTCTGCAAAGAAACTTGGGTTATTATATAATAAAAGTCATAAAATTACACTGCAATTACTTAAAGAGTTTTTAAAAACTAACAATATTCAGCATAAAGTACTTATCAGGGTGCTCTGGAAATATTGAATGTGAATTTTAAATGGTTGTGTCTGAAGAGCTTTTTGAAAATAAAAGGAATGGCTCTTACTGACTTGAGCAAATCCTAACTAAGAGAGGGAAATGCATAATTGGATGCTTGAAGCAGATGTTGATATAAGGATGGCCTAGGCTGCTTTTGCATCGGCACTTATATGATATTCATGCAGTTTAGTAAGTGTCACTTCAGAAAAAAAAATATTTATAGCTTTAAACAGAAAAAAACACCCAGTGGTTAATTAATAAAAATATGTATACAATTATGAAGTATGAACTTGTGTTTTCAAGCAGAGTTAATTGTAGCATAATTTAAAATAGGAGTGTAGCATGAGAGGCATATAATGCATATGTTTTGTAATGTTTCAGTTAAATGTAAAAAAACAAACGTGCTCATCCTTTTTTAACACATTGAACTACTTGATAACTCTCAATGTGCAAGCTTTTGACTTTTTACATTTTCTTATTTATCCAAGCTGACATACAACATTTGCAATACAATTGGGTACATTTCTTTTTTTTATTCCAGTTGGAGCACAGGCAGGTGAAGTGATATGCTAATGGGATCAGTAGCAGGATCTGAACCCACAATGTGAGGATATGAGTCTAAAGCCTTAACCACAATGCCACATAATGCCTAAAGTTACATTACATTGGGTTCAGAGTTTGTTCCTGCCTGTTCTCCCATTCTACCAGGACAGACTCCAAAAAAGAAGGAACATTGGTATGGCATCCTGAGCAGTGTGACAAGCTGGATAACTGGAGGGAGTCTTGGGAACTGGTTTCTTTCCTTTATCAAGAGCAGGTCAACTTGGAGTGGGCTGATTCCAACTGGTAGGTCCAGTTCTCAGATAGCACAACGCTGACTGACCACTCAAAACTATCCAAGTGCTTTGCCCTGCAGTAGCCTGGCATCAAATTTAGGGCTGCTTGCTAACCTTAAGCCTGGTGCTACTTGCTCATTCTCTTATTCCTTATAACCCTGCAATGGAAAAGCTATGGTCCCTAAAGAGAAGACACAGGCATGATTTGCTTTTAAAATTAAAAAATAAAAATTCAAAATAAATTATTCAAATTAAAAAATTTAAAACTACAACTATGGAAAATATCCTCAATGAAAACAAATTAAAGCATATCATAATCAGAGTCATTGTATACAGAATAGAATAGACTATTGTTGCATTCAACCTGTAAGTTGTCATTTCTTTGTTTTCACATTAAATTGACGTCATCACTCTCGACTCAACAATACTTTAGTGGGATGAAAATGCCAGGCTTGTTAAGCTAAACTGTCTTTTGTTATAGCACATAAAAAAGTGATTTTTTTGTGTTCTAATTTCTTCTACCTTTAATTAGTACTCTGCACTATTTTCAGTATGCCATGCACACTTCTAAGTAACAGAATGAAATGCATTTGTTGGAACAACACTTTTATTACTCTACGTTGTGGGAAACTTAGACTTCCTTCACAGCAGGTTCTCTCCTTGTAAATCACAGACTTCTAAATGGATGATTTCCTTTTTTATACTGGAAAAACAGCCCATGCGGATACAAAGATGGACTTTTTGGCTGTAAACATGGTCATTATTGATGTGTTTCTGTGTGCACATCTCACTTACACTCGGAATTTAGGTTTTGAGTCTCATTGTGCAGCATTTTTGAGATTCTTGTTGCTCTCTTATTAAAAATCCTGCCTATTTTAGTACTTCATTTTTTTAATACTTTCTGTTCTTGCTGCAGAGCATTCTGGAAAGGCTATAATAGGTGGAAGGTGAAGACAGAGAATAGTGATACAGAATTATGTATTTATACTCCAATATGATTACATTTATGAAGCTACATGGTTGTAAACAAGGATAGAAGATCATTGTTACAAATCTCAAACCCTCCTTGCTCAGATGGATGGGATACATTTTATGCTTTTAGGATAATAATGTTAAACATTAAAATGATGACCTACTGTAAACTTTTCAGGAGATACTTTGCCCACTGCAAAAATAAAATTAGAGATTTCGGTCTTTTCTGTTTTAATTAGAGATGCTGTACAAAATGAATTACTCTCAGGCCTCGCTAAAACATAATTATAGTGACAAATGGGATTGAGTGTTTCATCTGACTGGCTAAAATTTTAAAAAGCCTTCCTTTAAGGGAAAAGCAGGGGAATTACATTAGTAATTGTTTTCATTTGTTTCAATGTGTTATTTAATGAAATGTTTTGAATACTCATATTTTGATTGGTTATTCTAACCGCATCATTGTGTTATGAGTTTCTGGATGTTAGTGGCACTAACGTTTCTCTGCCTTGTCAGTATGATTCTGCATAGTTGCAAAGCTCATAATACACATTTTATTTGACCCGTGACATCATGGCAGCCATCAATATCCAAACTTTTAGCAATTAAAGGAAAGAACCCGCAAGGGATTAGTGCTCCGGTACCTTAAAACATTAATAAGGAAGCAAATACACATGTTAGATTTAGTTTTCTTTCGACTATGAATATGCGCTTTGTTCTTTTGTTTAGATAACAAGATGACCCCCTGTGCAAAGATGTTTGCGGAAATCTTAAATATCCTTCCGACTAGACACTAGAAAGACTAATGTCTTCTTATCTCCTCCACTCTACATATCAAACTCTGTGATGGCACATTCTAAATTGTCCAACTCAAACTTAAAAACCATAAGCAAAGATCAAAACATGGAAGTCATTATACTGTCTCTTACAGTGGAATTTCATGGTTAAAGGTAAAATTGAAACAAAGTTCAAAACCAAAGCAGTTTGATGAATTGCCTGTGTTAGCCTTTTGTGAGGGTCTTTCCTTGAATTACATCAACATTTCAATGCTTTATAATGTGGACAGCAACTATAATATCATGGGTGACATGGCATGTGCAATGATGTGCTTAGCAACCATACAGCATCATAGTGACCAAACACACAAAATGGTGGCACCAATGGAATCAAGAAATAGAAAATGACAGGGTCAATGCAAAACAAAAGCACAAAATGATGACGTAATGATGTCTTTGGGGAAAATAGCAAAAAAATATTATTCTGTTTGAACCAAGAGTCAAGTCGCATATTTGTACAGTGTTTAATTAATTATTGTTCACTTATTTTTCCTATTAAAATACAGAAGACATAAAACACTACGCTAGTCTGGACAGATTCCCCCAACATAGTGCAAGACACACTACACTAACCGGTCTGTATTTGCTCACACAGGGACAAATCACGGTCAACAATGAAATTAAAATACACCTCACTGGAATATAAAAGGGAAACATTGGAAAACCACATTGTTGTAAGGCAGCCACTGTGCTGTGGTCTTGGACATGGCCCTCATGTGAATCCTCACTTGTTTTAATTTTTGTATCACATCACTGCTTTCAGATGCTCTAAACAATAATTTAACTGACGTTTTAAAATTAAGTAGAGAAGAAGACAATCACATCTGAAATACAACATGACTTTTATCTGATTTTAATGCATATTTCATTGTCTGTACAAATCTGTGTGCAAGCCCATTTGATTTGATGTGCTCAGTTCCATTTTTCATCATGAAATATTCACAATCTTATGAAACAAAATGTGTTCAATTGTCAACAACAAACTATTCATGAAGGCCATAACATAAGAAGCCCAGAAGAGCATTTTGACAAGAACTGAGCATTCAACCAAAATAAGCTTGGCAATTTCTGTTCAGCTAGCATTTCCAAAATAATGCAGTTAAGATCTGATGGTCCCCAAGGTGCTACTGCTTTGAAAGACACTTACAGATAACCTTGTTTCATGCATCAGTGACCGCTGTATAAAAACAAAATTATAATAATGCTTCTCTAGAATGTTCATCTATCTATTGCTGCTTGTTCTTGTTGAGGAATTTATTTAAACATCTGACCTGGTGTTGACTATAATTAATCACTTCTATAAACTCAGAAGAACTTTTGTTAAAAACATATATGATTATTGCTTTCCATTAGCTGATTGTGACTGATGCCAAAACATTTGCTTACACCAGGGATGCTCATTCATCATCATCACTGGCCATGACACATAAATGCATTTTAATATATTTATGATATTATTTATTTTATTACAACAACTGGAAAGGTCACTTTAAAAATCCTCATCTGTTTGTTAGAATCATGGTACAGACTTCCTCAGTGTTGTAGTCGGTAGTGGACATGGACGGATGTCCCGTTGTTTATTCATGCTTAACACTTGTCTGGCCATTTTTTAACTTCAATCCATTCAAAAACATTCCACTGTGATTAAACACTTTCTACGTATTGTGTAGGAAAACATTTTTTTTTTTCATTTTCAAAGCCCACATAATCCTGAGCAGGGTCATGGCGGACTGAAGTCTATCTCAGCAAGCACAGAACTCAAAGCAGGAACAATCTCTGGACATGGCTTAAGTCCATCACAGGTTGAACACACACACTAGGACAAATTTAGCATCACCAAAACACCTAACCTGCATATGTTTTTGGACTATAGAAAGGAAACGGAAGCCAATGCAGACATTGCAGACAGATTATACAAAGACTGTGCAGGGAGGACCTGGAATGTTAACTCTGGTCTCCTTACTGCAAGGCAGCACTGCATCCAAGGTACAACCCCTTGAGCAGAAAAACTTCTATGGATTTCCATCTCCGGTACACCTTCAGCTGATCACTGCTTCCTGCTGTTTTTTGGTGCAAACAGAGAGTCTTATCCTGAGAAAACAATAAGAGAAACTAACCGATCAAAGTCAAAAGTTTACCACAGACACAACATGATTCCACATATGCATAGGGAAAGATGTTCAGCTAACCCAAATAAAATTACAACAAAAGTGCAGGTAATTATTGACTTAACCCTCATATAGATATATATAGTGGACTCTAGGGGACACCATTAAGCCATACACAATTGCCATGGACACAGTTCCAAATTAAAATAGAGTTAAATTATTTTAAAACAATACCTTGAGGTATTTAGGTCTGTCCGAATGGTGTAATATAATAAATAAATGCTTTTCCTTCTCCTTCCACTCTTCCGCAAGTGTCTTCCCTGACTCCGACTCCCAGATGCAGATGAGGTGGCCTCTTTTATGCCAGTACAGACAGCATTTCATGTTGTAAGTACTTCCAGGCCAGATGGAAACCCCTTCAAAGTAGGGATAATGTTCCCTTGCAGCTCCCACTGGCAGTACCCAAGTACCCTAAAAGGGCTGCCCATCAGTACTATAGCTTCCAATATGACCTGTGGGTATAGAAATGGGAGTTCCACCAGAATGAAGCCTCCACCATGTGTAATACATGGCCCTTGGAAGAAATGTCCCTTTGTCTTTCTATTATATCCTCCCAACTGGGAAAGGTACCAGCAACCAGCATGGCTGGGATTCCTATCTATACACATTTTTACATTACAGTTCTTACCCAGGCAAGGAGTCACCCTCCATCCCAGTTATATATATATATATATATATATATATATATATATATATATATATATATATATATATATATATATATATATATATATATATATAGTGGTTGAGTAAGGCACAATAAGTCCAAGTGATAAGTCCTTCTGGTGACCCTGTGATGTATAGGTGGGGGACCAAAAGGGGTGGAGTAAGTTGCCTTTACTGGGCATCTTCTCATCACTGTGGAGGGAATGGAAGAGGACATGATTAGTGCCTGTGCCCCCATTTTTCCTCCAGTGATATTATGTACCTCAGCTAAGCCTGAAAGGTTGATCTACTGATACGCAGACTTGATTTTTTATATATATTTATATTGTGGCCTGCAGGGAAAGCGCCAGCTCCCCAAACCTGACACAGGCACAAGTTCAGCAATACACACATGCCTTTATTCGTGGGAAACTCTTTCCCAAAAGTTTCCTACAACAGCAGTGCACATTACAAAGCACAGGAATAACAGCACATGGCACTTTGTCTTCTTTTTCTTCCTGTCTTTCCCTTCATCTCTCTCTTTCTCTCCGCCTCCACTCCTCCTCCATCAAGCTTTGTCTTCTCTCTCCTGACTCTGGCTTTTGAAGCAGTAGCAACTAGCTCTTTTTATGCTGCACCTTGGTCCGGAAGCACTTCCAGGTGAGGCAGAAGCCTGATGAAATAAGGCTGGCCAATCCCTGCAGCAGATTTTGCCAGCACCTATTGAGCCCAACAGGGCTGAGTTGCAGAACTGCATGTCCCATGGTACACTGTGGAGAACTGAGGCACTGCTGCAACCCAAGGGGACTGCCATCCAGTGATGCGGGGGACATAGTGACCTGTGCACAGTCGGGTAAGGGTGTTGGCCATCCACCACTATATATATATATATATATATATATATATACATATATATTTATATACATACTGTATATTTATATATGAACTAGGGGGCTGTGCCCCCTACTCACTTCACTCCCCCACCCCACAACCCCCACTCCTAGGAGTGCGCTTCTCGATAGTCACTTCACGTCTCTGCCACTTGCATTGTGAAGGGGGGGACTGAAAACAAGCTGAAGATGGATCAGCTGCTGGCTTGCTGGTAGCTGCTACCAAGCTGCATGATCTGCATGTCATGCTGCACATCGATCATTTAAAAGCCTGCACAGTAGCTGTCCTTTTGTCTCATTTCCTTGTCTCATGGGATATTAAAGTGTCTCTGAGAAATTGTTTGTAAGTAGGCCGTGAAGTGCAAGACGTTTTGTGGGACTTCAAAGTGTCTCTCCAAGATGATCATGTCTCGACCCAAAATGTTTTTATAGAATAGATAGATATATACACACTGTATGTGATGTGTGAGTCCATGTCTTACATCCCAAAACATGAGGCTGAGTCTCAGTACTTTAGCAAAGCCAGCTTTATTGAACTTAAAAGAGGGACAGCACAATTATATTGTAGCGGGATCTACCACTCTCCTATTCACAGACACAGCAATCAGGTAGGGTCGTAACCAGGTTAGTGGCCAAGTAATACTGTTCCCTGCATTCATAATATTCCTTGCATCACCCAACGACAGCAGGTGCTCATAGTGCGACCATGATCTTTTGGGATTTGCTTTCGATGCTGCTACAGCCTGTAGTTGCCCCAGCAAACAATATGCTGTCTTGCACAGATACGGCGATCATGCTTCGGGACACTCTTTGGCGTGTCGTCCCATTGAGGGGAACCCCAAAAGAGTTTAGAAACCTTGCAATATATATATATATATATATATATATATATATATATATATATATATATATATTGTGAAGATCAGGCCAACTACAGACAGACACACAGACCAACAATGTCCCAAAAACGCACACGTTTATTAACTTTCTTCTCCTGCACAGCACACAGTGCACAAATCACCAATATAATGCTCAGTCCTTTACTTTATTTTCCTTTCTTCTTCTTTCCTCTCTGCCACCTCCACTGGCTCTCACAAGCTTTGTCCTCTGCCTCCTGACTCCGGCTCCCTGAATGGAGTGAGGTGGCCCATTTTATAATGCACCTGTCCATGGCTCTGGAACCATCCAGGTGCCCCCTGTTGGCCGCCATGGGTCCCCACAGGGTTGAGCTTCCAAAGTAAACCAGAATGGCAGCCCTCTCGTGTCCTGGGGGTGGTATTGTCCCTCTCTCGGTCCTTCCATCTTCCAGGCATTCCGGCTGGGCAGGAGCCCACAATATATATATTATCTATACACTCTGGCTTTCTGTCTCTTGCAATGTACTGGAAAGCCCTTGATTCCTTCTGAAAACTACTCCTTATCTAATTTGTTATGTCCAAAACACTGTTTTTTTTTTCTGGCAATACTATTCATAATGAAATGAAATATTTAAGTAACAATTTTATCAAAATATGCAGACAAACTTCTTAAAGTATCTATTGTGGAGGCTGGCCCGGACACAGACAGGCAGACACATTCATGTCACCCACAAACACATTTATTTACACTATATACAGTTCAAAGTGAACCACAAACCCCCAAAGTCCCCAAAGTCCTGGCCACACAATGCCTTCTTCAGACCGCCTCCTTCTCTCTTCTCCAGCTCAGTCCACTCCACTCCACTCCTGACTCTCGCCCCGAATGAAGGGAGGCGGCCCCTTTAATTATCATGTGCTCCAGGTGGGTTCCGGCAATGTTCCACGGACACACCCCCGTGTGGTGGAAGTGCCGGCTGCAACCCGGGTGGCGGAAGGGCTGAGGTCCGGGGCTCCAAAAGCATGGGGGCACCCCCAAAGGAACCAGGGTGGTCACCCCCAGATGGTCTTCCTGGGCGTCTTGGCCGGGTCGCCACCTCTGACACTATTTATACCTTTTATTTTCAAATTCTGTTCTATTGAGCTGGCAATTGCCTACCTGAGTTTTGACTGTGTGCCAAAAAGGAAAGTTTTGGTAATTTTCTTTCCAGTTTTTACTTGTACTTTACCCATATGAAAAATATACATAGCCAGATTTGCTTTATTTTATAAACATAAAGTCCAGGCCTCTGGTGTGAAATAACCAGTAGCTTTTGTTGAAATTCAACATTAAACACCAATCATCATTTTTCTCATAAATGTTTTTACTTGGTTCTTTTGGTTCTGCTATAACCCAGATCACAGCTTTTAGCCCCACAGGTATGACACCCGCACATCAAGAAAAAAACAGGACTCATGAGGGAAAGAGAAACAGGTACATGGACTATGTATGTTTTTATATGAAACTCCTTATGAATATATCAGTGAAGCAGAAGCACAAATGTTTTCAGGATAAAACATGATAAACTTTAAATGACAGAAGCAAGCATGTCTTGAATTATGAAGGTTTTAACTTACAAAAATTCTTCCAGCTCTAGCCTTTTTGCTGCCCTAGGCAAAAGTGAAAATGTCATGCCCAAACCAACGAGTTTCATGTGAGTCATGTAAGGATGTCAACTTGAAGACCCCTTTGCAAGCCATTCATTGTGGATAGATCAAAGAGAGGGGGTGGTCCCCTTTGTAGTTTTATGAGAGTCGTGTAGAAATGTCAAATCGAAGAGTGTGTTTGTGTGACTGTCTTGTTTTTCTGTATGGTAGAGCTACCCCTGTATGAATGAGCTCATAACCCCCACCCTCCCAAGTTTTTTTTAAAACTGAACTTGAAGTAATTTTCATCTAGCGACTTCCATTTTTCACTTATGAAAGTAGTTAACTAGTTTTGATGTGGATGAATACATAGCAGCCATCATTAAATCTAAGACATAGTACAGTGTGTAGTTTTGTTACAATTTCCATTTTTGCTTTAGTTTATACTCCTTAAAAAGAGCTACTACTAAGTCCAG
Source organism: Polypterus senegalus (assembly GCF_016835505.1). Lineage (NCBI taxonomy): Eukaryota > Metazoa > Chordata > Cladistia > Polypteriformes > Polypteridae > Polypterus > Polypterus senegalus. Next base: position 93,890,049 of record NC_053161.1, read on the forward strand.
CATCAATATTCAAATATTCACAAATACCAATGAATTTCCGTTTTTTTATATTGCCAAAGAATATTGTGACCCATCTTGTATATGACAGCAAAATGGTAACTGAATCCAGGTAAGCATTTGTATATTGTTAGCACTCTCCCAAGCACACTGTTGCTGAGCACTCTCAAGAACTGTACCCACTTTTAGTGCACTCTTATCACTACCACTTAATGGGTTGATTTCATGTAATAAGTCTGTGTCCATCTCTCTCTTCTTCTGTGGGATTAGTTTTATTATTTTTATGCTGGAAACAAGCCAGCTGTGCATTCAAAAACAACACGTTTTTAATAATTTTTAGTCAGTTATGACTGCAGTCTTCAATGTGATGATTGTTTTTGAGGTTCATACAGAATATATCTTTTAGCCATGTCAACACATTCCTCAAAGTTTAGGTTTAGGCCCACTAGTGAATGCTAAAATATTGAGGACATGATGATGTAGTGGTTAAAGCAGCCAGTCGTGTGTTCACCATCTCCACAGTTTGGCATAGATTTTCCTCAGTTTTCCTCCAGTTTCCACCCACATCCTTATAATATTTGGTTTAGTTTAATTATATGTAACTATCCTTTGCAAATGGCGATCACCACATAGAAGCTTAGTTCCTGCCTTGTGCTTGATATTATGGTTTCCTGCCATCTTGCACTTCTCCATCCTGGAGTTTTTGTTTTCTGTCCACCATTATCATTTGGGCATACAGTATCTAAAGTGTATTGTACTTTGTCATGTCATCATTTGTTTGTGTTAATGAAACTGGAATTGTTTTGTGTTTCATGTGTGTTTATGATAGTTTGAGAGTATGTTATTATTAAATGGTTAAGCAATTTGCTGTTACTGCAGTGTAGGTGTAAATTTGTGCAAGCACTCTAAGCTTATAATCTTTGTAATGATAAAGAAACATTTTTGTGTTACAAAAATACACTGAATTAAAAAAGAAGCAATGATAGGTGAAAAATGAATATATACTTACATCTCCCAGAAAAACTAGACTGCTGCATTGTCCATTATTCCTTTATCTTTGTTCTTGCCTCATCTTATACAGATTTCAACTGAGATTTATATTCCTAATACTGTATACAGTATCTCCCCAGTAGCTCCAGATACTGTTTAGATTGCTTCTAATATTTGAGCCTAACAAAACAGATGCTTCACAAATGGCAGGTGAATTACTTGGATTGCATGATGCCAAATGTATTAATATGTCTAAATTATTTGATGCAAGTATTCAAGCATTTTTCACAGACCAGACAAGCTATAGAGCAACTTACCAAGCCATGCCAAACAGACACCATCTGCCTCATCCTTCACAAAAAGATCGCATACAAATGTGTATATTCTCCATCTCTGATGATTGGTAAGTCATATACTTTTGCTTTTGTGTTATATTGCGAGCTCGATTCACTGGGGCATCATTCCTTAGGCATTAAATTGTGCACACATTCATTAAGTCTAATCTGAGTCATTATAGCTCAGAATAAGAGTATAAATACTGCACTTTAGCCACCAGCATTGCATAACAATCTAAATGTCACTGACAGCATCAGTATCTATTGCCCAAATTCTGCAAGATGTCAGACAAGAAAACTGGTGAAATGAAGTCCAAAACATTTTCTCTGTAAAAATAACTATTCAATCTACCACATTATTGACATTACTTTTGGATAAAAGGCAAAACATGTGTCGGTCGAATAGTTTCCTATACATTTATTTATGAGTTACTCCTTCATATTTAATATTCTCCATACATTTTTTATTTATTGAATTCATTGTGTTTATCTATTCACTCAGATTCATGTTCACATGTCTTCCTTGACGGGACTGGACTCAAGAGCCAATCCCAAATGGAGCTGCAGTCCATCACAAGGTACACTCACACACACAAAACTACACATACTCCTGCTGGTAGCACCTTAACAGACATATCTTTTGGATGAGGGAGGAAGAATGAAAGGTGTATAATTGTAAGGTGGTAATGTTATTCCCAGTATACCATCTGTTTATTAATTGTACTGTATTTACACCAAAGTTTAACATTGGATTCCCAGTCTAAATCCCCAGAATTTGTCTGCTGCTGAATGAGCATAAGATGTTTGGTGGACCTGGATTTGGAGCGTTAAGTATATTATGCAAACAAGAGAGTCCAAGGGCCATAGTCCTCTGTTTTGCCATTCCAAAATGCAGTGTCGAATGTGTACTGTTACGCACTTACCTATACATAATATAAAAGCAGAATCAGTTTGATTTTACTGGACAACAGAAGCCAATGTGTGTGATATAACAGAGAGACTGTAAACAAGCTCACCAGAATGAGTCAATTATGGCCCAGTGAAGTGTCTGCGTGTTAGAAGCTGTGGTATCAGGGAGCTTCAGTCAGTAGCACCCTGCCCATACAGCAAAAAACAACAGATTTATTATCCGTTCTGTTGTCTCAGAATTAGGTTTTACTTTTCATGTTATTATGTCTTCTAAAGGTACATGCTAATTTAGCTTAGCTGCTCCTTTTCCAATAGAAGATACATACAATAGTTATCTGACAAAAAGTTAGAGTTGAGGAAAGATCCCTTGTAGGACACTGACAGAAAATTGCATTGACTTGGTGGTTTGACTTGAATTTCAAGCTTGCAAAAAGTAGAAAAATTAACTGCTTTAGCCCTGTATGGTACAATTTAGTACAAGAGTGGTATCTCCCTTTAATCAGGTTCTCTCATTTTGTGTTGATTTCTTGCATGATTTCTTAAGTGGCACACCTGTTTTCACACCAGGCTAAGCCCACTCCACATACTCTGGGGTATACTGTCACTGGTTGCTTTATTTGGGACTTCAACATACGATCACCATCCTGTATTTTTAAATGTCCCTCTCACAATGTTGGTCAGGATCTGGGGCTGAATTTTGATCGTTGTCCAAGGTTCATTCATGCCTTATCCCTGATAGTGCTGGGACAGTTTCCAGCTCCCAATCACCTTGCAGAAAAAAATAAAAAATTAAGTTTTAAATTTGCTTATATTTTGTCAAATATTAAAGCCATTTATTAAACAAATTTCAGCTATATTCTTTAAAATAGCAGCTTGAACTTGTGGATGATTTCCACTATATATATGGGCACAAACTGTACTGTACCCCACTTTCATATTAGGCTTTGTCAAAATAGTAACTTATAATAAAGAGGTAGTGAACGACAGCCAAGTTTTGACAGATACATTGATACTATACATCATATACTTATACTTGGTCATTGTGGTGGGTTCTTTTTTTACCTGCCAATCACAAACTGAGTACAGTGCCCACCACAGGGCACACACACACACCAAGCACACACTAGGGACAATTTAGGATCGCCAGTCCACCTAACCCGCATGTCTTTGGACTGTGGGAGGAAACTGGAGCACCCGAGAGGAAACCCATGCAGACACAGGGAGAACATGCAAACTCCACGCAGGGAGGACTCGGGCAGCGAACCTGGGTCTCCTAACTGTGAGGCAGCAGCACTACCCACTGCGCCACCATGCCACCCTCTTTTTATTATTTCTACTTTATTTTCAATGGTGATGGTTTTTCTCTTCTTTACTGTATCACCAGCACTTGCATCAGATTTGTGTTTCAGAGACATTCTTGAAAGGTGAAGACAAAAGGTGAAGATGAGCTCTTCTGCACAGCACTGTACACGCTATCACAGCAGGAAGGCACCAGTCATCAACACGTCTGATGTACTGACAAGAGACAACTTACTGCTATGGGCATAACAGTACATGCAGGCTTGCTATTAAGAATTAATGGGGGCGGAAGGGGAGATTTGTTACCCACCCACCACACAGTCAGTATGCTGCCTGCAGTGTCCGCCCACTGATAATGAACACGGTGCGGCCAAAGGCGGGTAGTGAAACACTCACCATTGCCCCCATTCAACAGGCAGCCACCCGAGGCACACTACAATGCTACCCCTCGCCGCCCCGTTCACCTTCAATGGCCTCCGTTCAGCCACAACCAGGTCACTGCTTGCAGCATTACAAGCCGCCCACCGAGAATGAATGGGGCAGCCATGTGTAGTGGGCGGGCAGTCAGGAGCAGTAGCTGCGGCGGCATAGTGGGCGGGCAGCGAACTGCCCCATCAAGCCTCCGTCCTGCACACGAGTGATAGCTGTGGCCATAGTGACTATGGACCACGGGTCACCACTTGCCACCGGGATCTGCCTGAGGAACACTACACTGCGTGAGCAGCGAAATTGCCCTTCCTCTAGCCTCCGTCTAGCCACCACTTTTCAGCGTCCCCAGGCCGAAGATGACGGAGCGGCAGCTACTGAAAATGAGGGTTTCCCAAAATCCCTTTTAATCAGTCACTTTATGAGTGAAGATAACATACTACATTTTTAACCCCACCTTCGAAGATGTCTACAAAAAAGCATTGCAAGGAAACAGACAGTAATATCATTATATGATGACATTCTTGGTCTCCCCATGGGATGAAAAAAAATTGTGAAAATCAACATAATGTAATAAGCAAATAAGAAAAGGATTATAAATAAGCACAAAATCAGTCGCCTATTGTTTCTAAGATAAATGCAAAATAAATGACAACATGTACTGTTAAAGAAAACCACACATTTCTAAAGAAGTGCCTGTTATTCTTTTATATGACAGCAGAATGTTGTTATTTATTAAGGCACATGGCAACCTTTTAACAAGACAGAAAATAGAACAAGCTTGCACATTTCTAACTTTATTTTCTTTTCAGACACATCGACTCCACCTGGGCAGCCTGGTAGCAATTTGTAAATATTTTGTGTACATATTTATTTATATAATCTGTCATTTTTCCAGACAAACCAGGGTGGCTGCCCTCTCATGGTCCGGAGGAGGCGTAGTCCATCTCCCGGTCCTTCCAGGCATCCCGGCTGGGCACAGCCCCCAGCCACCCGCCACAATGTTTAGAAAAATGTCATAATGTGAATTTAATGTGCTCTGCTATGATTAAGGCAAAAGGTACTCAGATTATGAAGCATTTTTTAGTTGTGGAGCATGTGGATTGCTAGGGATTTAAAGTGCTACTTTACATAAAATGAGTTTTGACAAACCTTTGAAAATTAACGTTTATGACATTGTTGCTTATATGGTGTATTTGAGATACTCACCTGAGCAGAGTTAAAATGAAGAAACATCAATTAATCTTGAAATTTCATTCAAGGAGAACATTATTTAAAAGTACAGTATATACAGTCATGGCCAAAATTATTGGCACCCCTGGAATTTTCCCAGAAAATGCACCATTTCTCCCAGAAAATTGTTGCAATTACAAATGTTTTGGTATACACATGTTTATTTCCTTTATGTGCATTGGAACAACACAAAAAAACAGAGAAAAAAAGCCAAATGTGACATCTTTTCACAAAAAACTCAAAAACCGGGCTGGACAAAATTATTGGCACCCTCAACCTAATATTTGGTTGCACGCCCTTTGGAAAAAATAACTGAAATCCAGCACTTCCTATAACCATCAACAAGCTTGTTACACCTCTCAACTGGAATTTCCAACCACTCTTCTTTTGCAAACTTCTCAACGTCTCTCAGATTTGAAGGGCACCTTCTCCCAACAGCAATTTTGAGATCTCTCCATAAGTGTTCAATCGGAGCTCTCCAGCTCTTTGTCTTCAACCATTTCTGGGTGCATTTAGAGGTATGTTTGGGGTCATTGTCCAGCTGGAACACCCATGACCTCTGACGCAGACCCAGCTTTATGTCACTGGGCCCTACATTGCACCCCAATATCTTTTGGTAGTCTTCAGATTTCATGATGCCTTGCACACAGTCAAGGTATCCAGTGCCAGAGGCAGCAAAACATCCCCAAAACATCTCAGAACCTCCACCATGTTTTACTGTAGGTACTGTGTTCTTTTCTTCGTAGGCCTCATTCTGTTTTCTGTAAACAGTAGAATGATGAGCTTTACCAAAAGCTCTACCTTGGTCTCACCTGTCCACAAGAGGTTCACCCAGAAGGATTTTGGCTTCCTCAAGGACATTTTGGCAAACTCTAGTCTGGCTTTTTTTTTGTTTCTGTGTCAGCAGTGGGGTCCTCCTGGTTCTCCTGCCATAGCGCTTCATTTCGTTCAGATGTCGATGGATAGTTCGAGCTGACACTGTTGCACCCTGAGTCTGCAGAACAGCTTGAAAATGTTTTGAAGTTGATTGGGGCTGTTTATCCACCATTTTGTTACAGTCTTTTATCAATTTTTCTCTTTCGTCCTCCTGTCTGAGGAGGATAGGACTATCAGCAGAAGATATAATTGGAAAAAAAAAACCCCTTCCAGCAGTTGAACTATACAACTGTACTTATAAAGTGCCTTAAGGTGGTGTTCACTATACAAATGCACTATATAAATGAAAGGTTGTTCGTCTTTGCTCTTCTCCAATATGATCACAGTGCCATATGACTCATCATCACCCCTTTAAACAGATCAACCATCACAGAAAAGGTCCAAAATATTTATATTTATGGTTTTGTTAAAATAATTAAAATGCATTCAAAACTTACCAGAAAGAACAATATAGCTAACCAACTAGGGAATGTATGATTGTAATTTTTTCAAAAGAGTTAGTGTCCACGACTGTTATAATGGCAAAGTTTGTTATCTGGCCTGACGTTTATAGGCCTATAAAGAGGCTCAATAAAATTAAGCGATATAAAAAGTAATATGCTACCAGTATACACAGTGCTTGACTACCTAATGTAAAGAAGAAATCACCCATCCAGTACTGACACATCTGTAAAATACACTACAGGCAAGAAAAAAAGCATTAACAGCACAAAATAAAGTGATTTCTTTGTAATTTCATGATTGTTTTAGTAAATCATTGACCATAAAGTTAAAAAAGCAAGTTTATAAATACTGAATCTGTTTTGTCTTATTTGCTACTTATAAATTCATAATCTACAAATGCTTGAATTTTACAATTCCAAGGCCAATTTGGATTTCTCTCATGCACCTGTCGTGTCAGTGTTTGCCACTATTCACTCTTTAGCCATCCACCTTCTGTTCATTTCTAGCCTTCATTTTCTCAGACTACCAAATGTTATCAGCTCATCTGATGAAAGATTCACATTAAAAATTTGCTTAATTGCTGGCTGTTGTTCTTAGTTCCCAATAAATAAAGCACAAACAAAAGACGCACAATTTCTTTTTCATTCTACATCTTAACATCTTTATAATAAACTTTGTGCTCTTCACTTGCTGCATTTAGTTGCCTAGCAACACACAGTGCTGATGAAAGGTGAAGAAGAGCAGGCAACTTCAAGAATGCTAAAAGAATCCCTACCTTAAGAGATTCATGCATATACACATTGACACTGTTCAATGACGGAAATGAGAAATGGACAGAGAAGAGGCTACTGGTTTGCCCCTGGGGAACCTGTTGGGTGGAAACCTGTGAAGGAGCTAAAAGACAGAATTAAAAAGGAAATAATAGAAATCTTGTGGGAGTTTGGAAAAGGAAGCCTGCTGCTCAAAAAATATTTGCAACATATCTGAAAAGGAGAAAAGCCAACACACTTCCAAATTTTCCAGTTCTGTGGTACGTTGTATATTCAAAGAGCTCAAATGAAATTACACCTAATTATTTATGAATGTAACACATTTCCTCAGGTACTTCTGCTAATGTTGCATATTTGACAACTGCACATTTTCACTTTTTGTTTCAAGAAAATATATAATGTTAAATAATTGCAGTAACACAATCCACAGATAAGCCATTTTTCTTCTGTACACAAAATTATTACACTTTATATCAAACCTAGAAAATGTAAAATGGAAATGATGCTGAAGATGTTATATGTGAAGAATGCTAATTAAGCATTTATATTATATCTTAAGAGATTAGAAAAGTGGGAAGAGTAATATTTTTATTAGTGCATAGTAGAATGCCTTCTTCTTCTTCTAAACAACAACCGGATCACACTTCAGGTGGCTCAAATGTATTGACTTCTTCGCCCAATAGAGGATCCTCTTCAAAATCCCTGGTAAGGAGTTCCAACATTTTATTGAGCTGCAAAATCACATTACAACAAGTGAAACACTGTACAGTCAAAAAACAATCAACGCTAAATTCCAAACATTTATGTTTAAAATTAAAATAAGTCAACTTTTTCCTAGCCAATTTGGAGGACCATGGGAGCAGAGTGGCCAATAGGCAATATCTTCTCATGTATATTAAGACATCAGAGATTACATAGAGGCACACCATATTTATTCAAGAAAGCAATACTGAGGAATTCAAATGCTTTGGACTGTTCCTCATAGGGGAACATTGATGTTTTATAGTTTAAGATAATGTATATTACTGTTCCACTAAATTATGCAGGTATGATTATGATTCTTCCATTTGAGCTAGACAGGCTGACACACCAGCAGTGTAGTGTAAAATATCACAATAGATTTTATTTTTATCTTCTTCCATCATCTGATTTTATTCCTTCATTGATTGAAGAAGAAGTCATCTTATTGAGACTGATTTCCATTTCTTATCTGAGACTTTTATTGAATGGTCATATTGTCATCCTTGCCTAAGATTATGTAGGGCTGCACGTCCTGAAATAAGCTGGCAGAAATATGGCCTGTATCTTCATCATTACTGCTGTAATTAGTATTGTTTCAAGGATAAATATTGATTAAGATTAAGGAAGCTGGTCAGGTTTCTTCTGACTAAGTTAATAACTGTAGTTCCAACACTGCACCATAAACTTTGTTGCAGTTTACTGTCAGGCTAGGTCTGTCTCTTAGGGGAAGACTTACATGGGTACATCCAGGGATTTATGAGGGACAGACTAGCTTACCCATCATTCTCTTCATTGTCAGCCCTGAAATCTACACAGAAGAAGAACTATGACGCCACCTTCAGAACTTCTTCTTACTATCTGTCAGCCTTAATGGGAAGTGACCATTATTTGAATGACCTCAATGGAGAGTAAAGATCTATCATTAATTTAGGACAATTAGTGCTATTTCTGTCTATTTTCTACCATTGTTCTCCTTTCCTTTCCTGGCTAATAAATTGACTCATTCCATTGGAATCCCAACACTTTACTAATTTATCTGTTTCTTTTGTTCTTACAGGACCCTCAACCAACATGGTGGATACCTGAAATCTTCTAACATTGGCCCTTTAACTTTGTGAATAATAATTTATTTGTGTAACTCCTTCTCTGTACAACTGTCTTCATGAAAATATTTTTTAGATCTGTATTTATATATTTGTAAAACCTACTTAATTTGTACCTACCATATTGAAGCAGACTGTACAATACTTTATGTGAATTTTTGTTGTCAGTAAACTCCTACTATGTAGGTAAAGCACCTAAATGGCCCCTGTAGTGTTTTGGTGTCTCATCTTGTGATTGTATTCTTTTGTTAAATTAGTTCACTGTGATTTAATTTTAAATAGTTGCTTTCTCAAGAAGAACTTCTGAATTTTAAGCACAAAACATCACCTGAATTTTGTTCATATATTCTTATGTAATCTGCAGCATTATCTGGTTAGTTCTCCTGGAACAAAGAATGGAAGAAGGACAGATGATTCAGAAAGATGCCTTGTTTAAAGAAGTCAGTAGTGAAAATAACAGTCCCATGTAAATTCCTCTCTAATGAGCAACAACAAAACATCAGCTTTAACTGGTCATATGCACTAAAAAATACTTTACTATCACAACTGCATTTTACTCTGAGGCAATTAATCTGATAACCATGTTCTCAAAACAATGCTGGGCCTGCCTGGATTTCTATTATGAAGAGCCTACTGAGTCACCAAACTAAAGGTTACAGTGTATTGCTTCTCTGTAAATAAAGGCTGTTGCAATGATGTGTCTATTATGGTTAGAACAAGCTCTTCAGATTTTCAACACCTTTTTATTAATTTTTTTTTTTTACCTCAGGAATTCCCCTCTGTAATTCTGGCTGCTGTCAGTATTTTTCTTCAAGCACAGCACAAAGGGATCACAAAGTCTTACTTATTTGTGAAGCAGAAAAAGATCATTTGAACTAGATTATTATTGCTATGGGCCATCTCAATCTCAGAAATGTAAATCAGCAACTTCCTAAATATAAACAAAGAAACAATGCCCTACTAAAGAAGGGAAAACTTGAGGTTATTGCTATAGCACTAACAAAAAGTCTTAATACTACGCCCCTAATTCTTCTTTGGTAAGCGCTGATCATTTGCTGATTAAAATCATTAACAGCATACAGGCAAAGCTTAAGAAAATGGTTTGTAAGGACCTCTGTAACAGAAGCAGCCCAAAAATGTCATAGAGTATGTTTCATAGCTGCTTAGACACTACAAACTTTAAGTCCAGATGGAGTATTGTCACAACTGCTGAAGACCTGTGGGTTGGAGCTGGGGAGTCCTCTACAGCACATTTTCAACCTGACCCTGGAACAGGGCAGAGTCCCAAGGCTTTGGAAAACATCTTGCGCCACCCCAGTCCTAAAGGTATCATTCCCTGGTGAGCTGAATGACTTCCAGCCTATCACTCTGATGTCACATATGATGAAGACCATGCAGTGGCTGCTGCTTCACCACCTGAGGCCACAGGTCCACCATGCCTTCGACCCTCTGCAGTTCACATACCAGGAGAAGGTGGGAGCGGAGGATGCCATCATCTATATGCTACACCGATCCCTCTCCCACTTGGACAGAGGCAGTGGTGCTGTAAGAATTATGTTTCTAGATTTCTCTAGCGCCTTCAACACCATCCAACCTCTGCTCCTTAGAGACAAGCTGACTGAGATGGGAGTAGACTCACACCTGGTGGCATGGATCGTGAACTATCTTACAGACAGACCTCAGTATGTGCGTCTTGGGAACTGCAGGTCTGACATTGTGGTCAGCAACACAGGAGTGCCGCAGGTGACTGTACTTTCTCCGGTCCTCCTCAGCCTATATACATCGGACTTCCAATACAACTCGGAGTCCTGCCATGTGCAAATGTTCGCTGATGACACTGCTATTGTGGGCTGCATCAGGACTGGGCAGGAAGAGGAGTATAGGAACCTAATCAAAGACTTTATTAAATTGTGCGACTCAGACCACCTACAACTGAACACCAGCAAAACCAAGGAGCTGGTGGTGGATTTTAGGAGACAGGCCCCTCCTGGACCCCATGATCATCAGAGGTGACTGTGTGCAGAGGGTGCAGACCTATAAAAACCTGGGAGTGCAGCAGGATGATAGATTAGACTGACTATACTTCCTTAGAAGGATGGTGTCTTTCAACATCTGCAGTAAGATGCTGCAGATGTTCTATCAGACGGTTATGGTGAGCACCCTCTTCTACACAGTGGTGTGCTGGGGAGGCAGTATAAAGAAGAAGGCAGGCTGTATTGTAGGCACTAAGCTGGACAGTTTGACATCCGTGGCAGAGCGACAGGTGCTGATCATGGAGAATCCACTGCATCCATTAAACAGTATCATCTCCAGACAGAGGAGCAGCTTCAGCAACAGACTGCTGTCACCATCCTGCTCCACTGACAGACTGAGGAGATAGTTCCTCCCCCACAATATGCAACTCTTCAATTCCACCTGGGGTGGTAAACGTTAACATTATACAAAGTTATTGTCTGTTTTACTTGCATTTTTATCACTCTTTAATTTAATATTGTTTTTTATCAGTATGCTGCTGCTGGAGTATGTGAATTTTCCCTTGGGATTAATAAAGTATCTATCTATCTATCTATCTATCTATCTATCTATCTATCTATCTATCTATCTATCACTTAAATGTTTTTAAGGAAGCAAATACTGCTATTCATACTTTGGAAGTCAAATACAAATTCTTTCTAATAATGGAGTTCTAGGGTGGCATAGTGGCACAGTAGTGTTGCCTCACAATAAGATGACCAGGTTTCACATCCCTGGTGTTCCCTAAATGGAATTTGCATTTTTTTTTTCTTTAGTTTCCTTCAGGTGCTCCGGTTCCTTCCCACAATGCAAAGACAGGAAGTTTAGCTGAACTTTCATTGCTAAATTGGCCCCAGTGTGTTTGTGGTGTGAGTGTGTGCATTCACCCTGTGAAGGACTGGCACCCTGTCCAGGAGTTGTTCCTGCCTTGTCCCCAAATAATTGCTGGGACAGGCTCCAGCAGTTGCACCACTCTGCCCTGGATAAGCGAGTTAAGAAAATGGATCGATAATGTAATTCTTTCAGTATTACTTTGAATTAATTGTGAAGTTTTATTCATCACTGTAGAAAGTTCATCTGTGGGACTGCTGATAAAGATAGAGTTTTATTTGTACGTGCAGTAGTCTTTATAAATCAAAAAATAGCCAGATATTAAACACTTACATGTATTAAAAAATGTGCAAATTCAAAATTGTGCATATGAAAGTATTAGATGTAGCTGTATACTGCAGACTTACATCTGACTGATCATTGTACTATATTTATCTATATATTGTTACTAAAAACACAAGGAGCTCATAAAGGCTTAGGTCACCAGATGGTGATCCCCATTTAAATGGTGAAAAATGCCTTTCCAGATATGAGTTCAAACAGAGACTGACTAAAAATGGCAGTAGAACTGGTGGACTGGGCTGGTTCAGGTGAGCAGAAAGCAGAAGTGACATAAGATCTTGTCAGTCTGTTGATTTTTGGATCTGCAGGTAGAAGAAGATCAGAGGCATTAGGTGACAGCGCCAGCCCTTGACTCGGGGTGAAATTGCCATCCAACAAGCCCTGAAGTCATCTCCCAAATGCAGATGTGTGACAATACACACACACACACACACACATATTACAGTATATAAATATTAAATTCACCAGACCAAATTCCAAGGTCAAGTAAGCATATTTGTAATATGAAGAGATTTTGATTCTGATTCTTCTTCCTTCAGATTAATTAGTCTGGATAAGTGGTAAGATATTTAAAGTCTTTTCCCAGTGCACTAGCATTTTTGTCCATTGTTGGAATCTATGCATGTGTGTCTTTTTTTGCTATATTAAGTAAAATGTGGACAGATGTGTGTCTATTGGAAAGGGTCCTAAATCTCAAATTAATCCAGATTTTCCAATCAAATACACAAGCACTCCTGTTGCTTTTCACACAGATTGTTTCACTTAGAAGCATAGCACTGTTATGACCTGCGGAGTGTTTTTGCCTTTAACTCTTTTACTACTTGTTTGTCATTCCACTTATGAAGCTTTTAAATGGTTGGAAACTGCAATAACCACGCTAAAGAATAAATGGTAATGAAGAACTCACACCAGAAATAAAGTAAGTGACATCATTACAGCCTTTTGAAGTTGTGTATTCATGTTTATCAAGAAGCTCATTAACAAATGGGAATTCAGTTCAGTTACAGTGTCAGCCTGCTCACTCCATGGCTGTCTTAGAGCTAAGCAGCTTAAAGTTATGCCTGACAGCGACCTGTTCTTTTCTCTTATATGTATGCAATTCCATTGAATCCCAGTTAAAGCCACATACCAGTTGCTAACCATTTTTAGTATTTTTGAATACATATTTTCTTTTGATGATCTTTCCAAACAGTCTTTGCCTTTATTGTGAAACATTTTCTTTTCCTGTCATACTGTATTTAAACTGTTTCTCTCCTCTAACCAGTAATTTTTTCTGTTATGACAGTTGTTTTTGTATTAAAACACTGGTGTTTTATTTAAATAATGAGAACAGCCTGGAAATTGCATAAAATCAGTTTTGAAAGCTTTTTGATTCATTATTATTTTTCAAAATAATGAAAATATTCCTGTTTCTTTTAAAGAATTTGTATTTAATATGTCTAAAAATTCAATATAGCGTAACTATTTTCGAACTAAACTAAAATGACTTTTATTAATTGCATCCAACCAATCATTCATCCATGCATCAGGACCACAAAGAGTCACAAAGGAATGAGGGCAGAAATCAGTCATGGAGAGGCTAATAATAATAATAATAATAATAATAATAACTATTATTGTTATTATTCATACATTTAAATAGCACTTTTCTCACAACTCAAAGTGCTTTACATAGAGAATTGGGATCCACTTGAACCACCACCAATGTGTAGCATCTGCCTGAGTGATGCGACAGAAGCCATTTTTGCACCAGCATGCTCTTCATTCTGGTGGTAAACTGGTGAAAAAGAAGTAGTTAACTAGTAAGGGACAAAGGATAATTAGGGTGCCAAAAATTACCAGGCTGTGGAGGGCAATGTATCCAAGACGTCATTCTTTTTTAATCATATCCAGGGATATTTTTTGACCACTGAGAGTTAGGAAGTCAGTTTTACATCTCACCCCAAGGAGGGTACCATTTTCTTTTTTTTTTTTTTGTTCCCATCACTGCACTAGGGCATCAGAATCCACATAAAGACCACAGGGTAGTGTGTCCTGCTGGTCCCACTAATACCCCTTCCAGTGGTAACCAAAACATTTACTAGATGGTCTTCCAGGTAAGTAAAGGCCAGGTCCAAAGATGCTTAGTTTTAGGTGGACTACCTGTTATAAAGGGCAAATGGTAAGGTCAGTCTGTCAGAGGGTACACCCACACACTCACAATAAAACAATTTACAGTTGTTACTTAACCTGAGTTTAAGACTACAAGTATTTTAGTCGTAATAAAAAATACATTTTTCGTTGCATCCACAAAAAGGAGGAACATAGAAAACACTGACGAAAAAGGTAATCTTCCAAAAATATCCATTCATTCATTTTCAGGCTTACTTAGTTCAACGGAAGGGTCACAGAGATTGATGCCTAATTCTGGATGAGATCACAGTAACATGTTGGGTAAACTCAGACTCACAGAGCATAGAAAATCTAATCAACTTGATGCGTTTGGTGGAGGCAGTGCCATTTTAAGCATATGTGGAGACCCAGGCAATGTGCACCACTGATTTCTCCCACACCAAAACAAAAAAATTCCAGAACAAATCCACAAACAATGGATGCCTTCATTTAACACAGTAGATTAAAGTAATGGCAAACTAAACATGTGCAACGTGGTTGTGAGGCAAATAATAATAATAATAATAATAATAGTGTTAAGCAGGTACATTAATACAAATGCACAGTTAAAAATATTTAATATTTGAATAAAGACAACTGTTTCAGGAACTATCTACATTATAGTACATTATCTCACTTAAATATAACACATTAATTGCAGAGCTTTCAAAACTGACATTTAACAAAATTTAAGGACTGACATGACATGACATGGACAGCTGAGGAACATGTGTTTGTTGAGGGTAACTGTACATGTGAAGGTGCATGTGAAATGACACAAATGATAGTGCTATAAAATGCTGTTGCTTCTATAATCTTTTATTATAACATTACTGACCCATGTCACTGATCAAAGGGATATAAACAAAATCAAATCTGAGTTTATTTCCTGTTGACTTAATATGGCTATGGAGGCATGTTTAGGTAGTAGGATTGTTAGGTAGTAGATGATTATTATAACATTAGACTAACTTCAGGATAATGTGTGACATTTTCATTAAAACCTTTCTGACCACTACAGAACTTGATGATGTCTATGATGTACAAGTCACCATCTTTGGGTCATCACCTCAGGTAAAAAAATAAATTAAATAAAGCAATTTCATTGGCTGAGTAGCTCACAAATTTCTATGTGTGTCACACTTAGCAACAACAACAACAACAACATTTATTTATATAGCACATTTTCATACAAACAGTAGCTCAAAGTGCTTTACATATTAAAGAATAGAAAAATGAAAGACATAATTATAAAAAAAATAAATCAACATTAACATCGAATAAGAGTAAGGTTCAATGGCCAGGGGGGACAGAAAAACAAAAAAAACTCCAGACGGCTGGAGAAAAATAAAATCTGTAGGGATTCCAGACCATGAGACCGCCCAGTCCCCTCTGGGCATTCTACCTAACATAAATGAAACAGTCCTCTTTGGATTTAGGGTTCTCACGGAAGGGCTTGATGATGATGATGGTCACGTAGACTTCTTCCTTTTAATCCGTCCATCATTGTTGGAGCATCATGAAGCTTTGAGTAGGTGGAGGTGGCGCAGGCCACCACCACAAAGAAACCGGAAAAAGAAACAGAAAAGAGAGTAGGGGTCAGTACCGATTTTAGAGCCACCATGAATAGTTGTTATGATGAATTGAACATACAGAGTATCAGGATTAAGTTAAATTACGATTAAAATGAAGTTATAAAAAGGCCATGTTAAAGTAATGTGTTTTCAGCAGTGTTTTAAAGTGCTCTACTGTATCAGCCTGGCGAATTCCTATTGGCAGGCTATTCCAGATTTTAGGTGCATAACAGCAGAAGGCCGCCTCACCACTTCTTTTAAGTTTTGTTCTTGGAATTCTAAGGAGACACTCATTTGAGGATCTGAGGTTACGATTTGGAATATAAGGTGTCAGACATTCCGATATATAAGATGGGGCGAGATTATTCAAGGCTTTATAAACCATAAGCAGAATTTTAAAGTCAATTCTGAATGACACAGGTAACCAGTGTAGTGACATCAAAACTGGAGAAATGTGTTCGGATTTTCTTTTCCTAGTTAGGATTCTAGCAGCTGCATTCTGCACTAGTTGCAAACGATTTATATCTTTTTTGGGTAGTCCTGAGAGGAGTGCGTTACAGTAATCTAGTCGACTGAAAACAAACGCGTGAACTAATTTCTCAGCATCTTTCAGTGATAAAAGAGGTCTAACTTTACTTATGTTTCTTAAGTGAAAAAATGCTGTCCTAATGATCTGATTAATATGTGATTTAAAATTCAGATTACAGTCAACAATCACCCCTAAGCTTTTTAACTCCGTCTTGACTTTTAATCCTAATGTATCCAGTTTATTTCTAATAGCTTCATTGTATCCATTATTGCTGATCACTAAAATTTCAGTTTTCTCTTTATTTAACTTGAGAAAATTACTATTCATCCATTCTGAGATACAAGTCAGACATTGTGTTAGTGAATCAATAGAATCAGGGTCATCAGGTGCTATTGATAAGTACAGCTGTGTGTCATCAGCATAGCTGTGGTAGCTCACGTTGTGCCCTGAGATAATCTGACCTAACGGAAGCATGTAGATATGATATAAGTTTGTCATTGTGCCACTTACACCAAGAGAACTCTGCTTTCCACTCTTCAATATTATATTCCATCTGTCATATTACTCCTTACAGCATCCCTCCTAACTTTCCATTTACATCCATCCATCCATTATCCAACCCTCTATATCCTAACTACAGTGTCATGGGGGTCTGGTGGAGCCAGTCCCAGCTGGCACAGGGCATAAGGCAGGAAACAAACCCTCGGGCAGGGCGCCAGCCCACTGCAGAACTTTCCATTTGTTCTTTCGATTTTGTACTGCACTGTTATAATTTAAAGGTTTTTCAAGGGAAAGAATCTGAGGTCATCATTGATTAAAAACAGCAAAAAAAGGGCACCGACTCCAATGTGAGAATCTTTCATTTAGACAGCATTGTTATGTAAATGAAGCAAAGAAAATACAGGTAGCTAATTACAAGCAGGTAGTTAACAGCCTAAGGCTACATTTGCATATTTATTATCTAGTGTAGTGAGCTGATTTGGCATCCATTTGTGGTAATGCTGTGCTCGCATGCTATTAGACTATTTGGGACTATCAGTTTCACCTTCTCAGTTAGTGTGTTCATGTGGGCTTCCTGTTGGGCTATTTGGTGAAATGCAACCACACTGTTGATTTACTAGTTGGTCTGGAAAGAAATCAATTATAAATTAACTGTGTTTTTCATGGAAATAAAGAGCACACTATATGTGTTAAATGTGTATAACATTTCTCTAAACACAAATTAATTAAAAAATTGTATTTGTGGCAAGCTATTTTTTTTTATTTTGAACAAAAGTCAGTGTTGATTCACAACTCAGACAATTGAGGTAGCTTTGTTTTGTCTGAATATAAATTTGTCAATAGCACCTGATGACCCATATGCTGTAAATTCACTAACATAATGTCTTACTTGTA
The DNA here is from genome assembly GCF_016835505.1 of Polypterus senegalus. Classification (NCBI taxonomy): domain Eukaryota; kingdom Metazoa; phylum Chordata; class Cladistia; order Polypteriformes; family Polypteridae; genus Polypterus; species Polypterus senegalus. Next base: position 93,908,067 of record NC_053161.1, read on the forward strand.
TTTCTAAATAAAGAGAAAACAGAAATTTTAGTGATTGGCAATAATGGAGACAATGAGATTATTAGAAATAAATTTGATGCATTAGGATTAAAAGTCAAGACGGAGGTAAAGAACTTCGGGGTAACTGTTGACTGTAACCTAAATTTTAAATTGCATATTCATCAGACCACTAGGATAGCATTTTTTCACTTAAGAAACATAGCTAAAGTTAAACCTCTTACTGTATGTCATTGAAAGATGCTGAGAAATTAGTTTGTCTTCAGTCGTCTAGATTACTGTAAAGCACTCCTCTCAGGACTACCCAAGAAAGACATCAATGCAATAAGTGCAGAATGCAGCTGCTACAATCCTAACTAGGAAAAGAAAATCCGAGCACATTTCTCCAGTTTTGATGTCACTACACTGGTTACCTGTCTCATTCAGAATTGATTTTAAAATACTGCTTATGGTTTATAAAGCCTTAAATAATCTCGCCCCATCTTATGTATCAGAATGTCTGACACCTTATATTCCAAATCGTAACCTCAGATCCTCAAATGCGTGTCTCCTTAGAATTCCAAGAACAAAACTAAAAAGAAGTGGTGAGGCGGCCTTCTGCTGCTATGCACCTAAAATCTGGAATAGCCTGCCAATAGGAATTCGCCAGGCTAATACAGTGGAGCACTTTAAAACACTGCTGAAAACACATTACTTTAACATGACCTTCTCATAACTTCACCTTCATCTAATCCTGATACTCTGTGTATTCAATTCATTATAATAACTATTCATGATGGCTCTAAAATATGTACTGACCCCTACTCTCTCTACTGTTTCTTTTCCCGGTTTTCTGTGGAGATGATCTGCGCCATCACCACCTAATCAAAGCAACGTGATGTCCTACATTGATGGATTAAAAGCCAGAAGTCTGCAGAACCATCATCATCAAGTCCTTCCAAGAGAACCCTAAATACAAAGATGACTGTTTCATTTATGTTAGGTAGAATGCCCAGATGGTACTGGGCGGTCTCATGGTCTGGAACCCCTGCAGATTTAATTTTTTCTCTCCAGTCGTCTGGAGTTTTTTTTTTGTTTTTTCTGTCTTCCCTGGCCATCGGATCTTTACTATGTTAATTAGTGTTGTCTTATTCTAATTTTTACTTTGTCTCTTATTTCTCTTTTCTTCATTATGTAAAGCACTTTGAGCTACTTTATTTGTATGAAATTGTGCTATATAAATCAGTGGTTCTCAACCTGTGGGGTGGGCCCCCCTAGTGGGGTGCAGAGTGAACAAAAAGGGGGGCGCCAAGATGTGAAAAAAAGAAATCAAGAATCGAAAATATGAAAAATACATCTATTGAAACCAAAACAAATGAACTTAAACTACATTCTGATACTAGAAAAATAAATATAGAGTTAGATAAATGTCGATAAAAGTTAAGTAGGTATAATAAAATATGCATCTATGATATATCATTAATTAAAAAATAACAATTTGGTATTAGTGGGCTCCTTTCAAAAAAACGTTAGGGGCGCGCGATTAAAACTGTTATGAAAACTCGGGTCGCAAATACTTAAAGGTTGAGAAACGCTGATATAAATAAATGTTGTTGTTGATATTGTTGAATTGTCCGACTTGTACCTTCAAATTCGTAAAGTGTTCTAATTGAATTCTGGACTCACACACTCATATTTACCATGCGTAAATGGGTTGACTGGCACTGGATGGTGGATTAAACCAGAGTACATGGAGAAAAGCTAAGCTGACACATGGAGAATCAGTTAACACTGTGACTAGGCCAGGATTTAAACACAGCCTTCAGAATCCAGAAAGGCGGATCAACTTTATATACAGTATAATACGCTACCATGGTTGTTCATTTGTCTGTTCAGGATTTTAAAATCACCTGTAGCTGATTTAAACCGCTTGACCTATTGACCTACTATGTGATGTCTACTACCAGCTTTCGGGGTGATTATTGACCTCCAAGGTTATTCCTCATTTTATTTTTATTTTATTTTAATGTAGAATCAACTCTCGGAAACAGCCAGCAGGGCTCATCCCTAACACCTTCGCCGTCACTTCCCCTACCTCTTCATATCTTAAACCATTCTTGAGGCAGATTGAAGACTAAAGTGCCATCTTAAGTGAAAAATTAAAGAAAACGTACTAAGTAAATGCAACACGAAAAGATGCAGATGAAAGAAGAGAAGAAGCAGGCCGCTAGGTTGGAGAAAAGAAGAGATGCTTAGAAAGCAGCAAGCGCATCAACCTCTGAGCAAACAAATCCTAAATGTACAGAGAAAGAGGAGGAAAACTATAAAGTCAAGTGCATTCACTGCACATTATCATGAAGTGTGCCATTACTGGTCTCATATATGTGTAAAGTTTGCTTCAATTACTGAAAAAATGTTACTTAAATTTTCATTTTTGGTTAATATGGTTAATACAAAGAAATAATAACTTTATTAGTTTCATATCATTTAAATAGATGCAGTACATATTGATGTAAAATTGGCATTGTTCTGATACTGTTTTATATTTGTAAACATTTTTTGTGGGAAGAACAGTATATAAACATAAAATTAATTAACTGAACTATGCAACCTGAGCTAAAATTAAAACCATTCATTGATATTTCATTATTTCTTGTATTTCAAAATATTACCATCACAAACTATGAACTACTGAAATTATTGACTTTAATGAAATTGGTCAAAACGTTGATTTGTGCTGTCAGATCTGACTCCAGCATTCTATAACCCTGTAATAGAAAACACAGGTTCAGAAAATAGATGGACAAAGGAATAATGCAATTTATAAAAAAAAAAATCGTTCATTTTACAAAGTCATGGTCTTCCATCGGAAAGAAGGTGCAGTATGGTAAAGGTCATTAAATTGATTTTTATGAGTAAGCAACAGGTAATAAAATGGATATAAATGTGGAGACATGTCAAAAGGATGATGTTTTCTCTTTAATTTTACTATATGCAATATTTGAAAGCTCAATTTACTTTATGGTTTTTAACACATTTCTATTCCTAAATGATTTTCTTGTTATTATATCGTTTCACACAGATTGTGTGTTTTATGAGACATTTACACTTACTGAGCTGGTTGAGGTGACAAGGGCAGCAAAGAGTGCTGAAGCAGCAAACAGCTGTCTTTCAAAGTATTAACTGCAGTGTTATCACTCAGGTTGCACACCAAATTAGGCAGATGATTAAGTTGTTTTTAATGATGGGACTCAATGTGTAGGTTAAGTAAAGGAGAGCCATCTAAAAGTTACACTGAAAAGTGCTACAAGACAAAGTAGAAGCATACCAGAAATCAAAGACTTTTGTTGATTTACAGACACTCCTTCTGTTTGATATTCTTTAACTAATAATACTGTAAAAATAACTTTTTTTATATAGCAACTTATCATACATTTACATGCAACTCAAGGTGCTTTTCACAGATTAATCAAAAAAACAATAAAGGTAATACCATGGTTACTTGGATATTGTCTTTTATTAATATTACAATAATTTCTAATAAGTTTAAGTATGCTAAATCGAAAATCAACATGGGCATTGTTAAACAACATCCATCCATCCATTATCCAACCTGCTATATCCTAACTACAGGGTCATGGGGGTCTGCTGGAGCCAATCCCAGCCAACACAGGGTGCAAGGCAAAAAAAACAAACCCCAGGCAGGGTGCCAGCCCACCACAGGGCAGACACACACACACACCAAGCACAATTTAGAATCACCAATCCACCTAACCTGCATGTCTTTCGACTGTGGGAGGAAACCCACGCAGACACGGGGAGAACATGCAAACTCCATGCAGTGACGACCCAGGAAGTGAACCCAGGTCTCCTAACTGCGAGGCAGCAGCACTACCGCTGCACCACCATGCCACCCGTTAAACAACATTTGAACACTAAAGTGCAAAACAAATCTTCACTCTTTATCAGAAACAGGTTTATATTGTTTTCTATTTAAAAGCCTTATACATAAAGATGGCAAGAGAACAACCAGATCTAATTTACATATATCTATACTAATAAAAGGCAAAGCCCTCACTCACTCACTCACTCACTCACTCACTCACTCACTCACTCACTCACTCACTGACTCATCACTAATTCTCCAACTTCCCGTGTGGGTGGAAGGCTGAAATTTGGCAGGTTCATTCCTTACAGCTTCCTTACAAAAGTTGGGCAGGTTTTATATCGAAATTCTACACGTAATGGTCATAACTGGAAGCTGTTTTTCTCCATTTACTGTAATGGAGATGAGCTTGAACGCCGTGGGGGCGGAGTTTCATGTGACATCATCACGCCTCCCACGTAATCACGCAGTACATAGAAAACCAGGAAGAGCTCCAAAAAGCGCTGAAGAAAACATGCATTATATAATTGAGAAGGCAGCGAAACAATAAGAGTGACATATACAACCATATTCATGAGTTCTGCTACTTCGGAAACAAAGCACGATGTAAACCTACACTTTAAATTAAGTTCATAGACAGGCTGCGCGCTGGCGTTTGTAATTTAGTGCCTGCCCATATAAGGCCGTCCGTCAGCGGCAATCCAATAGCAAACTCCCACTAAATATTCACGGGTGAAGGACTGTGTTTATGGAGAGGAAGATGAGATGGTCAGGGTGGTGTTTGACACAAACTCAGCGAAACTGCGAGAGAAAGTTTTAAGTGCCAGGACTAAGGTAACATTAAATACAGCCATGGACATAGCACGAGATGGCACCAGCACAGCTGGGAACCTTCGATGCATGTACACCGAGTGGCTCACGTGAACTGCGCAGTGCACAGATAAAAGGCAACAGTTCCAAAGAGGCTGAACAAAACGAATTACACAATTGAAAAGGCAGCAAAAATATGAAGCGCCTGATAAGCATATTCATAAATCCAGCTACTGCGGAAACAAAGCACACGGTGGAAAAGTCAATGTCCCGCTAAAGGAAGACAGTGTAAAAAAACCGTGCATGCAGTGTGTCAGGTCTCAGATAAAGAAGAAGACGAGCTGTTTATTGATGCAGTAAGAAACGAATCGATGAATGAAACCTGTCATCTTTACAACGATTGACAAACACGGAATGTAACTTGAACACAACACATCCTACAAATACGAACCTGATTGAAAGAAATAATGATAATCAAATCCTTGATGACAGCAACACTCAGTAACACTCACAAAACAAATACTGTATATTGACAGTCATGTTACGTTATTTTTAAAATGTTCCCTTTTCTTTTCTAGCTTTTTAACACACTACTTCTCGATACGCTGGTATATATATATATATGTATATATATATCCCGATCTACATACTCGAATAATGGATACTTTATTCGCCATCAATGATTGTTTTGGTAAAGCCATACTCAGTGTATTCATTAGATGAACGGTAAAAAAGTAAGAGCGAGGGGAGGATGACTTATTGAGGCATGCAGGCTGTAGTGCGTCAACTCTATCTGAATTGCGCGATCACATTTCAAAAAATATATCTTTTCAAGTTCTATTTAGTCCATATTTGTCAAACTCAAGGGTCACGGGCCACATCCGCCCGGCGTAATTATATCCGCCCGAGATCATTTTATATACTGTATTATTGTTATTAATGGCCCAGGTATATGAAGCGCTGGTAACACAATAAACTACAGATCCCATAATGCAGCGCTTCAGCTGCCTTGCCAACACTTACCGTTAATCAAGTCTACCTTAAGATGCTGCAAGTTATTGCGAAGCTAGCTCACACGATGCTGAAGAGAAAAGTTGATTCTGAAAATAGAGCCTTTAAAACCGATGGGAGGCTGAGTATATGTTTACTGAACCCGTGTGTCTCATTTGTGGAGCTAATGTGGCTGTAATTACAGAATTTAATCTAAGGCGGCACTATGAGACAAAACATCAGGGTAACCTGAAAGACCTGAATGCAATGCAGAAGATACAGAAAGCAGAAGAATTAAATAAGAATCTGACACTTCAGCGGACGTTTTACCCGTGCACAATCACAAAGTGATTTCAAGTGAAGCTACTTTTATGGGAGACACAAATGCACCAGTGCAACGCCCCACTTTCCCTGTTGCCAAGTAATGTTAAACCAAGTCATCACTACGGTGTTCCCAAATACGCACTTTGCTGATAAACTGAGCGCACTGAGTTTGCACGGCGCTTTGGTGACTTTGAAGAACAAAAAAAGTCCGTCTACATGCGGCTCGAACTTTGTGCATGTTTGGTAGCACATATCTGTGTGAGAAGCTCTTCTCAGTGATAAAGACTAACAAAACAGCACACAGGAGTCGCCTCACTGATGAGCACCTGCAATCCATCCTGAGAATCTCCACAACACAGAACCTCACAGCAAACAGAAACGAACCTGTGGCCAAAAAAGATGCCAGGCGTCCAGCTCTAAAATGACATATGAGCAAAGACAACTGAATGATTTGATTTGTTATTGCTGAAAGGAACACATTTTATTTATATTTCTAGGTTTTGTTATGCAGCATGTTCATATTTGAATTTGTATAATTTTGACAGGATATATTTTTATGGAGAGCAAAATCTTTTGGGATATTTAAAATCTAAGTTTATTTTTGATATAAAATTACATAAGAGTAAAGAAATTTGAATATTCGTCGCTCCGGTCTCTACATTCCCTTCCTTGCTTCGCCACGGGATTCACGTCTCCCTACTGATATCTACAGCCTTTTTATTTAATCCACAGCTTCTCCGCTGTTTTATTGTTCGTTTATTATGATTATAGTTATTGTGTAGGTATTTTAGACTTACTTTACATCGATCAGGTACCCATTTCCTTTATCATTGCAACCCCCATTACCATGTCTATCGAGGTGATCACCATCGATCAAAGAACTGTCACTTACCGAGTGGTTTCCATGCCCGGAGATGGCACCTATCTTTTCCATTCTCTTTGTTACATATTGCACGGCCATATCAGGCTCACTCTTCATATCTGGAGGAACATTGTGTCTTATGTATTGAATGACTGGGACAGGTTCATTGTGTGGACTGATGACGGTACAGGAGATACTTATACTACACAGGAGCACTAGAAGAGTGAAATGTTTAAGCCCTTCACCTATGGTTCTGCATGTGAGTTGATGGCTGCCGCTGAATTGTTCGGTTTTCACTTTCAAGTGTACCGAAATGGCCAAATATTTTACACCTTTCGACAACCGCCAATGCCTCTTAAACATATTAGGCTCACAGGTGACGATTTCAGTAGTGGACACTTTGATGTTTATAAATGTTTAAACTCTCAAAAGCTGGATGTAAAATTATCGATGAAACAGGTTGTATACTTACAACGCTTGACAGATGCCGAATGTCACTTCAACACAAGTCCTGCAAATACTGTCGTAATTGAAACAAACCATGAAACTCAAACTGATTATGACAGCAGCAATCGAAGCTGTGAGATCTGAGACAAGATTACTGTTCACATGGCCAACTGTACGTTGCATGCTCAAGAGTAAGCTCAGCGCATAGCTTGGTCATATTACAACCGGAGGGCCGAACACACAATGTGGTATACAATGAGATCCTTAACAAATACTTTTTGGTATATTTTCCCTCAGTTTAAAAAGGTTTAATTTTCTTCTTAATAAAACTTTTAAAGCAGTACTTTGCCGCTGCGAAGCGCGGGTATTTTGCTATATATATATATTTGACAGCAACACTCATCACTCACAACAGTGACAAAACAATTACATTGACAATCATGTTACGTTATTTTAAAAATGTTTCCTGTTCTTTTTCAATGCTTTTTTAACACACTACTTCTCCGCTGCGAAGCGCAGGTATTTTGCTAGTATATATATATAAATAAATATTATTAAGTTCAGTGAAAAGATACAATAACAAATGAAACAGTTTGTTGCAGTTTCAGTGGATTAACGGTATAGAGTTCAGAGAAGAGCCAAGCAAAATGACACCTTTTATTGGCTAACTAAAATGATTACAATATGCAAGCTTTCGAGGCAACTCAGGCCCCTTCTTCAGGTATAGATGTAATCTTCAGGTATAGATGTAATCTTGCCTGAAGAAGGTGCCTGAGTTGCCTCGAAAGCTTGCATATTGTAATCTTTTTAGTTAGCCAATAAAAGGTGTCATTTTGCTTGGCTCTTCTCTACATTCATAATGGCTAACACGGTACAACACCCTAGTACTACGGTATAGAGTTCTTAATTCTTGAATGTGATTAGTTGACCAGCTGACACTGAGCAGAGGAAAACAAAAAAACTCCTAAGATTGGGTCAATAGAAGAAAACAGAAGAAAAATAAACCGCTGTAGGGCCACAGTCGGAAGACAGAAGCAAGCAAATCAAGTAGTCAAGTCTGATGGTAATCAGTTTCTGCATCGTAGAAGTCAGAATAACCTAGGCCAGCTAGTCAAACACCCTCCACTGGATACAATAAAGGTTTCCAAAGTCTCTTCATTTCCTCCAGCAGCCCAGGTGACTATAGAATAGAGTGCTTTGAGCAGGTGTGGGTGGCATATAGTGCCACCACATAGGACATGGGACAAAAAAAAAAAAACAGAGAAAGCAAGGTATTAATGTCAGGTAATTATTTATACATCAAGAGTGAAACTTATCATCAGAACACTATGTTGCATTATGATTAAATAAATGGGTTTTTTGTGAAGTTTTTTGAGATATTCCACAGATTTAGCACTGCATATTTCTATTGGTAAGTTATTCAAACTTTTAGGTGCATAAGGATAGAAAACTGCCTCACCAGTTCTTTTATGCTTAGATCTTGGAATAACAAACAAACCAGTATTTGCAGATCTAGGATTGTGATTTGGTACATAAGGAATCAGTGCATTCTGAAATGTAGGAAGGGGCAAAATTGTTAAGAGCTTTAATCACAATGACACTGGCAGCCAATGTAAAGATGTTAATATTGAGGATACATGCTAATATGTTTTTTTTAGGTTAAAAATTGCCAAGCTTACTTTTATCTGTCTGCTATTGTGAATTATTTGTTATTTAGTATTTATTTATCTAGTTATTGTATAGTATAGTTCCTTACTTGTCTTGGCCTTGTCCTGTGATTATGTATATTTTGTACCATAGTCCTGGGGAACGTTATTTCACGCCACTGTATACTGCAATACGGGGTATGATTACATGACAATAAAGCCACATGACTTGACCAGTTTGCAATACTCTCATATTCTCAATAAAATATCAGAATTAGCATTAAGAAAAAAAAATAGCTGTGGCAAAAGTCAAATCAGAAAACTATATCCTAGATCATAAGTAAAAGGACAGCCTGTAAATTCTAGTATAACATTACCAAACATACCTAATTCAACTCCGTCCCACCAAGCAACACAAGACACGATATGGCACCAGTCAATTGCAGGGACCATTCATAAACACGTCAACACTCACACAAAGCTGTATTCAGCAATTAACGTAACATACGCTTTTTTTGGGATAATGGGAGAGTAATGTCATTGTCACTAATTAAACAGACAATATTTAAGATTAGTTGGCAACATAATAACAATATAATAATAGCTCCAAATTTTTATTTGTACCTATAATTACTTTTTTTCCTGACTGAATGGAGTGAGAAGTCACGCAAAATTACATCTTTTATTAGCTAACTAAAAAGATTACAATATGCAAGCTACTGAGGCAACTCAGGCCCCTTCTTCTTCTGTTTAGTTAGCCAAAAAAAGGTGTAATTTTGCTTGACTTCTCACTACATTGATAATGGCTATCACAGTACAACACCCTAGGACTACTAACTGGAGGGGATGACAGTGCCGGCGCCTGCTGAGCTTGGGTAGTGATTCCCAGATTTTATGAGTATAACAGTGAAATAATCCGTCTTGCATAACCTTCTGAGTCACATGAAATGAAATCCATTAAAGCATTTAGGGTAAGTCCTGGACATCAGTAACAGATGAGATAAGATGGCATTTTTTCTACTGACTGGAAAAATGATTCTCACTTCTATAGAATTTTAGACACTGTTAGATTCTACACTGAGGTGCATATAGGATGTTCTGGTGGCACAACTGTTAGTAAGGTTTTATCTGTGGTTGCATAAATATTGACATTACATTCAGCTAAAAACCATTATAAAGGCAAGCTACATGTTTAAATATATTTCAAAGTGTACTAACAAGCCTTCTTCATTAGTTCTGGATAATGATCATTTTACTGCATGAAATGTCCTACAACCAAAATGCATATTCTTTGATCTCAACTCAAGACAACATAATTACTGTATAGCTCACAATTGTTTAGAAAGAAAATTATGTATTGGGCTTTCCTTATTAAATATAAACTCTTTAAGAAAAATATGTCCTGTATTAAAGGGAAAATAGATAACTGGAAAACAGCCATCAACTCTGGTCAGTGGCCAAGCAGTTTGATTAAACATGCAGTAAATAATTTACTCCTTCATCCACTTCCTTAGCCCTGCAGGGTGAAATTCTGGATCATCCCAGGGTTTACGAATGCACACACATCCATTGACTAACAAAGGGTTAATTTAAAGTCACCAACTTATTGTAACATGCGTGTCACTGAACAGGGGAGAAAACTTATACAGACATGTGATGAATATGCAAACTTCACTCCCAAAGTGACTGAGCTAGACTCTAAAACCAGCTTCCTGTAACTGTGAAATAATATCTCTGCCTAATTTACTCAAAAATATATAAAACTAGCTGAAATTCCCAGTGTTGCCCGGGAGGAAAATAAAGTGTTTTTTTTTTTTTTTGAGAAAAATATAACTAAAAAAGAAACAAATTAACAAACAATGAAGACTCACTAATGTACTTGTCTTGCAGTCTTGTATGTATGTTATCATCCAATTGACTCTCGGAACCGGACAACTCTATTTAATTTCAAAAGCAACAGGGGTGTGGTGGTGCTCAAACATACTGTAAAGAATGCTGGCAGTCACCTCCAGTTCGCCCTCTGGTGGTCGTTCAGAGTGTCAACTAGATGATAACATGCATACAAGACCGCAAGATCACCACCCACCCTACCCAGAAATGAGTGGGTTAGGGTTGATTTCACCATACCGTAGTTTTAGTTGACCATTGAGAAACATGTGTACCAAGTTTCATGAAAATCGCTCCAGCCGTTCAGAAGTGATGCTGGAACATACATACATACACACACACATACATTGACTTTTATATATATAGATTTACATATAGGAAAATAAATAATAAATAATTTGCTCATTTACTTAAATAATTGCTAACAGCCTCAATAATAAATGACACATTTCTTTCATATTAAAAAAACTAAAACTTAATGCTGTTTCTGTCATCTGACTTTGATCTTTGGTACACACTGTGTGGCTGAGTGTGAAGGAATTGGGACATGTAGAACTGATATTATGGTTCCCATCTGGAAAATCATGGTGTATGCTCTGGAAGTTGAGGTTAGATTAACTTCTCAAAATACACTTGTTTAAACACTTTGGAGTTTTGTTCATGAATAGATTAGAGGGGATTACAAGAGTTCCCAGTAAACTGAACCAGTGTCATCAGTGCTCCAGATGGAAGAAGCTTTGGTTTGGATAGGCACACATTCTCACCTTTCCCTATGATAATAAATTAACTGAAAGAATGAGATTGGAGGTACAATTGTTTTCTTTAAAAACTTCCTCCAGTTCTAGCATGGTGAGGAGAGGTGCCTAACCACACAGCATCGTGTACACGTCTGGAATGTGCCTAATTCATCTCTGGCACGCTCACATACCCACAAATGCTCATACTGGCAACCAACTGCACTTACCTTTGCCTTGTAGAAAAAAAAGCGGAATGCCCAGATAAAATCCACAAATGTCCCTCCATCCATCCATTAACCCGCTATATCCTAACTACAGGGTCACGGGGGTCTGCTGGAGCCAATCCCAGACAACACAGGGCCCAAGGCAGAAAACAAACCCTAGGCAGGGCGCCTGCCCACCGCAGGGCACGGACACACACACACCCAACCACACACCAAGCACATACTAGGGACAATTTAGGATCACCAATGCACCTAACCTGCCTTTGGACTGTGGGAGGAAACTGAAGCACCCAGACACGGGGAGAACATGCAAACTCCATGCAGGGAGGACCCAGGAAGCGAACCCAGGTATCCTTACTGCGAGGCAGCAGCGCTACCACTGCACCACCATACCACCCCATCAACAGATGTAGAATATGCAAACTCCATCCAAGAAGCCTATTGGGGCAAGGATTAGAACCCAGTACTCTGGAACTGGATTTGGCAGCACTGGTCAGTGTGCCACCATTACAATTAATTCTTCTGGATAATATCTAGCAGCAAGCTGAAACTATTTTGGATGTACAGAATTAGACTATTAGAGCCAAAAAAGGAATTCTGTCTTTAAAAACTCACACACACACACACACACACACAATATGAAGTTCAGAAAAGCTTAGACCTGTATCAGCACATCATACAAGTGATTACTATAAATGTGGTTTGGGACAAAGTTTATAGACAACAGATGTACTTTTTTAAGAGTAAGTGTATTGTTTATTAAAAAGAAAAGACTTATTCCTCTGATTGTTCTGTTCTGTCGACAATATACTCCCACATAATTTGGCTAAAACTCCTGAAGAAGCAGAATGCACAATCTATTCAGCTCTGCAATGACAATAATATTTCAGAGAAACTGTGAACAAATAAGTGCATGCAAGCACAAACACGTATGCTCCTTACTGGAAAGGGGAAAATGCTGCCGTACTGTTGTGTGAACATTCATTTACAGTAATTAAGTGGAAGACTCATTCACACTAATCTGTTTTTGGCCTCATTATAATAGCAACTGATAACTTCATTATAGCATTACTGTCCTCAAAAAGTGCCTGGTGAAAACAACTCTTTAAGGTTAAAAAAATAAGAGGAAAAAAGTGTCATACATTTTTAAATTACCTTTTTCATAGAAGTTAAACTCTATTTACAAGGGTTTCAATTATAACAAAAGGGTTTAATCAAGTCTAGTATATTTTAAATTACTGAAGCCTCTTTTGCTTCACATGGGATTTGCTGCTGTCAAAAACGTTGATACTTAAAGCTACGGGGAAAACAGTGCCACTATGTTAAAGTTGCATTTACTGCTCATTTTTCTAAATATTAGAAGAGATCATTCTTTATTTTGTAACATTGTTTTATTTTTGTGTTAACATTGATGTAATGATTGACAAACACTTTCAGATTTGGGAATACCATTTGTAAAAGATTGTCCAGTTGGCATGGACCTGAGAGAATGAGAAAGCTCATGCTGGCAGATGGAGGGATTGTGAGCTGGCAGCATGCTCTGCCATTATGAGGGAGGGCCTGAAAGACAGTAAATTATCTGAGGGAAGTTAAATGACAACAAGGTCTTAGTGCCCATGGAACATGTGGAAGAGGTCCATCAATACTATAGGAAGTGAATTAGCCTCATCAGAGCAAGCAGTAGATAGAAGGCATTTCAGACATTTCAAGTGAAGCTCAGAGGATGGGTGGCAGGCCAGTTCAGCTCACCAGGGGTGACGTGTGGCCAAATACAGGGTGAATCCAATGGTGCTGCCTCTAACACAGATAGAGGGTAGATCTAAAGTTGAAAAGATGGCATGTGAATAGGTTTGTCTTGATGTAAGTGCCTGGCACAGGCAGTGAAAACTGTATATTTAAAGGCATTCTCACAATCGACAACAATTTATTAATCAGTTGGTCTAGTACTTATGGAGCCATGCCTTCTTTGGAGGTCTGATAACTGCCAAGTGGTTTTCTCTCAGAGTGTTTATTTCCTCAATGCCACTAGTTAAAAAAGAAATAAGCTGACAATAGGCATTGCACTGAATTCAAGCCTGCTCTTGGACATGACATTTCGTAACATGCTTATCTTTCTGTTTTCTCAAGTTTAGGTTTTTGATTTGCTTTTTGAAACCTTAAGTCAGTTATATGCTGAACATCTCAGGTATGATTATGGTTTTGTTTTTGATTCTTAAAACTAAAACATTTAATGTGTAGCTGAAGGTTATAGCCCAGTATTCTGTGTAGTAATCTCAGCATTGGAGGTGAAACTGAAGTTCAAGATTATTGGAAAAATACACCTGCTGTCGGACAATTCACAATAGTCATGCAACAAATGCTTTTTTTCTGAAGTCACTATATAGCAGCTAAATGCCTTAAGGATTGAAGCCTGGAGTATTGTCCTCCTCCATACTGTACAAACATGACTGAGCTGACCCTGGCAACACAGTAAATAATGGAAGCAGTGAGAAAAGCCAAGAGAGATAAACAGATATCCTGCATGCTAGTAATAAAAGAAAATATTAAATCACATTATTGTGCAGGGTGGTATTTCCTTTGACTTCCCAAAGCTTTTTGTATGTTGAGATCAGTCAACAAGCTGCATGTTTTTCAGAAGCAAAAGGAATTTAGGTAAATATGCATGTACCAATTCAGCTGTATTTTCAGATCACACTAAATCATATGCTTTATAACCTTATACTATCACCTAAATCTCTAAAAAGGGACCTGAACAAAATTCATATTTGCACAGATATGTGGCAGATGAAGCTTAATGCAAATAAATTCAATAGTTAACACAGAAAACAAAAATATGTTAGGTCTAATTGTTCTCGAGCTAAATATTTTAATTTTGATAATTTTTTTTCTAGAGAGACTTATTGAAGGGACTTGAGTACTTATAGGAATTCCATATTTATCTGCAGCTTAAATACTAAACATACAAATATCTGTATTGGTGTGGATGCCTTTGCTATGCCTAAACTGAAGAACAAGTTCAAGCTCAAAATGCTTAGGCCACTCTTATTGGCTACATGGGAAATTAAATCACACGGCTGACATTAAGAATCTTTTGTTGATAGTGTGTCACTGTCATGGTTCTAAGGAGATACGCAGGTATGAAGTTCATTGTATTAGGTGACAATACACTAGAACTTGCATTGATATTCATGTTAATGGTGCCTTCCTTGGAAATTAAGCAGTTTTTGAGTTTCTTCGCTTTACTATATATACTATTCTTCAACAGTTTATGAAACTAAAATAATAATTAATAGCATTATGCAGTTTCTTAGCCTGTATGCCCCATCTTTCAAATTTTTCTTTACAGTTTTTAAGTTATTTGGTTGTTTTTCATATTACCATACATACTCGCATATAAGTCGTGTTTTGAAACCGGAAAAATCAATCATAAAATCAGACCCCGACTTATACGCCCATATACGCCCATTCAAAAATGTTATTTTTTTTACATCTTCTTGCCTCCTCCAATCTCACATCAGTTTCTCAGACACGTTGAATTTTATTGCAGCAGCGCAGTTACCAACTTTTCTATCGCTACTTCAACGATGTTTAATTTAAAACCCGCTTCATATTTTTTTTCTGATCGAACGCTCCATCATAGATAAGAGATGCTCTTACAATAACGGTGTATGAGGGTGTGAGATACAAAAAACACAAATCAGTGCAAACATTGCTTCGGAATCATTCAGGTATTACTGTGTAGTCACGTACACACAATAGAGAGAGAGAGGGGTTAGGAACACGCGCTGATACAGCGCATTGCCGCACCCACATAGAAGAAAAAAACAATGTGCTCCGCGCCTACTCTCTCAGGTGGGCATTAGCAAATTACAATCTCATACCAATAGCGTTTGTTTTCCACATTCGACTTATACGAGCGACATTATAAAATACCAGAAATTATACAGTAAAATCAGGTCATGACTTATCTGTGGGAGAACTTATCCGCGAGTATATACAGTACATACTGACCAAATGAAAGAAAAAGACAAGTTTATTGAACAAAACATGCACTTATGCTCTTTCCATTAGGCAAGATGACCATCAAGTTCATAAAGCGATGTGATCCTTCGCACATACCATTGTCTCCTGGACTCATTATTTTTACACTTTCTCAGATTAAATAGCTTACATTTCTTCTGCCTTGTTTTCTTCAGGTACTGTAGCACAAAACACTTTTTTTTTTTTACAAATATTTAACATGCTTGCTTAAAGACTAATGTAGCTTATAGTGCATGTTATAGAAGTGTACCACTTCAAAAAAAAAGTAACAACTTCATCATTTAACCAATGAACTAATGAGTTCTGCATTGGTAGTGAAATACAAAACAGGTAATGTGGCAAGGAAAAGGAAAGCATTTTATCCATCTAGAAACAAAAAAAAATGTTAAAAATCTTCAAATGGATAAAATGTGGATATGGCCAAGAATGGCACAGTGGCATCAGAGAATGCAAGTAGATGGGAAAAATAAACATTTTCTAATTTATTGTAGTCTTTTGTCTCAAGCTTAGGATTACACTGAGATACTAAGTGAATTTGCCAAGCAGCTCAAGTGAGCACAAGCACTCTGCAGTGTCCAAATTCATTCTCTTCACTGTGTTACTTTCTGCAATGAAACTATCCAATGATTGCTTCTTTTTGTTTGGCAAACTGGCAGCAGCCCTTTCTGTTATTGTTGGGTATTTTTCCTTTTTCTTTTTTTTATCTGTATTGTAATTTTAATGCATCTAAAATGAACTGCTGATATATCGGAGCACCTCTAATTTGCTTCCTAGAGCACTCATATTATTAAGACATATCTACAATGTGTCATTTTTCTCCAATAATAGTTAAATGCTTTCTTGCAGTATTTGTTATATCCCTTGCCATTTTGCACAGATATTAGTAATTGCTTCTTATCTTTGGGTTTGCAAAGATGACAGTTTCCTCCCCAGGAAGACTAATCTATTATGAGATAAATGAAAGACTTTCTATGATACTTCGATCTTGATAGGACTAGAGGAAGTGTGCGTTACATTATTCAAGTGCTGAGTTGAGTGGGCCAACTGCATCCCCATAAGGGATAGATAGATAGATAGATAGATAGATAGATAGATAGATAGATAGATAGATAGATAGATAGATAGATAGATAGATAGAACTTTTTTATTCCAATTGACTTTTTTGGCTTTTTACAGAGGTTCTTCAAATAAATAAATACGTAAATAGATAAGGAAATCAATAAATATATGCACACACTTTGGTCTGAACATACACTGGAATGACAATAAAGCAACAAAATTTATAAGAAAGAAAAGTTCTGACTTGGCAGTCAAAGTCCCAGTGAGGCATTATACAGCCGTATTACTGTTGATATACTGGTATACTGTTGTTTTAAAGGAGTCAGGCAGCATTTATTGACATGCTTTGGCTGAATAATTTGTTGTCTGAAAGTCCTCAGTGTTAGTGTGTAACAGAGTGGATGTGCAGCATTGATCATATTGTCACTCAGGTTTTGTTTTAATTCACCCCATTGCTATGACCTTCAGTGGGTTCAAAGTGCTTTCCAAAACTGAGCTTGCTCTTTTAATTAGCTTGCTGATTTGGTGGGCCTCTCTTGAATTGATTTTACCAGCCCAGCATACAACATCATAGAAAATTGCACTGGCCATTATGAAGTTATAAAAGAGGTGAATGATATCACTACTGACATTAAAGGAATGCAGTGTCTTAAGGAAAAAAAGCCTGCTCTGCCCTTTCTTAAACAGTTCCTCTGTGGTCTGAGACCAGACCAATCTCTCATTAACGTGGACCCCCAAGTACTTGTTGGAGCGGACCACCTCTTCATTCACTCCCTAAATATTGACCGGACATAGGCATTTCGAGAGGTGAAAGTCAATAAACCAGCTCCTTGGTTTTGCTGATGTTAAGATACAGACTATTCTTTTTGCACCAAGAAATAAACTAAATCTCTCCCTTATAAATACACCAAATAAGTGCAGAATCATCTGAGAATTTCTGCAAGTGACATTACTTGGTGTTATATTTATAGTCAGAGATGTATAGAGTCATAAGGAGACAGGTCTGTTCTTTGTGGTGCTCCAGTGTTGCTCACATCTGTATCAGAAACACAGTCCTTGAGTCTCACAAACTGCGGTCTGCCCGACAAATAGTCCATTATCCAGGACACCACAGGCTCATCCACCTGCATATCTCTGAGTTTACCCCTTAACGGGGATGGCTTGATTGTATTGAAAGTGCTGGGGAAATCAAAACATAATCCTCACAGTGCTGCCAGCTTTGTCCAGGTGAGAATAAGCCTTGTGGAGCACTCCAAACTTTGTCTGACAGGCAAACTGTTGTGGGTCCAGGTAGTCTACCACAAGAGGACTCATATAGACCAGGACCACTCTCTCAAAGGTCTTCATGATGCGAACTGTAAGTGCCACTGGCCTGTAGTCATTAGATGCCTGACTTCTTTGGAACAGGAAGAATGCAGAATGTTTTCCACAGCAGTTCCACTTTCTGAAACCTTAGGGACAGACTGAACAGGTGAAAGAGGACACCACAAACTCAGGCAGCACACTTTTCCTGTGTGTTGCTTAGGTTACAGTTGTTTCCTTACTTGGTGTTCAATTATTGACAGTCTGCTCTGATGGTCAGAGGTGGACTTGTCACTGGCCATTCCAGTTGAAGTGCTAGGGTTTGTTGATGTAGTAGAGAGGATGTGCGGAGACTGGTCATTGGGAGAAGGTGGTAATTGAAAATCTATCAAAAAACTGGTTCAGGGCTTTACCTTTGCTCATGTCTCCTTCTAGCACCTGAGCCCTGTATTGTCCAGCAATAATGCCCAAATCATTTCAGACATCCTTCATGTTATTCTGAGTGAGCTTGTTTTCTATTTTAGTTTTGCAAGCTTACTTCCTTCACTCTGTTTTTTTTTTATTAGCACACACTGTACATCCTTCAGGGCCTCTTTGTCACTGTATTTGAATGCTCTCTTTTTCTCATAATATACAAACAATCTAAACATATTTTCTGCATGTTTGATCATATTTACTTCAGTTTAAGTAAACACAAGTCTTCTAAAAGCAAGAGTTTGGAAACATGTAAAAAAAATATTACAGAAAAAAGTGAAAAATGTTTTACTATAGAAATCTATCCATAGGTATTATTTTTGCTGTGTAATTTCATGGCAGAATGGAGTTTGAAAAAAATATAAGAAAATGGGACTGGCATTTAGGTGTGCTTTCACTGTTACTGGTCATGTGCTTGAAATACAAACCAAGAGAAGACAAAACGACACATTGCAGCATTGGCACAGTGTGGGTGCAGCAGCTACTAAGGATTGGTAACATGATGGACATTTTATTAATGACAGAAGTACATTTTGGTAGAGCTAAATCTGAATTTGAAAACCACTGTCTTTATGCTATTCTTGCTTCAGAAGCAGAAGTGTGTTTGGCAATATTACAAACATAATAATATAAAAAATTCCTGATATATTATAGGTGATATCAATATGACTACCCAAGTATAAAGTATGAATAATGATAATGTATTTTATTGATATAGCACCTTTCCCATGCTTCTCACTTCCATTTACCCTTTTTAATAATGTCTTCAGCAGCTATCTTCAGTATTACATGCATTTCCTCTATTAAAATTCCTGAATAGAAAAAGTATGTACAATTGGTCAGAAGACACCATTCTAGGATGTTCAAAACTATTTACTGTTAATTATGTAAGTCACAACATCTAAACTGTAGTTAGTTCAACTCATTGCAATGCAGCTTTTTTGACAATGAGCAAGTTTAACCTACTATGTATTGTCAGATGCATACACAAAGCATGTCTCTTATGGGGAAGGATTTTCAAGGTACACCAGGGAAAGATTTAGAATTAACACAGCTGTTTATCTGCCTTCCTTTTTCCATATAGACAAGAAGACAACAACTCAGAAGGAGATTCCTGACATTGTCCCTGGCTCTATGCCTTCCAGCTCTTGTTTTTAAAAATAGAATATCCAGAGGTTGTGAATGTTACTTCAATGTCAGCTTCAACCTTCCCTATTTCAGACTGCTAAAGGTTAATAAACCGAGTCAGCCCTGGTACCCTAACTCTTTTTAATCTACCTTTATCTCATTTATTTATTTATTTATTTTTACAGTGTACATATACACTAATGATATTATTTAAAATATGATATTACTAAATAGTATACCTTTTATTTAATACATTTTATCTAATCTAATATATGCATATATATAGATACATATATACATTGTGGCAAGTCCAACAGTTTGTAGGAGCTTTACTGGGAGTCTAGTCACACTAGTGATGACATGAGCACGACAGATCTGACAGTTACAGGAACGCTTTAGGAGAAGGGTCACAAAAGTGTTGCTAGAGTGTAGTAGGAGCCACTATCTGTCACTGTTAGGACTTCATATTAATAACGAGTTTCTTTAATGTCATTTTCTTGTACTGTAGTCAGTTTGATAATCAGTGCAATGCTTTCAGCTGTTTTAGCAAATAGGAGACTTTATAAGAATAAATGACCTTTTCAACTGTATTTATTATAAATGCAAAGGGATGTAGTTTCTCATACTGTTTATTGTCACATCTCAAAACCTTTTTATACCATTCAGATTTAGAATGGAATATTATAAGGCATTATTTTAACAAATGCTTCATTAATTATGGCCAATGAAAAGAAAAGATTGTGGCTCACAGATGTTTCAACAACATTTATTTATATAGCACGTTTTCATACAAATGATGTAGCTCAAAGTGCTTTACAAGATGAAGAAAGAAAAAAGAAAAAATATAAAGATTAGGTAATACTAATTAACAAAGAATAAAGTAAGGTTCAGTGGCCAGGGAGGACAGAAAAAAAAACTCCAGAGGGCTGGAGAAAAAAAAAACAAAATCTGCAAGGGTTCCAAGGCCATGGGACCACTAGGTATTCTACCTAACATAAATTATCTCAATCAGTCCTCATGGTTTTCATGCTTCACGTGGAAGAATTAGACGATAATGGTGATGGTCATGTGGACCTCTGGCCTTCGATCCATCAATGTAGGGACTGCACGGTTCTTTGATCAGGTGGTGGTGGCACAGATTGCCCCCACAGAAAACTGGTTAAAATAAAGCAGAGAAAGTATTTATTTTGGATCCATGATATAAATGAAAATGCATATACAGACTATCAGGGCAACTAAAATGAAGCTATGAGAAAACCAAAATAAGGGGTCTTTAGCAGTTTTTTAAAATGCTCCACTGTATTACCCTGGCGAATTTCTGTTGGCAAGCATTTCCAGATTTTAGGTGCTTAACAGTAGAAGGCTACCTCACCATTTCTTTAATGTTTAGCTCTTGGAATTATAAGCAGACAGTGTGACGATGCGGGTCTGTTCCACGCTCCCATCCACCTTTATCGGAACTCTTGAACCCAACACCATTGGTAAAGGACAATTCTCAGAAGAAGCCAGGGGATATTTCCAAAAGTGCTAAATTGCTTTTATTAAAAAATAAAACAGTGTCCATCCAAAAAGTACAGTGCATCAGTTTCAATAAATAAATCCCAAAAACACAAATGTCCAGAGGGGATAAAAACCAACAATAAATACATCCATTAAAATCAGAGGTTAAAAATAGAGAAGTTAAAATGCAGTCTCACTGTTCCCGATCCTAGCACACCTTCTTTCTCCCCGGTTCACCCATAACTCCCACAGCCGGCGGAGAATCAACAACAAAGTGCTCCTCCAGCCGCCTCCATCTTGGCCCCTTTACGGATGTTACTGCCAGACCGACAAAGGCAGAAGTCTACATGACCATCATCATCAAGCCCTTCCATGAGAATCCTAAATCCAAAGAGGACTGTTTCATTTATGTTATGTAGAATGCCCAGAGGGGACTGGGCGTTCTCATGGTCTGGAATCCCTACAGATTTTATTTTTTTCTCCAGCCGTCTGGAGTTTTTTTGTTTTTTCTGTCCCCCCTGGCCATTGGACCTTACTCTTATTCTATGTTAATTAATGTTGACTTATTTTATTTTCTTATTGTGTCTTTTATTTTTCTATTCTTTATTATGTAAAGCACTTTGAGCTACTGTTTGTATGAAAATGTACTATATAAATAAATTTTGTTGTTGTTGACAAGGTCGGCTCTGCTCCCTTCATCCTTTGCGCACCCATAGTCGCTCCTCAGATCCCTAGGGAGGACACCTGCCTTGCTCACCCCACTCTTTCGAACATCCAATGGGGCAAACTAGCCCCATAGAGCGCAACCAACAAACATGGGGCCCCAGCTCGTTCTGTCTCCTCTTTCTAGATGGCCAAATCATCCTTCTCGGACTGCTCTTTCCTGTCAATTAACCCCTTTTTTTCTTCACCTCCAACTATCTCCCCATCCTTCTATTTCTCTCGCTCTTTGGTGTCGACCTGTATATATACACATACCCTCATGCATCTCCGTGGGCACAGCGCGTTAACTACACACCACAGGAAGCCAATGAGATAATCAAGAATGACCGCATCCACACATGCAGGTGTGACTTGCCCCAACCACCTCATTAACTCTTAATTTTAAAGTCAATTCTAAATGGCACAGGTAACCAATGTAGTGACATCAGAACTGGAGAGATGTGCTCAGATTTTCTTTTTACTAGTTAAGATTCTAATAGATACATTCTGCACTAGTCTGCACTCATTTTTCAGCATCTTGCAAAGTTATAAGAGATCTAATTTTTGCTATATTTCTTAAGTGAAAAACTGCTGTCCTAGTAATCTGATTAATCTTTGAATTTCATGTTTGCATTTCTTAGTGGCTAAAATATGTTGATCACAAGAGTCATGTCTCTAGTATTCCAAGGCCCAAGGATCTTAAAAAGGATGCTTTGCCACTTTTCCAAACACTAAACAGGATATGTCAAGGATTTTTGCTGTTAGCTTCTCGCATTCTTGCCAGTGGCTGGTCTGTGAGTATGTCAGATGATGCCTGCTACCTACTGTGTATGTCATTTGAAATAAGACAACTTAATACTGACTCTGCTTGCAAATTTAAATATTTCTCTGTGTGGGATAATATGAAATCACATGAGAAGAATAATATGAAAATTCACAGAATTTCTCCACCCAAACCAGAGCCCTTGCTGTTCCTTCTTTCTTATCTTATGCCAGTATTCAGCAATTTTCCTGATGCAATGGTGCAAACCGAATGTCCCTTTGTAATGAAACACCCACATATTAGCTGCCCTCCCATGCATCACTGTCTTCTCTCCTGTGGCTGTTGTTTTGCCTCTGACACATTCTGTCACTATTTTATTGGTAACATGCTCATTTATTCATCTAGTTGTCTGTTTTTTTCTTTACTAGGAAATGTCTCCCTTAATCACAAATAATCTTACTGTCTCCCTTTGAGCAGTCAGTTGTACTCAAAAAACATTCTCTGACCCACTGCACTGTGTAATTTTCATTTTATCTCTTATCTCTATTTTCCTGCTAACACTCTGGCAGTAGTTTACTACTTACATATGTAACATCTGGTTTTCACTGCCTTCTTATCTGGTTGAATGCTGATGATGACAATTCTTCCCTTCTTGGCCTTCTAGTTAAGACACTAAAAATCATAGCCTTTTCAGAATCGCCTTCAGGCGCATGTTGTTGCATCCCTAGCATCTGAACCATGCATCTGGCTTCTGCTATGCTGAGAAGATAAAAATGCCTTGTGTTGCTACAGTTAGAAAAATGACTCATCAAGTGCTGGAAGACCCTTAATGGAGCTCTAGATCCAGAACCAAAAAGCTGGCTTTACTACACAGCCCTGTTTGTGACTGATGATGTAATGTAAAAGGCATTAATATTCAATGTGTTACAGTGCTGCCCCGTTGATGTTTGTAGAATGCCTCTTAAAAGAATATTTCAGCCAGAAAGTTTTTTTTTTTTATCAGTTACTTACCCCTTTGCTGTTTGTAGTAATGGCCGAGGACATTGTTTACTCTGATGTTTTCAATGATGAATGCCTATCATGAGAAAGAGAAAAGAGAGTAACATAGGTGCAGAACCTAGCTTGGCAGATGCCAGACTGAACCTCCTGCTCCCACTGTCCCAAGATATATGACTTGAGGACTGGAATCCTCAGTGATCTAATGTCACACATCTCATATGACTATGGATAATGATATCATTTAGTACTGTTTCTTCAATTTTGCTGTGCAAAGGAATTACCTCCACGGCAAAAGAAGGCGAGGCCTCCAAAACATCTAGGGAGCAGGCCAGAATCCTACCTGGTCTGCCCAGAAGAGGCAACCTTGACTTCATCCAGACCTTTAAAACTACTTGCTGCCTTTAGCTGGAGCAGGTCCAAAAATGGGGAACAGATAAAAACTATAAAAATTTCTGAATATATATCAAAAGCCTCACAAAGAGAAAGGTAACCGTAAACCTTCAGCTTGTAAAAATGGGGCAACTGAAGAATTAATAAAAAAAGATTGATTTGCAGACAACAGAAAAATACAAAGTAAAGCTCAACAGAGTAAACCGAGGCGAATAAGAGATGCCTAAAAGGCAAACAAAGCAGCAATGTGAATCGCAGAAATCACAATCCTTATTACCAAAGTAAAATAATTAATAAAAATCAGAAAATCCCATACAGAAAATATAATACTCACTGAAACTTCTTAAACAACAAGTGATTCCTACACATAGGTTTTTGCAGTCAGTTTAAATAGCCTGAGGGAGAGACCAGGAGTGGTGATGCCATGGTGGTCCTACTTCTTAGGTCTCGACCCACAAAGAACATGGAACAGAACTATATTTAAAGAAAGAATACACAACTCGAACTTCACCTATAAAACCAACAGAAATATAATGGAGACGTAAGAAATAATAATTAAAAATTAACTAAAACAACAATAAATGATAAAATACACATTACTTAAAACAGAGTCTAGCTGCGGATGTCCGGAGATCCACTCTAATGAGCAGCCAATCAAACTGCATTCATCTGATTACATTTAGCAAATTTTCCATTACACATTACTTGTGTTATGTGATACACCCATTAATTTTCATTTGAGCATGCCTCATTCAAGACTTAACTTGCGCTTTGCTCTCATATAAAATGCTTACACTATGGTTAAGATTAGGATTGTGTGAGGGTTATCTGACTCGGGAGTAATGATGACTTGAGTAGGAGTTTCTTGCAGCAGATGTATCATGTAGCAGGAGCGAGTCTCAGGTAGCTACACTGTCATGCAGTGCTGTAAACCACAGTTACGGCTTTGTAAATTGTGGCATTAATGTACACTAAAAACTGGCTGTTAAGCAGAGCTTCTGAAACATGGACCTTCTCACCACTGACAGGGTACAACACTAGACAGGGGCCTGTCTCTATTAATACTATTTTATTATTATATATGTATGTATGTGTTTTTTTTATTTAATGTGGGAGCCCCTTTTTGTGGAACCTGGTTCAGCTGCACCATTTGCAGTTTTCTATCATATGGTCCATGGTAAATCCAGCAATGGAAAATGTCTGTGGTGCCCCCCCTTCCCTTGATGCCCTAAGAATGTGCTTATTTTGCTTATTGGTTAATTCATCCCTCCTCCCAGAGCTGTGGAGGTCAGCAGCTAGACCATTCTCGATATTCCAATGATGATGTTGTGAGAAGTTGCTATGCATCATAACGAGTTCAGTCACAAGGGTCATTTTATCCTTTTGTGATATGGTTAAAATTTGCTTCCTGGTTTACATTCATTTTCCACATTTTGTGCTTTCTTTGTCTATTTGAATGTATAATTTTTATGTGTTTGTTGTAATTATGCATTTTTGTTAATATTGTCCTGTTTACTTATTATTTAGCATTTATGTATTGTGCTTCTGTGTTGTCCGATGTTCCTTGACCACCCACAGTCTTTATACTTTTAAAGCTGTGAGTGGATCCTTCAGTGGTTCATGGAAAGTTGGATAGTTTAGTTAATATTACATTTTTGGATTCTGGTTTTTGCCTCTGTTTTGTGGTTCAGTATAGATTTTGTATTTGGACTTGTTTACCATTGATTGTCTTTTGGACATAAGTAGCAGAGCATATTTTTGTCTGACTGGACAGGGAATGAGAAAAAGTTAAAAGAGGATAAGAGGAGAGCAGAGAAGACAGAGGAATACAACTGGTCTTGATTACCAATCGGAGTTGGAAATGAAAGAAAAATGAGGATAATAGAATACAAAAAGTGATAATGTTCCAAGCAATCAAAAGTATCACTAAGGGTGACAATGCCTCATTCTGCTCAGCCAGGGAATGAGATAGGGTTATGTCCTATACAAAGACTGAATTAATAAAAATGGGGGTATTTAAAGGCAGATTTGGGGAGGAGCCTATATGTTAAACTATTTTGCACCAAACTGTGAGTACATAAGAAATTAATGGACCTAATTTAAGAGATTGTTGTTTTATATTCATGAAAGTAAAGAAAAGAAGTGAGAGAGATCTGGGATGGACCATGTTCAGTTAATTTGAAAACAAGGACAGAGGTTTCCGGGACACAACAGCCAGCTCCAAAAATATTTCAAGGTGAGTGCCCAGTGATATAATTCTAAATAAGGTAGGGCCACCCCACCAACAGACCTGTCATGTGTCAAGACATAGTGTTTGACCGAGGGTCTTTTGCAATCCCACAGGAATTAACACAGGAGATATCTAACTTCTCAGTATTTCATGGGGGAAGAAAGGAGAGAGAGCACAGCACTAACAAAATTGAACTGAGGGGCAATATTTAATTTAATAGCAGCCAGTCTAGAGGACAGGGACATGTGACATCTGGAGGACGGAGAGTGTTTAGCATTCTTAAAAGTGTGTCAGTAATTAGTTGTTTTTTCTCTTGTATATTTTAATCAATTCTTCTCTTATGAAAATTTTTTCTGGACTTCCTTCTCAAGCCATATTTTTTTTTTTTTTAATTTTCAATTTACCATGAGGGGCAATTTGATATACAGTAATTTTAACATGTAAAGCTATCCAAGCCTCTACCCTATTTTTGGGGAAGTTTGTCTGTTGAGTTGGGAGATCAGGCTGCCTCAGGTGAGGCCTTTTCTGGGAGGATAGAGTGAGCCCTAACCTGTTTTATGGGTCCTTTACAGGCCTCACACCATTTTTAGATTTTTTTGTGCTACACCATCATAACATGCTCCTCTAAAATAAAAGACAGTGTACAGTAATATTTTCAGCCCTTCTAATCTTTTTAGAATTTGAGACTTTTTTTTTCATCTCCGTTCTGTGTCATACTTAATTCTCTTAAGGTTTGAGTACATGTTATTTTGTGTTTCTTTGTTTGTTTGTTTTAATGTTGTCAGTTGTTTGCTCCGGGGAAGTATGTTCATTTAGGAAGGTGCCCACACTTACTGCACAGAGTCAGCAAGGTCTTTTAAGACTAATGTAAGACCATCTTAATTACTTTCCTCGATCGGTTCAGACATAGTACATGTCAGGGTTTTTCACCACCTTATGTTGTTTTTTTATTTCTCTCCTTTGCATTGCTAAAATTTTGGTGACTCAGCACTTTATTCTATGTACATAAATATTTTATGTTTTTGTGCCTGATGGTCATAAAAAGGATCAGCTGAATGGATGGCAAATGCTAGTTTCTGGTACCTGAGTTCCTACATTGTGTTTGTCTTCTTTTTCCAAACTGATCTATCAAGGTATCTTTTGGCACTGTTAACTGTATTTCTCTATCTGAGTACTTGCTCAGACTTACTTACCCATTTTTCATGGAGTGGCACATCAACAGCTGTACTGGGGGGATGAAATTGTCAAGCACTTTTCTTCAGTGTCTTCAAAATTTCAACACATTCTCAACACAATTTTGCCTTGATATTAAATGACGGTTGCAGAAATATAAATAAACTGCCTAGGCAAAAGTCTCAAACTATTTTATCGTGTAATGGAGATGACTGCCTGTAACAGCTTCTGATTTAATGTGTAATAGCCTATGAAGAACTTATCATGCATTTTATGGCATTTGCAGGGTGATATTTAAAGCAAATGGAACACTTCCTGAACAAGTCTTTAATTTGCTTACACATACATGGGAAAAGCATCATATCAAAGGCTTTCTGTTTACACTTTTTCTATACCCAGCTGACTGCTGGGTAAGTGTGACAATATCTCTTTACTGAATGAGGTGGGAATAATGATTTTCTCACTTTGGAAGATGATCCTATTATTCTGTGACAACCAATTTCTGTGTTTTCAGAATTCTGCTATGCTCTGAGGGTAGTTTTTCTATTATTTAAGTCATCCTTTTTGTATTGCTTGTGTCAGTGTTTTTTTTTTAACTGTATGCCATTTTCTGTCAATATGTGGCTTTCTTTAAGATTTGTTATTCTGCTGTACAAGATATGCTATTGTATTTCTATGCCTCTGCTGAGGCACTTGTCTTGATCTGATGATGAGTCCCTGGACAAGGTGCCTGAAACAGGAAGGTTTTTACCTGGTCTGTGGAAATTAAGTATATTTCTCTGAAATTTAAATGTTGCTAATGCAAGTAGTTTGCATTTGACCAAAATGGACTCAAATGCAATTGGTCACTCTTCACATCTACCTCACATCAGTAGAGATATTGAAGGAAATATTTGCACCCAAATATAACACCAGCGAGTTAATGAAATGTAGACTGATACATACAAGGTGAGACACAAAAATAACCGGATTGCTAAACAAAATATACATTTATTGATGAATTACAGCATTCTAAACATTGTTACCTTCTATATACTCCCCCTCCTTATCTCTACAATGTTCCATATGTATCTTCCATTGATTGAAACAGTGCTGGAAGTCTTCTTGCTTAAGGATCTTCAACAGGCTTTCCGGTTCTGTCTTCACTTCATCCATTGAAGAAAAATGTGTTCCCTTCAGGTCACTTTTGATGTTTGGGAACAAGTAAAAATCACAGGGACCTAAATCAGGCAAATAGGGAGGATGATCGAGGGCAGGAATGTTTTTGTCAGTCAAAAACTGCTTTACGGAAAAAGCATTGTGGGTGGGAGCGTTGTCTTGGTGAAGCACCAACCTGGGCGTTGAACATTTTTCACATTTTCTTGTCCTTCCTTGAAATGTTTGTGCCACTCAGAAAATTGTGTGCAAGACAAACTGTTATCATTGTACACTGTTTTTATCATTACATAAGTTTCTGTGGCTGTTTTGTTCAATTTTGTGAGAAATTTGATGTTGATTCAATGTTTGATGTTGTGCAAATACTTACTGGGATATTCACAGAATATACCTAGCCGGTTGGTGGTTTAAGAGGGTGTGTAGGAGGGGATATAGTTCTATGATTCACGCCCGCCCGACCTCCAAATGGTTTTCCAGGAAAGCTCCAAGCCCAGTCCGGTTATTTTTGTGTCTCACTTCATATAGGAAATAAAAGTGTTAAATTTGAATACACAATTGGTGGTTTTAAACCTGAAAGTATACATGATGAGGAGGATCTGTAAGTTATAATAAACTTACCATTAATACATACAGTACATCCAGGCAGTATACAGAAGCATGAAGAAGCCTGATAGCATGTTAGATTATAAAAGCACAATGTGTAGAATACAAGCCAAAGGAGGATATGCTTAAGCTTTATAACTCACTAGTGAGCCTCATTTGGAGTACTGTGCATAGGTGTGGACTCCATATTAGATAAAAGATGTAGCAACCCAAGAAAACAGTTCAGAGGAGCATGACTAGGCTGATTTGACGATTGAGAGGTTTGAGTTATTAGGAAAGATTGAAGAAGTTGAAACTTTGAAGGAAATTCAGATTAAGAGGTGACATCATTGAGGTGTTTAAAATTAGTACAGTGGATCCTAGCTTTTACTCTAAAATACATTTTTTAACAATAACATGGGACACAGTTGGAGACTTAACACACAAAGAACCATAGACAAATAGAATAAATTACCAAATAGCGTGTTAGAGAGTATGAGTTTAGAGTTGATTTGGAGAATCTAGGTCTACAAGAGTGGTTAGAATGTTGGTCAGTATGGCCTGTACAAGCTTATTCTTGTATGAACACAGTTCACTTCATTATCTGTGAAATATCTGACTAGTGTAGGATCTTGTTCCTTGTAATGATCACTATCGCTTTATGATTGTTAGGCATGCCAGTTTAATTCACAGATTTGCACCTTTTTTCAGCAGAAATGACACATTTTTTAATAAAATCTCTCAATTTACCCAATTCCTTTCATGAACCCTAAATTTTCCAATTCAGGGACTACTGGAGTTGGCTACTATTTGAACAGCATAGGGTGCAACAAAATTGGCTGTGAATGATTCAGTTTTTTAACTTATACATTTTCTATATCTTTTTATTGGCAGCATCCCCGTTTGTTTGCTGACTGGCCCCGTAAACAAGGGATATGCACACATGAGAGGGAAAATCGGAACAAGAATAGGCTTCAGCAACATCCATGGCAGACTCTGCCACTGGCACTGCCGAGATGCTATATGCCATGCCTGCGTCCTTTATGCCCTAAAAGTACAGTAAGTAGAGGTACCAGTATAAGAGCATAAGTGCTCTAGATGGAAGCATTTTTTACTTCCCCATGACTCTGAGACAGACAACAAAGCAATTTGCCAGAATGTCTGACACTCACCTTAAAACAATGAGATCAGAAAGGAAATATCAGAAGTGGAAACACCTACTGACTGCTAAACTACACAGATTTCCAGTGACACAGGGCTCTTTTTCAAAGATTTGGTGACCTGGAGATTGCTTATGTGGCTTGATCTTGTTAAGACTACAGAAGGTAGAAGGGTCAGTAATATTAGCTAGGGGGGAATTCTGACCTCATAGCCCAAACTACTTGCCTTTTGTTTACAAACCCGCCTGGTTAGTATTTTTCTGTTTCCTTGTCTTTCCTTCTTTTAGTTGCCCTTGCATTGAGCACTCTCTTTCTGAATCAGGTTCACATCATGTTTTAGTGTAGGGTTCTTATATTGCTGCACATCATTCTAAGCATTTTGTGCTGTTTGATAAGACCTGGCTATCTCTGTTTCATTTCCCAACTCTGAACAGTTACTGTCTCACTCTTGACTAGTTCCTTACAGTTTTCATAATCACAGTGTTTTACTAGCAGTCATGCTAGTCAATATTACATTTCTTCTGGGCACTACATATACTTTAAAGCAATAATAGTTTTTCATAGTGTCCCAGTATTATTAGTATCTCTTTGTCTTTATTTGATCAGTAGAAGATGGTAGCTGTATATGTCTTCTACTTCTACTCTGCCTTTAAGCAGAAGAGAAAAATGAACTCCAGTTTCATGTGAATTCCTCAATGTTTATAACAGGTTACTGCATTTAAGTCCACCTGCAGTGCAGCTGCTCCAGTTATGTGCATCGTGTCTGAAAAGCTGGATATACACAGACCGGATCTCTTTTGTAATTCCTTTTCAATTTGACCCCTTGCTGTGAGGCTACCACATTGGAACAATAGCATGTGAAGATAACACAGCCCCAGGAGATTGGTTTTAGATCCAAGTCCTTGTTCTTTACTCCCATACCTAGAAGATGCGAGTGTGAGAGGTATATCGGTGATTGTTGTGTAAATTGACCTGATGTGGGGTTGGTACCTGAAAAATGCCCAGTGAATCTAGTTAGACCCTAATCTCCTATGCAGAAATCAGATCCTGGTACAAGCCTCTACCTCTGACCATGTTTCAAGATGTTCTACCATCTTCTGAGTGACTTCCAGAGCAATGGATATTCCATCACATCTTCTAATGGCCAGAATCATAACCACACATAACATATTAAACTGAGCAGACGTCATACTTTACTTTTGGAAATGTCCTTGTACATTTAACTATGTACAAGAATCATCTGCCAATTCTAACTGCTTTAACAGATATAAAATAGCAGTTCAAAAGCTCCGTAATTCTTTTGTCTTTTGAGTCAACTGTATTCTCAAACTGGAAAAACCCCTCTTCAATAAGAAAATGGATTAAAGCCCTTGAAAACATGCAAGAACTCTCAAAAAAAACTTCTTCATTGGTCAGCCTGTAAGGATACCTTAAGATAAAAAGCATGCACTTCTCTGCACAAAAATCTAAACTTATTAAAGAGCACTAAAGAAAAGGCATTTGAAAAGCTCATTATTTCTAACCAGTGCCAGAAGTCAATGCTCTGCTAACATACATATGGGAGTCAGTGAAAAAGAAGTGTCCAGTAAAAATATCACAAATTACTGTTTTGCTAATTTAAATTCTTGTTTTTATGTAAGTGTTTACTTTTTTGAGGGCAATGCATTTGCACACTTTTCAGCACAACTGGCCCACTTATCCTGCTCTCAACGCTGGTTTCTTCTGATAAGCGAAAGATGTTTGTTAGGTTAACTGATGTTTCTAAAATGGGCTGTGGCCATGAGTGGTACCCTATCCAGATTATCAGCATGCATTTTATCCAATGTTGTACAGATAAAACTCGAATTGACCTCTTTTGAGAATGTTATACTTTGTTCCTAGTTTCAAGGCAGGATTGTACAAAACAATCTAATAAATGAAATTAACTAATGAATTAAATTAATAAAATAATCTGATTTTGAGGCTTACTCCTCATATGATTGATTTTACTTTGGTGTTTTTGTAAAAATATAAAAGATATAAAGATATACTTTCCACATACTGTCTAAGGATTAGTCATATATATATATATATATATATATATACTACAGTGTGTATTCACGATTTGGGTAATTAGGCATTCTGATTACACTTGCCAACAAACTGTGCTCATCTCGCCAGATGTTCAGTTGAGTGGATGAACAAAGCTACAAGAAAAACAAAGTGCTGGCACGCTCTGAGCTTAAGTACCTGCATTGCATTAGGAGGACGAATGGGATTTGCAGTGATTTTCCAAGCATCATATGAGCAAAAAACAAATATAAATGCTTTGTAAGCATGAAAATATGAGAATTTAAAAAGATAGATAGATGTGTGTGATTTGTTAAATCCATACTAAAAGTTAATATTTGTGAATTACTGGGAGCAAAGTATACATAGGTAAAGCCAAGGAGGATCTAGCATTTGCCATTGGGAGTGAAGGTGTAATAAGGCAAGAGATTAGCAGCAAATGTACAGGCTTTGATGGTGGACAGTTTAGGTATGGTTGTCCCAAATCCACCTGGTGCCATTCTCCTGCATAATATTCTGACATACACTTAATCCAATTCATGTTAGCTAGAGTGCAAAAGCCTCTCATAGGAGTTCTGGGCACAGGGCGGGAACCAGCATTCATCACAGGGCCAATTAATACATACTTTACTTGTATGCTATCTTGAGGTTGATCATCATGGGGCACACATCTTTAGGATATTGAAATAAAGCAATAGTGCAAACAGAAATAATCTTAACACAGAATCCAATAAAACCAGCTAGTCAATGGGCATAGGATTCCAACACTGGAAACAGGGCCTGTGAAGAAGAAGCACCAACTGGCCAGTGTGGTTCTTTTGAACCAGTAGAATCAGAGAGAATTTAAACCCACATGTCATAAGGCTACTGAGGTTGCTTATAATAGCAAAAACTGTGCAAGTTCTTGTGTGTGTACTGTTCTGCACCAGCTGCCCAAATCTGACACAGACAGACACCAGGCAAAAGTTTCACAACACAGCACATGTTTATTATCAGTGGGGAAGCTCTTCTATCTCATTCGCCATAGCAGCACAGTACACAATCACCAACAAGTACAAGTAAACAGTGCTTTCTTTTTCTTTCTTTTCTCTTTCTTTCTCTTGTTCCTCTTCTCCACCACTCCTCCTCTGGCAAACTTTGTCTTTTTCCTCCCAACTCTGGTTCCCGGAGTAGCAGCACCGGCTGCACTCCAGGTGGCCCATTAGCATGTTCTGGTGGTACTCCCAGGTGTTGCGGAAGCCCAACGTCATAGGGTTCTGCAGTTTCCGCCTCTCCCCCTGGCAGCAGCCACGTAAACTGACAGGGCTGCAGCAAACTTCAACTCCCAGTGTGCTCTGTGGGAATCCATGGCACCACAGCCTCCCAGGGGGGCTGCCCAGAATGAAAAAGTGAAAAACAGAAATTTAGAAACTTTTTGCAGATTTATTAAAAACAAAAGAACTTATTGACTTAAGTAATCAGATCCTTAACTCAGTACTTAGTTAAAACACCTTTGGTGGAAATTGCAACTTGGAGTCTTCTTGGGCATGATGTGACAAGCTTTGCACATCTGGATTTGGGGATTTTCTGCCATTCTTCTCTGCAGGCCCTCTGAAGCTCTCTCAGGTTGGATGGAGATCATCGGTGGACAGCTATTTTTATACTTCCTTAGAGGTATTCAGTTAGGGTCAAGTCCTGGCTCTGGATGGGCCAGTCAAGAATGGGTATTCACAGATTTGTCCTTAAGCAACTCTTCTGTTGTCTTTACTTTGTGTTTAGGGTTATTGCCATGTTGGTAGGTAAACCTTCGGCCCAGTGTGAGGTCCAGTGTGTTCTAGAGTAGGTTTTGCTCCATTCAGCTTTCTCTAAACCTTGTTTAGTCTCCCTGACCCTGCTTCTGAAAAACAACTCTACAGCATGATGCTGCCACCACCATTATTGAAATGGCATTGCATGGGTGATGAGCTGTGTCTGGTTCCCTCAAGACATGATGCTAATCTCAGATTAATCAGACCAGATAATCATTTTCTTACAGTATGAGAGTCCTTCATGTGTTTTTTTGCAAACTAAAAAAAGCCTTCTGTGTGTGTCTTTAACAGAGGACAGGCTTCTCTCTGACCAATCTGTTATAAAGCCCAGATTGGTGTAGTGCTACAGTAATCGTTGATTTTTTGGAAGTTTCTTCCATCTCCAAAAAGGTTCTGTGGAGCTTATCCAAAGTGATCAATTGGTTCTCAGACACAGCACATAGCAAGGCCCTTCTCCCTCGGTTACTAATTTCGGCTGGGAAGCCAGCTCTAGGAACAGCTATGGTTGTTCTAAAATTCTAACCAGTTAAGAATTTTGGAGGCCACTGTGCTCTTGAGAATCTTCAGTGTAGCAGGTTTTTAGCCTTCCCCAGATCTGTACCTTCACACAATCATGTGCCTAACCTCTGCAGGTATTTCCTTCAACCTCATGGCTTGGTTTTTGTGCTGATACACATTGTCAGCTGTGAAGCTTTGTATAGCCTGTTGTGTGACTTTCCTAATCATGTGCCATCAATCAAACTGACCACAGGTGTACTCCAATCAAGACGTAGAAACACGTCAATGATAGTCAAGAGAATGGGATACACCTGGACCAAATTTAAAGCATCATAGCAAAAGTTCTGAATACTTGTGCCAATGTGATTTTTCACTTTTTTAGTTTTAATAAATTTGCAAAGATATCTAAAATCATATTTTCACTGTCATTCTGGGGTATTAAGTGTTGGTTGATGTGAGAAAATATTAATTTAAATGATTTTAGCATAAGGCTGCAACCTAGCAAAATGTGAAAGAAGTGA
Source organism: Polypterus senegalus (assembly GCF_016835505.1). Lineage (NCBI taxonomy): Eukaryota > Metazoa > Chordata > Cladistia > Polypteriformes > Polypteridae > Polypterus > Polypterus senegalus. The sequence continues at coordinate 93,943,369 of NC_053161.1, forward strand.
ACTCAATAGTTTCTTAATCCTTCAAATATATATATATATATATATATATATATATATATATATATATATATATATATATATATATATATATACACACACATAGTCGCGGCTGAGACTCGAGAAAGAGTTGAAGGATGGTCGCCTTAAAATGTTCGGTGGATTGCTGCACAAATATCTGCAAAAAATTGGTCAAAACATTCAAAACAGTTGACAAATGACAGAGAACAGTAGCTTCTTTTTATATGATGGCGACAATAAGGAAGTGGTAGTGGAAGAGCAAATAATGTATTTGCAGAAAGATAGAAGTGACATCATTATTATGGGACTGGAAGTGGCATTATAGTGGCCGGACAGAAGTCATGTTTTCAAGGCTGCACCTGGAGTAACGTCATCATTGGAAACGATGTAGGATATGAGGTAAGTGGGAAAAAACAAGATTGTTATTCTTCTGTGGGCCTGTTGAAAGAAGAAGAGAGGTGTTAGTGCTCTGTTCTCACCTTTATCTTGTGAAAATGCACTCACCTCTGGATCTCTTGGCTGCCTCCTAATTGCGCAGTAGCAGAGGGGGTTGTTAATCAGTTTCAGCTGCTGTGGTGTTAATGAAATTGACAACAGATGCACTAGAGAGGCAACAATGAGATGACCCCCAAAACAGGAATGGTTTAACAGGTGGAGGCCACTGACATTTTTCCCTCCTCATCTTTTCTGGCTGTTTCTTCACTAGTTTTGCATTTGGCTACAGTCAGTGTCACTACTGGTAGCAGGAGGCGATACCTGGACCCTACAGAGGTTGCACAGGTAGTCCAACTTCTCCATGATGGCACATCAATACATGTCATTGCCAGAAGGTTTGCTGTGTCTCCCTGCACAGTCTCAAGGGCATGGAGGAGATTCTAGGAGACAAGCAGTTACTATAGGAGAGCTGGAGAGGGCCATAGAAGGTCCACAACCCATCAGCAGGACCAGTATCTGCTCCTTTGGGCAAGGAGGAACAGGATGAGCACTGCCAGAGCCCTACAAAATGACCTCCAGCAAGCCACTGGTGTGAATGTCTCTGATCAAACAACCAGAAAGACTTCATGAGGGTGACCCAAGGGCCCCATGTCCTCTAATGGGCCCTGAGCTCACTGCCCAGCAGCATGCAGCTCGATTGGCATTCGCCATAGAATACCAGAATTGGCAGATGCACCACTGGTGCCCTGTGCTTTTTACAGACGAGAGCAGGTTCACCCTGAGCACGTGACAGAAGTGAAAGGGTCTGGAGAAGCCATGGAGAACATTATGCTGTCTGTAACATCATCCAGCATGAGCAGTTTGGTGGTGGGTTAATGATTGTCTGGGGAGGCATATCCATGTAGGGTCACACAGACCGCTACAGGCTTGACAAAGGCACCTTGGCTGCCATTAGGTATCAGGATGAAATCCTTGGACCCATTGTCAGACCCTATGCTGGTACAGTGGCTCCTGGTGCACGACAATTCCTGGCCTCATGTGGTGAGAGTATGCAGGCAGTTCCTGGAGGATGAAGGAATTGATACCATTGACTGGCCACCACCCTTTCCTGACCTAAATCCAATAGAACACCTCTGAGACATTATGTTTTGGTCCATCTGATGCCACCAGGTTGCACCTCAGACTGTCCAGGAGCTCAGTGATGCCCTGGTCCAGATCTGGGAGGAGATCCCCCACAACACCATCTGTCATCTCATTAGAAGCATGCACCGATGTTGTCAGGCATGTATACAAGAACACAGGGGCCATACAAAGTGCTGCGTACAATTTTGAGTTGCTGCAATTAAATTTTGGCAAAATGGACTAGCCTGCCACATAATTTTTTCACTCTGATTTTTGGGGCGTCTTTGAATTCAGGGCTCTGTAGGTTGATCATTTTCATTTCCATCAAACGATGTGGCATCCTTTCGTTCCTAACACATTACCCAGTCTATATCAGTATAGATATCCAGGAGGATTTCTTTTTCCCATTGAGATCTGATGTGTTTTCACAGTGTTCCTTTAATTTTTTTGAGCAGTTTATATATATATATATATATATATATATATATATATATATATATATATATATATATATATATATATATATATATATATATATATATAGAGATGTATATATATATATAAACTGCGCAAAAAAATTAAAGGAACACTGTGAAAACACATCAACGGCACCCTGCACAATAACATGCAGTGAATACATTTGACTAAGAGCATTCTAGCTATTCTTACCCGATCAGCATCTCTTTGTCGTCGATGGATGGCATTTTATTCTGTCTCATTTGCCTTTGCAATTCTGGCACGTTTGACTACTGATTGTTGATGTTGATTAGTCTTCCTCAGTCTCATTTGCTCTTGTGATTCTTTTTCGATCAGCGTCAGCCTGTTTTTGTTGTATGGTTTGTTCTTTGCTCTCAGTTGCTCGAGCAATTCTCTTTCACTCTTTCGTAAGCTGGTTGTAACTGCTGAGTGTGCTCTTCACAGTTTTCATAGTCTTTCTCTGTACGTTTAGCATTCATTCGCTCAGTGGTTGATGCACTTGCTACTTCCTGAGCAGCTCTTCTTTTCTCCAACTTAGCGGCCCACTTCTTCTCTTCTTTTGTCAGTATCTTTTCACGTTAAAACTGATTAAGTCAGTTTTTGTGTTGCAATTACTTTTTCCTTAATTTTTCACTTAAGCTGGCATTTAAATCTTCGATTTGTCTCAAGAATGATTTAAGATATGAAGCGGTAGGGGACAAAATGTTTCAAAGCCTTTCTTGTACAGACCTTGCTGTTCAGAAACAGTTTCATCCCAAGAATTATAAACGCACTCAATCAAGTGCTCCGTGTAGAACTGTTTGTACTTATAAGTACAATTACCCCACTGTAAACTTGCACTACAGTTATAATATTGCACAACCTGTGCTACTTTATAAAGCGCGTATTTACATATGATGACGATATCATTTTTAAGATGAAATGCAGCAAAATATGTTGATTATATTATACAGATAAAACTTTAACTTCATTTAAATAATCTGTACAGTTAAACATGTGAGGACACAATGCCACAGTGCTAGCAAGTTCACGTATTGTTCCTGCCTCGCACTGTATATTTACTGAGGCTGGCACGACACTGGAAGGATAGAAGAATAGAATAATTAAACACGTGCTATGAAGATATTTAAATGTTCCTTAAACGTTTTGAAGAATCGTCGTTGTAAGCTTACAGATGGCTTAACATCTATTACAGAGCTGATTGTGTGGCGATTGGGTATTTGGGGAAAGAAAAGTAATAACAGGAATTAGAGGTTAGTACGTTTGAAAGACACAGCACAGCTACAATAAATTATTTCATCGAAGGTCGCTCATGGCGCAGCAGCATCTTGTGTGAGACATGAACAATCACTGCACCATCGTGTTCCCATGTTTAATAACATGCTTTTATTCCAATCATCATGAAAATGATATCACATATACATCTCAGTATTTTAATTATGCAGAGAGCTGTAATATCACGAATGTAATGGATTCTGTGTCCTGTCGGAGAAAGAGAAAGAACGGAAGCACGTAGTGATTCACACACATAGAGCACATTGAAGATCAAATATAAAACAAAGCATTTAACGTACTACTTTAGTTACAATGGGATTTGAGAAACTAGTAAATGAAATGATTTTAAGATGAAGTTTATGATGTTCTACTTTAATGACAAAATAAACTATGTGATTAAAGTGGATATTTCGAGATTAAAGTTGACATTTTGTGCTTTTTTCCCACTGTGTGCCTATTTTTTTGTCTGTACCCTAATAAGCTTTCATATGAAACTCAGAAGGTGGGCTACTACTTGCTTTTTCACGGCAACATTGATATGTGACTTCTTTTTTATTTTGGCACTATGCGACTTTGTGAACTTGAGCTTTCGAGTTTCTCCGACACGCTATGTCACTCAATCAACTTCCTTTTGTTGATTATACCACTGTTTAAATCAACAAATAGTATGTTTTTCCTTTGCCTCCACTTGGTATTCGCTGAAATTCTTATATTTCCCCCCATGCTCTTCCCATTGTCTTTTCAGAGAACACTGAGCTTAAGGGCTATTTATATTGATTTGCATATTCAAAGAGGCGTAATTCTGGGAGGAGCTGGGGTGTTACATAAAACGCGTGCACAAGCGTTACTTTTCCAGCTGACCGGGATTTATGTAGCGGAAGAATGCGGAAGCTGGCGAACACACAGATTCCTGCATCTGGATTTTTCTGTGCGTAAGCACATTTCGGCTTGTGTGCTTACGTCATGTTATAGTGTAAATTCTACGCACAGCGTTATGAATGAGGCCCCTAGTCTGCAGTGGGAGTAAGAGAGAAAAGATCAGTGAACAGTACCATCTGAGAGCCTGTAAGCCATCTCTTATGCACACGCGCACACACACATATTGCATGTAATTATGGCACTCTATGCAAGCTATTTATTTTTCATTTGAGTGTGTATCTTTTTACTGCTACTGTGGCACTATTATGAGGAGAGATGCAAGTAAGAATTTCATTGTATTACATATATATCACAACAAAGTTGAACAAGAACTTCTGCAGATATAAAGAGAGGTCGGACAAATTATTTTACACAGGTTGAACAGGATTTGACTTTTTCTGCTTGGCATGTGGTTTTGAATTCTGCAGGGAAGTGCAGTGCTTTTTATTAGCTGTACAGTCTCCTATTCAAATTTGGGATGAAACCATGACACCTATCTATTGGACTGCTTAATCAAATTATTAATTTGCAGGGATCTGGAATTTACTGCCTTGAAGGCAAGATAGCAATGAAACTTGCATTTGCCCAAAATCTCAACATGCTCCAAGTATATACTGTCTTTGATTCTTTGTTACATCCATAGGAAAATCTTAATTTTTTTTGTCTCCTCCACTTAACACGGTTAATGCAACAAGCTTTGGAACACTATTCACCAGAAAAGACACTTCATGAAGATTTGTTAGCTCAGGTCTCAATTTTCAAATCCTAAAATCTAGTTTTTCTCTTGTAAGCATGGTTACATTGCTGCCTAGCACTTTATTATGCGCATGATAAAACCGATTACCTAACAGTTGCCATTCATCCCATCCAGCAGCGGTTTATTCGGAATTCTGCTGCCTAATTGTGCAAATAACACAAACACATGCTCCCCTGCTGCAGTGACTCCATGATCTGTCAGTCAGGGAATTCTCCAGTTGTTTTCAAAAATAGTATGTCAAGATCCTTGATTTCTGCCCCTCCTTTCTCATCTACGTGATGTGAATGCTGTAGGGGTGCCAACATTAAAAAGAACTAACTTTCTGATACTTCTCATTCCCTCTGTTATTTGTGCTCTTTCTTTTCCCTTCTTTTCTTTTGTAGGCCAAAACTAAAGATGCAGCAGATTTTCCTTGATTTCCCTTAATAGTCTTTTTTCATTTTCTGTCTAGATCATCATTTTTTCCTTTGCATCCTTCTGCACTTTCATTTCTACTCAACCATGTTAAACTGCTTGTGTGCACATTAAGCCTGTTGTTAACTTAATTCTGATTTGACACCTGTTCCTTTCTCAAAGTAATTATTTCCCGTGATGACCTTGTACTGCTGAAAATGTATCTCATATGCCATGCTGTATTTAGTGACTGTGCTAATTCTTTTCTTGGGTATATTTATCATCTAAATGATCCCATATCTTCTTCTTCGGCAAATATTTACACTAATAAGCATACGCCAAGTGTGTTACTGTGATCTTTGCATATTTTTTAAAATTTGCAGCAAGCATTCATGGGAGTGATTGATTTCAACATGCAGTGCAAGCTGAAATTAAATAAAACTACAGTAGATGTGAGTGAGAGTGACCTGGGACGTGAACTTCTCCTGGGAAACATGCTGGCTTCCTGTGACTCTGAGCTGAATTAAAATAACTTAGGAAATAAGCTGATGACTGTCAACTAGCAGAGCTATAAAACAAGCAAAAATATCAATTTCAATAGATAAAGAAAATACAGAATTGGGTTAATGAGGTATTCATAAACACACTCATATTAGTGTAATTACTAGAAATGTAGATGCATTAGGAATAAAGATCTTCATTCATGTGGGTGGCATGTTGGCACAATGGCTATCATTTCTGCCAACCATTCCCAGATATGAATCCCAGCCTTGGGCAATGCACATTTGCACATTTTGTGGGTTTGTCCCAAGATGCTGCAGTTTTCTTCCCACTTCTTAAAAATATTCTTTGTATTAGATTTATCAGTGTCTCTTTTGGTCCTACATGACTATGTTCTGTGAATGGTTGGTGCCATGTTCAGGTGCCTTCAACTTCAACTCTAGGTAGATAGGATATTGTCTGGCTCAACTTATGAGGGATGTTCAAAAATTTTCCTCACTTTTATATTTTATACATAAGGCATAAGGAGTAGTAATTAGGCATTAAAAAGTTGGTACAACACTGGGAAAATTTAATCGCAAGCAAAGGTGACTGTGTAGAAAAGTGATGTAATTTGTTTTTTGAATTGTTATTAAACAGAGTTTAAAAAAAGTGCAGAAACTTTTTGAATGTCCCTCATAATATTTAACTGGAAAAGCATGTCAGAAAATGGATGTCATGTATGACATTTATTATTTTAAAGGGATGTAGGAACAGCGATCTATTCACCTTTGCACGTTTTAAATTAGCATGTTTTTTTCCACTACAGGGCCACAAGAAAACAGTGTATATCCCATGTACAAGGCAGGAACTAACTCTGGGTGAAGCACCAGGCTATCACAGGGTCAGCTTTGTGTTTACAATGAACCTAATGGAACATTTTTGTAATACACAAGAGATTCACAATAAACCAGAACAACCTGAACTGTATTTAATTAAGCCTTCAGTCGTTCTTTGGAGCTAATGGAAGATGTATTAATGGTCTTTGTGTGGATCCCAGTGCTCCAGTGCAGTGAAGTAGATGCTGAGCTGTACAAATGGTGCCATCCTTTGGATGAGACATAAAATCAAGGTTCTGAGTCTCTGGGAGTGTAAAGATCCCTGGGCATCTTTCCAAAAGAGTAGGGTGTACCCCAATGGCCTGGTTAAATTGCCCATCACAGCTTTGTTTATTCTGGCCCTCCATTCATCCCCTGTCTATTATTGGCAAACTATCTCTTTCACTGATTATCACCTAATATTAAATGTAAAGTCAGTGTACTTGTACAAGAATGGCAGTTGTTGCGACATCCAGGTGAATGCTACACATTGGTGGTGATTTGAAGTGGCACCCCACTGTCTACATAAGTTACTTTGATTGTCTCCAAAAGCACTCACTCACTCTATCTATCTATCTATCTATCTATCTATCTATCTATCTATCTATCTATCTATCTATCTATCCTGTGAGGAAACCATGCTAACAATAGTATCTGTGCCACCCACAGACTGGCTGTATTTTCCCAACTTTACTGGTTATTAGCTAGACAAGGGGTTCTTAGTCTGAGCCCTGGAGGTCCTCATTCCAGCCAATTTCATAATTCCATCTCAATAAATGCCACTAATACAACATTGCTGCTGACTTTCATTAAGTCTCTTGTTAAGAATGTAAAATCTCAGACGCTTTTTTTGTCATCTGCAGGTGCACATTTTATTTACTTCTAATAGGTCCTAATATGGGATCCTGAGTTGGTTTGTCATGTGGTGGGTGCGGCAATGCGCTGTATCAGCATGTGCTCCTAACCCTACCTACCTACCTAGTATCCTGAATCTATTGACAATTAACAATGAAATGCGAATGACAAAAGAAACAACAGCCCTCTAATTTGGCTACACTTACAGTAGGGTGTTTTCATCATTAAGTATCACAGTACAGAGATTCCTTAAAACTGCTTAATCATGGTCACATAGAAGCACCGGACATAAGGGAGCCTGTGCACAGAGCCTGTCATTGTCAGGGTGCAGTCAGATACCCTCACAGGGTCATTCGGGATCAGCAGTTAGCCTGATATGAACATTCTTGAGGGATGTGGGAGGAAAACCAGAATACCCAAATGAAAACCTATGCAGACAGAGGGAGAATGTGGAAACTCTGCATGAACAACAAGCAGGTGTGGGATACAAACGTAGGATGCTAGATCTGTGGTTCATGTTGTGCTACAAGAATCTGTTTTAATTAAAGATTTGGAAAGCAAAAATGAAGGAAAGAAAATGACTTATCTGTTCCAGTCTATAAAACATAATGACATTCTAAGAAATGGGAAAACCTACAATATTAGAAACATCTGTTGTGGGAGAATGAGAGTACTAACAAGCCATAACCTGAGAATCCTAACCCAGTTAATGTCCACCTTCAATCTGGTTGCAAACTTGATTAACCCAATTATATGATTACAAGCTAGCAGTCAAAAACACAGGGCCCTCAATTTTGGTATGTATGATGAAGATTATAGCACCAACAGTACGGAATCTCACATGGACCCAGAGATATATAAACTGCGTACCAATAATGACAATATTTTCACCAAGCAGACAATTTGCCCTACACATTCTAATTATTGTAAAATTATACACATAAATACGTTTAAGAAGTTAACAAAAATGGCATGGAAGAACACTGAGAGAGCAACAGTCAAATATGCTGAGAAAGGAATGATTATTTTAAAAAAGTGGAAGTCTTTTGTAAGGAAGTACTGTACTTGTGTACATTTGACTACTAGTTTCCTCTTTTAACGTTGAAAAATGAGCTATACTTAGGAACAATGAATATCCAGCAATGTTGCAGTAAGCACATTTAGGCATTTTGTACCACATGAAGAAAACTGGGAAGTGCAAGGACCCTGATAGAGGAGACAAGAACAATCTTTAACAGAAGATAAAAGTATAAGAGTAGGCTGATCTTGCTTGTGGGCTAAAGGCCTAACACTTTATTTAGGCATATTGTGGCTGTAAATTGTCCCTAAACTACAGTATGATAGCAAGTATGATTTTGCAATGTGACAAATCAGCAGCCTGACCTTACTTAGTTTCAGCCTTCACCCTCAGATCAATAATGAAAAGCAGATTTGAAGAAAGAATAAATAACAATTTGAATTTTTATAAAGGTTATCATGTCGAAATTTATAAAACATTGACCCCACATAGTAGTGGGAAAAGAAGAAGACTGAATTTCAAATTTGATTGTAAATATAAATTGAAACACAATTTAAGCACACATTTAGCTAAAGTCAATACTTCTAAAAGTCATTTTAACTTGATCTGACAGTATTTTATTTGATTAAGAAAGTAAAATTAGGTATATCAAATTAAATCAAAAACATAAATGAATATATGTTATTTCTTTTATAAATAAAGTGTGCCAAGCACTACAGTAATAATCACAAACTCAAACAGGTAAGGATCTACGAAAGTAAGCCCCTGGGCACTACTGGTTTCTTCTTCTGCATTTCTTGCTGTAACCACTCATAAAATTAGAACATTACAGCATTAGAACAATCTACACGGGAACAGGCCGTTCAGCGCAAGAAAGCTTGCCAGTCCTATCCACTTAATTCTTCCAAAACAGCATCAAGGCTAGTCTTGAAGATCTCTAAAGTCCTACTGTCTACCACACTATTTGTTACTGTAGCTTATTCCATGTGTCTATGGCTGTCTATACAGTATAAAGACAAACTTCCGTATTTGTGCGAAATTTTCCTTTAGCAAGTTTCCAATTGTATCCTCATGTTCTTGATGAACTTCGTAATTTTACACACTTCAGTCATTTCTTCTGTTAATCTTCTTTTGCTTAAACTGAAAAGACTCATCTCTTTCAATCTTTCCTCATAATTCATCCCTTATAGTCCTAGAATCTCTTATCTGGACCTTTTCTAGTGCTGCTATGTCATTTTTGTAGCCTGGAGACTAAAACTGCAAACAGTGTTCCAGTAATCCAGTGCATTATAAAGCTTGAGCATAACCTCCTTGGACTTGTACTCCACACATCCTGCTTTATAACCTAACATCCTGTTAGCCTTCTTAATGGCTTCTGAACACTGTCTGGAAGTTGGTAGCTTAGAGTTCACTACAACTCATAAATCCTTCTCATAAGGTGTACACCACCAAAGCCATAAACCTGCTGCATTCCTGTATCTGTTGATGCTCTACTCTTACCAGCAGCCCTTGTTCTACTGCTCTCATTACCAATCTTTCTCAGTCTCCTGGTCATTTTGCAAATCTTCAGATTCTCCCTTTAAGACCATCACCACTTCATGGAAGGTCATCCATTGATGTAATTCATGGGCATCATGTGCTGTGGGGAAGATACTGTGTTTTATCTAGCTGGCAAATTACTTTGTACAGATATTAGTTTTATTTACTGATGCTTTGTAAATATAATTCTCCAAAACTATTTCCTGAAAGTCAGATATCCAACAAAAGTTACTTTCTATTATGTGTGGTCATAAGCTCACAAATAATTCAAGAGATCTGGAAAAGATCAGGCTCAGACTTTCAAACTCAAAAAGTCACATCAGTACTTTACAGAATTCTGATTAACAATAAATATGGTTTATTTTTTCCTAGTTATTTTGGAGAACCAAATTCAAAGCTTCAGTTCTGGATGTTTTAATTTCTAAACTTATTTTAATTAATGGTGCATGTTCACCAATACCCTTGCTAATAATATAAAGGGAGGCATGGAACCGTAGTAAGTTTTTGTGTAAAACAGCACAGCGTCTAGACAGGGCTTCACACCAGAGAACATAAATGGTTAGTATTTTAATCCCAACAGTAAGCAACAGAAGCATGTATTAGAATGACCTGAGGTTTTGAAGTATTTATTCTTGATCCTTAGAGTTTTGCTTTTACAGAGTTTAAACAGACCATAGCCAGAGGATTCTGTGCCGAGCAGAGTTAACTGAAGCATTGCCTTTCAGCTGTGACTTTGAATTGAAATCTTGTGGGCTAGAATATATTGAAAGATCAAGCCTACTTGTCAGTTTGGAACAAATTTCTGCAATAATTAAATTTGTTACATTTTTATTATGCTTTCCTTCTTTTTCCAGGAGCAGCCTCTACCCTTTTCAGAAACGTGCTTGTGAAGCCAGTCTAGTAAAATGTTCAAAAAAGCTTCAAAGTTTCTGAAAGACTTCATTACATAATAAATAAGTGAAAAAGTCACAGAACCGTATCTTGATGCTCATACAGTGCAATTTTAAACAATGATTGATATGGAGAGGGCTTTTAATCGGTTCTTGCTAGTTACAGAAAGTACATTCCCTTAAACAGGAAATATTGTGCTAACTAGAATACAGGTTGTACAAATTCATTTGTAAATTGCACAGATTACTGTCATTATGTAAAAATACTTATAGTGATTTTATTTGAATAATCAACTGATTTTTGTAATTATGTACAAATGTATAGCTTAATTGAACAATGATTATTTTTAGTTCATTTCATCCCAATAACCATATGGCATTAGATTATATTTTACTTTAGTTTGTATCCTCTGAGACGTTGCCAAATAAACCTGCTTTAGTTTAATAAAGACACGCTGGTCATCATCCTCACTATCACAATGAATATACATATCAGTATAGTGCTATACATTGATAGTGACCCACCATGTTTTCTGCATTTCTTTGATATTGGTGGCCTAAAAACTAAGTAATCTGGTTTAACATTCATTCATTTGCCAGATTTCAAAGAGGGACAAAATGCTTCAGGATGTGTGAACCAGGAGAAAATCTATGCATTTCATCACAATATGAGCTCTAAATTAAAGGAAACTTTTGCAGACACAGGAAGTTGTTACATGAATCTAAATAAAGATGCATCTGTTACAATTATGCTTTGTTAAAAATATGGCTGAAAAGTTAACTACGGTTCTATAAGCCATGACACTGCATTCTATTCTCCTTGTAAGCCAACCTAATTGTAGCCGTTAATCATTTTGTTGAAGCAAGTTATTCTCATTAATTTATATACAAATTAGAAAAATAACAGATGAGAACAGGCTATACAACCCAATATGTTGCTCCAAGATGACCCTGCCAGAAGTAAGACATAGTACATGTTTCGATATTATCTATGATTCCGCCGGCTGATTTTGAGTATAATTTTGTGTTTTACATTGCCACGCTTTTATAAGCCTGAAACTGTTCTTTTCTGGCATGTCATCTCACTGGCACTTAACCCACACTTTCACCCTTCACCTTGTGTATGGTAAAGCCGACTGCTGTTTCTCCAGATAAAGAGGAGCCAGATACGGTGGTTTAGATATGTAGATACGATACCCTGGTACCTCCCAAGCATGTCACATAAGAAGAAAGCCAAGGCTTGGATACAGACATAAAGATACTGTATACCTTGGGAGCACCTAGAAATTACCCAGGATGATCTGATGAGGATACGGTTGTCTGGTGTGTCCAGACAGCATGTTGTCACCTCAGCCCTCACTATTAAAAACAGATTAAAAATTAAGTGATGTCAAGTGTACTAATATTTCCTGTCCAGAAGTGATCCAACAAAATGCAGGAAACTAAGAATATTGTCAAACAGCTTCTTTATTATTAGCCTGCATTATTTGATGGCTAAATAAGCCTTTTCGTTTGAATTCTATTCCATTCTGAGTTCACCATTTTACTGTATACATGCAAGAATAATTTCCAAAAAGTGAACCTTAGAAATGATTTCTGTATTAATCAATTACTTTGACACTATGCAAAATGATAGCACATAATTTGAAATTGCCTATACTTTTTGATTTACCTTTGCACAATATCATATTGTAAGTCTCTACAGATGCCTACAATGATAAAGTGAACACAAAACTAGCACTGTTCAAGGTTTAAATCCATAAATTCAGACAGAGTGCTGAAGATTTCCACTTATTTTTATTGCAGTCTTCATGACACGACATGTAGTACTTCTTAGGATGCACTTCTTAGCAACAGTGCACTTTGTGCTAGCAGTTCACCAACAAAACGTTGAGACTGTAAAACGGCAGTATCTTTTTCAGGCTGAAGAATTAATCCATGTGAGTTCTGTACTGGACCTTTTCCCAAAGGGGATGCTGCAATGGAAGGATAGAATGGAAACCAGAATAACCTGAACAGGATGGGGCTGAATCAATATCCCACACAAAGGAAAAGATTAATGGATGGAATGGGGAGCTATTGTATCAAGAGCAGTTCCTCACCCAGTATAATAGATGGCAGTGCTCCACTGGTGTGGAATGGAGACCACCCTCAGAGATATATGGGAATCGTAGTCATGAGGGACAATCTTGTCGGTGTCCTTGGGTTCCACCAGGGGGTATTGAAGAGAGGGGGACTCCCTACTTCAGGAGAATTCCATCTGCCTTGGTACCAGAAATACTCCAAGGTCTGACATAAAAGAAAGCCTCCCAGCCTCCTCTGGTGAGTGACAGTCTGGAGGCAGAAGTCAAAGCTCACCTGGAGGAGGAAAAGAAGGATTCTTTATTGACAGATTATGGAATTAGTCTGGAAAGAATGTATTTTGGTGCAATAAAAACCTTCATTTTATACCTGGGACAGTTTAGTGTTGTGTGTCTGGGATTTTGGGGCTTAGTGGTGCCTTGTGCCTATTACATCCACAACACACTTATGGTCATGTCCCTTTGAAAATAACTCTGAAAGCAAGATGTCTGTGGTTTACTGATTTTTAACAGAGGACACTACATGGGTCTGTTCTTCAGTGCCTCAAGGAATCAGTTTCTTTCTCCATACTTTCCTCTAACATGTCTTTCTTCTGGATGGGTTGATCTGATGACTGTCTAACAAAGCATACTGAAACAGATGATGTTTTTCAGTTCTTGAAGCTGAAGAATGAGACTCCTAATCTATTGATAACAAACTTTATCTTGAAATGGCCTAGACTTTCTATCCTTCTGTTCTCCTGAATATCTGCATTTGTGCTAACCCAATGGACAGCCACTCAACTGGTTTTTTACCATGATAGTTTTCAAAACATGGACAGACATAATACTATGCTATTTGAAATGGGTATTCAGCAGACACTGAATAATAGTCTTAACAAATCAAGGGACTGAAAGGCATATGTAAAGGCTTGTAACATTAGTCCTAATTTTATAGGAATTTCAAAAAGGCAGATCAGGGTAAGTCATCAAACGCCTTCTCTCAGGCTACCAAACACATGTAAAGTATATATGATTGGCATACTCCAATATTCTCTTAAAAAGCCATAGAAGATAAAGGTTGTTCTCTGTCTCACAAGCAGGACAGAATCTGCCATGTTTATCCAGAATTTAAAAGGAGGTTGATTATCTTGTGCATTCTGTGAATGGAATACACCATGTTTAACAACTGGGACCACTTTCCCAATGTGCAAACCAACATGCAATGCCTAAAACATCTTAACAATATCCTCATCCCATCCACCTATGCAGGTTTGCCACTATGAAGTGGATCAACCAACAGCAAATAGATCTCTCAACACACAAATGTGTTTTCCTTTGTAATATTAAAAACTGATAGTTTCCAAATGGGCGGCACTGTGGCGCAGTGGTAGCACTGCTGCCTCGCAGTTAGGAGACCCAAGAGTCCTCCCTGCGTGCAGTTTGCATGTTCTCCCCATGTCTGCGTGGGTTTCCTCCGGGCGCTCCGGTTTCCTCCCACAGTCCGAAGACATGCTGGTTAGGTGGATTGGCGATTCTAAATTGGCCCTAGTGTGTGCTTGGTGTTTGTGTGTGTCCTGTGGTGGGTTGGCACCCTGCCCAGGATTGGTTCCTGCCTTGTGCCCTGTGTTGGCTGGGATTGGCTCCAGCAGACCCCCGTGACCTTGTGTTCAGATTCAGCAGGTTGGAAAATGGATGGATGGATGGATGGATGGATGGATAGTTTCCAAATTATTTTACATTTAGTGTTGTACTTTTTAAAAGTCAGATCACAAGAACTAAATACACACTCACTCATGAGACACCAGTTTCATTGTGTAATGTTCAAGTGTAACCTTCTGCTGTGCTTTTATTTTCTTTACTTCACGTCAGGTAATTGAAGTAAAAAAAAAAAAAAGCCAGCAGTGACACTGAACTTCCAGTATTTTATTTCCTTGCCGTCTGGGAGAACAAAAAGAAATACAGTGTAACGGAGACTCATGAATGTGTTCTGGGGTGGGTGCTCCTATTTCTATCCTTATATCCTTACTCTGGCAAGCCAAATTCCCACGTACTAAATTTATGAACAATATACTGTATATATCCTGTGGGATTTATTAGAAAATGGAACTAACCTCAAAAACCTCAATGCAGTTTCCACCCTTCTCAATGCACTTGTGCCACCTGCCTGGAAGTGTCTGGATTCCAGCAGAATAAAAGGTTTTGTCTTGTCCTTGTAACTACTCGTGCAATGCTTTCTTCATGTTGTCATCTGTCTTGAATCAACGACCACCCAGATGTTTTTTTTTAGCGGTCCAAAAAGGTGGATATCACACTGTGTCAAATCTGGCGAATAAGGAGGATGTGGCAATACCTCAAACTTCAGTTTCTCCATGCAAGCCTTGGTGTTCTTAGTAGTATGTGAACGGGCCATGTCTTGCAGCAAAATGACTCTTTGAGACAGCAATTCCTGCATCTTGGATTGAATAGCAGGGTTCACATTGGTCTCCAGGAAGTCATAGTAACTTGTACTAGTGACTGTAGTACCCTAGTACCCCTTGGCATGTAGTGTTTGACAAATAACTCAGGTGCATGAATGGCTGTTAAGGTTCATTCCATTTTCTACTAAACCCCATTGTGTAACTTTAGCATGACTCCCCCTCATATAATATATATATATATATATATCCATGCATCCATCCATTTTCTAACCCGCTGAATCCGAATACAGGGTCACGGGGGTCTGCTGGAGCCAATCCCTGCCAACACAGGGCACAAGGCAGGAACCAATCCTGGGCAGAGTGCCAACCCACCGCAGGACACACACAAACACACACACCAAGCACACACTAGTGCCAATTTAGAATCACCAATCCACCTAACCTGCATGTCTTTGGATTGTGGGAGGAAACCGGAGTGCCCGGAGGAAACCCACGCAGACACGGAGAGAACATGCAAACTCCACGCAGGGAGGACCCGGGAAGCGAACCCAGGTCTCCTAACTGTGAGGCAGCAGCGCTACCACTGCGCCACCGTGCCGCCATATATATATATATAAACAATACCTGGAAGCATGAAAAAAAAATACAATGTATCAGAGGTTCCTGCATGCATTCTAGGGCGGGTGCTCCTATTTCTCACCTTCCTTCAGCAAGCCAAATTCCTGCCTACTGAAGACATAAGGGTCCACATAATTGGTCCCTAGGCATGAGCCTGAAACACTCGCTCTCCCAATAATAATTCCTGCCTTTGTTAAAAAAAATAAATAAACATTAAATATATATACATTGAATTAACCCTATTATTATAACCCTAGCACTTTGCAAGCTTCCATAATAATATCAAAATGCGCCGAGTTTACATCAGACCTTTTCCATCAAGCTGGTATTTTTTCATTTGTACAACTTTTCAACTCTTAATGCAGCCAAGAATGGTAGCTGATGGCCATTCAATAGGTAACAGAAGCATTTTCTTTCTTTTTCCCAAAGGAAATCAGTGCTGCACTGTGTGTCTTCTGTAATTAAGAAAGCGTGCAGCTCAGAATGCACATTGAAGTGAAGAAGCTGTCTACAGGGATGTGCATATTTAGTTTTGCTGACTGTTATTTTTTATGCATCCTAGAAGTCATAGGCAGTTGGACTGAAATCTACAGACTTGCCCATCACTACCATTGAACACACCCAGAACCACATTTTTAAAACCACCACTGGGACAGCACTTGAGGCCAATTAGTTTTGGCACTGGTTGCTCTGTGTTTCATGTTACAGAAGCAGAGTGCAGTAGCTCTTCTGATCTTTATAAGCCATGATAAGGGTACTTTGTATCTGAGAGGACAACCCAAAAAGTGATCTATAACTTGTCATTTCTGTTGTCTGCTCTATACCCCCTTGGACTTCACAGAAGATGTACTTTAGATCTGCTTGCATTGCACTTGAACTCAGCTTTTTTGTTAATCAAAACAAGCTTGGAAATATTGATTAGTGCTTGTTAGGTTACCAAAAAATTTTAGTTTTTAATTTGAAATTTTAAGTTCCAGGAAAATTTTCCTCCTAGGCTCCCATGTGACATCAATGAGACTAATTTACTATACAGAGTATGTGCATTATATACGGGAGTGCCAGTTACACAGGAATGGAATTAGTCTCTTTATACCAATTGCTGATGAGTGTCCATAAAAAGAACCATTTGGCATCTTCAGTGCTACTTCTGCCATGCTGCTGAGATGTTCTGCGGCAATACACATTTGCAATTGTTTTCTCATTTTGTCCCTACACATACGCTATCCCAGATAAGAATCAGTCCACTCAGCCAAAGTCAGAGGCAACCCATATGCCACACTGTCCCCTGGCTCTGTAAGCTCATCCAATGCCATGTCCCAAGTCCAAGCCTCACCACCGGCGGCCACAAATTCAGGCCTGGAGACACAATCAAACAGATCTTCAAGTGCTATGTTTGTGCACAGCTACTACTAGTGTTCAAGGGGCTTCTTTAGTTATTTCCACCCCCTCGGGCAGTCTGCAGCCACTTGAGGAGTATGTCCCCCTCAGGTTCGGACTCTGTGTTGGCTACAATATGCATCTTAACCTAGAGGGCAAACCATCTCCAAACCCACAATTCTGGGATAATAATGCAGAAGATGGTTTAATTAAAAAAAAAAATCTACAAGAATTTACAAGTCTATACTCCAATGAACCACCCTAAGCAGATGAGTTTCTCCTTCTGATCTCAGGGGGACCACTGCACTTCAAAACTGCCACAATTTATTTATTATAATAGTTCATGCTGAACCCACCAGGCCGAACCACAATATCATATATATATCTATATCTATACTAATAAAAGGCAAAGCCCTCACTGACTGACTCACTCACTCACTCACTCACTCACTGACTCATCACTAATTCTCAAACTTCCCGTGTAGGTAGAAGGCTGAAATTTGGCAGGCTTATTCCTTACAGCTTACTTACAAAAGTTAAGCAGGTTTCATTTCGAAATGCTACACATAACGTTCATAACGGTCGACAACGTCCGCCATGTTGAACTTTCTTATTGATGGCCCCATCTTCACAAAATTTGGTAGGCAGCTTCCCTGCGCTAACCGAAACTGATGTACATACTTATTTCAATGGTATGACGCTACTGTCGGCCGCCATATTGAACTTTCCAACGTCACTAATTCTCCAACTTCCCGTGTAGGTAGAAGGCTGAATTTTGGCAGGCTCATTCCTTACAGCTTACTCACAAAAGTTAAGCAGGTTTCATTTCGAAATTCTACGCGTAACGGTCATAATGGTCAACAACGTCCGCCATGTTGAACTTTCTTATTTATGGCCCCATCTTCACAAAATTTGGTAGGTGGCTTCCCTACGCTAACCAAAACCGATGTACATACTTATTTCAGTGGTATGATGCCACTGTTGGCCGCCATATTGAATTTTTCAATATCACTAATTCTCCAACTTCCCGTGTAGGTAGAAGGCTGAAATTTGGCAGGCTCATTCCTTATAGCTTACTTACAAAAGTTAAGCAGGTTTCATTTCGAAATTCTATGCGTAACGGTCATAATGGTCGACAACATCGTCGGCCACCATATTGAACTTTTCAACGGACTTTGTTACTTATGGGCCCATCTTCAAGATATTTGGTACGCGGATTCCCAATGCTAACTGAATCCAAATTATGTACATATATACGTCCATAGCCTGCAGCTCGGTCACTGTGTCAGGCGGCATTGGGTCCCCCATCCCAACTCCTCCCACGTTGTTGGCTGGCTGCCTGCCTATATAAGGCCGTCCATCGCTCTGGTCTCTACATTCCCTTCCTTGCTTCGCCACGGGATTCACGTCTCCCTGCTGATAACTACAGCCTTTTTATGTAATCCACGGCTTCTCCGCTGTTTTATTGTTCATTTATTACAATTATAGTTGTTGTGTAGGTATTTTAGATTTACTTTACATTGTTCAGGTACCCAATTCCTTTATCATTCTAACCGTACCCCCATTAACATGTCTATCGAGGTGATCACCATCGATCAAAGAACTGTCACTTACCGAGTGGTTTCCATGCCCGGAGATGGCACCTACCTTTTCCATTCTCTTTGTTACATATTGCATGGCCATATCAGACTCACTCTTGATATCCGGAGGAACATTGTGTCTTATGTATTGAATGATTGGGACAGGTTCAATGTGTGGACTGATGACGGTACAAGAGATAATTATACTACACAGGAGCACTATAAGAGTGAAATGCTTAAGCCCTTCACCTATGGTTCTGCATGTGAGTTGATGGCTTCCGCTGAATTGACCAGGTTGAACCTGGTCCTAATTGCACTTCCGGGTAGGGCTGAAGACTCGTCCAGCCGGGCTGTTGACTCCATGCAGCTCCCCCTAGTGGCCATCCCAGCTCCCAACCAGGATGTGGAAGACTCCATCTCACATGGAGCCTTAATCACCATTGGCCTGGGAGGCTGCCACCAAGTGTCCCAAGGGAGGTATTGAGCTGTCCATGTTTACTCCCCTAGAACATATGCAGCAGGGGCATCCCGGCATGGGACCCAGCCGTCCATCACAATATATATATATATATAAATATTGTTGTGTATGGCCGGCCGTTTATCGCGGCCAATACCCCCAAGCCGCCAGGTGGAGCCCTCCCTGCAGTATGGAGGTCCCCTGAAGACCAGCAGGGCATCATGGACATTGTAGTTTTTATACGTAGCCCTGCTGGATGCCATGGGGGCCACTAGGAGATGCTGCAGGGAGGAACAACGGGTATTTTCCCTACACCCCAGAAGCACACATGGACAAGGGGAATGACGTGGGTGGGGTGAAGAAAAGGACTTTTTACTTGACCCGGAAGTGATACAAGATCACATGGACTGGGGATTGGGAACACTTCCGGGTCAGGATATAGAAAAGGACTACGGGAGCTCCCAGACGGTGAGCTGAGCTGGGTGGAAGGGTGGCAATGCGTCTGGGAGTCGGAGGATTGATTTATTGTGTTTGATAATTATTATTGTATGAGTATAGTGGAGGAGAGGGTGCTTTGTGCACTGTGGCGATTGAATAAAGTCACTTATTGGACTTTTACCTGGTGTCTGGAGTCGTGGACAGGGGTTCAAGGGAGCGATAGCACTCCCTATCTGTCACAATATATATATACACTAGGGACCTCCGCCACCTGCTCGCTTTGCTCTCAAACCCCCGGGTTTGGTTAACTGGATATACAATTTAAAGTGATTGTTATTTAGTGAATAAGTTATTCCCCTTATAAGCCAGCTGCTGCTTGTGCTGTGCTGCATGTTCTGCATGTCGCGCTGCGTGTCGCTCATTTAAAAGCCTGTACAGCAGCTGCTGCTGCTTGTGAAATGCTGCGTGATCTGCATGTGACACTGCGCGATGATCATTTAAAAGCCTGTACAGCAGTTGTCCTTTAAGCCAGCTGCTGCTTTAAAGCCTTACAATATTTATATACTTCTGACATATCACCTGTGTCCATATATTCAATCTCTTTTTGCTGTTCCGTTATTTCACAGAGTAATAATTTTCGTTTGTTTGTGCTAATGCGGTATTTATTATCTTTTTTCTCATACTTTTGAATTTTCCTACTTTCATATTCTTTAACCTGCTCCGCATGTGTATCGCAGCAATGTTTTTGAATGTCATTATGAACTCTTTTATTTCTGACCCGGATTTGACCTACGAGCTTTTAAATTCTTCTTTGTCCGGGATGATTATTACATTCCTTATTTTCTGAATTTGCGCATAGATTATTATTGTTCTGTGCATCCTTTCTTGCCTTCTTTTCCCTCCAAAGATTTTGTGTTTCTTTTCGATGCGCTGCTCTTTCTTCTTTGCTTAGTTGTTCACCTGCTATCTAGAACATACAGTATAACATTTTTAATAGCTGGGAGCACATGAAGTCTGTCTGCTGAAAGTATTCCAACAACTACGAGGTTAGATGTCCGTGAACTTGTTTTAAATTGTTTGTAAGTTGGGTGTGATGTGCAAAAGTCACCATTTTATGAGTCTTGCTTCCTAAGGTTGTAATGTCTAGTCTTGCATGACGTCAAAGTGTCTCTCCGAGATAATCACGTCTAGACCCAAGATTTTATATATATATATATATATATATATATATATATATATATATATATATATATATATATATATATATATATATATATTGGCCAAGCGGAAGGTAGGTACACTCCAACATCAAATATTGGTACTGTATCTGATCTGTTCAGCTCTGATGGGAGAGCATTCCTCGCATGGGGAGATAAGCACATGACTGTGATATCTCTGCCAATGAGCAGGTACCCTCTAAAACACATGTAGCTGTGATCTCTCTCAAAAATGTCAAACGTTACTCTTTAACAAGCTACACTCCAACACCTGGTGAGAGGTACAGTGACTGGAACAGAGGCTGGCACAAGAGTGAAGAGGTCTCACCCCTCCTTCGCGCAAATAAATCGGTACCGCAAGCGAACTATGATACTTAGCACGATGAGAGAATTCGTAAAATCAAGTGGAATGTTTAAATACATTATAGAAAAAAACGACCAAAATCTGTTAAGTAGTTTTCTCATGAAAAGCAGAGAGACAGACAGGTTTTTTTATATATATATTGTGGTCCCCGGCCGGGGCTTGTGCCTCCTCCAGACTGCGAGGGGGTGTCCGTCCTGGTTATGTTGGGGGCCTTGGGTAAAGAGCTTGGAAGCCCAGCCCTGTAGGGACCCGTGGCCACCGCCAGGCGGCGCCCCAGTGCCTGACTATCCCGGGAGCCTGGCACTTCCGCCACACCAGGAAGTGCCAGGGGGAAGACTTTGGAGGACACCCGGAGAGCTGCCGGGAGGACAGCTGGCACTTCCGCCACGCTGGGGCGTGGCCAAGGGAAGAATGCCGGGAACACCTGGTGCTCGTCCGGGAATAATATATAAGGGGCCACCTCCCTTCAGTGAGCAGCAGAAGTCGGGTGGAAGAGGACGGAGCTGGAGTGAGGACTGGAGGCGGCCAGGAGAGAAAGGCACAGAGACTGTGTGGCCTGGACTTTGGGGGATCGGTGCTGGAGGCACTGGGGTTGTGAGTGCACGGTAGACTTTGTAAATAATAGTGTAGTACTAGGTTGTTGTACCGTGTTAGCCATTATGAATGTAGAGAAAAGCCAAGCAAAATAACACCTTTTATTGGCTAACTAAAAAGATTACAAGATGTAAACATCTTGCCTGAAGAAGGGGCCTGAGTTGCCTCGAAAGCTTGCATATTGTAATCTTTTTAGTTAGCCAATAAAAGGTGTCATTTTGCTTGGCTTTTCTCTAAATAATAGTGTAAATAAACGGTGTGTGGTGAAATTATGATGTCTGTCTGTCTGTGTCCAGGTCAAAGTTCACAATATATATATACTAGCCGTCCCCTGTGGCTCCACCCAAGTAGTAGTGAAACAGGACAGTGAAGAGGTCCCTGCCCGGCTCCCCACTCCTGACGTCACGCTTCCCCATCCCCTCAGCCCGCAGCCTCTTTCTCGGATTAGCGCGAATATATCGCTCCTACAAGCGACTTATGATTCTTATCGCAATGAGAGTAGTCGCAAAATCAACCGGAATGTTCAAGCAAATTATAGAAAAAACCTGATCTAAATATAAAGTTGTTCTCTCGTTCACTAGCTAAGCAGAGGTAAGGCACGCCCCTTGGTCCCGCCCCCCTCAGCCTGTTGCATGTCTCTCAGAGTTGTGCAAATAAATTGGTACTGCAAGCGAACTATGATACATAGCGCAATGATAGAATTTGCTAAACCAACCGGAATAATCAAGAAAAGAACCTAATCTAAATCCATTAAGTAGTTCTCTCGTGAAAAGCGGACTGACATATAGACAGACGTTGGATTTTATATATATAGAAATATTTCCACTTGATATAAATTCACTGTTATGAGAAACCACAGCTGAGAAGAGACCAACAGTCCATCACAGAGTACCATTATGTAAGCACTGTGCACTTTAGATTTAATGGTTAGCTTGATACACATTGGTATCTTTAAGGGGGAAGCCCAGAGAAAAGCTTGCACAGACAAAAAGAGAATATGCAAAATGCATACAAACATTAAGCAGGTCATAAATCAAATCCAGTTTATGCAAAACCATGTTCATTTTTGTCAGGACATCATCACAGCATGTAGTATATGACCGCAAAAGTATTTTCTGGGGGAACACCAGAAGTGTTCACAGAATGTCAAAAAAAAAAAATTGTGCACTTCCAGTCCTTAGTTGAGCTAGGTTATTGAAAGAGAGGTTCTGAAAAAGGTTCAGAGGAAGGAAAAAAGACAGAGGAAAGAACATAATGAGAAGTGTTATTGGCAGTGTTTCATGTGATTCTTGGTTGAGGAAGGCAGCAGTCACCTCAAAGGTAAGACTTGGACACAAGACTTGTTAAGACAGGGTCAGAGAAAGCCTTTACGATTGTTGTGTTCCCCTTTGTATCCCTTCTCACTTTTATTTCTACAAAGTTATTAGGTTTTGTTTTTTTAGCCTAGCCTTCTTGGCTTGTTTTCAAGTTTGGAGAAAGTTAAAATCACTTCTGTTGTCAGGATTTTAAGAAGCTGAAACAACCACTTTTTAATACAGACTCCACCATTTACTCTAGGGAAGCTTTTATTAACAAGTTGCAAAAGAAAAAAATTCCAATAGAAATGGCCCTATCCAGGCAAATCTGCATCCAGTTGATGCAAGCATTTCTTTTAAATATGCTATTCAGTTCAATATAAAGAACATTTGCTCCTTCTGTAGCTTACAGGCTTAGAGATTCTTTTGAAGCTGTCTCAGAATGACCAGAAGTGAACTGTCCTCTTCAGGTCTTGGCCCTCTTTTCTAACGTCCTGGAGATGCATGATCAGAAGTGGCATTCCTCTAGACTCTAAACTTAAGGGGGTGTGACAGATTTCAGCTTCACCACCATAAACTGTAGATGTTGCCATGTATTGATAGTACTCTTGACTTGTTGTGATAACTCGACTTGCATTGGAAAGAATAACAGGAAGAACGTCTCCATATTTGTCCCAATGTGATGCAACGAAATCTACTGTCCTATGTCATAGTGAGCGTGCATTGCCTTCGTCAACTGTTTGTGTCAAGAAATAACCCACTGATAGGAACAGGCAGTTGCCGGATCCCGGAATACAGATGACTTTGTACAAAAACCCATCGACAGAGAAGATACTGTCGTTCATTTTATAACAAAGGCTTACGAAAAAACCGTCGCAGTATAATGAAAATAGCAAGGAGCAAAACCAATAGCAAGGAGCAAAACCAATGACAATGGTTGAGAGAATACCTTCCTGTAGCAGGCCACGGAAAAGACTCTCAGGCGCAGACATGGCCGAAGTAGAAAGGTCACGCGGTCAGGCTAGATATCGGGCGGTGACGTGACACCAATGGGGTCATGAGAGAGGAGCAGGGAACGCAGTAGTCCGAATGAGGAATAGGACTCGAGAAAAGTGGTGTGGGGGTGTATGGGAGGCCGCAGGCAGCGTGGGGAAGGGTTTGGAAAAGGATGAATAGGAATCAAGAAATGCCATGTGGGCTGTGTGTGGGCGGGACCGGGATTTAAGAGGAAGCAGGACGAACCATAAGAGAAATACATATAAGAGATTAATATTATTATATTAAAAAAAACAACAAACTTCTCTTAAATGCACACCAAAATGACAAAAAAGTGAAAGCAGTGCTCTTGGCAGTTACAGTCACAATGAGGGCTGAAAAATCTAATTTCTTATCAGTGAAATGAAGTGAAATCAAGTGAAATTTGAAGGGTGTTGCTGATGCCCAATGTTTAATATACAGTATATGTCTGGAGACACCCATGAGTGAATTGTGCTTAAAAGTGGGTAGGAACAATTACACAGCTCACTGAGTGTCACTTTTCTAAACTAATCCAACTCCTAATGGAGGTGGTGCTGAAAGTAGGGGTGCTGATTTTGAACTACAAACATCAGAAGTGCTCTCGTTAACCTGGTCCAACAGAGAGCAAGATTGTGATTTTGATTAACCATTTGCAGTCAAAAAGTCTCCTAAAAACACCCTAATCTTTATATATAATACGCTACCGTGGCTGTTCATTTGTCTGTCCAGGATTTAAAATCACCTGTAGCTTGCAAACCGTTTGAACTATTGACCTGAAATTTGGTACACATATACTATGTGACATCTACTATCCACTTTCGGGGTGATTGACCTCCAAGGTTATTCCTCTTTTTATTTTATTTTATTTTATTGTAGAATCAACTCTCAGCAGCTGCCAGCAGGGTGGCCGTGTAGCACATGCATACAGGCGTCCAACTCATCACTACTACCTTCACCATCACTTCCCCTACCTCTTTAAATCTTAAATCATTCTTGAGGCAGATTGAAGATTTAAGTGCCAGCTTAAATGAAAAATGAAAGAAAACGTACTAAGTCAGCGTTTCTCAACCTTTAAGTATTGGCGAGTTTTCATAACAGTTTTAATTGCGCCCCCCCTAACATTTTGTTGATATGTAGATGCATATTTTATTATACCTACTTAACTTTTATTGACATTTATCTAACTCTCTATTTATTATTCTAGTATTAGAATGTAGTTTAAATTAATTTGTTTTGGTTTCAACAGATGTTTATTTCATATTTTTGATTCTTGTTTACTTTTTTTCACATCTTCGTGCCTCTCTTTTTGTTACTTCATGCCTCCCTAGGGGGGCCCGCCCCACAGGTTGAGAACCACTGTACTAAGTAATTTCAACACAAACACCGACTTAATCATTTTTAACATGAAAAGATGCCAATGAAAGAAAAGAAGTGGGTCGCTAGGGTGGAGAAAAGAAGAGCAGCAAGCGCATCAACCTCTGAGCAAACAAAGAGTATGAAAACTATGAATGCTCAAGTCAGGTGTATACACTGCACGTTAACATGCAGTGCACCGTTACTGGTAGACATATAAATGTGTGTTGTGTGTGCATAGGGTACATTGCACTTTTAAAAACAAAAATAACCAGTTTTAAAAAATACACATAACCTAATGCAAGGTAAAACCTTACTGTATCATTAGAATATACATTGGCATTCGATGACATCAATGGATGAATGGTAAATGTGAAGGATATTTTCTCACACATGCTGTGTGTGCTCTCTGTTGTTCAGCGTTATGACAACAGTGTAAGGGCTGATATAAACTTTGAAGAATTGCCAGCTATATCAACATGAAAATAACACAACGTCAGAAGGACTTGCCATTAAGAGAGCTGATAATGAAGAACCACAGAAGATTCAGATTACAGTACACAATACACCCAAATCAACAAATCTGAATAACAACACCAGTAGATGCAGAGATGAAGTTCCAAAACATCCACTTTTTGAATGCATATCTAAATGAATAACTACAAAAAAATTAACATTACTGCATTATATTATATTATATTATATTATATTATATTATATTATATTATATTATATTATATTATATTAATGCAAACATGTTGCGACAAAATAGCCACAGCATTTTACCATGTTGTATACTGCAAACATACACAAGAGAAAGATAAAGAATTGGGACAGTTTGGAAGCGAGCTCCATATATTTTTGACAAAAAAACAAAAAACTGTAAATTTAGGTCAACATCTTTCTAAACACAAGTTATTGAGACTAAATAAAGATAGAACCCAGACCGGAAGTGTGAGTCCAAGGAAGTGGAAGTGAGGTCACTCTTGTGAAGTTCATGTGTGTGACAATATATATACCACAATGCTTATCTAAACTCTGTTTATTATTGTTGTTAAAGTGATGCAATATTTAAAATGACAGAAATATATATCATACCAAACAGAGGCTCTACTTAAATGTATTGAGCTCAGTAGCTGCAGTGGTCTATGTGTATGTGTCTGTCTATCTGTTTCCACTGTCGTCAGGCTCATTAAAACATGTAAATTCCTGAATGAATAAGAGCAATTTTAGCTTGTTATTTTCTTTTAGCATTAAGTCTTTTGTGTATTTATTTATTTTTGCTTTCTCCCTGATAACCCCAATGACTGTTGAAAATGCAGGGACTGGAGAAACTGGGTGCAGGTGGATTTAGGAAGAAGCCATGTCGGTGTAGCCTTTGCTACGAAGGATTCCACTGCTATTCACTACACACTATTTAACAGGTTGTCTCCAGACATGTATTCTCATTTGAGATTTACATCTGGCTCCGCAAGACTAACTGTTTTGAGTCTGGATTAATAAGAATAGACAACAACATAAAGTTATTGTGGACAATTCAGTTCTGAAATTTTGTTGTTTTAGATGTACATTCTGTCATTTTGTGATCTGTGCTTTTGCTGACCCGGGTTGAGCATCTATCATATTTAGAGCTTTTTTAACAAGTGTAGGAGCATGTCCATAGGTTTTGCAGCTAAAGGTATATGGCAACAAAATATCAATAAACTTCTAGCCACCACAACTTTAAACGGTTGCATTTTAATATTCCTCGCCTAAATATTTATTGTCAAGGGCAAGAACACATCAAACATAGTTAAATAATGATTAAAATTGTTTCATTAATATTTTGGATGTTACTACAAGAAATAATTAGGTGGAGTGCAAAATTGCAAGTACATTATAATTTAATTAACTCATCTGTTTGTATATTAAAAGTAGCTAATAATCAACCTTATCATAATGAATTGGTAAATTAGGATGTAATTTGCTAAACTCAATTAAGAGCAGGGGATATGTCCTTGCAGGTCTGAAAATTACTGATATACTGTACTCGCAAACAATTCTGCTCTTGTACCTGAATGATGGACATTTGTTGTTGGAGCCTCTAAATAATACTGAATGCCTTATATTTTTGGCTTTCTGCAAAAATCACGATATGGCCTCACCTAAAGGGAATGTGTCTGAGTTATTAACTCTGCATGTAAAAAGATCTGTTTTTACACCAGTGACGAGGTGGAGCCCATCCCTGAAGTATTGGGTACAAGACACCATTTCATCAAAGAAAACACTGAAACTCAATCACAGCCTAAATGTATGAAAACACCAACCACTACAAGACTGATGCCAGCCTTGGATGGCACACCACAGTGCCACAGGCCACTCATTTATACAGAGTTAGTATACAGCCATCAAGGAATTTAGCACATATTTTTTAGATATGAGACAAAATCAGATTAACTAGAGAACCAGGACGCTCCTTAAACTCTAAGTGTCATGGCAATTGAACACTGGAGCTGTGAGGGAGAAGCACTAACTCTCTGTTACCTTTGATGCTCATGTTTCTTCAGTGATTTCAGAGTATGTACTGGCCAGTGTATCATTGCTACCCACTGCACATTTGCTCTATCATATATTATCCATTATGGGATACCACTAAAAGCTAAAACAGACAGAGCCAGAGACACTTTAAATTATATCTCAAATGGGTCCCCTAGGCATTGAACTAAAAACCACTGAAACTCACATGATGCCCTTCTTCACATTCAGATATGCAATATAAAGAGACTGTCAAAGTGCATGTCTAGTCTGAATCAGAGTGCTCAGCATAAGGGTGCAATCAATGGTTGCCAAGTATGCCCTGCATTTTTTTGAATTTGAAGAGGGCTTGCATGCTTGGCAAACAACAATCTGTCTTGATGGTCGGGGACAGCTTTTCGAAGAGAAGATTTAATTAGAATAATGAGCAGATATTGAACCGTGTTCAGGTGCTTTTTTGTCATTTATAATTGATTTCTGATGTCCATGATGAGACTAGTATTCTCATTTAGAAATAGGGTGTCCCTCATCTAGCTGTTTAAATGCACTCATGTGCTCTCTCCTCAACTATCACCTAGTTTGTACACCATTCAAGTCATGGCTAATAAGCTACGAAGCCTAATGCATTCAGAAATGGGGATATTTATATTGTTTAACTACACAAGAAACTGATGAACACAGAGAGAAGCCATAAATACAGTGTCAAGTAACAGAATTGTAAAACCCTAGGTTTACCATAACATGTGCCGACTCCCATTCTACAATGTCAGGAGGGTCCCCAAATTGTCTGTCTCTTTAGTACACAACAGTAGTTCTTCCCACCTCCCTCTCACTTGTAGTCTTATCCTCCTGCAAGTTAGACTTACTCCAACTTGCTTATCAAGCCAGAACTCAAAGGGCCCTCTTCATTAAGGTAATGTTACTTCCAGCTAAACCCAAAATCAGTGTGACATTGCGGCCATTGGGACCCTTGAAACCACTTCATCTTTGTACCACTTATAGTTCTTAAATGACCAAAACTCTTAGATATCTCCATTACTTACCGTAAGGTAACACCACTTCCACTGGGCTTTAAACCCCTCTCGACCAATTCTGTCCTGAGATCCTGAGACCATATGCCATACAAAGGGTATTTTACCTTCCTGTTAACCTTTAACAATTTCATGATATCCCAAGAAGCAAGATCAGGCATCCCTAGCACATGCTGGGCAACCTGCCTTTAAGCATAATAAGACAACATTCTTTTGTTGCCTTTCAAATTTCAAATTTCAGATCTCTCCTTTTGTCAGTCTTTCTCTCTCTCCTGCCCAGATACCCCTGCTTGATAACCTTCCAGGATGTCCAGTAAACCTAAAGTGCTTACTACCCTCAGTGATGTCCTCCATTGTCTTGTCACTGCCAATGCAGTGTTCCCTGTCCCATCACACTTTTTTCCTATCACACTCTTCAAATACACCCCACCCTGACTCAGTTGATTTGTGTGTTTAGTGCAATTGTATTGTAATTTTACTTTCATCTATCCATCCATCTATTATCCAACCCGCTATATCCTAACTACAGGGTCACGGGGTCTGCTGGAGCCAACACAGGGTGCAAGGCAGGAAACAAACCTCAGGCAGGGCGCCAGACCACGGCAGGGCACAGACCACAACACACACACACCAAGGACAATTTAGAATCACCAATGCACCTAACCTGTATGTCTTTGGACTGTGGGAGGAAACCGGAATACCCGGAGGAAACCCATGCAGACACGTTTTGTTAATGCCACATTGTTATTTTCACTTTACTAAACTGCTGATGTTCACTGTATTATTGCTACACTTTAATTATTTTTGATGTGTTAAGTGAACTTTAAAGACACATATTATGAATTGTGGGTACTACAGAAAATAAAGCCTCCATCTTATGCTGGCTAAATCGCCCAAACGTCAAATCTTTAACTTTCTTCCTCATTTTTTATCATCTTTTCCTTTTTAAGTAAAACAAAGATCAATTTATTGACTGAAAGTTCTGATCTTAAAACCTCGTTCTTCATTTCTTATGCTGTGTGGCACTGCTTTATGCCCTTGAGTGTATAAATGCAAATAATACAGAAATAATTCTGTTGTAATGTTTTAACAACATTCCTGCTTTCCAGCTTCAGTTTTGTAATATTATAAAATAAAAAGCATACACCTTTAATAATAAGCAGCTTTCACTCGGCACGGCACCACAGTGGTAGTGTTGCTGCCATTGGTCCTCCCTTCATAGAGTCTGTATGTTCTCCCCATGTCTGTGAGGTTTTCCTCCAGGTGCTCTGGTTTATTCCCACAGTCTAAAGACATGCAGGTTAGGTGAACCACTGATGCTAAATTGGCCCTAGAGTGTGTTTCTCCTGTGGTGGACTGGTGCCCTGTCCAGAGTTTGGTAGTACCTTGTGCAATATGGCAGCTGGGATAATCTCTAGTAAGGGACCTGCAACCCTGGTCTAGGTTAAGCAGGTTAGGAAATGACATGGCTTTCCATTCTGCTTTAAACAATATTTCCATTTCCAAGCAGCAAAAAAGCAAAACATATGGACTCAGTCCATTCAATTTGTCATTTACTTCAACCTTTTAGGGCATGTCTCAGTACTGAAAAAGCTAACATCAAACTAGACTCTAGGCTGGCCAGGAGATGTCATGGATAAAAAGTGCAGAAGATGAAATGGCATCTTAGGAGACTTAGCTAGTATGCTTAATATCTAGCTACAGGAGCCAACAATGACTGCAGTGTGGGTAAGCATCTGTATGGGGGCTATGTACCTCAGAAGTTTATGGTGTCTCCCTGAGGTAATTATCTTGGGAACTATACAGTGAGAAGGGATTGGCAAATGCCTGAAAGAGATACAGAAACTGACAGATGGTGCACAGAGCCCCCATGAGGTGAAGACAGAGTCATGTGCATTGTAATGTAGAACAAGTGACAACAAGGGCAAATTGTAATGGCGCTCATGGA
Source organism: Polypterus senegalus (assembly GCF_016835505.1). Taxonomy (NCBI): domain Eukaryota; kingdom Metazoa; phylum Chordata; class Cladistia; order Polypteriformes; family Polypteridae; genus Polypterus; species Polypterus senegalus. The sequence continues at coordinate 93,974,707 of NC_053161.1, forward strand.
TGCAAAGATCAGCAGGGACAAGACAGTCTCAGGACTTCCTGAATTCATTAATGGATCAAAAAATGTTTCCGGGACATGACCAGAAAATTCAAAAATAAGAATGAAAACAAATCTACATGGGGGAACCAAACTGAAAAGGGAGTTTTAAAGACAGCTACTCATTAAATACAGCTGCAGCATGAGGTGCTCCCACTCCTGAACACTCAACATAAAGGGGACAGGACATAAATATATACATCAGTAACATACTGCAGCATGGCAAATCAATAAACACAATGCTCAATGAATAAACTGCAGAAAAAGTGAAAACCAAAATACAATCAATAGCACAATATACAGAATTATTTAAAAGACAACAAAAATATTACATAGAAAGAAAACACACATAAGCCAGGGATGATCTCTGGCTGAAAGATAATTTCAGATTTCTGTGTTCTCACTAGTCTTACCAATAACCACAACATGTTTTACATACAATTTTATTCTGTTAATTATAAGCCATGGTACCTGTCAAAGACAGGTAACAGAATAATTTTAAAAATTTGGTTTCTCTTATTCTACATGGACTTTCCCCTATACTTGTGTGTGTGAATGTTTCTTTACAGGCACTCCCTCTCTCGACCGTGTTCCCATAAAGCCTGCCTCTCAGACTCTGTCATTATTTTCTAGCTGCCTTTCTCGCCTCTGGTTTTTATATGGTGTCTGGTTGTATACTTTCTGTATTTAAAGGCGATTCCCTGAATATGCTTTTACTCCTCCTTGTGCGTCTCACACTCACACTTCCTCTTTCGTTGCATCACCAAAGCCAAACTAACCAATCACACCAAAGCCAAACTGGCCAATCCGATTGTTCTGAGGGCCTGGACACACAGACCTTAGGGTTGTTATATTGTAGATAAATTGTACAGTACATCTCTCATTCCCACAATATCAATTACTGTATGATACATTTTTATGTATGTGAAGTGAGATACATGGAGATCTATCAGTACACAATATAAATCTATAAATCTAAGAAATATATAGGGCAGCACTATAACAGAGTGATTATTTCTGATGTATTACAGTGTCCCAGTAAAAACTGCACTAGGTCATGGTCTGAGAAGACTCTGCAAATACTTTCTTTGCCTGAATATTGTTTTCTTCTGAACACTCTCGTTTCCTCCCATATGTTCAGAGACATGAAGCTTAGGTTAACTGGTCATTCCAAATCAGCCCAGCGTGAGTGGGCTCTGCTACGCACTAGTGCCCTGTCCAGAACTTCTTCCTGTCTTGGGCCCAATGCTGCTGGTTAGACTCGGCCCTCCTGTGATCCTAAATTGGATGAAGCTGGTTTGAGGTTGTTATTTTATATACAGAATGTACAGTTATATACAAAACTATAAAATGTTGACCAGCTCAACTTGAGGACCACTTCTGGATATAACAACATGACTGACTCAGGCTTGCCACAGTAACAAAAGCACTTAGTTTTCTGCAACATTGTCTGTTACAAAGTACAAATAAAATGAAAGTGTTTCTTAAGGATTTCTAGTGCTATTCACCTTGAATCTCAGTTCATACCATTGACGTGTTTTCTTCTGGGATCAGCCTCTGAGTTATCCTTGACAGTGGAACAACATTTGAATTGCACATGTCAGCTGCTTTTAACACTTCTGTCATTGACGGGACCATGCTTATCTCTCTATCTAAGAGAGAAAAATACTTTGTCATGCATTTATCACTTATTCGTCAGATTTTTGCAGCTGTCTTGTTTAAGATTTTATAAGGCATTCTGTATGAGAGAGAATAAAAAATGCTGTGACCTCTGTTTTAACACAAAAAATGATCATCACATATCCTGGCACGTTGCTCTTCATCTTCAAGGTACTGAAATCTGAGACTCTCAGAAGCCATGCCACAGACCCTAACTGAGTTAATTAGAATTTTGGAAGGATTTTAAAAATTGATTTGCTCATTTTTGAAATCCCTACAAACATTAACAGCACAGATTTAATTTACTTATTTCAAGCACATTTAAAGTCATCTTTTACATGGAGTAATGTAGCGCTGTGATACTGTGATGTTCACTTGCACCAAGTGAAAATGGATTCTCACTCTTTACAGGATGGCAGTTCACTGTTGCTGTACAAGTTGGAATCATTTTGTGAATTTGCTGGCTAACCGGTTTTAATGGCTTTCCTGCAGCTGGCTCTGAAGCTGCTCTTTTGATAATAATGGAATACTAGCTCACTCTGGTGGTGTCTCATCCCTCACAATGATGAAACATGGCAGCGTAGTTACATAGCTGTCCCTTCAAACTCTCTATCCCCAGCAACCACTTTCATCTTCTTGCAATGGTGCCCAAACTCTTCTAAATAGCTGGGTGGTCTTCATTTATATTGTGTTCAAGGACCAGTGGAAAAAAATACATCTGCAGGGGTCTTGAGTACATTATTGTCAGATGGCACATCAGGCATTTCATGCAGTGAAGCAGAGATGTTTAATTCTGTACTTTTGTGCAGAGATCTGTCCATTATAGATTGGAAGGCAAAACACATTTTGTGGCGCAGCAGATTTATCTCTCGACTTTATACCTTCATTGATCTGACAATGCAAACAGCCATCCAGGTCTTAATCTCAGCTTTGAGACTCTCCCTCAAGGGCTGGTTTGTTTTGCCCCTTTCTTTGTCTGTGCAGTTTTACCCTGCTTCACACTGCTCTCCTGGCGCAAGTGGCAGCTTTCTCTGCCATACTTTTCCCCAGCTCTATGATCCCACAGCTATGCAGACAACCACATACCCAGGCCAAGAAAACTTGGAGAATCAGTGGTGGAGGACGATTGCTGTAACTGGCACTTTAGATTCCAGATCTTAGCCTTGAGACTCTTAAGCAAATCCTCAGAAGAGCCTAGCAAATCAATTTGGGCCTCTTTGGCAGATGGTGCTTTGCTAAATAGACTGTAGTTCTTCTCTTCATCAGTTTTATCATGTTATTAGATCACCTCTGATATACATCTAATATAAAAAATACTAGTTTAACCTCTTAGGTTATTTTCCTAATGGGAGTTTTTATTTTGTTGCTTGATTGTTTTTTATTTTCACTGCTTGACTTCAACCCAGTTTACCACCAATAAAAGATTACATAAAGCATTCTTTGTGCCCTCTGAGACTGCAGCACTCAGCTATACTAATCAGAGACATTGAGTTTAAAGGTTTATTTAAAAATTATGTTTATTTGTACAGTATAATAATCAATAGCAGCAACCTCGGTGGGTTTATGCAATCTTCATTCAGTGTCAAATACCATTTACCAGATAGCCCAATTATTTAGTCACTGATTATACTGTTTATTCTAAGTAAAAAAGTGAAAAGATACATTTCTTGCTGGAGAGCTCCTTGGAAAGTGTCCAGCAGCTAAACAGATAGCAAACTCCATTTAAACATCTTTGGATCTTCTCAGAGTGTTAGAAATGCAGAACTGAAAACTGAACTGAACTTCTAATGAAGGCAGCTACTCTCTCTCACTCTGTCACTTTTTCTGCAGATTTTTTCTAGACTTTTCTGAAGCTATAAAAATCATCTTGGTATTGTTTCTGGGAATTATACACTTAATTCTATGATTATTTTCTTGATTAGAGCTTTCATTTAGATACTGACTTCTATTTCACATTTTTCTGGATGCTATTTTCTTTAGACTATTTAGTGGCCATTGTGTGGTTTCAGTTGTCATGATGCAGGTCTTGGTTGCTAGGGGTGTGGTCTTTAGAATAATAACATTAAGTTTACTGGTGAAAGATTAAAAGGTCGTCTTGACAGCCATTTTGTATCTGAGAATTAACCTATTGTTTATGGGAGAGGAGTTAAACCTTTAGATTTGTCAAAAATTTCGATCTATGGTTTTTGACAGATCTCAATGTTTTATGGTCCCCTGATACTAAAAACATTGATATCTTGATGATGGGGGGCGTGTCTGTGTGTCACAGTTTCTTGTGGACAATCTTGTGAACGGAAAAACTCAAAGCTTAAGCCTGTTATGAGGTAACGATGTGCTGATTAGAACAAGAGAAAGAGGCACTCTAGAGGAATCCTCCAATATCGTAATTCTGCAATTAATTATGAATTCTTCTTGTGAAATACTATCATAATGACTAATTTTATGATCAGAAAGATCAGCATCAGAGTGGTAAATAATTACTGAAATATTATAAAGTAGTTCAGGTAATTAGGTTCTTAGGACGCAAAGCCTACTGACACTCATGTCCAAATTTTTTGTTTACGATTTGGCTCTGACATTCTCACTTTTGGGCACTCACTTTGCATTGACTTTGTTTTTTCTCCTGTGCCTCACTTCTATTTTTTGAATTGACTGACCTTTTTTGCAGACGGCACACCCCCTTCTCACCCAAATTAAGCATGCACAACTGGCTTGCTAGTCCATTTACCTGAAAGTTAAAAGTTGAAATCTTTAAAATTTATACCATACATCATCCCACTGCTAACACCAATGTAGTGCTGTGCCAATGAGATTCTCACCAGTTCTGAATGACAATGGACTAATTTGCTCTTTAGTTCGCTCTGTTAAGTAGCTCACTGTTGCCACACTAGTTTGAAATCTTTATGTAATTTGAGCTGCTGCTTTTATAGGCTGTACATGATGGAATGCCAGTTCATCCTCCTGGTGACTCATCCACAGGGAGATGCAATGTGTCAGCATTATTGCAGTATTGTCAAATGCCATCTCTCATTTTGCACACCCCATGAGTGATTTTAACTTAGCAGTAGAGAAAACCATAATTTTAACTTCTAAAAAAAAACTTATCACTCATTCCTTTGGCCCAGTCCAAATAAACTAGTGAAAAGCTCTCTATCGATTCACATTCACTTAAAGTGTTGATTGCGAGACTGTTACTGAAAAAATAGATGTATACCCAAATATTCATAACAATTTTAGGCCAGCTTCAAACTGACCTTGTTGCTCTAAAGGGCTTATATAAGCAGTAGTCCCATTGCTTTTGTATCACGTTACAAATCACATGTATTTCAGAACTTTCACTATGGCTTTCACACTGATCACAATACAGAAACAGCATTGATTTTTGCTTTAAATGACATTTTAATGTCAAGTCATTGAGAGAATGCTACAAACATTATATAAGAGCCGGCTTAAAAATTTCATTGGCTACCCAAATGGCATCATTTTGTGTTCTCAACAAATTAGTTTCATTAAGTAGAGAAATGTCATGCTAGTTTACTTCCTAAAAATATATATAGTATCCCTAAAGGCTAATTATTGAGAATATACCTGGTTTTATTGTAGATTCAACTGCTGGGATATACTGTATAAGAGATAGAAAGTATAATATCTTGTAAGGGGTGCCTGAGGCAAGAAAGGATGGCACAGATCAAGGAAATGTCGCATGGAACACAAAGAGCATCAGTGACAGTGTCAGTGGAGTGACCCTGAATATTATATGGCAAGGTGGAAACACAGGGGGTAGCATACACCCTGTATGTATTCTGTGTGAAAGTCATTAGTCAGGAGGACCAGTAAAAGAGAGAGAGACAAAAAAACCATCCTTATTTGGTAGAAAAGTATATGCAAAAAATGTTGGGGTCACTGGGGGCAGTCAGACTAGCTTCTGGTCTCCATGGTTACTTTCCATATAATAACTGAAATTCTGCTAATCACTCTAATTTTAATAGTATTGTAAGCGCTAAAAAAAAAGTACAAAAAAATGTGTAAGGGGTTAAATTAAAGGAACAATGATTAATTAAACATTTTAATTATCTTTTGGGATACTCAGATTTGAACTTCAGGTTCTTATTTATGATTTTAAGTAAATTATATTTTTGCATTAAAATAAGACTATTTTTGCAGAATAGAATAATAACTGAGATCAATACATAACACATAGAAAGCAGCAGTAAGCCCTTTACAAGGTGGTTGGCACTTTTTATGAAAAGCAAAGATTGTGATACATCCTTCACTAACTGTACATTACTGTGGCTATCATAACAGTTATGATAAGCAATGATGAGTGACATGCGCAAGTTTCAATTCCCATACAATTTCACAAAATGTATAAAAAAATCGTTTTCCATTCACAAAACTTTTCTGCCCTTGTGTAACGCATGTAATGTGTTACCCACCTATAAAATCAATTCTATTTTTGGTCCTTGTTCACATCACCAAGGACGAGGGCACTGCATTTTTTTTTATAAATGTGACACATTCTATATTTTTTCAACATATAGAAACACAAAAACATGACATTGTGCATATTACTGTGTTTTCACCACATGTAAATCTTTCTAGAAAGGAAGCTGCCCCTCCTCAGATTAACTAGCAACTGTCCTTTTCTATTTCATGATTGCTGCAGAAGAAGTTGAGGATATGCACTCTACAAGCCTTTGAGCTCTGGGTTTCTTTTCTGTCCCTGCTGCATCTTTAGGTCTGTAGTTTTCACGATTGCCAACATAATTGGCAAAAAGAGTATCAGACTACCAGGACAAGTCTGGTGGCTCATCAGAATGTCTATATGTGATGTCATTCATGCAGAGTTAACACATGTAAACACTGTGACCAAAAGGAGATACCACTGATCGCCAAATCTCAGACATAATATCATCCACCACAATCCTTGGTTCCAATAAAGGATTTTACTTGCACAAAAAAAATCACCACATGTGCGAAAGCAACCATACCACAATATAGTGTCTCACATTCTCTCCTTCCATTCCTCTTGTTGAGTGTTGCCCACTGCCTTCTGACTCTGAGTCATTCAGGTGAGGTGGCAGGGTCCTTTTAAGCTGGACTCAGGAATGCTTCTGGTGCCATAGAGTGTCCTCTTGAAAGTACTTCTGGGTCATGTGGAAACCAGGGGGGTCTTCCCCCAATAGCGCCCACTAACAGATCCCAGGGACCCCAACAGTGCTGCATTTCTGGACTCCAAGCTCCAAACATGGATACCTCAGGAGGACCACTGCCACCTGTCATGTGGGGGAGGGAACTATTTCTGGCCTAAAGCTTCTGCTGGTCCTTCCTTTATATACCTCGAGCCAGAGAAGAAGTAATTTTCCTGTCCACCTGTGATACCCATCTGTCCTTAATGGCACTTGCAACACTTCTAGTCAGGACCAAACCTTTCTTGTTGTGACAATGGCACAAATTTCACTACAAGCACAATACAATTTCTTTCACAGATTTGTTGCAGAGTGAAACACCACGTTTCTCTGTGAATTCAATATAGCATAAATTAATTGGCTCATCACTATTGGTAAGTAAAATAAAGGCTATGCTCTAGTGTGTGGCTGACTCCAGGTCCTTAGTTATAAAAAATGTTAACACTTGAAATTTATATAAACTGCTCAAAAAATTAAAGGAACACTTTTAAATCAGAGTATAGCATCAAGTCAATGAAACTTCTGGGATATGGTCAGTTAAGTAGCACAGGGGGCTGTTAATCAGTTTTAGCTGTTTTGCTGTTAATGAAATTAACAACAGGTGCACTAGAGGGGCAACAACGAGATGACATCCAAAACAGGAATAGTTTAACAGGTGGAGGCCACTGACATTTTACCCTCTTTATCTTTTCTGACTGTTTTTTCACTAGTTTTGCACTTGGCTATGGCCAGTGTCACTACTGGTAGCATGAGGCAATACCTGGACCCTACAGAGGTTGCACAGGTAATCCAACTTCTTCAGGATGGCACATCAATACGTGTCATTGCCAGAAGGTTTGCTGTGTCTCCCTGCACAGTCTCAAGGGCATGGAGGAAATTCCAGAAGACAGGAAGTTACTCAAAGAGAGCTGGACAGGGTCATAGAAGGTCCTTAACCCATCAGCAGGACCGGTATCTGTTCCTTTGGGAAAGGATGAACAGAATGAGTACTGCCAGAGCCCTACAAAATCACCTCCAGCAAGCCCCTGGTGTGAATGTCTCTGACCAAACAATCAGAAACAGACTTCATGAGGGTGGCCTGAAGGCCCGACGTCCTCTAGTGGGCCCTGTGCTCACTGCCAGGCAACCGTGGAGCTTGACTGGCATTTGCCATGGAATACCAGAATTGGTAGATCCACCACTGGCGCCCTGTGCATACCACAGATGAGAGCAGGTTCACCCTAAGCACATGTGACAGATGTGAAAGGGTCTGGAGAAACTGTGGAGAACATTATGCTGTCTGTAACATCGTTCAGCATGGCCAGTTTTGTGGTGGGTCAGTGATGGTCTGGGGAGGCATATCCATGGAGGGACACACATACCTCTAAAGGCTTGATAACAGCACCTTGACTGCCAATAGGTATCGGGATGAAATCCTTGGACCCATTACCAGACCCTATGCTGGTGCAGTGGGTCCTGGGTTCCTCCTAGTCCAACGACAATGCCTGGCCTCATGTGGTGAGAGTATGCGTGTAGTTTCTGGAGAATGAAGAAATTGATACCATTGACTGGGCCCCACTCTCACCTAACCTAAATCTAATAGAACTCCACTGGGACATTATGTTTCAGTCCATCCGACACTGCCATGTTGCACCTCAGACTGTCCAGGAGCTCTGTGATGCCCTGGTCCAGATCTGGGAGGAGATACCCTAGGGCATCATCCATCGTCTCATTAGCAGCATGCCCCGACGTTGTCAGGCATGAATACAAACTCGTGGGAGCCATACACACTACTGAGTATGATTCTGAGTTGCTGCAATGAAATTTCGGCAAAATGGACTAGCCTGCCGCATCATTTTTTCACTTTGATTTTCGGGGTGTCTTTGAATTCAGCCCTCTGTAGGTTGATAATTTTCATTTACATCAAACGATGTGGCATCCTTTCGTTCCTAACACATTACCCAGTCCTTATCAGTATAGATATCCAGCATGATTTTTTCCCATTGAGATCTGATGTGTTTTCAAATTGTTCCTTTAATTTTTTGAGCAGTTTATATTTTCATACAGTAGTGAATATTCAGATTGCTTCAAATAAGTTTTCACTACTAGATCCTCTAAAATGTGGAACTAACTAAATACAGATGTCCCCCTGATTCAAATCTTGGTTGCTAGTGGGTCTAAATACCTGATAAATGAATACAAAGATGAACAAGCTGAACATAATATAGCAGAAAAGCACTAAGCCCAGCCAGGTTGCTCTCCCTTTTGAATAAAACTGAAAGACCCAAGTCCAGCCTTTAACTGAAATTCACAGAAAACAGATTACATAGAACTGTTTATGGTGGGTGCAGTAGACATTATCAGAATTAACAGACATGAATTAAAGAAGGTATAATTGGTGTGCTTTCCCATTGTCATTAGCAGCATTCTTGCCCCATGTCAGTAATTATATTAAATACTGTATATACTGACTGTCATAACAAAAACATTTCTCAGTACTAATCAGACTTCTTTGAAATGTACAATATTTGCAGATCCAAAGGGCAAAATTTTTGCCTAGATTCGAATAAACAATGCAGAAGCTCAAAGGGTTAACTCTTACATATCTTTTTTTTTCTCAAGGTGCCATATTTAACTTGAGGAAAATATTTCAGACAGAACGTGAGGGGAAAAAAGTATGTCAGCTACTAATGCCCATCTGGATTATGATGATACTGTGTTAATGACAGCTTCTAAGGGCATTCTACGCAAATTAGGCATGGTATTTAACTTAATATGCATATTTGTCCTTTCTTGTGACTTTTCTGCTTATCATTATGAAATGTGCAGAAAGATGTTACAGACAGCGTCATAGAACACATAAAACACTGCTGATGCATCTGGAATTGCTCTGAGTCTCTGGCCATATACCAGCTGTTTAACAAGCCATATTAGTTGCTTCTGCAATATGTAAAAATTTAATTCTCAGTCAAACTACAGTTATCTACAGATGTTCCTAACTGCAAGTCAAGACGTAGGCGTCAAGAACAACTCATTTGCACTGATGAAGAAAAAAATATATTACAGATCTATATTCCTGAGGGGTTGAAAAAGTCTCCTTTCATGTGCAAATGAATATGGATAAAATGAAGTAAAAATGTAAATAGATATGGGTAGAATCTTTCCTGTGAAAAAAAATGCTAAAACAGTGAGAGGGGAAATTGTTAAAAAATAATACACCTAGTGAAGATAAGTACATACCCTCTAGCAATCTGTAACGGTGTTTGTTTTGGTCTCCACAATTGTGTTGACTCCATGTAGGGCAGGATGCATACCAAGGCACATAAGTAACAATAATGCAGCCTTTATTTTAGACAGGATAATCTGAACTGAATTACATTATGCATTTAAATATGATCTTCCAATTTCCCATTAAACTGGGAGTTTGGTTTAGAGTACATCTGATAAATAATAAATATTTAATGAATTTCTTGGCTTCTCTCATCCTAAGCTTTTGTATTTATTGCCTGCTCTTAAAAGAGAGTTTAATGGGAAAGAACACCATAAATGTTTCAGCTGACAGATAATTTTTAAAAGATTATTGGAGCCCATGAACAAAAGATTTATTCTAATGATTCATTGTAATGGCATTGATTTCTTTTTCTTTGTGACACTTTCTACAAATGGCACTTTTATTTAGTATAGAAACACACATACACCAGTATTTCTGTCTGACTTTTACTTCCCAAGAGGCTATTTACTGGATCAAAATGGCCATGCTTGTTTGCAAATAAAACATATGTATGACAGTGAATGTAATCACCCACAACAATTTCAAAGGGGACATTTAACTATTTCTATTACCTTTGCTTACTAGAAATTCACACTTAGCCTGCCACTGTCCTTTTTCTTACAGAACTTGAACATACACCCTGAAGCTGGAGCACACAACACTTGCAATTTAACCTGTTGGTACACATGAATGCTATAGTGGCCTGATAAACTACGGTCACCGTAGGGTGAGGATGTTACATTATTGGTTGGCACCTGAACCTATGGGTTTACTGCCCCTTTGTAGAAAGAAATATACAGCCATTAGGATCTCTTCTGACCCTTCACATGCCATCTGCTCATTGTTGATTCTCCAAGCATGTTGTGAATAGTTTAGGTCAAATCAAGACCAGGGCCATCATTTTTCATAGTAGAATTACAAACATCATATGGAATACACAAAAATGGAATCTGAATATTAAGAGTCTTCTAGAGTAATTTGTTAAATATATCTAGGAGTGGTTTTATTAAATTGTTTGTTTGGGGGGCTGTTCACATTGGTAAACCAAAAGAGTAAAATAAAGATGCCCTCAACAAACCAGAATTCCTTCTTAACTGTGAAATTCATCGTTTGGGGTGGTGCGATATGTGCAAATCTTGGTTTAGTACAAATTTTATTATTTTCCTTTTATTTTGTATTTATATTTAAGGATTTTTATATTGTGGGTCATTCTCACTGGTACCATCACTTTTAAGGGCTTTTGCAGGGTCATGGTTAACATGCCCATTGCTGGTCATGTGACACAGGCATCAAATGACATATTGTGTCATCTAACCAGTATATGATAATTGTGCACAGCTCTCAGTGTCTACGTTTCTGAATATTGTAGAATGTATTTTGGTGCATTTGGCTACTAAAAGAGTCTTAAGAGGGAGCTGGAGTTTGGTAGTGTATTGGACACTGGTTTTCTTGGTACTCTCTTGTTTGTTTTTAACTTGCATTTTCCTTTTCAGCTATTCTTTCCTTGTCTCCTTGTGGTGCCATCATTTTCTGTTGAAATCAGAACTATGAACTTTGCTTTTGCCACCTGTTCACAACAGAACTATTTTTTTGTTTCTTCCACACTGAAGGAAGAAATTAAGCAGCAATGGCATAATGTTGAACACAAAAACAAAAAAAAACATTCAATATATACACAAAAGTATAAACTTTGCTTCAGTTTCTACAAAAACAATACACAGCAGCTCCAACAAGAGTAATGTTCGCCACGCTAGTGTTTAGATCTGAAAGAATGGAGATAAATGGTATCAACTAAGAGAGGGAGAGGCAAGTTCATTGTATCACATGAACGTCACTGGGAGAATAAAACTGAATAATAAAAAAAAAACACTTTTACAAGTAGCAAAATTTACACCAGGTGTTATAGACTCAAATCAAATGTATGTTATTATATTATAGTAATAATAATAATAACAGCATCTCACTACTCAAAACCCGGTACCTTGAGTTACAAGGCAGCAGTTCTTACCTCTGCACCATTCAAGAGTAGATACAGTATCAACTTCCTGTCAATTGACATTTGAGCTGGGGTTTTTAACTCATTCACCATAACATGTAAATCGAATACTTTTATTTTCTTGGTTATATTCTTGAATAAAAGTGCATTTGTTTATTTGATATTTGGACTAAAGTCTTTACACATTATACACTTCACATTATTATCAGTATAACATGGAAAAAGTTTCTGCTTTAGGTATGTGTGCAGCTTTTCTTGCGTCACATTTCCTTTCATCCTTTTACTTACCCAGATCGTTGTAGACAGGGAACACACATGAAATTCATGTATTCAAAATAACGACATTACTTCCCCTATACAACTCCAGGCACCTCACACGCAGATAAGAAGTCTTGGCTTGAGCTGGGAGAGTTGAGCTCCGTCAAGGGAGAGACAGCAGGCTGCCTGTGCTGATTGATGCATTTACAAAACAAAAGATGCTGATGGAGAGGTGCGAAGGAATTTAAGGTGGGCCGGGGGAGTTTTTTCATATGCTTCAGGGATTCTAGTGTTAATGCCTCAGACCAAATTGACCTTTACAGATCTGGGTGTATGTGTATTTGTGCGTATTCATTTCTTACTCATCATCATCCAGCTTTCTTTACTTATAAATTTGTTTTTGTGTGTGAGCTGGTGTACATATAAATTATGTCTCAGAATATCTCAGAAACTACTTTTACAAATCAATGGACCTAATCCCATGACTAAACAGCAGATTGCAAAAATCTTGGTTGAATTAAATAGTTTCTACAATAGTTATTGTTGTACATAGATAAACACTAAACCCAAAGCAATGCCCGTATTTGCCAGATCTCGGTTCGTTTGACTTCTTTTTGTTCTTGAAATTAAAATTGAAACTGAAGGGAAGTCAATTTGTTGCCATTGAAGAAATTGAGGAAAAAATGTAATAGGCTCTAGACATGGTAACAAAAGATTAGTACAGCAAATGTTTTCCAGGAATGGGGATAGTGCTGGGTCAAGTGTATTGCATATCAAGGAGAGTAATTTGAAGGCAACTAAAAGGCAATTGCTGTATGTTTTATTATAAAGGTTATCTTTATCAACTCTAGTAATTTTTGGGTTCCCCCCATATAATTGTTAAACATACTCCTGATCTGATGCAAAAACTTTCATTAGCCATACCACCTATTAGAAGAGGTCAGCCACATAAAGCTAAGCATGTTTGGGCCCTGCCATTACTTGGATGGGAGTCCAAGCAGGAAAAGTCTAGTTTGCTGCTGGAAATGGCATTAGTGAGGCCATCAGGGAAGTGCTTGACCTGTTTTCTGTATGTGGATCCCAATGCTCCAGTGCAGTGATGGAGACACTGTGCTGCAACAATTGTGCCGTCCTTCGAATGAGAAGGAAGACCAAGGTCCTGACTCTCTGTGACCATAAAAGATCCCTGGGCATCCATTGTAAAGGACAGGGTTTATCTGGATATAAATTGACAATCACAGCCTCAACCATTTTGGCCCCTAATAATTCCCATTCTCTAATTGGCTATCTCTCTCTCACCACATAATAGCTAATGTGTAATGAGGGTACTGGCACAATAATGGCTGCTGTTGCATCATCCAGGTGGGTACTACACATTGGTTGTGGTTGAAGTGGCTCACCTCTATCTATGTAAAGCACTTTGAGAAGTGAGAAACACGCTATTTATTACACTGGCTGAAAACTTTCAGATATGTTCATTAATAACAGCAAGTCTTCACTGTGTTGTGCCTGCAGGTTTTAAATTGCTAAATACTTAATCAGTGTTTTTTAATGAGGGATTATGACTGGAAGAGCCTCAGTTGGGTCACTGGAAAGTTCTGTGAAAATGAGCAGCTTCAGATGTTAAAACTGCAGTGAAATTCCTCTCTGTAACTGAAAACCTTTGTTTTGAAATGTCAATGAGCAGCAGCACTGCAGTCAACTGAGATAAAATGGCACATTGATATTCAAGTTAGATTCACCGACATGCCTCTTTTGCTTCCTCCCATCTGCCATTGTATATTTTCTTTCACTGCCTTCCATATCTAGGTTAACATTACCAAGAGAAACCCCCCTCCCCCAAAATCTAATAGGACAGCAAGCAAGCAGTGGCCTTATTAGAGAGGCTTTGTAGAAACCAGAACAAAAAAAAACAGGCTAACAACTCAGGTCAGGCAGTGTGGCGTAGTGGTTAAGGCTTTGGGTTTCAGATCCTGAGGTTGTGGTTCAGCTCCAGCCATTGACACTTGTGTGACCAAAGCACTTCACCTGCCTGTGCTCCAACTGCAAAAACAAAAGAATTGCATCTCCCAAATGTCATAAGTCACCTTAGATAAAGGTGTCAGCCAATAATAAGATCATTTGAAGTTTGATTATTATGTGTATCTTTACATCAAAAACTATGGACTTTAATTTTAAACAAATGATAAAGAAAAGAAAAAAATTACAAAGAAGGAAAAAACTTTCAGCAGTGCAGAAGCACATACATAGGCAGGTTCTGCAGCTCCTTTGGGAAGGTCATTTGACTGATTAAGAGATTAACATGGTGAAGTGAAAATCCCCCTGGGTTAAGACGGTGCATAGGCCAAAAAGGGGGGTCTTACTAGCAAAAGGTTTAGAATCTTATACTTTTACTCTGTGACTGTTTCCAGTTTTTACATAATCATCAGTTCCTGTATCCATGGTACCTGGTTGAGTGATTTTTCCTACTTTAAGGCACAGTATTTATCAGTAATGTGTATTGCTTTCAATCATGTCATCCTTCTTGTGCAATATTCAGCCCCTTACATTTATTTCTGTCTAGAAATAAATTATGATATTCTTAGGAGTAATAGACACATTGTCAGTCTTGCCTGTCACTCATCTTTAAAAACGGACTGCTCTTTAGAGAGTTCCAGACAAGAATCGGCTATTAATGGAGGAGACTGAATGCAGCAATGAAGTTTGAAATTCTTGAGAACAGTAGCAAAACTGTAGAAATGTTTTTTAGAGAAGTGATATTTATAATTCCAGACCTTTTCAAATATAAAAAAAAACATACATCAGATGAAAGAATGGAAAGGCTAAAGAAAGAAAAGCCCAAATGGCTAAAAAAGATCCTGAGTTAAAAGAATTACATATCTACCGTCAAGAAGCTGTTAACACAGCCTAAACCAGTAAGGTACAAAATGATACACTGAGCAGAATTCAACCCAGTCACCAGACACCATCAATTGAGATGTGTCATAGGATGGTGTAGCTCTAATAGGGACTGTTTTTCATGGCACAACTGGCCGGCATTTAGAGGTCATGCCTAGAGTTGGTAGGATTACAACTTGTAAGAGCTTTACTGAGTCTGCCTCTCACCCTCTACTAGTTTTCCCCATTCCAGGCTCCAGACTACCTAGCTACTAAGATCTAGCAAATGAATGTCAATTGAGGCCGACTCCTGAACACTATATTTTTTGTTTGTTTTTGTTCCCTTGCCAAATGGTAATAAATGAGGAAACTATTGTGGATCCCCAACACATTTTATGTCTTTGTGTGTTCTCTTTAACACAAGACAATCTGAGACTAAGCTTCTGTTGTACCTGTTTGGCTGCTGATCCAATACCAGGAACTTAGGACACAACACAGGAGGAAAAAAGTGCTCTGATCAGGTTTCTTTGGGGCCAATACCAATCACCGATATCATGTTACTGGATCGGTCAATTCTGATCAAATCCAAGGCAGGTCTGAGACAGTAGAAAAAAATGTATCAAGTCCAAATCCAGAGTCAAGCACAAAAGCACAAACTGGGTGTTGAAAAACACAATGTAACAATGTTATGAACTTGAACATTTTTAAACATATTTTGTTATTTGGAGAGTTATAGGATTATAATTATTGTTTAGATTTTAATTATTATTGCAACTATTTTCCCACAATGACATTTTGTGCCATGTTCTTTGCGGCATTGGCTCTAGTTGCCAAACATTGGACATGACACCATGTGGCATGTGACAGCACAATGACGATTCTATTCAAGATGGCGGCACACATTTTTCTGATATAGTAAAACTCTTCAAGATATATCACAGAGTCTGGTTTAGTTACAGAAAAACTATTTAGCTGAGGTGAGGACATGCTTTTTCCTTCCTTTTTGAACACATATTCTTGACAGTTTTGTTTTGTTTATTATTTTTCTAATAATCCATAAAGCCCAGATCCACTTTTCTATGATCTACTGTACTATTTGTTTGTCTAGATATTCTAAATCAAAAGTTCTTCTACATCTTTGGATGGACTTTCTTCATCTTCATTTGACAATAAAGAAAAGAGTACACCGCCTTGCAAAACCCTACTTCTTGACTGGATGTCACCTAACAAGATTTATTCCTCCCAATTTATTTGGGGTGTTTCATTCATACTGCCTCCTTTATAAAATTATCAAATATTTTATCTTCGTTTGCCTTCCTTATAATAACTTATTGAATAGCAAATATGTGAAGAGATAGGTCTCCACACTAGTCCATAATTAAAGTTTTTTACATGAGAGATCTGCAATTTAGCAGGCTGCTACAGCTGTCATGCTGGTACATAAATGTACATTTCTACAGCGAAGGAACTGTTTTAACAGATCATGATTTTGTTTGTCAAAGTGATGGGCTCTCACTGATATAAATAGGCACACAAATGCACTTCATTAACATTGATCATCTTAACAGATGTCCTATGTCTGCTTTCTAATTCACATGTAAGCCTATGTAATTAATTCAAATGTACAAAAACCCAGAACTTTGTCGTGAATTTGTGATGTTATTCATTCTCAAATGTGAACTCCTACTCCTAGCTGGCACTAGGTTTAGGACCCTTTAGAACTACTTCTCATGTCCTATTCTGGGGTAGAACAAATCCCTGTCCTAGTCAAACCTTTAGTGTAATTCCTAGGAGTAATCCAAACATGCTTAATAAGTACGGGCACAGTTTTGAATAACTTAGCTGATGTAGAACTAATACGTGTACAAAGCTGAATATTATGCTTATGATAGAAATTCATGCATTTCATCTTAGAGGGAGAAAGTGGGAAGTCAAACATATACTTTGGCAATGCCATAAAATCTCCAGATCTAGCAATATGTAGAGTCTAGGACAGCAATAATCAACTGGTGATACAGACAAAATCCAGTCCATAAGTAAAATTTAAACAGAGTTTTATTCATGTTTATTTCATTTTAATGAAACAAAAAACACAGACATATCTTTAATTAAAATCACTTTCAGAACACTAAATAGGTACTGCTCAAGTTGGCCATAGAAGGAAGTGCTGTAAAATAGTGTCATCTTTTGCGGATGCAGGTTTAGTCCAATGGACACAAGCATCACAACAAGTTTGGAAACCCTAACCCTAACCCTAACCCTAACCCTATACTGCAGGTGTGCTGTGAGAGCAAATGAAGGATTTAGGAATCCCAGGTAATAAAGTTACAAAAAAGGTAAACTTTGTGCATTTTTAATTAAATGCATGCATGCTACACATACTCACAAGACATTCTTCTTCAGGTCCATGTGTCTGTGGCTCAGCATATTTTTACTTTGAAAGATCAACTGTCAAGGAGCTGTTAAACAAGAAAAGCACCCAACTGACATTGCAAGGGAACCAGGGTGGACTCGACAGATGCATGGATGGGACTCGATCTTGCATACTGTATTTTGCTAATGAAAGATTTGGTGAAGAGACAAAATACAGTAACCCAAGTTAGAAACCAGGAAGCACCTTTAAAATAAAATGATCTTATAAAATGGCAGTAAATGTAATAACAGTATGTTGCAAAAAAGACCAGTGAGTTATATTGAAATCCAGCTGAATGTACAATGCTTTATCACCATGAATATAGGATGAGTTAAGGATAGGACAATTTTTGAGGAATGCATTTCTGGACAGTTTTATTTCCTTTGTATATTAAGGGTCCTCTTTGAAAGAAAGAATATTCCATCACTATTTAATGTTTAATAGTTTTCTTTATATCCATCGTTTCTTTTCAGCACAGTTATGTAGGGGCTAGAGTTACAGTAATGGGCACCACTCAAGAAGCAACTCTAAATGAGGTAACAGTCTCATTTAGTAGTTAGGATATTGCGGGTTGGAAAATGGATGGATAATCACAGGCCATTTTAATGACACACCAATCCGCCCTAACATGTACTGTACATCTATAGATCAAGACATTAAACCCATATGAACCTATGAGAACTTGCTAATTCCATATTGTCAGTAGCTGGGATGGGATCTGAACAAACATAACTCTGGAATTGTTGCAAATAAAATACATTTGGACACAATCATCTCATAGCAACAAACAACTGTACATAGTTAGGATATGAAAGTTTATTGTATGTTAGTTTACTCTACAGCCATGCAAGTACAAACTGCAGTGCCAGGGATGGTTTTGGTACAAGCTGAAGAAAGTATGGGTTGGTTTGTGCTAAAGTGCAGGGGAAAACTTTTGTGATTTTGGGGTTGCAAGCAAAATTCTAAAAGGTAGCTAACAAAAATAGTTTTAAATGACTGTCAAATGTCAGAAAGTTGATCATTTAAAAAAATTGACATTCAGTTCAGTGTACTTGTTTGTATAGCCTACTTGTCATTGTCAAAGATCTCTTAAACTCATCTGTGTAACTTCATTTGAAGCTAAGAGACTTCTGCCTGCACTCAATTAGGATATATTTTAGGTTAGAGATGGCACCAATCCAAAACTCTCATGTTTTATGAACAAGATTAGAAAATGTTGAACATTTTGGGCACAGAACACTCAACAGTTTAATAACAGCCAATACTGAATTGACCTTTTTTGATGCTTATGTTCAGATCAAGGTGAGTCTAGCTTTTCTACAATAATTCACTCAATCGAGGACAGCCAAACATGACCATCTCTCAGATGAGCATCCCATTTAGTGCCAGTTTGTCTGTCTGACCCCTAACACTCCCACATTTAGCAAGCTGGCCATTGACTGCATCAGCCAGTTCTCTGCCTAGACTGCTACTTAGGAAGGTATAGTGTTCAAATATGTTAGCATCAATTCACAGATTAAATCTAACTGATTTATTGTATATTAGACTATTCAGAACCTTGCCTATTGTACTTTGTAACTGTAAAGTAGAAAATGAAAATAACTTTGTTATCAAGTGCCAAACAATTTTATTTTTGTATTTTGTCCTTCTTCTGTTGTTTAGATCAAAATGACTTTAAAATTCCATATATATAGAAAGAATCTTTTTTTCTATTAACCCAGTTTCATTTTAATTGTTTACATTGTTAAAGTCAGTTCTGTTGTGCAATTGCCAATTAAGCATTGTTGTAACCTGGCTTGTATTTATGTTATGTTTTATTGTTGTTTTTATTATTTTTCATATGTTTATATTACTTCTGATATATGTCTTTATTGTTTAACATTTATGTACTGTATTTTTAACCCTGCTGCCTTTCATTACGCATTGTAACTGGAGCCTTAGGAGGCGGGGCCACCCTGAAGTCATGGCCGCCTGATCTTTCTTCTGGCTTCAAACTAAAGTTGGAAATAGAGACCAAGTAAATCATTGAGTTTGTTTAATTTGAGTATTGTTAGTTTGTGATTATTATAGTTTATGGTTTTTTTTGCTGTTCTGTTATTAAATGGTTTTGGTTTATACTTTTAGGCTGGTTCACCATCAAATTGCCTATTTGAAAAATCCCCTTTTGCTTTTTTGAGCATGTTATTTAACATTTCTATTTTATTTTATAAATATCCATTTTATAAAGACTTATTGTTGCCTTTTTTGTTCACAAGCCAGAGATTTACATTCACCCTCTTCCTTAGAGCCTTGTGGTTTATTTTAAGTATTTTCTTTGCTGAGTGGCACAGTGGTGCAGTGGTAGCATCCCCTGTGTCTGTGTGTGATTCCTCCGGTTTCCTCCCACTGTTGAAAGACATGAAAGTTGGGTGAAGTGGTGATGCTAAATTGACCCTGGTGTGTGTGTGTGTGTGTTTGTCCTATAATGGACCTACAAGGTTTGTTTCTGCCTTGCACCCTATGCTAACTAGTATAGACTCCAACCAACAAATCTTGTCAGGATTAATAGGGTTAGAAAATTATATGACTTTCTTTGCATTTTGAACTTTAAAAGCTAACTCCCTATTTGGGCCTGCACAGGCCAAAGCCTGAAAATAGTAGCTGGGGATGGGCTGCCTAGGGGTGAGGCTACATCATCTTAGAATTCTTGCATTTGTTTGTCTGATCATTTGCCTTGGGAAAACACAAATACAAATATACTATTCATTCTATCAGTAATGATCACAAAAAGTAAAAGAAAATCTTCTAAAGTGAACATATAATAGTAGGGTCTGATTACCCTTTTAAAAATAGTAAAAAAAAAAAAAGTGCCCCCCTGAATGTTTATGCTTATTTTAAGAGGTCCAACTCCTTATCATCTTTATCTGTGTCACGATCCAAATGAATGCACAAATTATATATATATATATATATATATATTTCTTTTTCTTTTATTCCAGCTTATCCTAGGCACAAAACAAAGCAAATAAAGTAGTTATTAATGGAGAACCACAATCCCATTTCAGAGATAATGCAGGCTACAAAATTGTTCAACAATGTCAGGGTGTCTATAGTGTCACAGAGCCAGATGTGATTCTCAAATAAGAATATACATTTGGGAACAAGCTGTAAAAAAAACTGTAGCGAATAGAGGTGAAATCCAGCATTGCCCAGGCTAAACCCATAGGTCTTCTTTATACAACACCTATATCCCTAATTCCTTCAGTCCATACACTAAACTAAACCATTGGGGTTCAAGGAGTGAGCAAAAGAAGCTGAATAACAGACTTGACTCTGAAAGGAAGTAAAAAGCTAAAACTGCTGTTATCAATTCAGGAGCTCAATAGTACAACGAAACTGGAGCTCAATGATGAATCTATATGTTGTCATGACAGAGGAGGCAGACAAATACATAGACCACCGAAGCTACATGCATTTGAGAAGTTCTTCTGTTTGCTACAGCATCTTTCTGTCATTTTGACTATTGCATCACTACATGGCATAATAACAGCAATAAAGTGTTTGGATAATGTAAGCGCTATGGTCTATGGATATACTATGTGTTAAAACATGGCGGCTATATTCTGGCATTGTACTTTTGAATTTCCAACAGTAATGTAAACTTTCCATAGTTATTCATTTAGACATGCAGTCAGAAGGTGGATGCTGTCCAGCCTCACCCGTGCTTTTACTGGTGCTGTTAGGCATATTTGTTAATTTGGGTATTTTGACTACTGAAATCTGCATCTCCTGTGGCTCTTTATCAGCTCTCTTAACGGCAATTCTTCTGATGGAGTGACACACCATTAATTTCAAATGCGTATTTTGCAGCTCATATTTCCCGAACATAGCTGCTAATTCTTTCAAACTCACATCAACTTCTCCACTATCGTCATAATGCTGAAGAATAGAGAGCACGCACACCACCTGCTGCAACATTTCCTTCAAGTTTACCACTCCCTCATTGATGTCTTAAATGCAAATGTATAATCTAATGGTATATAAAGGTTTTTCACTTGCAACAGGTTATGTTTACTTTTAACATGTGCAATGTGACTTCTGGACATGCAGCACACATGTATATGTGTTGTTGGTTTGGTTTAGTGAGCTCTCTAATTGTTCCTAACTGTCAGGCCATAAATCATACATTTTTGTGTGTAATCTATTGGTTTACATGTGAACACTATTTGTTTATGAATATATACCTTTGATTTGACTGCATACTTAATTGGCTTGCGTAAGTACTATACTGGTTTCGTTCAGGTGAACTATATTGTCCATATATTATCGGTTTGTGCATGAAATATATCAGTTTGTACATGTTTACTACTGGTTTGTATATGAACAATACTGATTTGCACATGTGTATCACTGGTTCCAGTGTATCTATTATTGGTTTGTGAGTGAACTGCATCAGTTTATGCGCACATGCTATCGGTTAGCATAAGGACAAACTTCACTCATAGTTCTCTCCGGACATATATATTATACATCTGGATTCATAGAGACTTGGGCATCTAAAACCATTGAGGAATCTAAACAGTACCAGACACTTTTATATGCAGCCATCCAAATGAGCTGCATGTTACATGGATAAACAGCTGCCTATCATAAGCCTTGGCTGGCAGACAGAACATAATAGCGTCATGCCCAGGGTGTGACTGACTTGCTGCACAGACAAGACAGAGAAGTGACACACAGATAGGCAGCTGCCATTAGGCTGTATAGGGGGCAGCTGTGCAGACAATACACAAACAGGTGGCGGCTGTTTGATTATGAAGTCGGCAGCTGCTCAGACCACAGACAGTCAGCTGTCACTCAGAGTGAGACCTACAGGGGCACAGACAAATAGCATAGCCGTGTCAGGAAGGCCTCGCTAACTAGATAAACACAAGATTGTCACCTCACAGAATAAGCAATATAACAGGAGAAAAATGGCTACTGAGGTGATGGCCAAGTGGACAGAAATGACAGGGTTACCACCTCCGAACAGGCAACTGCACAGGTCATGAAGCAGCCACAAAGGTGTTGGCCAGTCGACTCACAAATTGGACAGTTGTCAGTTACATTATAGGTACTGTTCAGAAAAACATTGCCGGCTCATAAAGATAACACAGCTGCTACTAGGTGAAATGCAACTAGGCAGACAGGAACAAAAACAAGCAAAAATAACTTTTAAAGGTCCAAGTGTTTTTACTAATTTTAGAGAAGAGCAAACAAAAAACAATATTGTGTGCTTAGCAACCTAGTGATTTATTTATCAGTTTCTTCAGCTTGTGTTAGAATTAATTATTTCAGTGACAAGATGTCCCCTTTTGATGTCTAGTTAAGAAGTAGAAATTGGCTTAGGCTAAGTGTGCTCTCAATACCACTGTAACTATTTATTCCTAAATATAGTGACAACTGCGCAAGTAGACCCCATGCAGTTACTTCTTAATAATTTCCCATGCCTTATATCATGCTTCAACAACACATTCAGTTCCAAGACTAAAAAACAGATTAAACAAAACCAAACAAAAAACGTGGTGCAGTTAATGATCTGCTTGCTTTGTAAGTTAAACCTATATGATGTACGTCAAAGCGTCTCAGTACATGTCCACCAGCATAGGCCCAAATGCTCTCATTAAAACAAAAGGTAAAGTATTCTTGAGTGTAAGCAATACAAAAATGTAAAAGCACCATGTTTTCTGAAATACGCTTTTAAATTCTAGCATATATATGGTTTTATTAATTCAGGACAAAAATCAACAGATACAGAATAATGAAGATTAGGGAGAGTTGGGGGAAGGGAAACAGAAACATTTGAAAGAAGGAAACAATTACAGAACATATAAAAAGTGAACTCTGTCCCTTTCTGCAGCTTTTGCTTTTGCCAGTGGTTGTCTTGTCTTTTGGTGACTTTGAGTTTATACTACTTCAAAAGCCAAACTGAGAAATCAACCCTAACCCTCCTGCTACAACAAATCTGCTAGATCCACTTATGTGATAAAGCTGGAATTTTCCCTATCACTTTTATTCTGTTACTCACACCACTATACACAATCAGAAAATCCCTTTTCCTGCCTAACTTGATCCACTACCCTCTGGAAGTCCATGTATTTTTATTCATGATCTAAGCTGCAAGTCTGTTTGATTGGCTCACAATATCCTTAGGCCTTACACATGCAATCAGCACACATTATTTTTCTTATACACTGAACTGAGACATTTTCTTTCAACTCTGGCAGTTTATCCAGCTCCTTTCAGAACTGCTGCATCCGCACATTTCATATGAGACTTGCTCTATGCCTCATACGGCCTGTGAAAAAGGAAATTAGCATCTATTAGAGCATGTATGGCCACATTATTAAAGCTTTACTAAAAATCCCTAGGGAGTAACATTATTCCAAATAAACTTTATAATGCATATTGTTAGTATTTGAAATAAAAGTAAATGAGAAAGCTAAAGAACTCATCACTATGGCACCTGATATCCCAATTATTGTATAAAGCCTTTCTGTTAATTCCCTGTGACAGCAGCTCTTGAGAGTTAAACAAGGTGCTCTTGTCCTTCAAAAGAAGTATTACTTGTCTCAGGTGCCATAGTAAAAAGCTTTACTATGAAAGAGGCCATTCATCCCTGCTTGTGCCTGTTGATGTATCTGAAGCCACATATGAGCAACACGTACAGAATAATCAAGTAAAGCCTTTCTTCCTACCTGTCTACTGTCCATTCACTGACTTCTATCATGCCATCCTTCCATGACTTTGTCTCCTTTATATTACTATAAAATAAGCAAGAAGAATTCAAGATAATTAAGACAAGTAGATTTTATTCTTATTAGTTTTATTTTAGATTTTGTTAGAGTCATTGGGATCATGCTGACATTATTATGTACTCATGACAATTTGCTTATTGTAGATATTTTGTTTTAGTCAATTTTTCTTATTTTCACTACTGACTTACCATTGTCCTGACATGTATGAAATCACAAATGAAGATGTACTTATGTTTTAACAAGAGCCTGATCCCTGGCTTAAGTATTTCCTCTTTGTGGGGAATTTCTGATGTTTTAAAATTTTTTTTACATGTGTTTTTGTTGTTTATAATTTTTGTAATTAATATTGTTTTGCTTAAATACTATTCTGTATTTATGTATTGTGTTATTGTGCTTCATCCCTTGTGTTCTGTGGATGGAACCCAAAGAAATAGGTCTATTTATCCTGGCTTAGGGCTTTAGTCCTGCAAAGAGTCATTAAGTATTATGGAGACAAAGTCAGAGAGGTGAGATTGTGTTGGTTTGGACATGTGCAGAGGAGAGATGCTGGGTATATTGGGAGAAGGATGCTAAGGATAGAGCTGCCAGGGAAGAGGAAAAGAGGAAGGCCTAAGAGAAGGTTTATGGATGTGGTGAGAGAGGACATGCAGGTGGTGGGTGTAACAGAACAAGATGCAGAGGACAGAAAGATATGGAAGAAGATGATCCGCTGTGGCAACCCCTAATGTGAGCAGCCAAAAGAAGAAGAAGATATCATATAATTCACATAAGATTTTAAGTGCATGCATTTTACAGCTTCTGAACAAGGTATGTTATGAAATCTGTGACGTCTGGTTTTGATTGACTTGGTACCAAATAAAAGAAGAGTGAGCAGAAGACAGTTGTGATGGGTTGGATGAGTTCTTAAGGGAATGACTCTTTTCAGTTTAGTGCAACACTAGGCTGCTTGGGCACATGTTTTTTTCATTTTGTAGTTAAGTGTTTTAAGTATGTGTGCAAGTTCTGTCCCTCTGATTCATGACTCTCATGATTCTTTGAGCATGTTTACATTAAATGTGTTCTAGCAATCATTTTTTTTCAATTTTAAGGAAACATCTAAATCTAAATGTAAGTATGAATATGTTTGATGTCCTTTTGCTAATTCAACAAATTAAGCTGGAGTCACACAAAACTAAACTTTATCAAAAATAATTTCAAAACAGTATTTATTGTTTTCATCTTTACATTTTTTATATTTTACTGAGTTTTTACATTACTCTGGCTATGCCTGGGAGACACCGTTCACTGATTTTTTCAAATTCAGGCAGCATCATTACCTTTAAATGAGTCATACAATTCTCATTCACTTAATTCTTGAACTTAGTCTTTGCATGCAAATTAGTAACATGACTCTCTTGTATACTGATTATTCTGAGTTCAAACTTAATTATTACTTTTAAACAAATCATACAATTCTCATTTATTTAATTCTCAAAGTTAATCATAGAATGGGAAATAGTTACATGATTCTCCTGTTTACTGATTCTTCTGAGTTCAGGCTGAATCACTACCTTGGAACAAGTCACACAATTCTCATTTACTTGATTCTCAAACTAAATCACTGCCTGTGAACATTTTGCATGATTCTTTGAAAGTGGGTGAGTGATGTCTTTGGAATGGGTTGTTCTCTTATATTACACACATAATATATAGTGTGGACGTGGCCCAGACACAGACAGGCAGACATGTTGTAAAGTCACCACCACACGTTTATTTACAACTATTTACAAAAGTTCAGTGCACACAAACCCCCCCAAAGTCCTGGCCACACAACACCTTTCTTCGGGCCGCCTCCACACTCTCCTCTGCTTCGTCCTTCTTCCACCCGACTCCAGCCTCGAATGAAGGGAGGCGGCCCCTTTTATCCACACCCGGATGTGTTCCAGGTGCTAACCGAAAATCACCCGCCGACACGCCCCTGTGTGGCGGAAGTGCCGGCTGTACTCCCAGAAGCTCTCCGGGTGCCCCTTCTTCTCTTCCCCCCAGCACTTCCTGGTGTGGCAGAAGTGCTGAGGTCCAGGGTTCCCAAGGCATTGGGGCGCCCCCTGGCGGTGACCAAGCCCTGTACCCGTGGCCCCCAAAGTAACCAGGGTGGTGGCCTCCACGTGATCCAGGGCGGGCGTAGACCCTCTTCCGGTCCCTTCAAGGCGTCCCGGCCGGGTCGTCACCCCTGACAATAATTACATATTTTCTATGGCAACAATGTATTGTTTCAATAAATACTGCCTCAACTTCTTGGGTCTTCCTCCCCGGGTACTGGAATGTTATATATTTGCCAGGGTCTCTATACTGGCTGAAGTTTATTTTGTTTAAGTTGGTTATTTTTGTTGCTTTTGAATTATTATTTGATATATGCTATAAATGAAGTTTTTGTACTGTAATTTTTATCAATTATTGCTTTGTTTAATAAATAGTTTTTCCAGTAAATATATCATGTAGTTATATAGCTTGTGTTCTATGGGTAGAACCTCAAGGCAGGGCCACCATTACATACTGTATTAGCCAGAAAACCAACCTCTGCTTATATATCCTAAACAGAAGACTGAGTTCTCCAGAATGGTACTAAGTTTGGTAGTGTAAACATCTCTGTATGTTTTCTATTACAAACTGGTTTATTTGCTCTGGATTGCTTTTTAGATAGATAGATAGGTAGATAGATACTTTATTAATCCCAAGGGGAAATTCACATAATCCAGCAGCAGTATACTGATACAAAGAAACAATATTAAATTAAATAGTAATAAAAATAAAAAAAAAAAATGAAAAAAATTTAAATAAAATTAATGTTCGCATTTACTCCCCCGGGTGGAATTGAAGAGTCGCATAGTGTGGGGGAGGAACGATCTCCTCAATCTGTCAGTGGAGCAGGACAGTGACAAAAGTCTGTCACTGAAGCTACTCCTCTGTCTGGAGATGACACTATTAAGTGGATGCAGTGGATTCTTCATGATTGACAGGAGTTTGCTTTGTGCCCGTCGCTCTGCCGCAGATGTTGAACTGTCCAACTTTATTCCTACAATAGAGCCTGCCTTCTTAACAAGTTTGTCCAGGCGTGAGGCGTCTTTCATCTTTATGCTGCCACCCCAGCACACCACTGCGTAGAAGAGGGCACTCGCCACAAACGTCTGGTAGAACATCTGCAGCATCTTACTGCAGATGTTGAAGGATGTTTTTAGACATACACTTTCTGCTTCATGTGCCTTATTTTTATATTTATGCAATTTGTTTATTTAGTTCGATTAAAGGAGTGATGATAAGACATCTGTGGTGGGTTGGCACCCTGCCCAGAATTGGTTCCTGCCTTGTGCCCTGTGTTGGCTGGGATTGGCTCCAGCAGACCCCCGTGACCCTGTATTCGGATTCAGCGGGTTAGACAATGGATGGATGGATGGATGATAAGACATAATTTTTCGGGCAGCTAATCTCGCGAGTGTCAGGATAAAAAGAGAGCCCTTCTGGTTCAATCCATGCTTTCAGTCAGGAAAAAAAAAATCCAGTAGCCAAAAAAATTTTTTTTTTCCCAAACCATATTACTCTGTAAATTACTTTTTTTTTTTAATTTCATGTTCACAGAGCAACAAAAATAAGAGTAAGGAAAGACATTTACTTTATGGTACAACCAAGGTTATTGCCCTGCATCAAGTTATTTTTGGTTTACTTGATCTTTTTGTTATTTAAATATAATTTTTTATTTTATGCTATTGGTTTTGCTTTATCTTTGTATTTATGTAATACTATGATTTTTATTAGATTATTGAAAATTTACACTCATCTGCATTGAATGTCTTAACTCTGGAAAGTGGGGAAGAAGTTGATGAAAATAATATGCCACCTGTTACGAAGGCTTCCTTTTCTGGAGTAATGGATGGTCTAAAAAAGATTCTTGAATATTTATTGTCCAGCACTGATGTCCAGGAAAGTGTTTTTAAAAAAGTATATGATGTAGAAAATGTGACCATAAATACTGGTAATAAAAATTCTGTGCAGTCAAAAAAAAATCTGTATTCATATTTCTATAAAAAATACATCTAATGTCACATTTTCAAATAAAATACTTTTTGCAGTTTAAGAAATGCTTTTTTTTATATATTTTTCCCATATTTGTTATAATGAAATTTCAGTATAACAAAATTTTTTTTATGGTCCCAAAGAGATTCAACCTGTATATATATTGTCACACACATGCGCATGGGAGCCAGTTTACAAGTTCAAATCATGTTTATTGTCAGCCAAACCAGGGTTGATACTCTCAACTGTTCCTCTCTCCTCTTATTCCCCTGCAGTTCAGCAAAAGAGGCTGCCTCTCAATGACATCATCACCAGTCCACCCACTGTTGACGTCACTTCCAGCAACCCCTGATGATGTCATTTCCAGTACCCAGAATCCATCTTACCGCCACATCAGTTCCTGTTCTGGCCGTCCTGACTCCACCTCTTCCTTTGTTCCAACATATTTAAGACCAGTATACAACCTGTAAGCCAATTCATTTGTGAACTTTGCATCTGTAAAAATGTGTTTGTTTTACTGATTTCCTGGCCCCCTATTTCTTTAAATGGAATCATGATAAGCCTTAACCTAAACATTTCATTGTAAAGTAAATCATTATAACCAATCATCAATTTTGCTGATGATAATTAAATAGTTGAAGTGGAATTTGAGCTTAATACATAATCTCTGCTGTAAGGAACATTCACATGTGCAATTGGACTGAATGAAATTTGAGAACCAGCCGTAGCTGTTTATCTAACCGCCAGTATGATGTCTCTTACTAAGAAACATGAACAATCAAGCAAAAGAAAAAAATCTGCTGGTCCAAAGAAGTACTGAACTAAGTATTATAATCACAATACTTGAAGTATACTGTATTTGATTTCACCATGGAATTGCTGTTCACCTCAATTGATATACTGCAAGAAAAATAACATACTATACAAAGGAGAGACAAATGGTGTTTGGTTTAAGGATTCAGGAATCATTACAAGGAAGTCAGGAATGGCAATAATAAAAAGCCTTTTGTCTCCCTGACAATGCTGATCATTTTTCTTGTTCTATTATGCCAGAGGGTTTCTGATGCAGATCATAGGAAATGAATAGAATTCAAGCGTCTTGCCACCATACATGACAACAACTGTCAAAGCCTAATGATCTGCAGTTTTTAGACGGTCATATTTCCCAGCCTTCTTTTGTGTCCTTTTTAAACTTGTCTATCTACAACGTACAGTATGTGAATTCTTTAGTGTACCTAGGGAATCTTTTTTTCTTAATTCTTTTTCAAGCAACATTTCTCTCCTTTCTCTCTCCTATATATACATATTATGAAATTTTGAAATGTTTGTTTGTTTTTTTTTTTACAAATTAGGAATGGTGTTATAGATTGTATCACTGTTAAAGTGATAATGGATTAAGTAGTACTTCCATTTTTGACAAAGGATAACTCTAATGGCTTCAATGATGGCCAAATGTTTGCTTTCTTTCTCATTTTTGTTTTCGTACACCACTTGTTAAAATGCAATGGCATACAGTATTGAGACCTGAGCTTACACTGGAAAGACCTAACAAGAACACCTCAATGAGGTGCCAGTTAATCACAAATCATACTTGCTTACTTCTACTCATGAAGACAGGGCCGACCAACAGATGCCAGTTTTTCAAATGTTGATGTTTTTGCGAAAGACAATGAGTGAGTCGATGACCTAGAAAAATTCTGTGCTTTCTTCACTAGATCACATGTTTTCACGCTACCCCTCCTCAGGACAGAAACTATTTTCTTCTGCTTGACATTTTAAATCATACAATGGTCCAGCATTAATAAATAAGTGTTCCACAATGACACACTAAATGTGAGATCTTTTACACCAAATCTTGTAAAAATTATTTTTGAAGGACACTGTAATTTGTTAAATGCCTGTGAGGAGCAGATGGCAGGTAGACTGGAGGACAAACATGTTCTCTACCTTATCCCAGTGATAAAGAACATCAAGTAGGAAAATAAATATTATATTAAATTATCATGCGCGCCACCATATTGTTGTCAGCAACCATGCACTATTTCTGTCCATGTGTTATGTGACTCAGTTTGTCATTACAAATATGCTATGAAGGAAGGAAGCAAGCATGGATATCTCAGCATCCAAGTATTTGGGTTAAAATATCATTCCAGGTACAGGCAAAATAATTATTATCAGCGACTTCTGCTTATTATTTTGGACTCCAATTTCTGTGTTTTGTTTTGGCTTAATCACTCTGTGTTATTAATCTGCTGACTTCTGATTTAAGACCATTTCTGACAAATCATATGTATATCTACCTCTTTGAGGCACTTCATCATCCAGTCTTTCTGCTCTTTTCACCTGTGGCACCAGAACTGAACTTTTAGCTTTACGTTTTATTGTATTACCTGCCTTTTATCTTGTGAATGCGACCTCGGGGGGCAGCTCCCCAGACATCACAACAGAGGGAACACCCTCAACTTATATATTCAGGGCTGACGGTTAGCAGCATCTCTTGTGGGATCACTGAGGTATTGTGAAACCCCCTGCTTTGATTTCATTCTGATTTGTATAATTTGGCATTAGCTGTATGAAAAATGGGCTGGTATAGTTTGTTCTGGTTTACATTTTAGGCATTTTTCGATTCCTTTTTGTGCTTTTGGTTACCATTTCTGATGATTTGTTTTATCCTTTTTTGAAATATAAACAATATATTTAGAAACTCGGGTTCTGTTATTTTGGCCAAGAAGTTCTCCCCTCTGCCTTTTTTTATGTTTGAGGTTCTGAGTATTGTTTATACTTTTGTGTAGGCTAAAACCTAATTTTGAGCTTGAGGGTTAAGCTGATTTTAGGCTCTGAGGAGCCGGAAACTAAATTGTGGAGACAAAGCCAAGCAGGACTCCTAACAGATATAGGGTCATTGTGCAAAACACGCCCAAGCAGTGAGTAGGACAAGAATCAAAGTTATCTTACTGGACATGTGGTGTTAACCTTAGTGTTGTCACAAAGCATGAGAACTGGGTTTACAATTGAGTTTTAGCCGCAGACTTTAAATGTCTATCTGCATTCTTGGGTAAACACATTTGCTTTCCCTCCCACATGTCTAAGATGTCTTCAGCCTGAATGAATGTTCCCTACAATGAACCAACCATTCACTGTTGCCTCCAGCCGTGTTCCTAATAGTGCTGCCATTGTAAACTTTGATTAACTGGGTTCAGTCCATTAGTTGACTGAAAATATATTTTGATATTACTAATATGACCCTTTCTCTGTTGTATTTGATATCTAATAGATTCAGTTTAAGTTTGTTTGTCAAGTTAATATTGAGTATTTGAGCCAGCATTCACACCATTAGTTGTTTCTTGAATCTTAATGTATGTTTTCAATGTTTCTTTGTTAGTGTATTTGGCAAAACAGTTTCCATCAGAGTAGAGGTAACCTTCCAGTCTTAATTCATGTTAATATATTCATTTTCACAACACTTTAAAGTGAAAAGACCTTTCATTGTTGTTTTCTTGCAAATTTCCTTTACGACAGCCAGCATTGAAATGCAAACACTGATGTGGGAATCTTTGAACATCTAGAGCTTACTGCCCTTACCCTATCTCGCAAAAGCTTTTAATTATTCGACTCTGATGAGTGTTTCTCCCATGTAAAGCTTCATATAACAGTGCTCGCTTGTGTCTCCAGGGTATTGTTCTGAAACTACGCTAGAACAAGTGCATTTTTAGCTTCTTTGGCAAGCTGGTCCTACTCCTGTTTCATACTTTAGTTCATAAAACCCAAAGAAATGAGATTTTTGCCATAAAATGTACTGCCTACAGAATCTTACCACAACAACACACATTGTTTGCCCAGATTTCATTATTTTTGTGTCTGAAACAACTCTTTAGCTCTGTATGCTTTCATGAAAGGAGACATTGCCTATAGTGATGGTTAATTATTTAAATCTTGCCTTCTCCTGCTGAATGTTAAGGCCCTGTAATGACTAGTAGTAACTGATTTCAAAAGGTTTTGATATCCTATTCACTTTTCAAAACTAAATTCTTTTTTTCCACACTTGGCAGCATGGAGCCATAGTTCTTTGGACTGTTTGTCGGGATAATGGGTTTGGCAATCGAAATGCGCGCTACCTGCAAGCTTCTAATTAGTGCCGACTGATTAAAACGTAACTCCACAGTTCTGCCTCTCTTCTCCAGACTCCGAGTCAAATCCCTGTCACTTTTATTAGCAGTTTATGTTATCTACAGCCTGCTGCCACAACAGACTGCCATCACTCTGATTGTTTCTATCCCCCACAGACCTGTTCAAACCACGAGCTCCTGGCTGCTCTGCAAATCAGCTTTCCTTTGCATGCTCTTGAAATGGTTTTTATTTTCTGAACAAGCTCCTACTGATGCTTGAAACACAAACTGCTTTGCCTAGAGAGGCACCATTGTAAGCTTGTTTGATTACACTTGGCCATAGCACTCTGCAATAATATTTTTGTTTCGCTGCCACAAACTAATGAAATCACCGAATGCCTCTATACCTCCTCTTTTTAACAGCCTTGTTGCTGTAATTGTGTTTGCCCTTGTGAACCTCCTAGTTTTATGTAAAATGAATAAATAAATAAAACCAGCATTTGTGCTTGGGAAAGATACAATGCCATAAAAGTATGGAAGTCAAATATAAAGCAAAAGTGGACAGCACTGCTCACTCCAAATGGAAGGAACTTGCACTAAGTAGGCCTCCAGTAAATTAATCAGCATTAGGCGGATGGCTTCCAGTAGAGACAGATGGGTAACTGTCACCCAGCCGAAGTGTGTGTTTTATTTATTTATTTATTTATTTGCCTGTGGAATTAGTTGACCTAAAATATTTCTAGCATATATTTATACGGATTACTGTTGGACAATTTGAACTAACAATCAGGCATTGTTGGGTTAACCCTTCAGGTGTTTCTGTGTTATTCAACCACATCTAAATATATGAGTGCTCATCAGTTTTAAAAAGCACTTTTCATATTTCTTCATTGGTGCATTATGTGAGTATTGTACTCTGCAATGTCTATCTCTATGTGCAACACCAAAGCACAGACATTTTCTAACCACATACTATGTAAACTGAATAACTTTCAGTGAAGAAATAAATAATTTAAAATGTAAAAAATTAACATTGCATTTTTACTTAATGTCAAGTAAAGTGTGCTCATCCATCCATCCATCCCGAAGGTCATGGGGGCAGCACAGGACAAGAGTCAATCATGAATGAGATGCCAGTCTGTTGTAGGACTCTTTAATGCACACATCAATGGTCGAGTGTACCATCAAGGTGAGTCTGGTGCACACCCTGGTGCCCTGCTTGCAAAAGGGACCTTAGCGTATGCAGGAACAAATACTTAATTACTGGAAAAGTCCAGATATTCACAGACAATAACAACAACATTTGACAACAACAATACAGGCACTTCCAACAATCCACTAGCCATCCTGACCCCTCTTTGCTCTTCACAGATATAAACCTATCCAATCAAACAATACAATACAATACAATACAATTTATTTTTGTATAGCCCAAAATCACACAGGAAGTGCCGCAATGGGCTTTAACAGGCCCTGCCTCTTGACAGCCCCCCAGCCTTGACTCTCTGAGAAGACAAGGAAAAACTCCCAAAAAAACCTTGTAGGGAAAAATGGAAGAAACCTTGGGAAAGGCAGTTCAAAGAGAGACCCCTTTCTAGGTAGGTTGGGCGTGCAGTGGGTGTCAAAAGAAGGGAGTCAATACAATACAATACAAAACACAGAACAGAACAAATCCTTAATACAGCATAATAATAAAAATTGTGGAAGTATGGAACAGAATTTAACAGTAGATGATATCACATAATAAGATTTGGATATTTTTAGAGTCCTGGAGACCTCATCCATCAAGCTGCCTCCCCCATTTGGCCATTCCACGACTGAAACGTTGGTTGGCCAGCCAATCCGATAAAAGGACCCCTCTTTCCCATGATTCCAGTGATCCTACATCAGGGATGACTTTACCATAGGCAGGCAAACAACTTGGAAGGTGGGCCGTGGCACCAATTGTCACATTTGAGTACCGAGAACAGAAACAGAATAGGTGAGGGTTAGTATTCAATTATAACTATCAGGTTACTTATGTTTTAGTGCTAATGACTAACAACAGAGATGCAGTCTGTACAGTTAATCAGCAGCTCTAGTCAGGATATGCTAAACTGAAGTAGTGAGTCTTCAGCCGAGATTTAAAGGCTGAGACTGAAGGGGCATCTCTTATAGAAGCAGGAAGACCATTCCACAGTTTAGGGGCCCTGTAACTAAAAGCTCGACCTCCCACTGTTATTTTATTAATCCTTGGAATAATAAGCAGACCGGCATCTTGAGATCTTAATGTGCGCTCAGGTTTGTAAGTCATGATAAGTTCAGACAAGTAAGCCGGATCTTGGCCATTTAATGCTTTATATGTTAAAAGGAGGATTTTGAAATCTGCCCTAAACTTAACTGGGAGTCAGTGTAAGGATTTAAGAACTGGAGTTAATTTATGTGTTCATATTTTCTTGTTCTTGTAATAATTCTTGCAGCCGCATTTTGGATTAACTGGAGGCTGTATAAAGAACAGTTTGAACAGCCAGTGAACACCACATTGCAGTAGTCAATCCTACTAGAGATAAATGCATGAATTAATTTCTCAGAAGAATCAAACCTTAATTAAAAGGTTTTAAAAGACAAATATCAGTAGTTAGGACACGATCAGAGCAGATGTCTACTAGGTCACTTTTATGAGATTGTACTCTTGATGTTGTTACTGTGCCACAAAAATGAAAAAGAGTAAACTGTTGTTCATTCAAATTGATGACTAAGTGGTACGGCGAAAAGTCAAATTTAAAAAAAGAGAGAAGCAGAAGATGCTCTTTTAACAAAAACCCTACCTGATATTTGTAGCTTCAGAATAAATAATCCAAAAAGCCATACATATTTTGACAAGAACAGCTTAAACCACCTCATCAATATTTACTCAGCCCATTTTTTTTGTAAAAAACAACTGAAAAGTTAAAATCTGAAGGTCCCCAAAGTACTATTTACTCCACTATCTGACCATTTTTTTCCAATCATTTGTTCTCTATGTGAAGAATTACTTTATGACATTTGTACAAATTTTTACTTTTAACCACTTTCCATCTCTGCCTCTGTTCTTCTGGAAGAACTGATTTTAATAGAATAGCTGGCATCTACCTTAAGAATTCCCTTCATAACATGAAATATGTCTGTCATGCCACCACTTCACCTTCAGTGGAATTTACAATAGAAAAAAATGTACATTAAAAAATAATGACTGGTGGTTTATAAAATTACAACATTACTCTACAAAATGGGCAGAGAAATTAACCTTAATATACACAGACACACAGACAAATCCTATTTGGATGTCTCCAAAATAAACAGTGTCATTAATGTCACCATAGACTGGGTGCTAACTTGGCAGAATCAAGCAAGCACAAGGCAGGAACAAACATTGTGTAGTAAACATCCATCCATCCATCCATTTTCCAACCCGCTAAATCCGAACACAGGGTCACGGGGGTCTGCTGGAGCCAATCCCAGCGAACACAGGGCACAAGGCAGGAACCAATCCCGGGCAGGGTGCCAACCCACCACAGGACTGTGTAGTAAACAATAGAACTTTAAGGACCTTCAAAACTCGACTTGATCTCATTTTGATAGAGTTAAGAGAATAGGACTAATGAACTTGTAAGGCTGAATGATCTGTTCTAGTCAGAATTTGTTTTAATGTTCATATGTCCCATGACACACTTAAGCACCCATCTATATTAGGCCAATTCTTCTTTTTCTTCTTGAAAACTTGAATGGACCCATAGAGCTCTCACACAGAACTTGACGTGAACTGCAGAACCTCCAGACTGTTGAAGAACTTTCATGCCACTGGCATCTCTCTGTCCAGATATGACATGTGAAGGCTTCCTGTAGTGGTCAGGCCTGCAGCAGATGTTCTTTTGTCATGATGCAATTCTGACATGGACACTAGTTGGTGTTGGTGGCTGGGGCATTGGACTGTTTGGATCTTGTCAGCAGGTGCTGTGGGTCATTTCTGTTGTAGCATAGGCACTGCTTCAGCCATCTGTACTGCCTAGCCTTTATAATGGCCTTGACTTCTTTGAAGGTTGTGGACCTGTCCTCTCACTCTTTTGTTGTTTGCACCTTTGCCAGAGTGCCATCCGCTTTGTTGCCACATCTGTTGCAGTAAGAGATAATGCATTGCACAACAAGTGTATAGGCTTGTCAAATGGAGTCGATTTAGAATGTACAGTTAATTGTATTACCACAGCATTGTGTGAATGGAAAAGAGAAATTCATGTTTGGATGATACAAAAAAAAAGGTGTAATTTTCAATAAACTACACCACAGGACACTGGAATCAGGAAATTGTAAAGAAGATCTGTTAAGGAAAGAAAACAATCATTTACAGACCAATATGTTATTATATATATATATTTTTTTTTTTGGGAAATACACATGGATGAGAATAACTAAAATAAATGTAATTTATTTACTATTGTGCATTTTTTCTACAGATAAAATATTTGCGAAAATACTCCTCATGACATTTTCAAAAAAAAAAAAAAACAGCAAAATTCCTCTCATCTTCAGGAAGGAGTTGGATGTCTCAACCTTGCTACCGTCTGCTCAGCTTCAGCTCTTTAAAGCACAGTTTTGCCAAAATGTCTCCACACTTCCTTTTGTGAGCAGGCTGTTCTCATTACTTTGTCGCAGGGTGACATGATGGCATATCGGCACCCTCGTTCTAATCATTTAAACTTGTCAATTAATGCAACATGCACATCAGTCAGATATTAAAGGCACCCAATGGAAATTTAAAATCAACATGCAAAATGAGATTCCATTTAAGCCCTCTGTCTAAACAATGGGCCACGCCATTTATAGCTCATCTGTGTCCTTTTCTCAGCCCTCTTTTTCCACTATAGTGACATGGGGAAACAGAATAAGGCAGCATCTGGCACAAGACAGGAGCTAGATCTGGATGGGATGCTAATCTTTATTCATGTGTGAACACAAGCACCAATCCACAGTCACTTAGCCCTTACCAGCATACTTGGATGCAAGACAGGAACCAGATTTGAAAAGGATGCCAGTTTATCAAAGTACACACCAGCTCAAGTTACCTTTTAGCCTAACATGCACATCATACAGATTTATGTGGAATGGCAGACACTAGTGGGAAACTAACAGGCACATATGGACAAACACAATGCACACAGTGTCTAGTGCTTTGAACAAGTATGCTAACCACTGTCCCACCATGCCTCCCCATTTAAAATGTAATTCTGTATAAAACTGAAAATGACCTTTTGTAATTTTACTGTGTATCACAAACTATGGCTGAAAAGGACAGGAAGTAAGGTTTTATTTTGCTATGTGAGTGTGGTGTGCCCACTTATTCTGGTGCAGAATTTGTGCAGCACTTCAGAGGCACAAGTCCCAGTTGACGAAAGCAAATTAAATGTTAATGAAATATTAAACTGACGAGAGCACAGCTGTCAGGCTCAAGTGTCTCTCTGACTGCCTGTTTGCCACTCCACCCTTCTGTTTGGCACTTCTAGGTGTCAACACCCATAATACACATTCTGTGCCTTAACAAAATTAACCAACTCCATCACAAGCACTTCAAAATGATGAAAGCTCAGAAGTGCACTAAACACCCCTGACTGAAATTTTCATTTTTAATTAGGACTGTTGTTCACAGATGAGGGTCTCATTTAAATTGGGGACCAATAGAGCGAAGGGTAGGCCAGGGTGCAGACTCTGCAGGATATCATAGTGTACGGATCTGAAAATATCCGCTGCTAGAACTCGGCACTCTACAGGACATCCATACATCTCTTTCAGTAAATGCAACTCCAGCAAAAAAAAAAGCACAAAGGTCTGCACCCTGCAGTTCTGCAAAACAATTCTGTGGTCCAGTCAGTTTATACTTTTGTTATTAATTTATATTAGTGGGAGTCGTGGAAGTGAAATACAAACGTCAAGAGTTTTCAGTCTTATTAGTGGAAGTTTTTCTTGTAGTGAGTCCTCTCGGGAAAGATAAGCATGTCTTATGATATAAGGTGATCCCTGAGGCAGTGAGCGCTGTACAGTTAAGAAGCTTAAAAAGAGAACTGCGGGCAAAAAATAATCAAGTCCAGTTTGTGGTAAGAGAGCAGATTTACTGGGTTGATTTGTTGTAAAATTAATGAGCTGTATTTCATCTGAGTGAAATAATGACTACAGTGACTCACTACAAATTAAAGGAAAAAAAAAAGAAAAAACATTAAACCAGGTTCATTGTATGTAGGATTTTATGATACATCTCTTACAACTGTCTA
The DNA here is from genome assembly GCF_016835505.1 of Polypterus senegalus. NCBI lineage: Eukaryota > Metazoa > Chordata > Cladistia > Polypteriformes > Polypteridae > Polypterus > Polypterus senegalus. Next base: position 94,013,592 of record NC_053161.1, read on the forward strand.
AGAATCTGTGTGTTACATTTAAATTCAGATGTGTATACAGTAGAAAGTAAAAGCCTGAATGCCAAGATTAAAGAGTGAAATGACTGAGCTCTCTGCATTTAATGCGTTTCCTCCAGACAACTGCCATTGGACTTCTCCATTTTCTCACTCTGACATACCTGGATGAGAGTACTAAAATTCTTAATAATGTCCAGTTAGGTTTCAAAGGAACAGAAAAGGAATTGTTACCTTGTTTAAATAATATAAAGGCATGAATCCTTATAATGACCATGTATAAGTTTCATATTTTTTTATATTACAGAATAAGGGCTTAACAAATTTTTTTATTTAACACATTTCATTCTACTGGCATTCCATCGAGGGATGGTTTCTACATTATGGCTGTGCTTCTGACCCACAACTGATTAAGCAAATAAGACTGAAAAAATGTTTCACTCTTCATATCTCATACACTTTTTTTAATTATTTATATTCATTCCGTCATTTTCAACCTGCTTAGTTCTGAACAGGGTCACGGGGGGTGCGGGAGCCTCTCCCAGCTAGCATATGGTGCAAGGAAGGAATAAACCCTGGACAGGATGCCAGGTGAACACACAAATACCCCAACCACACACTAGGGACAATTTAGCATCACTAATCCATCGAACCTACATGTTTTTGATCTCATACACTCCATGCAGGGTGTGCCCGGGACATGAACCGTGGTTTTGTGACTGCAAGGCAGCAGCATGACCACAGCGCTACTGTGCAGCCCATAGTGGATGGTTTCACTTTATCAACCTTTGGGTTATGGGCCCAGCACGCTTCTGCTGCGCCACACTTCCTACTTATCTGTATACAGTCATTTTCCAACTTGCTGTATCCTAACACAGAGTCACGGGGGTCTGCTGTAGCCAATCCCAGCCAACACAGGGAGCAAGGCAGGAACAAATCCCCGGGCAGGGCACACACACCAAGCACACACTAGGGACAATTTAGGATCGCCAACCTGCATGTCTTTGGACTGTGGGAGGAAACTGGAGCACCCGGAGAAATCCCATGCAGACACGGGGAGAACATGCAAACTCCACACATTGAGGTATCTATTCAATTCATGTCAAATTAAAATTAGATTAAAGTGATATCTGCTCCTGTGGTCATATTTGGAATAATTATATGACAATGATGTTGAAATTAGTGAAGGGTTTTGCCAGCATGCATCTGCAAAAGGAAAAAAAAAATAAAAGTAATTCCACACTGAAAAAAACATAGAAAAGAATGTTAAAGACACGAGATTTTGGCTGATTGTTTGTTCAAGGCAAAATTGCATCTTTAATCTTACAATATTTTTAAGATGACAATAACTTCTATCTTTTTTCCAAAGTGACAAACATTATCATTTTGTATATACTACACCCTACATTTTGTATCTCGCAAGCTATCCATACATTGATTTCTTAACACCCCCATATTGCAGGCATCACTAGTTATCTTCTAATGAGCCTATTTTAGTGTTACCCACCAACTTAACCCAAACTTCTCTTGGATGAAGAAAACGAAAAACAACATAACCAAAGAAAGAAATGAAGAATGTGTGAACGCCACACAGAAAGTAAATTTGCAGGAAAGGGAACCCAAGTCTCTGCAGCTAGGTGGCAGCAGCATTACTTACTGTGCCACCGTCATTTACGATTAATTGCATCAGGCTGTAAATTACGCAACAAAATATGGATGCGTCTTCCCAGATACTCGAACAGAAACGAAACAATAGCAATAAAATTTCCTCAAATAAACCAGATCAATCAGGGACAAAAAAAAAAAAACAAAACAACTTGCTGACAAAATTGCTTTTCTTGTTCGATTGCCATGTTGACCAAAACTGCTACTTCTAATTGCCAGCTAATAACAAACTACTTGTTCCCTTTTGTTAAAGCCTGGCAGATGATTTTTTACAATTAATGATCCTGAGTACTCCTGGGCATTCTCTTAGCTCTTTATTCCCTCCGTCCTGACATTCTGATATTTTCTTAACATACCTGCTAATTTAGGATGGAGTTCCTGGTTAGCTTCCTTATATGTTCTTTTTTATGCTGAGATTGCTTTTCTTTTAAGCTTGCATCTGTCTCTTTCATTTTTTATCGCTGACATTGCTGCACAAGGAGCATTTTTATGTATTATGTTCACGTTTCTGCTAATAGCTGCCATTTTGCTATTTTTCGCTGCTTAGCTGATAAAAAAAGAACAGTGAAATTTGAAAAATGTTCATGATTGAATGGTATAAATTGAATATAGATTAACTAAGTGACTGATTTTCCAAAATGCTAATTCCAATCTGCCTGGCTATTGTTAAATTGTATCTATTGTAATTGTGTATCTACCTGCAGTTCTACTGTGAAATTATTCCTCCACTATAAAAAAGTGCTCACATTTACCAAAGGATGACATGAATGAAGAGGCTTCTCTGTCTCAAGACATGGATTAAGCATGTAAATTGGGCGATTCTGTGCTTATATGTGTGAGGCTACATTCCTGGTCCTGTCATGTCTAGAATTCTGCAACTGCTTACTGGAAGGAGTACCTGCACGTGCTCCAAACCCACTGTAGATGACACAAAATGAAGCACCACTTTTTGTATTCAACCAGATGCATGTCACTCCTCTTTTCAAGTTTCCACATGCTTACCTACAGATTAGTTAGTGGGTCAGCACTTAGGTATGTGGAGACACTTGTGAGGTCCTTCTTGATCACTCTGGCCTGCGTGGTGACCAATCTCAATCCAGAATCTTCATGTGTAATTCCTGGCTGGTGGAACAAGTTGCCCAACCTCCATCCGAACTGCTAACTCTCTCAGTGCATTTAAGAAGCATTTGTAGACTCTCTTTTCTGGGATTTTCTGTCTAACTGATATTGGCTATTGGGTTGTTGTAAACTAGGAATTGTGGTGATGACCGATTTTGTAACCTTGTCCTGTAACACTTGTTCATAAACAGTCTGCCAGATTATGTTGACCTCTATTGTAAATTGCTTTGAATAAAAGTACCTGCTAAGTGAATAAATGTAAATGTTATTTACTATAATAAACAATTTTCTGTTCGATATACTTCATTACTCTTTGCACACATGAAAATGAGGTTAGCAGGCATATATATTATATACTGTAGCCTGTAGCCTGTAGCAGGGGCCCTTGCCTGGCCGGGACGTCTCCACATTGGGAGGACCGGGGAACATGCATGGTCAGAGCGTTACCTCCCCTGGAACACTAGATGGCAACCCCCTGCATTGCTGTGGTTCCTCGGACTCCCGCAGGGCTTCATGGGATTTGGAGTTTGGTGCAGCCCTGTTGAGATCCACAGGCACCACCAGGGGGTGCTGCAGCAGGAGCTGCTGAGCCCTTATGGGCAGTTTTTCTGCCATACCCGGAAGTGCTGCCGGAAACAAGTCATCAAGCACCTGGAGCACTTCTGAGTACTTTATAAAAGGAACCAGCAGCCACTGCTCGAAGAGCCAGATTCGGGAGGAGGGAGACAAAGCTTGCCAAGGAGGACTGGAGGAGAAAGACAAAAGAGAAAGGAAAGAACGTAAAGTATTGTGTTGTGCTTGGAGTGTGTTGTGGGCTTGTGGAAACGGGGAAGACGTTCTCCACAAGGGAAGAAAAAGAAAATAAAAGCTTGTGCTTTTATAAATGGGCCTCCTGTGTCTGTCTGTGTCGGGTTAAGCGCTGGTATAGCGCCATCTACTGTCACAATACATAAAGTACCACTGACTCACCCTGACAGAGAAAGATTAAGAAGTCTGGTCACCAGAAGAATTGAGGGCTAAACTTGTGACATTTGACAAGGCATACAGTATGTTTGGAAAATGGTGATCCACTCCGCTCCAGAGGAAAATTGAATGAAGAAGCCCTTGTTAGGCATTTTCCCCTCATTTACAACCTTTGGAGAATAAACATATCAGGAAGGAGAACAGAAAATAAAAGAATGGGAATAGAAAAGGAAACAAATTAGGCGAAATTCAATGTCACTGTGATATCACTTTAACCCAAAATCAAACCCACTGTAAAAGTAAGCACAGGACAAGGTTAAAGTTTTGGGGCACCTTGCACACAACCCCAAATAATTCTGAATAGTAAATATGAAGAAAATGTGTGTTGTAACATTAAGTCGAGTTGTCCCGACGTCTGTCTAAGGTTGACTAGTTAGGAGAGTGGCTCTTCCATATTTCAGGCACTCTGGAAGGGAGAGGCAGGTCCATGACCTCCAGAGGTGATGTCAGGTGTCAATCATCCTTTTTGCAGAAGGGGAAGTAGAAAGGTCGTTAGTATACAGTGCCACCTCCGGTCTCGGTGGAGAGTTACCATCACCCAAGCCTGCAAGCTGTTTCCCATGCACACACGTGTGACACCACCATTACAACATTAGAACACTCTAGACAAAAACAGGCCATTCAGCCCAACAAAGCTCGCCAGTCCTATCCAGTTATTTCTTTATATATATAATAATATAAAAGCTCTCTTTAAAGCTCGCTCAGAACACTATTCTACAATAATATTTAGAACAATTGCTAAATTAACAAATGGGAATTCAGATCTACGGTGCAAAATACCAACAGATATTAGCAGTCCAGACTTTATGAACTTCTTCAATGAGAAAATTAAAAATGTAAGATCCCAGATCTCTGCATCACAGTACAAACTGCATACTAGCTTAGCAGACTCTGCCTCACATTGCATTCAGCACTTTAGCAATTTTAATCCTGTAACTGAGCAGGAAGTCTTAACTTTAATTTCTAAAATGAAACCCACTACTTTTTCCCTAGACTCAGTGCCAACAAAACTAGTAAAAAGTTCAATGGATGTTCTTGCAGCGCCTATTCTAAACATTATCAGTAGTTCTTTATTGTATGGCACAGTACCTGATGCACTAAAAGTGTCAGTCATTAAGCTATTACTTGAAAAGTCAGACCTAGACCCACACATACTAAATAATTATAGACCTATTTCAAATTTACCCTTTCTCTCTAAAATACTAGAAAAAGTAGTTGCCAATCAGCTTCAGTCACACCTTACGCATTACAATTTATTTGAGAAATTCCAGTCTGGTTTCTGCACTGGTCATAGTACAGAAATGGCACTAACGCGGGTTGTAAATGACATTCTGATATCCTCTGATGAAGGAAACTCCACTGTAATTATGTTGTTAGACTTAAGTGCAGCATTTGACACCATTGACCATTCTATTTTACTGCACAAGCTAGAAAATGATGTTGGCCTTACAGGCAGTGTGCTCATTTGGTTTAGTTCTTATTTATCAAATTGATTCCAGTATGTACAGAAATGTGCTGACAGTACTCCATCATTATACACAGAAGTGAGATATGGTGTCCCGCAGGGCTCAGTACTGGGACCTTTACTGTTTTCACTTTACATGCTTCCACTGGGATCTCTCATTAGGAAACATAATGTTAATTTTCACTTATATGCAGATGACACTCAGCTATACCTTTCAATTAGATCAAATGAAGTTTCTCTGATGTTGTCTTTAATTAGTTGTGTTAGTGAATTAAAGGAGTGGATGGAGGAGAACTACTTGTCTTTAAATACAGATAAAACAGAGATGTTAATTGTTGGAGGGAATGACGCTGATCACAATATTCTGTCATCATTTAACTTAGATGGAATCATCATTAATTTTACTGAATCAACCCGCAATCTAGGAGTTATCTTTGACTCTAACATGTCATTTAAAGTGCATATTACAAAGTTGTCCAAATCATGTTTCTTCCATCTTAAAAATGTTGAGAAATTAAGGCGCTTTCTAAAAAAGCAGGATTCTGAGAAATTAATTCATGCATTTATTTCTAGTAGGATTGACTACTGCAATATGGTGTTAACTGGATGTTCAAACTGTAAATTTATACAACGTCCAGTTAATCCAAAATGCTCCTGCAAGAATTATTACAAGAACAAAGTATGAAAATATAACTCTAGTTCTTAAGTCCTTACACTGGCTCCCAGTTATGTTTAGGGCAGATTTCAAAATCCCCCTGTTAACATATAAAGCATTAAATGGCCAAGGTCCGGCTTGCTTGTCTGAACTAATCATGACTTACAAACCAGAGCGCACATTAAGATCTCAAGATGGAGGTCTGCTTATGATTCCAAGGATTAATAAAATAACAGTGGGAGGTCGAGCTTTTAGTTAGTTAGCACCAAAACTGTGGAATGGTCTTCCTGCTACTATAAGAGATGTCCCTTCAGCCTCAGCTTTTAAATCCCGGCTGGAGACTCACTACTTCAGTTTAGCATATCCTGACTAGAGCTGCTGATTAACTGTACAGACTGCATCTCTGTTGTTAGTCATTAGCACTAAAACATAAGTAACATGATAGTTATAATTGGATACTAACCCTCACCTATTCTGTTACTCTTCTCGGTACTCAAATGTGGCAATCTGTGCCACGGCCCACCTGCCAAGTTGTTTTGCCTGCCTAATGTAAAGTCATCCCTGATGGGGGATTGCAGGATTCATGGGGTAAAGGGGTCCTTTCATCAGATCTGGCCAAGCAATGTTTCAGCTGTGGAATGGCCAAATGGGGGAGGCAGCTTGATGTCTAAGGTCTCCAGGGCTCTAAACAAATCCAAATCATATTATGTGATATCATCTACTGTTCAATTCTGGTCCGTGCTTGTAGAATTTTTATTTTTATACTGTTTTGAAGATTTGTTTTGATCTGTGTATTGTATTGTATTGACCACCTTCTTTTGACACGCACTGCACGCCCAACCTACCTGGAAAGGGGTCTCTCTTTGAACTGCCTTTCCCAAGGTTTCTTCCATTTTTTCCCTACAAGGGTTTTTTGGGAGTTTTTCCTTGTCTTGTTAGAGAGTCAAGGCTGGGGGGCTGTCAAGTGGCAGTGCCTGTTAAAGCCCATTGCGGCACTTCTTGTGTGATTTTGGGATATACAAAAATAAATTGTATTGTATTGTATAACCTTGGAAGGTGGGAAGAAATCGCAGTATCTAAACGCAGTCCACACACAGGCTCTTGGTACACCTGCATTAACGCTTGTCATTTAGTCATGGCATTAAAATGTGGCTCCTTTATTAAACACATTAACACTTAGACTTGCCTTAAATGTGTTTCCTAACCATTTCTGCCAAATGTGGACTGAATGGTCCAATCGCAAGAGCATTGACACCTGGTTTCAATTTGGTAACGTGCTACCTAATTGTGATGGGATCCCTGAAAACGCACCTTAAACCCGGATATAAAAGGGCCCACAGTCCAGAGAAAATAACTAGCAAAGGGGTTATGTTTTTTATTCTGTCTTAGTAGTCTTTTGAAATATTCTTATTTCCCCTAAATATAAAACTAAAGATTTTAAAGGCACATTTGTGCAATTCAATTTGTACATCTAAATTTGTTTCATTTTAAAAACCAAAATAACAAAAGGCTAGCTAATTGTTTACCTCACAAATCCATATCCAGCACATTATCAAGTTTAAATTACTGCACCTAATTGTAATTTTAGGCATTAATTCAGCACATTAACAGAATTGATTCCTTCTCTTAGTGTTTCATGTACTTTCTTTCGATCATCAGCAAAGATTATTTGCAAAAGAAGTAATGCATGTTTGTTCCAGTCAGACTCAATAAATTACATTTTTATTGTGCCTCCTAAATATGCCTTATTTCTGTAGCTGTCTTGTGCTCTGACAAACTGCACCAGGGCTCATAGTGCTGGTGCTGTGTGTCTGCTATTTGTATAGCCCTGTTCCTTTCTCCTTTCTCCTGGCAGCAGTACTACCTGCTTATTAAATGACCATTTTCATTCTGGACTAAATCAAATACAAGGCGCTATAAAAGCAGCACATAAGTAACATAAACCTGTAGCAGAATGGTGTGATTTCCAGTTAAAATATTAACTAAAAGAAACAAAGCAACAGTGTCAGAGTGCTTCCAAAGAGACGCATCACTTCTATACCCCAGTGTTTTTCACTACCTTCAAAGTACGCAGAACTCTCAGGGAGACTGGAGATTAATAAATGCAGGCATATTTGCTTTTATATGCATGATTACAGAGGGGAAAAAGTCAAGAAGGAAAACGACTACTGTGCTCAGTGGAAAATAACAACTTGACAACCAATAGCTGCACTGCTCAGTTACATTTTTGAAAGTTAATTGTTCAGAGTGCCTTTTTACTTCTCACAGTACTGTATTTAAACCTAGTTTGAGGAACATTATATAAAGGTGCAGTAATTAGCCTAATTGTACCATTTTATTGTGAACTACAAATGACTTGTTGGAAGTAATTATAAGGTAGCTCCATCTTATGTATTTACCATTTTTGTTTTTATTTTAAATGCCAAGAAGTTCATATCTGCTCCATTATTCACCAATTAAGCAAAATAACACTTTGCCTTGTACTAATTAATAAATAAATTAATTGCAGAAATTAACATGTACTCGTCCAGATGAGGAGGTGGATGGGAAGCAGTATCTGTACATTTATTGAAACTGCATCAAGGTCACAGAGCTGGGATTTCTTATAATAAAGAATCAGCAAGTTCTTTCACAGCTAAATCCCAAGATAAGCACTTGTGAGACTCTGTGGAATTAGATAAATGTATTTTCTTTTTTTCAGGGGAATAGTGGATGTGTATTTAAGTCCCTAAGTTTCACAAATGATATCTTTTATTAAAACATATGACGGATCACTGAGTAAATGCAAACTGCTAACTTTGCAACATTAAGAAAGTAAGACGGTGACATTCATGGTCATTTGAAAGAGCATTTGACTACAATGTAAAGGGGGCTTATGGGAGACAGGTCATAAAGGGTAAGCAGTGGAAGTGCAGTCGGCCAGTGTGAGATATAAAAAGTTGCGTGTGATTTGTGCATTTACAGAAATCGGTGTTTGGCAGCTCTCAGTGGAGCTGGGTCATGACGCTCAAAATGACACCTGTGTTAGGACATCGATTACAGTTTCAGCATAGCACAGTGCAGTGGTGGGTTTTATTTCAAGTAGCTTGACGTTCTGTAATAATATTGTATGCTGCTTTGTTGAAAATGACTGGTGTGTTTTTTGAAAATACTACTACCAGTGTGAATAAAGCTCTGCTTTTCAAAGAAGTAGATTTACAGATGTCTCCGGCAGGTCCATTGCACATCCAAATCCTCCCAATGTCAGTGTACATTTTCCACCCTGCAAATTGACTCCATTCCCTTATCGCCAAATATGTGCTTGTCAGATTGATCAGTGATTCTATATTGGTCCTGTGTAAGTGCTGGTGTGTGTGTGTGTGACTCGCCCCCATGAGAGAATGGCGCCAGGTCTAGTGCTCTTTCCTGCCTTTAACCCAATGCTGCAGGGATAGGCTCCTGCTCTCCTATGGCCCTGAACTGGAGCTAAAAAGTGTTTGTTGTTGTTATATTGGGGCATTTTTCAAGAACATTACTCAAGGCACCTCTACACAAAGATCTTAGCACTGACTAAGAAATGTGCATATGTGGAAGAAAGGATGCAAGTCAGGTCTGTAGTCCTGCCTATAAACAAAGCAGCATGGGCAGATAAGTTTGCAGCTCCATGGAGGACATACCACATATAATTTTACAATATAGAAAGTATGAATTGTATAAGCTTCAACTGCCTTTGGATTTTCATTAACTTTCAAACCTAGACCAGTTTCACTGTTAGTGTATACTAATGCTCTCCCTGAAGTGAAATCAGACAATGGAGTTTGACATCTCAGCACCCTCCAAGCACCCAACCTAAATCTTCTCTAGCTGAGGCTACAGCTAGTATGATGATTTTTATCTGTAAAGATGGCTCCATCACTACAACATAACAGTCTCAAAGTCCACCACTACTACACTGTATTTGCATGCATTTGGTAGTAACTATGGTGGGCTGACATCTCCGTCTAGTCCAGTGTACAGGGGGCTCTTTATCCGTTTCAGCTGACAAATCTCAGGTGATAGGTCTTGTCAAGCTGAGCAGAATAGAGTATTCTGGGAAAGCTAAAAGACAAAACTGGATTCAAAATATTTTGCTTAGTTAAGATTTTAAAGGTTTCCCATCAGGAAATAACCACGAGCTTCATGAAGATTCAGTAACATTTCCTGTGCTGAGAAACTGAAAAATGTCACGATTGGCTTTGCTGACGGTTTGAAAACAAGGAAGCCAGATGTATCGTGTAGGAGCAGCTGCCTTTTATTAGACATTTTTCAGAAAGAGTCCTCTCGGTAAATTGCTGCTTTTCTGGCACTTTTGTGAGTGGTTTAGCTAAGTTGAAAAATGGGCACTTGCTAGCTGCTCAACACTTGGAAAAAGAGCTCTGTCTCTGGCAAGAAATCCTTTCCTTTTTATTTCTTGATTAAAATATATAATATATAACTAAGGAACTTGGCCATCTGGAAATTGTTATCTTTGATGAAAAGAGGACTGCATGAATACACCTAGGTTGTAAAGTTCTTTGTGTCACTTATATTTGCTGTTATTGGTTTTGATGCAAATAAATACAATTTTTTAGTGGAAACTTATATCAAGAAACTATGTCTGATTGCTTGTAGTGTAACCAAGAAGCTGGATTATTTATTACCTGTAAATTGCAGTCATTTAAGGGCTCAGAGGGATGCTCTTAAGAGGCCCTCTGTTGGTGGTAAAATGGGTTAAAGTAAGGGTTTGAAAGTAAACGCAGTCCCAGTTAGGAAGTAGTCTGCCATAAGAGGTCCCTAGAGTTGAGTAAATGGGGTACAATGCAGACAATGAGGTTGCAGGTAACACGTACTGTATATAGCTGGCTTCCACATATTTTCCTATTCCCCCTTTAAGAAAAGAGCTAAGATGTTAGTTAGTTAGTAACTTTTTTGTTAAGTGCATCTGATAACGCAATAATCAACAGAAAGCAACAAGAATACCTGCCTATCTCATATTCTTCTTTTGGCTGCTTCTGTTAGGGGTCGCCACAGCGGATCATCTTTTTCCTTTTCTTCCTGTCCTCTACATCTTCTTCTGCTACACCAGTCACCTTCATGTCCCCTCTAACCACATCCATAAACCTTCTCTTGGGCCTTCCTTTTTTCCTCTTGCCTGGCAGCTCCTTCCCTAGCATTCTTCTCCCAATATAACTCATTCAATTATATTTCCAAGTAGCCTATAAAGACATGTAACATGTGGAAATGAATGCAGTGAATATGAAAATAGTACTAAACACACACCAGAAACTCCGGTTTGGACACCCACATAAATAATATAGATTATTAGGCTGATGTGAATGTGTGTGTTTATGATTTAACTCTATTCATTTTCATACTAGATTTTGGTGTGCAAGCTCCTACACCATCTCATTCATCTCCCTGACTTGGCAAATGTTACATATTTTTAGTATTTATCTTGTGTCACCAGTTTTTAGACATGGCCAAGCATATGTTACTTGGTTTAGACTCTACAACAAACTTAAGAGGAAAAGTTAAAGTTGTTGATACAGAAAAGCAAGGAAACTAATTCCCAAAAAAAGATAGTGTTAAATTAAAGCATTTTGTATAAGCGTTTTTTGTTTAAATATGTTAACCATTCAAATATATGTACAACTAGCGTTTAAGCACAATAGATACATGTACAGTATATGTAGTGTGATAAACCCCATGGCGTCAGCAAGCCCCAAACCCCAACATGAACACACTTGTAAAGTCCTTGGTTCAAACAATCAAAGGTTTTATTTTAAATACCTCCAAATGTGACACAAGCAAAATACAGGCCTTCCTTTCACAAAAGCTCCTTCCTACTGCACTACTCTCCTACACTCAAGTGTTGCTCCACTACCTCCCAGCTCCGACTCGCCTAAATAAGGGAATTTTATTACAGACCCGGGAGTACTTCCAGTGCCAGGGCAACTGCCCGATGAAAACACTTCCCGGTCACACAGAAGTCCATAATAGGGAGCTTGTCTCCCTACAGCATCCTCTCGTGGCACCCAATTGACCCCAGCAGGGCTGCTCTGCCAGACTACATATCCCGGCATGCCCTGTTGGTTCCCTACTGTGCACTGACCTCCGGGGCTGCTGCCATCTAGCGTGTTGGGGGAACAAAAAACCTCCATCAATGCCTTCTTCTCTTTTTAATGGGCTGTCCGTTCACCCTTTCCAGTATTTCCTTCCAGGGCTGCTCCCTTTCCTGGCCAGGATGCCCGTCAAGCCCGTGTGGCATCTACAGTATAAACATAAAAGCATACAAGTTAGTAAGTAATTTTCTCAGTCTTTGTTTGTGCTCACAGCTGTAAGCACTAATCACATGTCCAATATTGCAGCCCTCTTTCCGTGGAGGGCAGGACGTTCTGTTATGGCTAGTCTCATGGAAAGTTGCTTTTCTGGGTGATGCTAGTCACCACCGTGGCTTTCTCAGATAAAGTTAATTGTGTATTACAGTGTGCGAGAGTACAATTTCAGTGTTTAGACAACACCAGAGTGCTGGTGTTAACCACAGAGTATTACGCACACTGATCTCGACGTTCGTCATGCATATATTCTTCTTTGCAAATTCTTTACTTCTTTTTTCTAAAGATAATGAAAATCTCAAATGCAAAAGGTCCTCAGCCTATTTTTTTCTTTATTTTTATTCTTCTGGGTTCATCCATATCCTAATGCTGCTATTTGCTTTTTCTTATAAGCTTCCTAATGATTATTAGTTTGAAGATTGCTTAGTATAATTTGTTATCTGCGTTACATTTTTGGCCAAAAGTGAGACAGCCAGTTTTATTTGTTGATGTGCACTTCATAAATGTCAACTCCCATGAAGGTGACACCACAGGCAGAAAGATAACTTCAGGGCTCCCATAATTCAAAGTAGTGTAAATGTTTATAGCAATACTAATGCCTCACCATAAAATGCTTTATATTACAGTACTCATATAGTTTACAAATGACTTTTTCCAAAGTCTGTGGATAGTTCATTACATGCTAATAAATAATTCTTTCTCATCAAAAAACTAAACCATATTAATTTAAAAGCAGATTTATTTGAAACTTTTCATTAGTTTGCAGATATCTGCTTTTTATCTTTCTATTCTGCTTTTTATGCATTTCTGCCTCTTATCAGACCCAAAAAGACACATAGTCTCAAAAATGAGTTCAAGCTCATCCTTAGTGGTCCTGTTCTCATGGTGCCTTGGCTGAGGAGGTGCATTACTTTTGAGCGTCCTGGTAGATAGCTGTGGCTCCAAAAAAACAAAACGTCAGCCTAAGACTTTCAATCTTGAGCAATCTGTAGCACCATGGCAGAGCAAGAGCAACAACTACATTTTTTCACATTTTTATCAAGCACTATTTATTAATTAGTGTTTCATCCTTTTAAAAAAGGATCTGTCAAGGATCTGCCTTTTAACATGCACCTCTGCTCTACATACATTATACTTTCCCTACATGATGGACACTTCTATACATTATGCATATGCACACCCACATCACCATTATCTGAGTCATAGTTTTTACACACAGAGAAAATGCATACATTTGAATCATATTGTAATGCAGCAGATACATCTGTCCAAAGAAACAAAGCATGTACTGCTTCTGAAAGAATATATTTTCTGAGCAAACAGAGGGGAAGCAAAACACAAAATGACAACATAGCAAAGATGATAACTGGCTATCAATCTGGTGTCTTACAGAACAGTGAGATCAAGGCAAGAGTAAGTCGACAGAGTCCTCCTAAAGTTTGTAATATGATTTGATTTTTCCAGTATATCTTTAATTACTTTAAGGTTCAGATAACTAATGAAATTCTTATATAATATGATGGCAACTGACATCACACACTCACACATGCGCTCCCACACCTAGCAACAGCAGCGGAGTGCCTGACAACTAAAACTTGCCTGACACCATTAATACAACAACCAGATCTGAAAAATAATTTAAATAAATGAATAACCAAACCACTTGCAAAATTGCAAATAAACTTAACATGATGTTAGACACTGGCAGTTTTTGACAATAATAAATATCAGCAGTGACAGTTGAATTCTGATCTTTTAAATAATAACAAGCTTTGCAATTATTTTTATAGCAGATAGATATTTAATTTATTCCAAAGGGAAAGTGCACAGTTACACAAGACTACATGTATAAACATGTAAAAATGTCTAGTCAAAACTAAACTGCTAAAATTGTACAAATTATAGTCTAAGCTGAAAATATGGTGTAACCAAATGTCAGTTGGTAAGCCTCAGAAGCACCCCTTGAGGACAGAGGTACAATTAACATTGGGCTGAAAGTGCACCACACGTTGATCAAGTGGCCATGCAGAGGGTGTGTGATATCCATCATGGCGGCCAGTAGCTTAGCCAACCACAGCCTGTTCTTTGTACCACCTGCAAAGAGTACTGTGTGCAGAATAGAGCGAGTCTCAGATTAATGCTGCTGTTTTGTTACCATTTGAATTCAGTTTTTTAATGACTGTTACCCTTTTCTTAATGCTTATAAAAATGTTTTGATAATGTCATTGCAGCAACATTTTGTGTCTTTTTTTTTTTAGTGGTGGTCAGCATTTTAAAATGTATACCCTTAGCATAATCTATGTAGGCATACAATAACCAGAAAAAAGAAGATGCATGTAACTAATATAATAATTTATTATTATTAAGAACAAATAACACAAATACTGATATAATATGTACACAAGTGTAACAATTCAAATGTGATTAGGGGAACACAATTTTAGTGGAAAAAAGAGTGATAATAACTAAATATAATAATAAGTCAAATAAAAAGCAAAATTTTGTCTCTCACCAGTCTATGAAGCTCAGCACAAAACTGGTGAATAATCATATGATGTGACAGTTGTGAAAGAATGAGTCTCAACACACTGAAAAGGTTTAGGGCAGCCACCCGTATATTGCCCCTGGCTGCAAAAGGGTTTTTTAAGTGAGCACTGATGTGCATAGATTGAGCTCCAGACTGAACTGGTAGTGGAGAAGATGGCAGTTTTAAAGGGTAAGACCGGACGTGATGTCATCTGAGGCCGGAAGTGATGTCTTTCTTGGCACTGGAACCAGAAGTGACGTTGTTGTTAAATCAGGCAGGTTTTCCCATATTTGGCCTGCAGAGATAACAGAACAAGGTTTAGCGCATCCCCCCCTCCACCCCCTGGCCTGGTGGGTAATTACCTTGACTTGGTCCATTCAGCTCCCTCCTAGTCACACGTTTGTGACACAGTATAATATGGTGGTTCGTATACAATCTAGTGAAAAATCCAGTAGAAAGGTTGGGATTCTTTCATCATGTCCAATAACATCCTCAGTACTTGTTTATTTAGACCTAGATATCTACTCACTCATTTCTTACTTATCAGATGCTCCATTGCAGTTTATTGCAATCCATTTCACTGCACTTTATTGTCCTTTATCTGCTAAGGTAGAATGGGGTATTTTAAAAGAGAATGCAACTTTATTTCTGTCAATTAAAGAGCCAAATTTCTGTTGGATACAAACCTATTGAAATCTCCTGCTCTCATGCTAATGACCTAACAAGATTTGAAAATATAATTTATAATTTTATTAAACTCATAAACTCAACCTTATCCTCTCTTTGAATGCTCATGTGTGTGACTCTCAGTTCTTGTAGCTCATATTATATGTTACTGCAGTAATAAAATTGGCAGATATAAGAAAAGGTGAAAAGAATGTCTACTGCTGGGCTTGATCCCCACTCTTCTAGACAAAGTATTCTCTCTCATCAGTGTTTCTAATGTGAGTTAAGGTATCGTTTCACAGTTTTATTTACAATAAGCCACAGGCACTGTAGGTATGCATTACCATAGTCATTATTTGAATGAAAACAAGATGCTCAGTGCCAACATTCTGTGGTGCAATGACTAGCACTGCCAGCTTGCGGTTTCCGCTGGGTTCAAATCTTGTCCTTCGTCAATATGTCATTATTCTTTATGCCCTGTGCTGTCAGGTTCTAGCCTTCACACCCTCAAATTGGATAAAGAGGGTTTGGTATGTATGAGTATTAGACAGATTTAACAAAAAACAAAGTTAAAAGCTTGAACATTCATCCATTCCTCCAATTTCTATACTACTTGCAGTGCAGAGTCAAGGGATGCTGGCATCTATCCTGGCAACAAACTTAACAAAGTTAGATTAAATACATGCAAACGTCCAAAAAAAAGTAGTGTGCACTCACCATGGAATGTTTTAAAAGCATTTCATTGTTTGAATAAAAGCCCAAAACTACTTGTTGTTACATTTTGCTCACATGCAATTGTGTCAAATGTCTGAATTGTGCTCACATACTGTATGACATTCAATAGTATTTTATATACTGAGTGGAAGACTATGAGATTGATGGTGGCAAATCAAATAACTTACTGCGCAGCCCAGACCAAAGCACAAGCAGAGAGACAATGCAATCAGCTTTTAGCCATTTCACAGGTGGCAGCCTAAGTTGGCAGTGCCACCCAAATCTGCTGCCTGCATGTATACAAAGTCAAAATTATGCCACAGATGCTCCTCCTGCAATGGTTCTGTGCTGCTCAGCAATGCAGAATTCATACAGAACTCTTATCTCCCACATAATGAGCAGACTTTTCTGTGTTTACAGCTGACAAAAACCTTAAAAGATCCTGAAAGAGAAAGCCTTCCACTTTTCAAAGCAGCAGAGAATGAAAAATACAGCAGCCAGGCAGGCATTCTCATGCTGGTCAAGTCTGAAAGAGAGACTATTCATTTCAAATCTGCTCCTCTCAGAGCCGAGCAATAAGAGCCTATGTGTCCTTTTTACAGCAGTATCTCTAATTGGAAAATATTGAAATGCTGGCACAATTTTTCAGTTTACCCTTTTGTCATGTTAAGTAAAGTAACAAGGTAAAATTGCTAGGAAGTGAGGAGAGATTACTTGGAAAAAAAAATAAAACCATTTTAGTAAAGAAAGAAAGATTTTGCTTCTCCTGCCAGAGGGCATTTTAAAAGTATTTGTTCTTTATGACAAAGAGCATGTAATTGGAAGTATTAAATAATATTTTAATGGTAATAGTTTTAGCAAATGAAAAAGAAATTAGTTTTTTTTTAAATACATATAAAAGAAAAAAGCTATTTCACACAGTGCAAGGCTATGATGCCATCCTGCATACACATGGTGAAGCACACTAAGGTATCCATTTCATACGGTAGTACAATGTAGGACTGGAAACGTCCACAAGCTAGTACGTCTTGTGCAATCTTGACATGGCGAATTATTATATTAGAAAATCTGGTATTAATAACAATAATGTCATATTCATTTCCTCTCTGAAACCTCAAGGGCTGATGCTCAACATATCCCCACCACTTTGTTTCTAAAAGCTTATTTAACACATTTTTTGAAGGTTAGCCCTTGTGTTAAGACCCAGCGATACTCTTTTTCGCTACAAATCCAATTAGGAATTCAACATAAACAGTTTTGTGTAAGCTCAGCTTCAACAGCATTAATACATGTTCCTGCTCACATTTACAGCATTACAAATTGAAACAACTTCCTCAAGAACAGGTCATTCAGCCCAAGGAAGTGTGTTAATACTATCCACCTGATTTCTCCAAAATGACATCAAGTCCAATTTTAAAGGCCTTAATGTCCTACTGTCTACCTCTCTACTTGGAAACTTACTTCATGTGTCTATAGTTCCCAGTGTGAAGAAAATGTTTGTGGAAAAATATTTACCCTGTCTACCCTATCCATGTTGTTGTGTTCTTCTTCAAAAACCCCTTTTAATGTAACGGCTTGGATTCACTGTATTAATTCTCTTCAGAATTTTCAGTGCTTCAGTCATATTACCTCTTAATCTCCATTTTCTTATATGAAAAAGGTTCACCTCCTTCAATCATTCTTCATAGCTGGTACCACTCAGTTCAGGAATCATCCTGTTTGCACTTTTCCTTAACTATCTCTAGCACTGCTATGTCTTTTTTGTAATATGGACACCAAAACGGAACACAGTACTCCAGGAGAAGCCTCACTAATGTGTTATGTAGCTTAATCATAGCTTTCCTTCACTTATACTCTACACATCATGATATATAAACTAATGTTCTATTAACCTTCTTGGTCACTTCTGTACACTGTCTGGATGTATATAATGAAGACTTGAGGTCTGCCACGATACCAAAATTTCAAACTTCGACATGATACTAAGAAAAATATTGGAATTTAATACCATTTTCGATACCTAAAACAGATAGTCAATTAAAGATTCATGTAAATAAATTGCAATTCTGTATGCATTCAAATTAATTAAAACAAATAATAGAAATTTTATTTATTAAATTCAAATAATTCAAGTAGTGCAATCTTTAGTGAAAGGTAATAGTAAAGTTCGGTAATCAATAAAAAGTAAAGCTGTTTAAATCCAGTCAACACTTTTTTACATTAATGAAAACAAATACTCCTAATGAGGTAGTACAATGAAATATTACAAATATCATTTGTATAAGCATTCCAGTCAGCAGTAAATGGCAAACATAAATATTAAAACAAACATTAAATAAACATTCAAGTGAGGAGAACATTAATGTGCTTTTTTATTGAAGTTATTAAAAGCAAGTAACATTCCAAACAAACAAGTCAAACTTAACAGAACTAAATTCAATTCAACACCCAACCACAAAAGAAAGAGAGGAAGACCAACAGCCAGAGTAAAACTTGAAGATTAGAAACAAGAAAAGAGAATCCTTTTCCCCAATATAAAAGCTTATTCTAAAATGTTGAAAATTAGATCCTGCCAGATTTTTTAAATGTTTTGAACAAAACCAGTAAGTGAGAATTTTATTTTTTTTGCAATTTCAAATAGTTTATAACATCATTTAGCCACTGACTAAAAGAGGTTGGCTAGGATTATTCCAGTTGAGCAAGAATAAGTCTGCGTGCCAGTAGTGTAGTAAAGGCGATTACAGTTTGTTTGTCCTTCTCCACTTTAAGCCCATCTGGAAGTACACCAAGCACAGCTGTTAATGGATTAGGAGGGATTGTGACACCAAGGCAGTCTGATAGGCATTTAAAGATTTTGGTCCAGAATGATGTTAATTTGGTGCACACCCAAACCATATGAAGTGTCAGGGATGCCAGGGGCAATGACCCGGCCGGGACGCCGTGAGGAACCGGATGTGGGTCTGCGCCCACCCTGGATCACGTGGGGGCCGCCTTCCTGGTTGCTTTGGGGGCCACGAGTTGAGGGCATAGAAGCCCCACCCTGTAGGGGCCCGTGGTCACCGCCAGGATGCACCCCAATGCCTTGGGGACCTGTTACCTCAGCACTTCCGCCACACCAGGAAGTGCTGGGGGGAAGAATCAAAGGGGCGCCCGGAGAGCTGCCGGGAGAACAGCCGGCACTTCCGCCACGCTGGGACGTGGCCAACGGAGTGTCGGGAATCACCTGGAGCTCATCCGGGAGGATATAAAAGGGGCCATCTCCCTTCATTCAGGGCTGGAGTCGGGTGGAAGCAGGACGAGGCAGAAGAGTGTGGAGGCAGCCCGAAGAGAAGGCATTGTGTGGCCAGGACTGTGTTTGGGGTTTGTGCACTTATTTGAATTGGGTCTGGGTGACCATATATTGTAAATAATTGTAAATAAAAACGTGTGGTGGTTGAATACAACATGTCTGCCTGTCTGTGTCCGGATCGGCTCCACAGAGGCTAAAGCTTGATTGCAACGTTCACTGGTTTGAGCTTGCTACTGAAACACTTTGGACAATTTTAAATGAGACAGATGTGCTCGATAAAAGATTTAAAGTTAAATAATTTTATGCTTTGTGTATATGGAGCTCGAGTGAATTCTGTGCGTGGCTGCCTTCCACTCCATTTATGAAATGTTGAGTAAGAGATCCTTTTCCCACGGTACTGTGGGATCTTTGAAAGGAAGGGATTTTAAAATGGTTTATATATTATAGAAATGCTGTCTGAGTCCTCAAGACTGATCAGTATTTTGTCTGGAATAGAAATAAGTGGGAGGTGAGGAAAACTGGGCAGATTTTCTTTCAGAAAGTTTTTGATTTGGAAATAGTGGAAAAATTGTTTTTAAGGGAAGCTAAATTTGGAGTATAATTGTTCAAAGAATGCAAATGCATTACCTATGTACAAATCTGTAAGTGATTTAATCCTGTACATTTTCCAAACATTAAAGACTGTATAAGTTTTAGAAGGTGGAAAAAGGTGGCTATTATGTAGAGGTGCCACAGATAAAAGCTTCTCTGTCTTTTAGTGCTTCATACATTGGTTTCATATTCTGAGTGAATGAAGGGGAATTTGGTTGTTAGTATAATGATGATAACTTGTATTTACTGGGACACAAATCAAAGAATATAAAGAAGTATTTCAAGATTTTAATTCTATTGTGGACCAGGCCTGTGTGTGTTCATCCATTTGTGTCAATGTCCAGGTTTTTATGGCTTGTATATCTGCCACCCAATAAAAAAGCTGAAAGTTAGGTAGAGCCATGCTACCTTCTGTTTTACGTCATTGCAGGGGCGCACTTTGGCTGCGTGGATGTTTTGAATTCCAAATAAATGAGGTTATGAGTGAATCTAATTTCTTAAAAAAATATTTGTTAGTGTATATTGGGATGCTTTGAAATAGAAAAAGAAGCTTAGGAAGGATATTCATCTTGACAGTGTTAATTCTCCCTGTTAAAGTGAAATGGAAAGTAGACCATCTATGTGCATCTTGTTTATGTTTTTCTATGCAGACAGCAAAATTCTATTGAAAAAGACATGTATGTTTACTTGTGATGTTTACCCCTAGATATATAAACTGATCTGCGATGATAAAAGGGAATGTGTCCAATCTAAGATTGTTCTAGAGACTTCACTGGAAAAAGCAAAATTTTATTCAAATACATTTTTTGGCCAGATACCTTCTGGAATTCTACTAGTGCTGTTAGGACAGCAGGCACAGTACTTTGTGGGTCTGATATATACAGTACCATACCATCTACATATACTGATATTTGTCCTTTTCTGATAATCCATTTTTCTCTCAAAAGCATTTTTGCAAGTAAACAGCTAATGGCTCAATAGCAAATAGCAGTGCGACAGGGGGCATTCTTGTCTATTACCACATTCTAGTTTCAAGTATTCTGAAATACAGAATAATACATATTCTGTTGTTAATGTAAACTGCAGCTTCTGAACTGGTATACAGAAGTTTGATCCATGCACATATGTTCATGCCGAACCCAAATTTGAGCATTGTAGTGAATAGGTAGTCCTGTCCAACCATACTGAACGCCTTAACTGCATTCCAGGGTTTTGGACTTTGTGGGTAAATATATTACATTAAACAGGTGTCAAACTTTGGAAGCCAAGTGGCTGCCTTTAATAAATCTGGTTTGGCCTTGTGATGTTACTGAAGGAAGCATTTTCTTAATTCTTCTAGCTAGGACTTTGGAGAGTTTCTTAACATCATTATTCAGAAGTGAGATTGGTCTGTATGATGCACATTGTAATAAGTCCTTATTTTTCTTAGGAAAGGAGGTAATTAATGCTTAGTGGAAAGTTTAGGGTAGAATTTCATTGTCTCTGGCTTCTATAAATGTTATTAATAAAATGGAAGTTAATTGAAAAATTTTATAAAATCAGGGCCTGCTGCTTTACCACTCTGAAGTGAGTTCATAGCATCTAGTAATTCTGAGAGTGTCAGAGGTTTTTCCAGTTCCTCTGTGCTTAAAGTGTCTAGTTGTGATATCTGTAATGCATGAAAAATGCATTAGGTTGTATCTTGTCTTCTTTAAACTGTGTTGAATATAAGGACTTATAGTAGTCTCATTTTTATGGTCAATGATTTTGTCTCTGTGTTGGTTAATATAACGAACTTCCTGGTTGTGGATTTGTTGAGCTAAGATCTTATTAGCCTTCTCTCAGTTCATAGTAATGATGTTGCGATTTAAAAATTAGTTGTACCATTTATTTTGCTGTGAAGAGTGTGAGTTCTGATTGCAAAGCTTATCTTTCCCTATAAAGTGCCTCATTTGGGAACCTGCCGTGTTCTTTATCTATTCTGGTAATTTCACTCTTAACTCTGATACTTTCTTGGTTTCCGATTTATTTTTGTGGGAGAGATATGAGATAATCTGTCCTCTTAAAAATGCCTTCAGAGTTCCTAGTGTATTCCTGCAGAGTTTGTTTGGATATAAATTCTGTACAGTTCTCATCAGCTAATAACACAGGATTAAGACGGCAGCTGCGAGATAAGTATGTGGGGCAAAATGATTTCAGCCGTATGATCAGAGGGGCACGGTTGGAGATAATAATAGTATCATACTAGCAAGATTTGATCATGGGCAAAAAACTGGTAAGTTATGATCAATTACAAACTTTGTAATTGTTTTTGAAGTGTTAGATGTTATTGCCCGTGTGGCTGAAGACCTATTTCAGCTCTGGTTTTAAAACACAGCTAAAGTCTCCAGCCATTAGAATTTTATGAATGTTCACATTAGGAATGGATGCAAGTACGTTTTGGATGAAATCTCTGCCATCTACATTGGGTGCGTAGATACTTAGAATCACTTTACAATTAAATAAATTACCCATAATAATCACATATCACAGTTAACACTAGAATTCCTGAAACCTACATCAGTGTCTTTTGTTTTGTAAATGTGTCCATCGACACAAGCAGCAAGCAGCCTGCTATGCCATCCCCTACCTTGATGAAGCTCAGTTGGGGGGCAAAAAGTTCTCCCAGCTCAAGCCAAGGCTCCTTATCTGCTTGTCAGGTTCTTTGAGTTGTATAGGGTAAATAATACAGTATATAGTTATTTGGAATATATTCATTTCATGTGTGTTCCATGTCTACAAAGATCTTGGTAATTGTAGGATAAAAGGAAATGCGACAAATGTAAGAAATACTGAACACATACCTAAAGCCAAAACCTTTTCCGTGTTATACTAATAATGACGGGAAGGGTATAATGTGTGAACACTGAGACACAATAAGACACCAGACATAATAAAGGTTTGGGGCAGCCACCCCCAGCATAATATGTCCAGGCTGCAAAAAGGCTGAATTCTCAAAGAGAGTTGTTTATAAGGCCGAGTCCAAAACAGAACTGATTAAATAAAGGCAAGATGGCGGCTTTAAAGGCCCCCGATAGAAAGTGACATCATCCTGGAGGCCGGAACCAGAAGTGACGTTGTCATCGGGGCCAGAACCGGAAGTGATGGCATCGGAACAGGAAAGTGACGTCATCCAATGCACCAGAACTGGAAGTGACGTCATCACAGGTGCTGGAATTCAGCGGGATTTCCCGGGAAGGGTCTGCAAGGAACTGAGGGACAGTCAGTGCACCCCGCCACCCCCTGGTCTGCCTTTACCTGTTTCCTATTCGCAAGTGTGTGACAACACTTTAGTCCAAATATCAAATAAACATGTACACTTTTATTTAAGAATATAACCAAAGGGTAAAAAAAGCATTTGATTTACATGTGGCTGTCAATGGGTTAAAAACTCAAGCTCAAATGTCAATCGACAGGGTGTTTCCATGTCTTTTTGAATGGTGCACAGGTAAGAACTGCTGCATTATAATCCAATGGTCCCAGGTTCAAGACCAGGCACTCTGCGTTTTGAGAAATGAGCTGCAACTATTATTTCTACAATATAATAATAACATACATTTGATTTGAGTCTGCAACACCCAGTGTACATTTTGGCTACTTGTAAAAGTTAGCGCTTGTTTTTTTATTATTCAGTTTTAGTCTCTCATTGACATTCACATTGTACATCGAACTTGCCTCTCCATCTTGGAGTTGATGGTATTTATCACCATTCTTTTCACAAGAGTAACGCTGTGGCTGATGACTGCTCAGAACTATTTTTGTTGTACTGGCAATCAATGATATGATGTCCCGTGACCACTATCAGACTGGACAAAGGCAGAACTGTAACAACAGACAGCTTCTTCCAAGCATTTTCACTGGCTAATAGACTGCTCTATAACACAATGCAACTCTGCTTGGCACCATAAGTAAAATGGGACTTTGACCTGCAGCTAAAGACACTTCAGCACACGAGCAATTTGCCACGCTAGTATTTAGATCTGACAGCGCTGTGCTGGTGGTGTATGCGCCCAAAAAGAAGAAGCCTTTGATTTCAGTCTGTAACAGCTGGTGTAAAGTCTTGCAACCTGTAAAAGATATCGCTGAAGGGGCAGAACCAGACACACAAATCAATCAATCAATCAATCAACATTTATTTATATAGCACATATTCATACAAACAAATGTAGCTCAAAGTGCTTTACAAAATGAATAGAAAAATAGATGACACAATAAAAAATAAACATAAGTCAACATTAATTAACATAGAGTAAGAGTAAGGTCCGATGGCCAGGGTGGACAGAAAAAACAAAAAAAAAACTCCAAAAGCTGGAGAAAAAAAATAAAATCTGTAGGGGTTCCAGACCACGAGACCGCCCAGTCCCCTCTGGGCAATCTACCTAACATAAGTCAAACAGTCCTCTTTGTATTTAGGGTTTTCATAGAAGGACCTGATGATGATGGTCACGTAGACTTCTGGCTTTCAGTCTATCAATGTTGGTGCATCATGATGCTTTGAGTAGGTGGTGGTGGCACAGACCGCCACCACAAAGAAACCGGAAAAAGAAACAGAAGAGAGAGTTGGGGTCAGTACGGATTTTAGAGCCACTGTGAATAGTTATTATGAAGAAGAATTGAACATACAGAGTATCAGGATTAAGTTAAATTGAAGTTATAAAAAGGCCATGTTAAAGTAATGTGTTTTCAGCAGTGTTTTAAACTGCTCCACTGTATTAGCCTGGCGAATTCCTATTGGCAGGCTATTCCAGATTTTAGGTGCATAACAGCAGAAGGCCGCCTCACCACTTCATTTAAGTTTAGCTTTTGGAATTATAAGGAGACACTCATTTGAAGATCTAAGGTTACGATTTGGAATATAACGCGTCAGGCATTCCGATATATAAGATGGGGCGAGATTATTTAAGGCTTTATAAACCATAAGCAGAATTTTAAAGTCAATCCTGAATGACACAGGCAACCAGTGTAGTGACATCAAAACTGGAGAAATGTGTTCGGATTTTCTTTTCCCAGTTAGGATTCTAGCAGCTGCATTCTGCACTCGTTGCAAATGATTTATGTCTTTTTTGGGTAGTCCTGAGAGGAGTGCGTTACAGTAATCTAGTCGAATGAAAACAAAAGCTTGAATTAATTTCTCCGCATCTTTCAATGATATAAGAGGTCTAACTTTTGCTATGTTTCTTAAGTGAAAAAATGCTGTCCTAGTGGTCTGATGAATATGTGATTTAAAATTCAGATTACAGTCAACGGTTACCCCTAAGTTTTTTACTTCCGTCTTAACTTTTAATCCTAGTGCATCAAGTTTATTTCTGATAACCTCATTGAATCCATTATTGCCAATTACTAAGATTTTCTCTTTATTTAGTTTGAGAAAATTACTATTCATCCATTCAGAAATACCAGTAAGACATTGTGTTAGTGTATCGAAAGAGTCGGAGTCATCAGCTGCTATTGATAAGTAATGCTGGTGAATCATATCTTCTTAGTGTCTTTCTGTCACTTGAATTTTTTATTCAGCTTTATTCTTGAATAAAAGCACACTTGTTTCATTATACCTTTGCAAAAATGTTTATTTTAGATTCCAGTAACCATTTGAATGAGATTGAATCCGTTTCTGCCTCTCTCGCGCACACACGTTATTATTTGGAAATGCTATGCCAGATCTTGCCTGTACTCCATGTTATGGTGCATGATACTGAAAATGCAGACAGAGCAGACAGAGATGGTGTCTTTGAGACTTCCAAAAACTAAGAAGCCAACATGCTCTTCCATGAGGCCACAATGTGCTTTTGTTGGGCTACAAATAAGCCCTAATGAAATCACATTAATGAAATAACAGTGAGGGGTTAAAAATCGAGAAAGTGACAGAGCCATAATTGTAAAGAATGTGTAATGAACAATACAGAATAAAACTACCCCAGAGGTATTGTTTTGATGCTTTAAATGTTTAACTGACTAAAAAAATATTTTATCCTGTAGTAAAACTCAAATATCACATCACTACTTCAAATGAAACAGCTGACAGATTTATATTTATTAAGTTTTCTATAATTTAGAACTAAGATACCTCTCAAATTCTTTGTTCTGACTTGCGTGAAAGTCCTTCAGGTTTGGTTGGTTGTTTTAGCCCCTTTAGTACATACAGGACTACAACTCCAGCCACGACGATTAATAGCCTACGAGGCTCAATTGTTAAAAGCCAAAGCGAACCCAAAGTGCATTCGTGATGTATGCTGTAGAATCAATACCATGGAAAATAAGTATTGAAGTAATTTTCAATTTTAAAATCAATACTTAACAATATTTTTGATACTTTTAACCCAGGAAGAGTCCACTTTATCTCCAAGGTCTTTCTCATTAAGTGTACTTTCAATTTGTATTAACAAAATCAATGTTGAGGCCCTGGCTTCCCCAATTATGAAAACCAAATGAAAGACTATAAACCTGTATCCTTAACCTTTCAAAACATGGAAACTCTGGAGAGGCTTATATTCAACCACATTTGACATCAGATGAAAACAGCACTGAATCCTGTGCAGTATGCCTACAATGAGGTGAACAATTCAGTCATCAGTTTGACTTTTATGTTTTTGATTGTTCTGGCATTTTTCACACTATATATCCTTTGCTGATGAAAGATAAGCAAGATATATATATATATATATATATATATATATATATATATATATATATATATATATATATATATATAATATATCAGGTTACTGACAACTTGACAATATAATTATCATTTGTGATCATAGAATCTGTGTTGACTGGATTATCCATAATACAGAGATCCACCCAGGCTAATTCCCTTATTGTTCAAGCTATAGTTGACCAACTTCAAATAGAATTCTGAGACATACAGAAGATCTCAACAATTCTGCCATT
Organism: Polypterus senegalus; assembly: GCF_016835505.1. Lineage (NCBI taxonomy): Eukaryota > Metazoa > Chordata > Cladistia > Polypteriformes > Polypteridae > Polypterus > Polypterus senegalus. Next base: position 94,040,541 of record NC_053161.1, read on the forward strand.
ATGAATTACTGTACGTAAATTAAAGAAAGACAGAGGAGCACAGAGGCCTGGTTATTCACTTTGTAGGGTGATCAATTTGAAACATCTGCTACTAATCTTTATATATAATATGCTCCCATGGCTATTCGTTTGTCTGTTCAGGATTTTAAATGACCTGTAGCTCGCAAACTGTTTGAACTATTGATCTAAAATGTGGTACACATATACTACATGATGTCTACTATCTGCTTTCGGGGTGATGATTGACATCCAAGGTTATTCCTCTTTTTATTTTTACTTTATTGTAGAATTAACTCTCCGCAGCAGCCAGCGGAGCGGTGCTGTGCCACATGTGTACAGGTGCCTTTTTCATTCCCGACCACCTTCGCGGTCACTTCCCCTACCTCTTCATATCTTAAATAATTCTTGCGGCAGATTGAAGGCTTAAGTGCCAGCTTAAGTGAAAAATGAAAGAAAACGTACTAAGTAATTGCAACACAAACACTAACATATCAGTTTTAACGCGAAAAGATGCAGATGAAAGAAGAGAAGAAGCGGGCCGCTAGGGTGGAGTAAAGAAGAGCTGCTCAGGAAGCTGCAAGCGCATCAACCTCTGAGCAAACGAATCCTAAACATACAGAGAAAGAGTATGAAAACTCTGAATGCTCAAATCAAGTGTATTCCAGTGTGCAGTTACTGGTAATAATTATAATACAATTTACTTATATAGCACCTTTCCCATGCTCAGAACTCAGTGTTGAAGGAGGACAGTAGTGAATCTCAGTAAGAACAAGATTTCACTGATTCCTCCCTTTAAAGGGAATACAGGTTTGCTGTGATTCTGGGATATAAGGTCCTGGGATGTGCACTTAAGCAAGAATGTAGATTGGGCTTCAAACACAGAAGTCCTAATTAAAGAGACCAGAACAAAGTCTGGTTTGGCCAGATTTAGAATTACAGACACGTGTCTTTGGAATGCATTTAGAGGAAAAACTCACAGTTTTTTGTGCAAAAATGCACAAAGGGAGCGAGTGTCCATCCTTCACATGGATCCATGAGCCTGCAATACTAACTGCACATCCCTTTACTTCAGCAACTCAGTGCAATAATTCATATTCTTTGGTCAAAGAATATGTTAACTCTACATTATACTCAATTTCTAGCTCCACATTTTACCAATACTGCGAATACAAAAAATTCAGCACCATAGCACAGCTCCCAGCTTCACTTTTTCTCCTCATCATGTTTCTTTCATCAGTTCAGAGTTCCTACTTAAAACTACAACTCATTATGCACCTTAGCTCTGTATTTCTTATGATTCAACGCAGTGTAAATCTGAAGATTTGTGTGCAAAAAACTCCTCACATAAAAGCTGGCCTGCTAGTAAAAACAAGGTCCTTTATTAAAGCTGTAAGTCGAATACACAAAATTGGATTGCAAGCTGGTATAATGAGCAGAAGATAAAGAAAACAGATAAGGAGAGAATAGTGCACATGGGGTGAAACCGTCAATAGATTTGAGTGTTCACATACACTATAGAAAGTAATTAATGTGCCGTGATCTGTACTTCAGGTGGTTGTATGTATGTGTATGTTCTACTTATAGATATGTACTTGTACAACTAAAAGTACTTATATTATAACAACAGGAACATTTATTTAAATAACACATTTTGATACAAATGGTGTAGTTCAAAGTGCTTTACAAGATGAAATAAAAAAACAAAAATAAGATTAGGCAATACTAAGTAACAAAGATTAAAGTAAGGTCAGATGGCAAGGAAGACCGAAAAAACAAAAAAATTCAAGATGGGCTAATGAAAAAAAATCGGCAGGGGTTCCAAGGCCATGAGACCTCCTAGCCCCCACTGAGCATTCTACCTAACATAAATGTTCTAAATCAGTCCTCATGGTTTTTGGGCTAAACATGAAATAATTCAATGGTGATGGTCATGTGGACATCTGGGGTACTGCCTTCAGTCCATCAATGTAGGGATAGTGTGTTGCCTTGATCAGATGGTAAAAAAATGGAAAAGGAACAGCCAAGAATAGTAGAGATCAGTGTGGATTGCATAGCCTTAATGAAAATAAAATTCATTGCTCATATAGATTAACAGAGATACATTGAAATGTAGCTATGAGAAAGCCATGTTAAAGTAATGGGTTTTTAGCATTTTTAAAAAATGCTCCACTCTATTAGCCTGGTGAATTTCTATTGGCAAGCTATTCCAGATTTTAGGTGTGTATACAGCAGAAGGCTGCCTCATTACTTCTTTTAAGTTCAGCTCTTGGAATCATAAGCAGATACTCATTCAAAGATCTAAGGTTCCAACTGTGAGATTATTTAAGGGTTTGTAAACCATTAGCAGTATTTTAAAGTCAATTCCGAATGGCACTGGTAACCAATCTAATGACATCAAAACTGGAGAGATGTGCTTAGGTTTTCTTTTCCTAGTTAAGATTCCAGCAGCTGCATTCGGTACTTTTTGCAACCGTTTGATGTCTTTCATGGGTAGTTCTGAAAGGAGTGCGTTACAGTAATCTGGTCAACTAAAAACAGAAGCATGAACTAATTTTTCAGAATCTTGCAAAGTTATAAAGGATCTAACTTTTGCTACATTCCTTAAGTGAAAACAATGCTGTCCTAGTAATCTGATTAATACGTCATTTAAAATTTAGGTGAGAGTCAAAAATTACACCTAAATTCTTTACCTCCATCTTGGCTTTTAAGCCTAATAGATCAAGTTTACTTCTGATACCCTTACTATATCCATTTTTCCCAAAACTAAGATTTCTGTTTTCCCTTTACTTAGTTTGAGAAAATTACAACTCATCCATTCAGAAACACAAATAAGACATTGGGTCAGTGAAATATGGCAGCTCAGGTCATGCCTTGAGATATTCTGACCTAATGGAAGGATGTAGATCGAAAAGACCAGTGGACCTACTGTAGAATAAATCCTTGTGGCGCACAATGTAGAATATCATGTGTCTTTGAAGTAAATTACCACAACAAACCAATTTAAGACACTGTCAGAGAGGCCCACCCACTGACTAATGCGATTTCTATGAATATTGTGATCAGTGGTATCAAATGCTGCACTCGGCTTTAAGAGGATGAGAACAGATAAACTGCCTCTTTCCGTATTAACCCACAAGTCATTTACTACTTTAACCAGTGTAGTTTATGTAATGTGATTTGTTCCAAAACCTGACTGAAACTTGTCAAAAATAGCATGTTTATTCCAGTGATCATTTAGCTGTGTAATGACTCCCTTTTCTAGAATTTTATTTAAGAATGGCATGTTAGAAATAGGTCTAAAATTGTCAAAAACAGAGGAGTCAAGATTATTTTTCTTGGGTAGGGATTTAACAACAGCAGTCTTAAGACAGTCAGGGAAGACCCCCGTATCTAATGATGAGTTTACACTTTTACACTATTAGCCCATTGGATACTTCTTTGAAAAAGCTTGTTGGTATTGGGTCAAGGATGCAGGTGGAGGGTTTCAGTTAGAGATCAGATAAATCTATCCTGGTGAAAGAATTTAATTTGCTTAAAATGGAATATTGGGATTTATTTCTAATATCATTAATTTTGTTTTTAAAAAATATAGCAAAAGCCTCAGGTTTTAGTTTTTTGGAGGCATCCCATTGAATGACCTGGGTTTAGCAAACGATCAATAGTAGAGAATAAAACTCTTTGATTACCAGCATTTATAATTTTAGAGAAGTAGCAGCACCTCTCCAGATGGGTATTGACTTATGCCTAGTATACACTGTGACAGATTAGGGCTTTCTTGACCCCTTGAACCCTCAGACCACTCGTCAGACACCAGGTAAAAACCAGAATTATTATTTATTATAATAATAATGTAGCTGCCGATGTGTAAGGCGAAGTTAAAATATTTAGTGAAAGTTAAAAGCAAATAATCCACACAAGAATAAAAAGAAAAATAGTTACACACATAGAATAAAGGCAAAAAAAAGGAAAAAATGTATCTTCTACAGACTTAGTTTTTCTTAAGAAGCTTTGATTATTTCTGTACTTAAAGGTTCTTAATTTCTTCTTAAACATATGGTTCAACACTTAAATCTTTTATTTTAAGAGTTACTTCACACTCAAAAGGCCTGTAGGCCGTTGGCACATAGACATGCACTGAGGCACGTTCACGTGCGCAAGCACAAACGTGAGCACAAACAAGGACACGGTTAAAAAAACCGTATGCCTCTGTACCTTACACAAGGCGAGGCTAAACACTTACTAAAGAACATTGTTTACTCAAAAACTGTTAAGAAATGACAGGAAAATACTAACTCAATTCTATTCACGGGGGTTATAGGAACCTCCCTTATTTTATGCATTATCATCTAATAAATATTCATACATTTTAACTAGGAAAATGGCTCTTACAAATAATGTGCACAAAGCACCAGTACTCCACAATACTCTAATTAAACAACAATAATCAAATATCCTCCTCTCTCCCAGACGTGTTGCCACCCTGCCACCCAGCTCAGTTCGTTGTCTGGGAGTTCCCAGAGTCCTTTTATATTTCCTGACCTGGAAGTGCTTCCCATCCTTCAGTCCATGATTCCTTATCACTTCCAGGTCAGATAAAAAGTCCTTTTCTTCAACGCGGAAGCACGTCATTCCTCTTGTCCATGTGACTCGGACGTACTTCCGGGGTGTAGGGCAAATAGTCGCTGCTCCTCCCTGCAGCGCCTTCTAGTGGCCTCCGTGGTATCCAGCAGGGCTGTGGTTAAAAACTCCATTGTCCATAATTCCCTGCTGGCATTCGGGGTACCTCCATGCTGCAGGGAGGGCTCCACCTGGCGGCCTGGGGGTATTGGCCGGGATGAACACAACACATATACATGACACATATACATTAGGTTGTCTCAGATGGCATTGATTAATGCACCAACCGTGCTACAATGTCTTGATGCCTGAATTGAATTCGTTGAAGGAATCCAATCCAATGTCTTTTGTATCACTAACCATTCACTCAAAAATAACATAATCAATCCTTGAGCAAAAATTGAGATTGAATCAGAATTCAGTACCACATAAGAAAGCAGCCTATATCCAATTTGAAAAAAATTGCCTACTATGTGGTTTTGAGCAGTGGCATAGCGCAGAATTCGTGGGTCTCCCTATAATAAGGGATGTGGGAAGGGTCTCCCTAAAAAAACATTTTCAACAGAACTCTGATTTAACATTCCCATATTTGGCATTTTTACGCATTTACTATTTTTTTAAGGTGTTACTGACATAAACTTGAGTCTTTTAAGGCTATGCTCACTTGGTAACTAAAAATTACTTGTAATTTTCTTTACATTTAAATTTTAGCTCCTATCCAGTTTTCTTTCGAATGCTCAGATAAACTTGCTTACTGATCCAAATCTGTCTCTCCTGGATGTGCTCCACATGTACAAAATGAATAAAACACCTTTGTCAGACAAATGCAAATTGAAAGGTGCTGGTTGCTGCTTTACTTCACATCATTTCAGTGCAGGGCACATGTGAATTTGTCAGCTCTAGATCGCAAGGAAGAGAATTAGAAATGAAAGATCAGAGTTGCTGGTTTGAGGGCATTTATCTCTGCAAATATTCTGTACACAGAGACAAATGGAGGCAGGACTGGTGAGAACAACATGGACAGTTTGGATGTGAAGCAGTCATTAAGGGAGTAATGTAAATGCTTTCTGAAAGTTGATGACTCCATTAAGTTTTTTGCTAATTACACTCCTCTAAAAAATGAATTCTTTGTCACATATGAGTGAAACATGGGAATTGAGTTGCTTGGTGAATGTTGCTTTTTTTTGGTTTTAAGTTGTATGTAAGAGTTTAGGACAATGGTGAAGTTCCTCTCAACAACACAGCAACATCGGGAAATAATAATTTACCAGAATCCAAACACTTCAAACTGGATGATAATTATTAACCCTAAAAATAACTGTAGTGAAACATGGCAAACCCAGGCCTGTACTAACGGGATTCTAAGAAACCCATGACAATTTCCTACATTTAAAACTTTTAATTTTTTCCATTGGTCCTTAGTGAAATGCTATATGAGTGTTCTCCTGTATTTCAAACTTTGTTTCTCTGCTGAAATCAGAAACTATTCAAAGAAAGATTTAAAGTTGAAATTAAACTCTCACTGCGCCTGGCCAATTTGCTGCAGTTCAAAGTGAAAACTGCTGTGGTGTTTAACATATATCACTGAAATATTTTGAGAGCACAATGTTATTATTTACTTATTTCTATTTAAATACTGTACTGTACTTATTTCTGCCTGTGTTTGGGCCTGTCGGGTTGAGCGGCATATTGTAATAAATAAGCTTGTGTTCATCTACACAAGAAGAGGTGGGCAAAGAATACCAGCCTGCTGTTCCAGTTGCTTGATTTGGCCAGCAGTTAAGTTATTTTTTTTTTCTTATCATGACAAATCTCTTCATTTTCTACTAGCTAATTTACGCAGGTTTTCTTAGGTTCACCAGTCTGTAACGTCTTACAGTGCAACACATCAGTTTTTTCACTGTTTTATTTAGCTTAAAATGCACAAAATATTTCTTTCTTTTTGCAAAAATTAAATATATTTTTGTGTCTGACTTTGTGGTGAGTGGGCTCTTTGGGACTGCAGGCCCCCTTCCTCATGAGTGTCCGTTACACCAGTGGTTTTGGGTGTTTATGCTATGATTAATCAACAGCTTCTTCTTTTGGAGAAGCAATTTGCTGTCCTTTTGATATTTAAATACAGTAAATATACTGAAGCAGTTTTTCCATCTGTGCTTGTCCATCCATCCATTATCCAACCCGCTATATCCTAACTACAGGGTCACGGAGGTCTGCTGGAGCCAATCCCAGCCAACACAGGGTGCAAGGCAGGAACAAATCCCAGGCAGGGCACCACACACACCAAGGACAAGTTCAGATCGCCAATCCACCTAACCTGCGGAGCAAACCCGCACAGACACGGGGAGAACCTGCAAACTCCACACAGGGAGGACCTGGGAAGCAAACCCAGGTCTCCTAACTGCGAGGCAGGAGCGCTATCCACTGCGCCACCGTGCCGCCCATCTGTGCTTGCGCATTTCTTATATATATATTTTTGAGCACATTTTGTGTTTGTTTTGTTTCTGAGTTTAAGGCTGTTTGGCTTTATTTCCTTTTTCAACACTATGGTGTTTATACCAATTAAGAGTTAGTTCTGCTTTTAACTTTCTTTTTTCAACCTAGACATAAGGGAGATGAGCAGTTTTACACCACATGCTATCTTCTAATTTTGCCTTCTCTTTGTCTTTAAAACTTAGCGATCTCAGTGGCAGTGGCAGATTGTACAATTTTTATTTTTTTGATTGCCTGTTTGTCATGATGGTTAGCACATGCAAACAGAGCAAAACTGCATTATAAATACAATTTCACAATTTTCTCTGTCTGGGTGTGAACATAAGGATCGATCAAGGAGCTTTTGATGCTTTTTCATAGAAAGGGACAGAAGTCTGTTCAAATTGGCCATGCCTTGGAAGGTCAGTGGGACTTCTGGAGCGAAGACAGACCCAATGATGTCAGCAACAGGAATCTCAGGCTCTGCTGCTTCTGGCCACAAGACCAGAGGACTCCAGAAAGAAGGGCCACACAACAGAAGAGAAGGCAGTTCACTTTCTGCTGCAGTGAAAGAGAGCAGCCAACATGGACAAAGAGTGACAGCGAGAGTCACTTGTAAAATTTACAGAGCAGTAATAAGATGTCTTGAAGTTATTTGTTTATTACTTTTGTTTTTTTGGAGCAGAATAAAACTTCTTTTATAAAAGCTTGGGGCATGGGATGTCCTACCAGTGACTGGAGCACCTCTCAGAGACCATAGTAATACAGGCCACGCAGACTTACAGGAAAAGAATTTAAGGTTTAAGTCACCATAACATTTTTATCTTCCAAAAAAGTATCAAATGAAATTAAAAATGTTTATTCATAATGTAAATATAAGTCCAAAAACCTTATAAAAACTAGATCAAGAGTCCCATGTATGGTTTTTGTCACCACACAATTAAATGAAACACTAGCAGCAGATGTGGACTGGAAATGAGATGCCAGAGCAGAATTTAACTGAGGTCTTCAAAATTGTTAAAGGCATCTATCAGATTGTTGCACTGAACTGTGAAAGATGCTCCAAGCAATTTTCAGCTATGATTTAGTTTAGGGACAAATCCTGGAAGTGATTTCTAACATTAAATGTGCTGTAGATGATTTTTCACATCTTTGTGCATAGTCATATCAGTTTTCCTTATTTCGTGAAGTAGCCAGTTAAAATGGAAGACTTTCAACCAAAAAATGCCATTTCTTACGTAGTGCTGACATAATCAGTAAACATCAAAACTATCAGTTTCTGTAACAAAAGTTCAAATACACACAAAGTCCCAAAAATAGAGCATGTACTGTATATAACTCACTGATCTAAAACATAATGCTAAAGGCTTAGTTACAACTGAAAAAGGAAAATACAATATCCAGAAAGGTGCAAATACTAGGGAAACAAATCCCTGCAGACTTATTATAATTTCTCTTTAGAATATTACATGGGCCTGACTTCATGTCACTCCTCAAACAGGCAAACAAAGAAAGGTGTCCATGTCTGTAACACAAAATGTGACAATAGCACACTGCAAAGGAATAAAACTACAGTGACACATCTTCAGCCATCTGCTGTGGTGGCACGTCCCGTAGCGAGGAGAGGCTGCATAGTTAACAGCTGAACTGGTACTCAGAAGAATGAAAAAGAGAATGAAAAATCAATTCAGTTGAGTATGCTTGACAGTACCAACTCTTATAATAGTTACATTTTTAAAAATACAAAAATGAGCGTTATCTACCACTGTGCCAACAGCTTTGAGGTACGCTATGCTGTACTAAAATAATAAAGCACAAAGAGCAATAATATAATCATAGTTCATACAGTAGTTCTTGTTGTGATCATTGCTGCTGCATTTTGAATTGAATTTAATGTCACAGGAAAATGTCTGAACTGCCTAAAAATAAACCTTTATGGTAATCAAATCTCTGCGTTACATATGCATAAATTACTTTTTCGTGCACAGCAAGAAACCATTAGTTTTCGAGATGCCTCATAGCTGGTTAAAGCAAATCTTTGATAATTAAAGTGAGCAAGAGAAGAAAGACCAAAGGAAAATATCACCTAAACTCACAGCAGAGTTACAAAAACGGAATTTTAAGCCCCTTATATTTACCTTTAGCAAAACTGCAGTGTTACCCGTATAATTTCCAGTAACTAGGCTAAAATCTGTTTCCTAGGAATGTAAAGATATGTAGTTTGTACTCCTTGATTTGTAGAGTTTTATTTAAGCAATTAACTAAAGATGCAATAGAATTTATATTAGGGTTTACATCTGAGTGTCAGCAGCATACAAATAAAAAAATATGTTTATGTATGATTTCAAGTAGCAGCAAAATACTGTATTTAGTGAATATAAAAATAATGAAAGCCTATGGAAATCTATTTTTAAATTGATTTCAAAAAGATGGTGCGTTTATTCAAACAATTTTATTGGAGGGAAATAACTCGCCTCTGACAATTAGCGATTAATGAATATCTATGTTTGTCAACCTGCCCTACACTGTGACTCTGACAGCCTACAGTTTCACTATTATCGCGGTTTTATTATTTTAACCCTAGAGTCTTAAATGATTTTTTTTTTTTTAACTGAGATTGAAGATTTTTTACACTACAGCTTTGTAACTTACTTTCAGGATCTTGTGTTCAGGGGCAGTTTGCACCATTTCATTGTTTTACTGTTGACTTTCTTTGCAATGGAAGTTTCTTTGTTTCCTTTGAGTGCTGGTGTTCACCACACCTTACAGTAGCAGGAGTAGAAATGAACACAAAAGAAGGAGATGACACTCTACTGATAAATAATTAAAAAGGAAAAGGCCTATGGCATTGCTTGTCGGAGAAACCCTCATGACAATAAAGCATTATTTTGTTTTTTAGTTTTAGGGAATGAATGCTCTGGACTGAGTAGGAGCACAGCAGCTGCCCTGTCCTTTTGTGTCAAAAACATGTTTATTGCTCTTCTGCTTTTGCTCAGTTTCTTGCCAAATCTTTTATTTTGTGCCCATATAACCAAGCTCTCAGTATCCTGCCTTCTCCTGTCAATGTCCTTGTTTTGTGTGCGCAGCTCCGATGTGGAGACAGCCAGCCAGTGCCTCGTCCTTTTTCATTGGTGCAGGTAGCGAGTCCTGCATTAGGTAGCTGCAGTAGTTCTCCTGTGTTTGTTGTAGCCGGTCTGTCCACCCGAGCGTCAGCAGCCATGGCCCTCACGGAGTTAAAATACCAGTGTTGCTGTGTAGTGCTGAAATCTGAGTGCTGATTTTTCATAACTAACCATTTAAATTGTCATTTTAATTCCAAATAAAGTGTTATTTAACATTGTGAATGAAACACTTTTTCCTAGTAAAATTTACTTTTCCTGTAAGCAGTTGCCATTTTGATTGGTCACTGAAATGGCAAATTCTTACACATGAGGGGTGAATGTAGTGTGTTTTTATTGCATTGACTTTTATTTGGATGCTTTAGATATTTAAATGAAACAATTATATTTAAACTTTTCTTAAAACTGTTTGATTGTGTTATGCTAAAATTACGTAAATAGAAACATTCCATGGAAATGCAGCATTATCTGGTAAATTATTTTGGTGATTATAACATTTGTAAAAAATAATAATAATAAAGCAGTCCTGTGATGGGCTGACGCCTTGCCCGGAGTTTGTTTCCTGCCTTGCTCCCTGTGTTGGCTGGGATTGGCTCCAGCAGACCCCCGTGACCCTGTAGTTAGGATATAGTGGGTTGGATAATGGATGGATGGATAAAGCAGTCATCGACATATTTTTGTCCAGTGTGCTAATGTGTCTTAATTGAACTTGAACAGGTAATTGAGTTGGCCACTAAGAACTAGCTAGTACACCAGAAGTGCAGCACTTAGCCCTAACAGGTATTAATGTTGCACTAGGCACTGTGATTTTTCAAACAATAATAATAATGAATTGCTTTTAAAATGCTACATTATTACTATTATTATTGTTATTATTATTTTCGGTAGTACTGCTGCTTCACAGACTCCGCATCCTGTGTTTAAATCCATGCCTGTCATTGTCTATGTGGAGTTCACACATACTCCCCAAGACAGAATGGGCTTTCCTCCCACAATCTTAAAGGAGTGCTGGCTAAGTAAGCCCAGCTAGTATGTATGAGAGGACCCTGTGATCGATTGGCACTCTGTGCTGCCAGTAAGGCTGTCAGTGTCAGAAAGGGATAGGATCAGGAAAAGGATGAAGAAAACATGTGGTCAGGGAAACAGGAGTCAGAAACCAAAAAGCCAGATCTGAGAGAAAGGAGTAAGCCAAAACAAGAAGCAAGGAGCGTAAGTCAAGGTTGTAAACCAGGAGATTCAAGTGCGCAGCAAAACACAGAAAAGGTTTTGTTTTTATGAATTTGGTCAATCATCTAGACATACAGCAGGATTTAAATACAGTCATATTTGGATATGTCAGAATGGCAACTTGTGATAGCGCTTAGATGAAGGGAGTTCAAAACAGCATCACAGTGAAATGGCAAATAATACATTACTAATTAATTCTAGATCTTTATAAAACACAACTCTTAAGAACATGCGCACTGCTGTCAGGATGGCTTTGAACTGGATTAAACAGGCTTTGGAATATCAGTTTACATTGATACTATACTGTAGAGAGTGTTGAAAAAACACATTTTAAAAGTGTTGACTTTTGTCCTTACCAGTGTGATGTCATATGTACCCCAGAAACGTTTCAGATTTGACACATACAGTGCAACACTAACCAAAGTTGCTGTGAATTTCTCTTTCTTATTATGACCCTGGCTTTTATCTAACTAACAGTTTCATCCCATTCTGACATTTTATTCTCTGTTGCTTTTTGACCTAATGAAGATTTCTGCTTGAGGATTTAGATTAGAACTTGTATGTATATATAAATTTATGGTTAAAACCCCAACTTTGTTTCATACTATTCTAACCTTGAGATACTTGTCTTCTGTCACTCACATGTAAAATTAGCAATCCAACAGGCTTCAAAGGGAAACAGTATTGTTCTTATTTCTATTCACATGGCTGGACATGGCACTCTCCATTTAATTAGAGCTAATGGAAGGCTCTTCAGATGGATCCATTTATTCATCCTGGAAGCATTAGACACAAAATAGACATTAATCCTGGATGGGAAATCTGTTAATAATTTGCCACAATCCATCTTATACCTCTACTCCTTTTTTTTTTCTTCCAGTTTTAGCTTCACTGATAAGCTGACACCTTTGGGATGTGGAAGGAAAAGAAAGTGCTTAGAGAAAACCCAAATGACAAAATGACCTAGTTGGACATTGGAACTGGGAAATAATAAAATGCTAAAAACAATTTTTGATTTGTTCTACTATTCAACCACAGTGACCAACGGCATTTCTTGTTCTTGTTTTAGGTAACAAAATGAACGTTTTGTTTTTAAGGCATTAAGAAATGTCTGGCCTCTCTCTCTCTCTCTCTCTCTCTCTCTCTCTCTCTCTCTCTCTCTCTCTCTCTCTCTCTCTCTCTCTCTCTCTCTCTCTCTATATATATATATATATATACTAGCAAAATACCCGCGAAGTACTGCATTAAAATTTTTATTGAGAAGAAAATTAAACCTTTTTAAACTGAGGGAAAATATGCCAATAATTATTTGTTAAGGATCTCTTTGTATACCACATTGTGAGTTCGGCCCTCCGGTTGTAATATGACCAAGCTGTGCGCTGAGCTTACTCTTGAGCATGTAACTTACAGTTGGCCATGTGAACAGTAATCTTGTTTCAAATCTCACAGCTTGGATTGCTGCTGTCATAATCAGTTTGAGTTTCATGGTTTGTTTCAATTACGACAGGATTTGCAGGATTTGTTGTGTTGAAGTGACATTCAGCATCTGTCAAGCGTTGTAAGCACACAACCGGTTTCATCGATAAAATCACATCCAGCTTTTGAGAGTTTAAACATCCATAAACATCAAAGTGTCCACTACTGAAATCGTCACCTGTCAATCTAAGATGTTTAAGAGGCATTGGTGGTTGTCGAAAGGTGTAAAATATTTGGCCATTTCCGTACACTTGAAAGCGACAACCGAACAATTCAGAGGCAGCCATCAACTCACATGCAGATGCATAGGTGAAGGGCGTAAGCATTTCACTCTTATAGTGCTCCTGTGTCGTATAATTATCTCCTGTACCGTCATCAGTCCACACCTTGATCCTGTCCCAGTCATTCAATACATAAGACACAATGTTACTCCGGATATCAAGAGTGAACCTGATATGGCCGTGCAATATGTAACAAAGAGAATGGAAAAGGTAGGTGGTATCTCCGGGCATGGAAACCACTCGGTAAGTGACAGTTCTTTGATCGATGGTGATCACCTTGATAGACATGGTAATGGGGGTTGGAATGATAAAGGAAATGGGTACCTGAGAAATGTAAAGTAAGTCTAAAATACCTATACAATAACTATAATCGTAATAAATGAACAATAAAACAGAGGAGAAGCCGTGGATTAAACAAAAAGGCTGTAGTTATCAGTAGGGAGTCGTGAATCCCAAGCAAGGAAGGGAATGTAGAGACCAGAGCGACGGACGGTCTTATATAGGCAGGCATCCAACAACGTGGGAGGCGTTGGAATGGGGGACCCAACGCCACCTCACACGGTGACCGAGGTGCAGGCTACAGACGTATATATATGTACGTAAGTAGGATTCAGTTAGCGTTGGGAACCCGTGTAACAAAGTAACAAAGACTGTTGAAAAGTTCGATATGTCGGCCGGCAGTGGCATCATACCACCGAAATAAGTACGTACATTGTTTTCGGTTAGTGCAGGGAAGCCACCTATCAAATTTCGAGAAGATCGGGCCATAAATAAGAAAGTTCAACATGGCGGATGTTGTTGACCATTATGACCATTACGCGTAGAATTTCAAAATGAAACCTGCTTAACTTTTGTAAGTAAGCTGTAAGGAATGAGCCTGCAAATTTCAGCCTTCTACCTACACGGGAAGTTGTAGAATTAGTGACGTTTGGAAAATTCAATATGGCGGCCGACAGTGCCGTCATACCACCGAAATAAGTACGTACATTGGTTTTGGTTAGCGCAGGGAAGCCACCTACCAAATTTCGTGAAGCTGGGGTCAGCCTTCTATCTACACAGGAAGTTGGAAAATTAGTGACGTTGGAAAGTTCAGTATGGTGGCCAACAGGGGTGTCATACCACCGAAATAAGTAAGTACATCGGTTTCGGTTAGTGCAGGGAAGCCGCCTACCAAATTTTGTGAAGATGGGGCCATAAATAAGAAAGTTCAACATGGCGGACGTTGTCGACCGTTATGACTGTTACGTGTAGTATTTCGAAATGAAACCTGCTTAACTTTTGTAAGTAAGCTGTAAGGAATCAGCCTGCCAAATTTCAGCTTTCTACCTACATGGGAAGTTGGAGAATTAGTGATAAGTGAGTCAGTCAGTGAGTGAGTGAGTGAGTCAGTCAGTCAGTGAGGGCTTTGCCTTTTATTAGTATAGATAGATAGATAGATATAATTATATATTATATATTATGTATTGATTTTGTATAGGAGCTGTACTTTATACTCCTCGCTGCTGCCATAAGACACAAGTTTTTGCATTTAGAAATTCCGAAAGGTAAAGAAATATTACAATATGAATGACTGCTGAAGAGAAAAGAGTAAAAGAGAAATGTTAGTCCAGAAAGTAGGTTTGTGTCAGGTTGATAATCATAAAGTGCAGCCCAAGAAAATGAGTTTGAGCTAATAGGTGTAATGCAGAAGATGACTCCCCTGTGACCTTTAAGAGTCGGTGTGCATGTTTTTTCTTTTGTTCTCTCAATACTGTTTATTGTATTGTTATTTACAAGTTGAACATACCATCATTAAAACTTCCTTATCAGAACATTTTTCTGCTAATGCACGTCAAGTCTCTGATCATCCATGTAGTTTTCTCTTTATTTGGACAACTTGAATTTGTTCATGAGAAATGAGTTAATCACTAGTAAAGTGTCCATTGAATGGCAGAGATCTGAAAATATTAAGCCCAATAGTTGGGGCAAGCAGGGTCAGACAATTCAGAGTCAACCAAAAGTTGTAGTTTAGAGTGCTTTGGTGGTGACAAGAAATTCAAAACAAAAGACTTTCTTTCAAATTCTTTTTGAAAAGACTCTTCCCCTTATTTGTTTTTTTTTTAAACTTACATACAATATACTGCAATTCTTGGCTCTTAAATGGGCCATGTTTAATACATCATCAACTGGCACAGCAAAACTCCATAAGAAAATACCTTTCAATATAAAACACAGCATGATATCATCGAGAAAAAAAAATAAATAAATAAAATTAATTTTAAATGAAGTTAAATTCCGAAGAAAAAAAAATGAAAAAGCAGAATATTACATTTAACACACAAAGGTTTAGGATCCTCACACATGGAAAGTAAGAAATTAATTTTGCATTAGAATTCTTAACTTGTCCCACTCTAGACGTGTGGTCTGTTTTTTTGTTTTGTTTTTTTTTACATTTTCTAATCAGTGAGTCAGGGGCAGAAACATGTCTTAAATTTGGATATACTTTTTATGCCTGTTCCTAAGAGTACAGCCAAATTCATGATATTTGTAGAATCTGTAAATGCCTACAATCACATTTTTGCAACAGGGTTCTTAATCTTTACAGCTTTCAACGATTCAAAGGCAAATTCTTAATTCAATTTCTTTTTCAGTACAGTCATATTCAGTAGTATATCTTAACTTAAAGTTTACAGAATATGTTTCTTTATTTTACGGTAGTGCAGTGGTAGTGCTGCTGCCCTCACAACAAGGACACCAGGGTTCATGTTGTGGGTCCTCCTTGTGTGGAGTTTGCATTTTCTCCCCGTGTCTACATGGATTTTCTCCGGGTGCTCTGGTTTCCTAAACCATCCACATACATGCAGTTTAGCTGGATAGAGGATGCTAAATTGGCCGTAGTGTCTGCATGTATGTCTGCGTGTTCAACCAGCAATGTCCTGGGCTTGTTCCTCTCTTGCACCCTATGCTTGCTGGGATAGGCTCCAGCGACCCTGCTCAGGATGAAGTGTGTTTAGAAGATGCATGGATGGATTGATTGTACAATGAACATCCACATTTCAGTGAGCTCAAGAATGTAGGTTTGTCCTTCCATGAATACAGTTTTTCTTAAAAGTATTGTGATTTGTTCTCACACCTTAATTTTTATCATGTTCGTCTTCGATTGTCATCATATGTGTAGATAATAGTCGATTTAACTCACTTCTATCATTGACTACTGGTTTTTTTTGGCCTATGTCATACCTTTAACCTTTCTGTTTCCTTAAACAGGTTACCTTAAATATTGTACTTTTACGTATCTTCAATCTGCTGTGAATAGCTCATTTACACCTTTTCTTTTATTCTCTTTAAACAGTTATGGATTTTGTCTTCTTTGAATTATGCTATCATCTGATTTCTTGATTTAATCCAAATAGCAATTCATTAATGAAATTACTTGACTTCCTCTTTACCTTGAGGATAATTTTCCAAAAATATAAAATCACAAATCTTCTTGAGCATTCTGTTAAATATGCATCATTTACAAATGTCACACAATCACTTTAATTTTTAGACACTGAAACGAGAAAAGTTAATAGAATCATGCTGTCCATCGGTCTATCTGTAGGGTTTATCATTTGACAAAAGGAATGTATTAACGTCACCAGGCAAAATGTTGGGGTGCCAACTGGCCCACCCTGTATACTACTTTGTGATAAGAACAAGTGTGCAAAAACAGAGCAATCAAATAAGCCATCAGCCATTATAGCTTTTAATGAGATCTCCCATGGTTGTTGGCGGACTTCATTCCCGTAGGTGGCTCATTTTCAAGTGACCCGCCACCTTCCAGGAGTGCCCATTTTTTATAGTTCCTGGACTGCAAGGGGCGGGGTTAGTTGCTCTCACTGTTCAGTTTCCCTGAATTGTGATAAGATGTTTAGTGATCACGCTCCCTGTTGTCCCTGGTTGGTAGTACTAACCTTGGAGATGCTGGGACGCTCACCCTTTGATGCATTTGCATGAAATTCTTTAATATAAAACCAACAAATTATGGATGATCTAGGATTAGCAGGTAGTGAAATCCTTTGGAAAAGCACTCCACTATATGAATTGCTTTTCAGTGATTACAGACCACTAGTTTGAGAGTTAGATACTACACAAACCAGATACAGGATTACAAATGTATACATTTTAAGAAATGTATTTTTTATTGTAGTATAGTACTTTAGTTTTAAGTAAGGTTGAGTCACGGTTTATCTCTTGATTCTTATTCCATGTATACATTTTTCTCTGAGAAATGGTTAGCAAATGTGACAATGGCCAGCCATAACAGTTTAAAGGTACTCCAGCTAAAGTAATACAAGTACAGACACCAAAATGAAAACAGAAAAGGAAGTGACATTCCAAACCAGCTCAGAATATTATGTTAGGTAGAACTGTATAAAACAAAATTGTGATGGACATCATATTATGATATCTGAGTTAGATCTGTAACCATTAAAGACACACTGTAGTGTGATACATTCAGGTTTATTTTTCCCTCTGTTTTGATAAAAAGCTGTACTATTTTTTTGTAAGTATGGTTTATATCGGACTTGGTTCACTCTTCTCATATTTTGGATTCTTACAAGTTACAACTCTTAAGAACTCTCTGCTCTGTTTCTTATGCCTTGGTACATTTTTGCAGGTTTTCAAGAAGCCCTTTCCCTTTTATTTTCCTTCATTTTTTTAGCCTCAGCATTACTTTAGTGTCAAGTATGTCAATACAAAAAGAGAAGCCATAGGCTGCAAGGCATACATTCTGAATGCACTTAGGGTCTTGTGTTGAATCAATGTGTAGAAGCAACTAAACAGGATAAAAAGAATGTTAGACTGGACGGTGCAAAGAGCATAATATAAATCAAAGGACTGAGAGCATTACTAAGATAACATTTTAGGTGTCAACTTCCTTTCACCACATTATGAAAAATTCAGCTTTTACAGAAATGGTCCTGAAAACAGTACAGAGGTGCATCCTTGCACTAAAGAGTATCAACATCAGCGAGTTAAAGAAACATAATTGATTTAATCTTATATCATTCAGGTCTTGAAAACAGATGTTAACACATGGGACCTGAGTCTTCCAATCAAGTAGAGTGAAGAATCTTTAGGAACACCGGTGGAAACACACAAAAGGCAAGAAACGTCTATTGGTCATTTGTAACAAACTCCCTAGTCATATCCTTTTACTGAAGCAGATAACCTGACATCATTCAATAGCCAACTGGATGAGAGGCATGGCTGATGTAACAATTCTAACCAAGTCAGATTTTTAAATTTGGTTTTAGGATATTTGCTTAATACAGTGTTAAAGATAATATCATAGAATAGGAAAGTAAAAGAAACACAACAAGACAAATAGGGTCACCCAGAGAGAGAAATCTTTGCCATTGTCTTGTCATAACTGGTTCTGCCATATCACCATTACCAGGTTTTTAAACAATGCTGTCTGCGGAGAGATGGATAGAATAATTTGTGCAAGTTAAATGAACTTCTGGCATTTTGTTTTACCTATTGGAAATGAATACATTAAATATATAATTGTTTTTAATTTTGTTTGCATCTATTAGTTTATTTAATTGAGAATATAACAGCACTTGTAGATACAGAGCATTTTCCTCTTCCATGATTACAACTGATGATTGGCTCTCGGCTTCCCGAAAAGACACTTCACATATACTGTAGCTGCGGACTACAACAGTTCTATGCTGGAATAACATTTAATAGATGAATCTCTTGCCTTCTTATAAAGAGAAGTAAAAGATATCTTATTGACAATTGCCTACTTCTCAGAATTGCCAGAACACTTGGCCTTTTCAAGAATAGAAGACTGAGACGGTGAGTGAGAAATTCATGTATAGGATAGTGGGTTTGCTTTGCTGAATGCAATAATGGACTAAATTTTCATTTTCAAAGTGCCTTTCGGGATTAAGGCAAAAAGCAGATATGAACCTCTCTCATATATGTGCTATTGTATACAATTTATGAGTGCCTTATCTTCATTTCAAAGATTGATGAGCTGGAAGAAAAGTCTGAAAGCTATTTGCCTTATGCCTCAAAAGCCTCATCTTTTCAAGTTTTTGCAAGCTTAGAGTATATAGTTGCAATAAAATTTTGTTAGGAAGATAGTGAGAGCATTTCAGTGTAAATGAGAATAGGTGAACATGCTGTCACAATGGATGTAACCAGAACTCAGACTTACTGTATTCGTGTCTAGCTGCTTGCAGTGCAACATTAATAGTAAGCTGTACAGAACAGGACCACAGACAGTGCAACTGACTTCTAAATATAGTGCTACTGGATCAAAGCTTGTCATCCTTTGTGCTAAAATGAGAACTGGAAACTATTGTTTTTAAAAATAAAATCTGAAACCTGTCCTGTGAGGCCATTTCTCACATGGTTATGGAAAGACTCACAAGCAATGGTTGAATAGCCAATACTAAGATAACTGAAAGTGAATACTGTTAGACGGGCATTGAAGTTACCAGACTTAGAAGCAAATATTAAGAATTATAGAAATATTCCATTTCAGTTATAATACATGGCATTCTGAGGATTACCTTCTAGGCTCAAGTATGTTATGCTGGGACAAGAGGGGGCACCACCACTAATAGTACCATCTCTTTTCTTCTTCGTGGCTCTGAGAAGCCTCACATTGAGGGCACATAGGCTCCACCCACTGCTATTGAAGCCCCACCTCTTCCATTTGGGATCATATCAATCCAAGAGCTCACAAAAGGTGGTGTCTCAGTTGAAAGATCACAGTCTTACATGGCGAAACTCCCAAACTCAGACCTGCTCTAGAGAGCTGAAACATCAGAGGCTACAATGGCACCTGATACGTTTATTTTCTGTTGTGCCACTGCATGCTTCTTTTTGCTCAGTGTTTTAGGACCATAGTACTAAACAACGTAAAAGTATAATTAACTTGGCATGCTTCACACCACAGGTACCTGACTTTGCTGGAAGAATTACAAGCCCTAGCACTGCTTTACTGGGGAGAATAAACATCATAAACAAAGCTTTTTAGTAATGAAAAATTGGAAAAATTAAATCTGAGGGAGTGGTAATTGTTCAGATATTAAGATGTGCGATTTTATTATATTAACTGACTTAAGTTTCATCTTGGCTGACTTGTCACCAAATAAAGGAATATTAATTTACTTAGTTACTCAGTGTTAATATTACCTGGTAACTCTGAAATGGTCCAATATGACAGAAAGTGTGTATGTGCCTGGTGATGGTCTAATTCCCATTTTGTGCCAAGTGGAGCCAGAATTTGCACTTTGTGATAGAGATGTTGGTTAGAAAAGTGATGTATGGATAATGACAAATCTTCATATACAGTAAAATGCTTAAAATTTAGTTTGGATAAATAAAAATTTTAATGTAGGTCTCATATGTTTCATACAGTGTCCTTTTTTCTGCTGGTTATATATATTACACAGTTAAGTTTCTGAATGTGGAGAATCTTGAGGAGCTGCCTCATTTATTTCTATAAAGAGTAAGTAATACATTATTGTCAAGTTGTTCAATTAATCTTACTCTTCATGTTATATACATGAGAGTATTTGCTTTGTTCTGTTAGAAATGTTTGACTTTAGAATACAGTATATAGCTAAATAGATGAGCACAAAGTATCATTATTAATTTGTACATAGTAACAAGAGTCATAACTTGAACTAGCAAACGTGACTACTGTATTTTGATCTCCAAATTGATTTCTAGATGAGTTTGGGACTACATTGCATTCCAGACCATACCCCCACGATAGGTGAAGTAGAAACCATATGTTTGTATGGTTATTTTTATATATTTTAAGCCCTTATAAACTCTCCCACACTGTTAACATTATTAGAGCCCTCTAGACATGAAATAACACCCTTTAGTCAAAAGTTTAAACTGTCCTCCATGACAAGACAGAGATGACAGTTCTTTCTCACAATTAAAAGAATGCAAATAGATCTTCTTCTCTTCAGGAGCAGAGAATTTCAGAGAAAGAGAGAGAGATAGCGCTCGCAAAGAAAAGCAAACAATCAAAAAATCAATACGTGTGCTTTTAAGTTTGCCGCGCATTTTTTAGAGGAGCATCAGTATCTTCTAAGCAAACAGCCTCTGTGCAAACAGCCCCTCTGCTCACATCTCCTCCGTCAGGCGCAGAGAACGTCAGAGAGAGAGCGAGAGCGAGATTAAAGCAAACCATCAAAAAATCAATACGTGTGCTTTTGGAAGCACCGCGATAAAGCGGCATTTCTTAGAGGTGTGTCCGTATCTACTATGCAAACAGCACCTCCGCCAGGCGCAGAGAATGTCAGAGAGGGTGAGAGAGAGGCAGAGACAAGCAAACAATCAAGCGCCGCGCAGGAAGCATATCTTATAGCATTGAGGAGTTTTAGTTAATATGTAATACGTGCTCTGATTGGGTAGCTTCTAAGCCATCCGCCAATAGCGTCCCTTGTATGAAATCAACAGGGCAAACAAACTGAGGAAGCATGTAGCATAAATTAAAAGACCCACTGTCTGCAGAAATCCGCAAACCAGCGAAAAATCTGTGATATATATGTAGATGTGCTTACATTTAAAATCCGCGATAGAGTGAAACCGCGAAAGTCGAAGCGCGATATAGCGAGGGATTACTGTAATTGCGAAATCTTCCTTTAGGCATGAAAAACTGTGAATGGCCTCAACCCCATTTATAGAATTTAACAATGCCCTTAATTCTAAAGTGTACACTATGATCCTGAGTTGGTAGGTCTTTCTTAAGTTCCAAGAATTCATAAAACTACTACTAAAAATTAGTATTATTTGTAGGGCCTTCAATCTCTAGAACAATATCCTTAGTAGTGATGAGTGAAACCCATGGAGTTTGCTTCACTGTGAGTTTGGTGAAATCATGGAAATGATCGGTGGAGCTCTGCAAAATGCATTGAAGTCAGAGACGAAGGAGGAACTAAACTAGTTCTGAGTGGATTATAATGATGTAGTGGTCTTTTAAGCGTCTCTGAGGACTAGGAAAGTGTATGTCAAATATGCTGGAAAGATTATTATGGCCGAAAATGTGACCTGAGCTGTAAGGCAGCAATACCAACTACTCCGTCCCTGTGCCTGAAACAACAGAAGATGTAGACAGAATGATAACCCCAATCAAAATATAACAGATGTCCCCTTTTGGCTTCCGCAGTACGTCAAGGCTGAAGACTGTTTATTATAGCATAGCGTACTTGTCTTGGAGCTGTGAATGAGGCGATTCACGTTACAGTCTTGGTTATTGGCTTTTATTAGGTCTCAGAGTCTGGTACTGGGAGTTATTGTTACTACAATTTTGATAAATTTTTTCCAAGAAACCTTAGAACAGATTTTTGGTCACCAATGTAAGATTCACCATCAGTGCTTCTCCATATTCAGTTCCATAATACAATATATTGTGGCTATGAGGGTATGCATGGTCAGTTGCTAAAAGAAGATATGTTCTGTGTAGGCTGGAATTTGCATTGTTTTTTTTTCTATATTACAAACAAACCTTATGCTTTATATATTTATACTTTTTATTTCTTATTAGGATTTAGACATTTTAAGAAATTCTATAGCTATAGTTATATGTATGCAAATGGTACATTGTAATTTTATGCTTTGCATTGTGGTTTTACTTTCTATTTCTTGTTATTTTGCATTTCATTATATGTATACTTGCAAATGTCTACAGTGTTACAGTATAAAAATAACTTTCCGTAAATTGAATCATTTTTGACTTCCCACCATACTAGAAGTGATTAGTTGGGATGAGAGATGTTTAGCAAAATATGAAAGCACCCTGGAGAGAGAGAGAGAGAGAGAGAGAAAGAGAGAGAGAGAGAAAGAGAGAGAGAGAGAGAGAGAGAGATCATGTGGTGTGTGAGGAGGCAAAGTAGATCCTATCTCATGACTGGAGGCCCACATTAGACAAGTCACTAGGAACGCATTTTTTCATTTATGGGACCTTGCTATGAATAAACTTTTTCTTTATTTTGCGGACACTAGACATCTGGTGGATGCATTACCGCCGCCAGGATTTAATTCAGGGGGGTGCATAAAGAGATTTTTTTCTTTCTACGCTCCCCCCCGCAACAAAAACTTTTTTTGTATATGTATGTGCCCATTAAATACCTGCCAATACAGTCGCTATCTCTGAACAGTACAGAGCAGTCAGTTTTTGCATAGATAGATTAACCACTTAAGGCATGACCTAATTTTTAATTTTCTGACAAAAAATCATCGACTTTTTTTTGTTATCATATGATCACTGGAATATAGTTAAAAATGTTATTGATGTATTCAGTGGCATAGGTAGTGCTTTTTTCCTTAAGTTTTTAATGTAATTTTGTAAGCACTTACATACAGCTAGACCTCTTTTTACGCCGGTTAATAGTTCCGATTTCTGGGAGAACAGTACACTTTAGAGAAAAATATTTCAAATAAAAATTGTAGACATTGATAAGTTCTTTGAAAGCGTACTGTTCTCCCATAAATCGGAACTATACACCGGCGTAAAAAGAGATCTAGCTGTACACTATATACTTGTATGTTGGTAAAATAGATATAATTATTTTTCGGGGTTTTAAAGTATTAGTGGCGTAGAAAGAAGGGGTTGGGGGAATTATAAATTTTAAAAAAAGTTTACATTTTTTTTCGCATTTGCATAATTATTTTGAAAATACATTTTGTAGCTATACACCTATACATATAATAACAATACACAAATAATAGCATGCTCTGAATGCAAAATATTATTATTTACGTAATAATTACAAAATAATGAATGCAAATGACAAAAATATACCACTATCGAAGCTTCAAATTATAATTAGATACTACCTTTTGCTTAAGACACGCCCAGTTGTCTTAAGCAAGTTGAGATGCTCTTTTAGAAACAAAGTGAATGATTGTTTATGTATAGTTGTAAAATGTAAACGTCTAATTGTAATTTAAAAATTTAAAATAAAAACTATTTTTTCGCGTTTTTTCTTATTATTGAAAGATTTATTTTTTTTCTCCATTTCCTTTTTTTTCAAAAGCTAGGGGGGGTGCACGTGCACCTACTTGCACCCCCCTGCCGGCGCCCATGGGTGGATGACTGGTCTACCCAAGAAGCTTTGTGCTAAAGGCAGCTAGTCCAGAATGCAGCTGAGCATCTGCTTTCTAAGTCCACAAAGATAGATCCTATTATGGCTATTTTAAGGTCTCTCTGCATTGGATACTTGTTAAATTTTGTATTGGTTTTAAAATCTTTTTATTTTTTTTAAATCATTTAAAATTATTAATTTATTCAATAGTTTGCAAAACTGTTTCTAGCAGTAATAACATCTCAATGGAGCTGAAATCTGGACTTTGACTTTGTTATTTCAAAACCTTAATTAGTTATTATTATTACTGTTATTATTATCACGAGTAGTCAGTATATAATTATTTATACATGCTCCAGGAGTGAACATTGGCATGTTATGGTCACTGCTGCACGCTGAATCCTGTTGGTTGTGTTTGTTTTAAATGTATTTGTTTTTCATTTCAGTATTGGGCAGAAGAACATTACAATGAGAATAACATTGTCTGTTGATTTGCTGGAAACACTTTATTCTGCTCTGACAGATTAAAAACTATATGCTCTAGTGTTAGCCTTCCATGCTAGCTGGCTTCCATGCTTATTTTTCATTTATTTTTTTTTTTTGTATAGCAGCTGTCAAATATTTTTAAATCATAGAAAACTTTAACCTATCACAGTCCATCATATATAACATTTAATCTACCATCTACTGTACCTGTGACCTTCCTGTAGACTTCGGCTGAGCTATGAAGCACCTGTAGACCTCCTGCCTTATGGAGACATTCGCTGACGATCCAAATATACTCATCAAGGATCTCTCTGTAATTTCCACTAATCAAGTAAATCATCTCCTCGATTAACCACAGTATGCTATGCTACTTGGCCAAGTCTCAAAACTTGGCTTATGTAACATTCATTCTCTCACCAACTTTTTGGTTAAAGACTTCATTACAGAAGATAAACTGGAGTTTTTATGTCTTACTGAAACATGGCAACAAAGGGATGATTTTATACAGTAGAACTGAACTGTCCAATCAAGGTTTGCTTACATCACTAAGGGGAGGCGGTCTTACGATGATTCACTCTTTGCCTGTCCAGTTTTCATTTTAACTGCTGGCTGCCAAACTCCATTGACCTACACCTAACGATTATTGCTTTTCTATAATGATCATCAAAACCATCAAATCTTTTCATTACGGAACTCTCTACTGTTTAACCAACCTCAACGTGCTGTTTTCCAGTATCATTTTAATAGGTGACTTCAACATGCATTATGATAAATCTGCCAATTTCATTACTAAAGATTTCAAAGGAATTGTTGGAAGCTTCAATCTCACTCAGCATATGAACTTTGCAACCCACAACAAAGGGCATATTATTAATTTAGTCCTCTGCTCTGGTGTTGCACCATCCAGCTTAACTCCAGCTGATCTACCTACTGTATATCTTCCAGTAGAGCTATGCTGTTCCATGCAGACTTATCCTGCGTGAAATCTAACGGTTGGTACTGCATGTCATATCACAACATTAAAAATAGTCATCCAGAAGACCAATCGATTCTCAACTTTGTTCTTTTTCTGGCATTGCCTTATCAACAGATTTAGTGAGCCATTGTATTGACTATTTATCCTCAGCAGTCAATACAAGTGCTTTGTAAATGTCACTAAGATCAAAAGAAGCCTTTGTTAGGGTCTTATTACATCACGGTATATGAGTAATAGATGCATTTTTGCAGAACCTGAACTAAAGGGTTAGCTGTTATTTTATTGTCTTATTTTTATATTCTTTATTGCTGCACCCATATGTGTCTCTTTTTTCATTAAGCATTCTGAACTGCATCATTTAAATGAAGGGTACCATTAAAAATGAAGATTTAAATTGAGAAGGTGACCTGTTAGTAAAACTGAAATGTGGCACAATGGAGTTTTGTTTTTTTTTTTGTTTTTTGTTTCCCAATCTCTTGTTAGCTAAAAAAATCAGTTTTTTGTTATCTGGTGTTCTGGGAAGCCCCTTGCAAATCCCAAACAAATAGCATTAGGAAACATAACAGCATCTTAACTTAAAATCTTATTTTATTATAAGTGCCAAATTTAAATCATCCATCCATCCATTCATCCTCGAACCCGCTTTATCCTTACTACAGGGTCACAGGGGTCTGCTGGAGCCAATCCCACCCAACACAGGGTGCAAGGCAGGAAACAAACCCCAGGCAGGGCACCAGCCCACCACAATTTTTAAATCATTGAGCTTAAAACATTTAGAATTTTCAACCAAAGCACTGCAGGTTGGTCACACAGCAAATCAGTTAAAAATAAATGCAATTCCACCAGTTTGTGGGGCTTTTATTGGTTCTACACGGGATAGATGAATCCTGGCAGGCAGCAGGAAACAAGGACTGATGGTGGGACACCTGGGACTGTAAAGCACAAGGTTGAAAGTTCAGTCCTCAGTGTGTAACTCTTGACAAGTCACTGAACCTGCAGGTGCTCTAAATATAGAAATCCTTGAAAAGCCTTCACTAACTTGGGTTCTGTAATTCATTGATGATAAAAGTGCCAGCTACACATGTACAGTACATGTTGGTGAAGTGGCCAGGAGGTTAATGTGACCCTAATTTTTTATTTGTGACTTTAAGATATAGAAAATGTCTACAAAAAACAAATTTTATCAATGTGAAGCAATCAAAGAATACGAAAAGATAACATGTATGTGTGTATACAGTATATATATATGTATATATATTTAGATAGATATAGATAGGTTTAAATAGATATAGATTGATAGAGATAGATATATATAGAGAGAGAGAGATATAGAGATATATGTATGTATGTACAGTATGTATGTACTGTATATATACCTAAATTGATGTTTTTAATAAGAGCATTCAGAATGGAGAAGTAATTAGTTAAGCGACATGCTAGCCTCCACAGTACAGTATGTGGCAAAGCGCAGATTCAGATCCACTATTGCTGTAAAACAGCAAACACTTCAGCACAGCAAACACATTCTTAACATTAATATGTTATGAAATGTGCAGAAACAGTTTCATAAGCACTCCTGAGGCTATAGGGCATAAGATGAAAAATGAGGTAAAATTAACCAGCATCTCTACTTCTAAACAATAGATGAGTAAAGAAATATGCACATTACTTATGATTAATTCAGATGTAATGTAAATCCTAGAAAGGGAAAAAAGTGCTATAAATTGAAATATTATCTATTTACTATCTTCACTTTATGCATGCAGTACTGAATAAATCCAGAAAATTGCTATGTTATGTATGTCTTATATTTAGCACCTCTTCTGTTGTTGAAAATTTTAAATTCTGTTTACATGAACAAACTACTAACCCCTTTTCCAAAAACGAGTATTGCAAATGAAGCTGAGGCCGATCGAGTCTGCCGTTTTCAAGCAGTAGCCCACTAAATATTTGCAAGTCATACTTTAGTTGTTTCCATAACATTCATCTTAATTGAGAGCTTAAAATACTGTACATCAAAATATTAGAAGGTAATGGGAAATATACCCTCGAGGATTTATTTATAATTATATTTCATAGGAATACATATGTGTATACTAATAAGCTACAGCACTACCTAATAGCCAAGGAAAAATATAATTTATAAAACATAATTATCAGATGTATTTTATTTGCTCAAATATTTGGAAAGCTGTTTATAATAATTGGAACAATATAACCTCAAGGACCATTTATATGATACATGCTGTACTGTATATAAAGACAAGTTAAAAAGCCCCACGTTATTATAGAAGTGTGTCCTAGTGACTAAAGCACTGGACTGTATTCATGGAGGGTGTTGGTTCAATCAGAGCCTTGAAGTCATTGTGTGAACTTAAGCAAGTCTGCTAGCCCACCTTTGCACCAGTTGCAAAACATGAATGTATTAATCCCTTAACTATTGCTGCCACTGTACTGTGACTTGGCATTTCAAACAGTTAGTATAGACCTGTGTAGTATGAAATAGGGCTTCTTTATAAAGCAGCTGCACTTGACACTTGATCACAACATTTTCTTATGTATTGTAACATTGCAAACTTGCTGCTGAGCTAATGAATTTTACTTCAAGGAATACACTTTCTGTTTGGTATGCCCAGGAACCAAAGAACACAAGAGCAGCAGAAGGTTCATCCATTACCTAACATTACTCTGGGGTGTGACAAATGTTTACCCAAGTCAGACTTTTAGTGTACAATTTAGTGACTTTTAGTGTAATTCTGAGGTGCTTGATAAATAAAGGTGCAGATTTAGAACATTGGGTAATAAATCCGATACAGACATATGCATGTTAAATGTGACTTGAGTTCGGGAGCTCAGATTGGTGCTTTACAACATAGCACAAAGTGTTTTTTATTGTTCACAAGTGAACGGACACACGGCTGACCATATGCGGTACTCTGGAACTGTTACCTGCCACTACATTGGCTATGTATCTGATAACAGAAATGGCGCCCCAAGTGTGTATTTTTC
The DNA here is from genome assembly GCF_016835505.1 of Polypterus senegalus. Lineage (NCBI taxonomy): Eukaryota > Metazoa > Chordata > Cladistia > Polypteriformes > Polypteridae > Polypterus > Polypterus senegalus. The sequence continues at coordinate 94,069,294 of NC_053161.1, forward strand.
CAAGAGAGTCTTGCAGTCAGAATGTCCTCCTTGACATTCTGAAACCGTCAGACCACTGTTTTTAAACTAAATCCCTCAACATCTTGCTCCCACTGGTTTCCACACAGACAGATGATAGTAAAAACTGCACTTAAAGCAAAAGCTGTGAGTTTTCGTTTGTTATTTGTCTTCCTTGCCATTATGAACTGAAACATTTGTTCACGTCTGGCACTGAAAACGTTGTTAATTGCTTGCAGTTGTCAATTAGTTTGCATCTGTCGGACAACTTTTTTTTTTTTTTTTTGTTAATTTTGCTTATTCAGGGCATGTTCAGATGGGGTACCTGCACACACTCATATCAACTCTGGATCTCTCACAGAATTATTTTGATCAGGTGTTTTATCGTGTAAGGTCCTATGGTGACCCAACAGTATTTTCCTCTTTTATTCTCTTTATTGTATAAACTGTAATAAAATGCCTAAAATCCCATACACTTACCACTCGGTGATCAGGTGCTTCTGCACTTCCTATCCCCTTCCCTTCTACATCTGTAACCTCAGGCCATTAGACAGAGTAAAGAAACGGGCAGGAGTTAAGTTACACATTTAATTATGTATTATTGATAAACATGCCCAAAACGTTTAAGGAAGCAGAATGCTCCATGAATATTGTCATATCACATACCCTTTACAACCTATGTAGCAGTGCATCTTGAATCTATAGGCGGTTCACAGCTTATCTTCAGTCCAACTTGCTTTGCTACCACAAGTCCTTAAAATGGAATATGCAAGTCTTGGTATAGCTGCCGAAATAAAGTTGTATTCATCATAGGCTTCCCTTCATAGCCAGATGATGATGGAGAGAGACGTAAAGTCAAGGTGGCCAACTTTATCCCATTCTTACCACAAAACACAAACCAATAGGGAGTCGTGATACAGAATGTCCACTGATTCAAAACCAATCATAAACAGCCATACTTTAAACCAATAGAATTCAGGTACAACTCATCTCCCCCCAGTTGCTTTGTTTAATCAGTTTATGGTTTTCCTGTGGTGGATGCCATATAGGGTCTAAGTCCAAATACAGTCACCCTTGCCAAGCTGGCCTGATGCTCCATAAATTCCTCATCTTGAGTCAGTCCTAAAGACTGGGCGGGTTGGTTAGGTTAACGTCAGAGCACCCCAGTTCTCATCAATGAAGTAAAGCATGCCTTCTGAAACACATTTGCTTTGCCTAGCTTGCAAATAAGGACATACAAAATAATTATCAACTTATATGCTAGAGGGCGGAGTGGTGGCTCTGATGCTAGGGATCTATGCCGGCAATGGGAAGGCTGCCGGTTCGAACCCTATAAATACCAGAAGTGACTCTGCTATATTGTGCTTTTGAGCAAAGCCCCTAACCTGCAATTGCCTTGCCCTGGGTATGATGTTAACCTTGCATCCCGCCTTGCAAGCAGGTCCTCCAACATAAAGGGAAAACTTGGGGGTTGGTGACAGGATTGGTACTCCAGCCACCATAAAAAACAAAGACCTCACACTGTTCAGGAGTGGTGGTGCTGAGGTATCACCCGCTGCATTCGAGTCCCAGTCCAGGTGGTTCATCGTGTGGTGGGTGCCTCAACATGCTATCAGCACATCCTCCCAACCTCTCCTCTCTCTATATGCTAGAAATCACTCCACTACAACAGGCAAACAAAATGATCTAATTTGGACCAAAAACGGGGGGAGAGTGACCCATAACTGCAATCTGAGAGCAGCCTGTAGCAACATGCTGACTCAAATGCATCCAGAGTTAACTTTTGAACTCCATTGTACTATTGCAACGTCTCTCCAGCATTGCTCTGGATTTCAGCAGTTGACCCAATGCCCTCTCCACAGATGGCACCTATGTTTTCCACTTTCATCCTATCTTTGGTTTGCTTCCTTCGGGCCTGAGCTTATTGTTAAAACCTTCAGAGAAATTGATATGTCATCATTTTTTGGTGGCCTCCATGCTCCTTTGCTGTGACCCTATCTCTTTCTGCTTTCATGGTATCTATTCACTGCATTCATCAAGTTCTCAGTGTTTGTAAACCATTTCCTGCCAACCATAGCCCATATTCTTAACCCTTGCAAACCATGCATATGTATTAACAAGTTTATTTTAACAAACTGTACACTGATATAGTTAACAGGGAAAAAAATAATAAGTATTACCCCGGTGTTTAACAGGCCACCACTGAAGAAAGAAATATGTATATAAAAAAAAATGAAATAAGCCTTACTAGAAGATGGAGCAAAGCAAAGGCTCATCTGTCTTGTCTACTGCTTTGGATCCAACTAAATCTGACAATGGAGGTACCAGAGTACAAGAATAACATGCAAAATTGGCTCTACAAGTTTAATTCCAAGTGGACGTTAAGTTTTTTAATACCACAAAAGAAACGCCTGGACTCAGGAATAAGGTGAGAAGTTCAGATTCACACTGTGATAAATTTTGAATCTTGTTCATTTCAGTGTCATCTTCTACTGTAGTGGTTCTCGCTCTTTTTCTTCTAAGGTAATAGTCACTGAGCAGCATACAAAGAAACTGCTGCTCGTCCATCACAAAGATACTAATTGGTCTGCCTACGCATAAAAGAAAATGTTGCTTTTGACCTGGGAATGACACCAATGGTTGCTTAATAATTAGAAACACCCTCTACAACTTACTTGAATAGCTTCCTGAATAAAATTGTTAGTGTTTAATAAATAACATGCTTACATTAATGAGATATCTGATGCTGTCTGGAGGTGATTAATTCTTTGTAGTTGGCAGACAGGTGAGTAGCAGCATGACAAAGCTGTGACTCCAATTAGTTGTCTGTGAGATGTGCCCAAAAGCGTGACTTAATTTGGCACATCATACAAAAGCTGCGCTCGCAAATATAAGTTTATCCAAAGACGGACAATATTTTTGCACACAGCAGTCTTTAGTTGCTGACCAGGTATGTTTCTCCATAATCCTGGCACAAAACTAAAGATCTGAATGGTTTAGGTCTGAACATCCATCAGTAAGCTCAACTTCGATTCAACTACAGGTCATGTTGAAGGTGTCAGCTCTTCAAGTCCTTCATCTATTCTGTGGGTCTGTAATGTAACATTAAAAGCAGTAGATTTTATTCACAATCAGTAACGTCTGTTCCATCTGATTTAAGATGGAGCTCGGATCGCTGTTTCTCCTGTTTCCAGGCTCCCTGCCATGTCTTATTCAACTCATTCAGTATTGAAAGGTGAAGAAGATCGCCAACTTTGTGTTTTCTATGACTTTTTCTGAGTGTGCCTGCACTGGGTAGCCCAGACTTTCTGTGCCATCTGTGTCCAGCACATGTACAATGGAGATCATGTGATATTTAACTAACTGTATCATTTATATATAAGAAGATTCAATTTAATGATAGGATTTGTCAAACACCAAAGAACTGTAATCCATATTATCATTTTTGGACGTTTTCAATGTATGAAGATGTAAATGTTGTTGATTGGAGGTATTCCATAGCTATTGTATGCAAATTATGCAAGCTTTATAAACTGCTATATTTACTCAGTCTCGTATAGTGAAGTAAGCTGTTCATATGCAAGGCTCAGTCAGGCCAAAGGACATCCAAATTGGTGCCATTACAGTGGTGATCTTGACTGTTATTTAAAATAATTTCCCCATCACACCGCAAATAGCTTTTATCACTTTTAACTCTTTAACTCTACACATAACGTGTACAACATGTTCTCTTTACCTTCACCTTGTAAGTAAACATTCAGCTTATTCGGATGGGCTGTGTAATCACATAAAAAAACTTCTGATCTATTTTTCAGTGCTTGTTCTTCAGTTCCGGAAATTGGCTCATCTTGATAGTGTATTAAAGGTGGGAAGACAAGCATCTGCCAAAGATTCTTCTCCACTGTAACCATCTCACTTTACTGTGCAGAACAGCGCCTCCTTAAGCTGCACACAGGTCAGCAAGTAATAATATGAAGCAACGGCGGAGTGTGAAAGACCACAGTGTCCATTACTCACGTGGGATGTCCAACAGTCAAATTATTACCTTAATCGTAACAGATATTAGTTTAGGATCACTTTTTTTACACTTTTTTGTAATTTTAATGGCAAAACCCCTATGGCCTGCCAACATGGCAGGAGCGCTGTCTGTCTTGATCGAAATCAAGGTGTCTTTGCAGACTTGACCAATTGTTCTGCCATGTTGTAATGCTAAACTGTGCACCATCGCTTATATCTGGAGGTCTGATTTTGGCTAGAGCCAGAGTTGCAACGACCATTTCTTGAATTTGCCAACTTTTAGTTTCATTGCTTAGGTGTAAAAACTTTACTTTGCATATTATGTTATTCTTGCTGCAGACTCTGCGTTTCAAGAAAGCAACTGGCTGTCCATCTGTGAATGGCTTGTCATGCTTAGCCAATAGCTATTAGACTTTAAGCGTAGCTAACATCACTGCCCGGAAAACCTGTAGTACACCTTGCAAGCCACTATTGATGTGTAAATACCTGACCAGATGGATTGGCATCCCAACTGGGACGGGGTTACTTCCTTACTTAAATTATTACTTACTTACTTAAATTAAATGATTAAATTAAATTAGTACTTACTTAAATTATTTACTTAATTAATAACTTACTTACCTACTTAAATTTTACTTGGCCGGGAGGTCATAGTGGATGTAGTATTTAAGTGTAGTATGTACGTGGCCAAGATAACTCTAGATTCGTATCCCTGTCGGGGCAATTATATAATGGATGAACACGGGGAGACTGACTATCAGGAAGGAGTTTATCCCACAGGGCAAAAGGTGGCAACGTTGCTATGGCATAGCCCCAGTTTGGACTCCTGAAGTGTATCATGGGACCTGTAGTTCAGAAGGGCAACCCTCTTGGGATCCCTAGGTGCCACCAGAGGGCACTGCTGGGAGAGGGTCAACCTATTTTGGGTAACTTCCGCATGACCCGGAAGTGCTTTATGTCAGGCTGTGTCGTGACATCTGAATTACACTTGGGTCCAACATAAAAGGAGCCATCTTGCCTCACTTAGGGAGTCAGAATTGAGAAGCAGTGGGCAACACTCAAAGGAGGAATGGAAGGAGAGAAAGAGAGAGAGACACTTGGTTTGATTATAATAAAATACTTAATTTGAACCTAGGACTGTGTGGAGTAATAATTGTGTTTGAGGGTTGGGACACAGTGGCACCCCCTTGTGGTCACAAATGTAATGTCTCAAGATTACTCCACTGAAGACTCCTGTCCTTTGACTTAGGAGGGAATTGTCTGTCAAAATCTCTGGGAACGTTTTAACATTTACTACATAATAATGTTCAATAAATTCAAAGATGCTCTTGCATTCCTCTCGCGCTTCCATACCCTCATCAATAATGATCCTTCACTTTTTCTGCTGTTTGCAGAATGTCCATAAACATCATTGTTGCTTTTCTTTATTTTCTGCTCCTAGACACTTCTGTCTTCTACTGACAAACAAATCCATGTTGTTGTTCTTCTGCCATCTCATTTACTCATGTCCATGTAATGGAAGACTTTTGGTTGTTTTTGAAATACTGTAAATGTAGGTGATTTGTCACAAATAAGGGATTCATTTACTTTGGCCCTCAATTGTAAGTATCAGGAGATTAAATTAGGTGGGATGGCATTCAAAATTCATGGGGGTATCAGCACTAACTGTTTGATTACACAAGATGTAAGAGGTAGCAGCACGGAGTAATAAGAGATTCAATTTACGAACAACAGTACCAAAAGGGAGGCAAGCACAAAACATGTAGGGTGGTAGTAAATGACTGTGAATTGAAAGTTTACAAATATAACGTAAAAGACAAACAACAGTGGAAAACAATCACCACCAATTCTGTGCTGCTTGTATTTCTTGGCTACCACCCTACATAAAAGATAGTTTGAAGCGGTATAATACATGAAACCAAATAATAATAACAGTAATAAAAAGAAGGTGCCTGACCAAAACACATGTGCAAGGGAGTCAGGCTGCATGTTCAAAACAGCTGTTAGACTTCACTCTGTACGTTAACAGTTGTTACATGGGAATCCTTTCAAGTCCCCCTTTATTGATGTATGTTTCATTAACAGTTTATTTACAATTAAAAATTAGACAAGACTGTGGGTGGCATTGCCACCTCATAGAGCTCAGGGCTGAGTTTCACCTAGGAACCCTAACCCTTCTCTAGTAGTCCAAAGAAATGCAGTCAGATTGGATGTAAACCTCTACATTTCCCCAGTTTTGAGTTTGTTTTTGGTTTTGTTTTTATGCTCTAAAACACACACTTTTAAGCTTTATCCCAGGATACAACATGAATTTTTGATGTGAGTTTAAATGAGCTACTTGAGTGCTTGCTCTATAAACTAATACTAGACAGGTTATGTAATCTTCCATTTTCTTGTACAGATGAAAGCATTTCACCTTTTCTCTGTGTAAGCAATACACAAACCTCAGATGTTATTTTGACCTAACAGCACAGAATTCGAGAGAGCGTTACTCTACATCTTACCTAAAGAGAGTACATCTGGACAGCACAAAATTGCTAATCTCTTCATGAAGAACGGTCTCCACCTTAAAAGTGTTGTAACACTCCAGCTGGATGTGGCAACTGTCAGAAAGTATAAACTTATGTCTTGAATTTAAAACAAGACAGTCTTAGGTTCTGCCATGAATTTCACTTTGAACAATGAAGATACTTTTTTTTGTCACAAAAAAAAACTTTTCTCTTCCAATTACTGTTTACACCACAACATTCTGTGGCAGTTGCCTCTAAGCTCAGCCAGTATGAAAGCAGTGCTTATCTTGCACTTTTAATTTATTTCTAGAGCATCACTCCTAAAAAAAACATCTCTACAATAAATGAATCTGAGTAATGTACAACCTAGAACTGAACCTTATCGAAAACTTAAAACTATAAAAAAATATATTGAATTAAGTATGAACAATACGATAATTAAGTAATCTTGAGATGTAATACAGATGTCAATCTTGTATCCAAATATTTTAGCATGTTAATTGCCTCCAGGTTTCCTAGCATTTATTTAGAATCTGGTTGCCACGTTCTCCATCTCTTACTCATTTAGTCTGTCTGTACTCAGTTCCAGTCATTTTCTGTGCCCACACACATTAATGCACTTAAGGCTGGTGTGGGCCAGATGCCATCCAAATAGTAAAAGGAGCAAGACAAGAACAAACTGTAGATGGAGTGCCAGGATGAGAATCACTACATAATATGACATGCACATCTTTGCGATAAGGGAGAAAAATCACTGCTGATAGCAGGAATGTGCATTCTTCTCTTTGACAGTGAGCAGGACAAGATTCAAAACCAATATGTTTTCCAGAGATGTACAACAGCAATACCAACTCCTGGGGCCTCATGTATAAATGGTGCTTATGCACAAAAATGCTATGTATGCCTGTTCCCATGCTCACTTCGAGATGTATAAAAACCAAACTTGGTGTAAAGCCACTCACATTCTCACACCCGCCAGCCTTGCCCTGTGCGAACACAAGTTTCCACTCGTTTTGCAAACTGCTGGCACCCAGCGTCAAAGCAATGCTATTGTTCCTGTTTGGTTTCCCATTCTTTTTTAGATTTACATCCCTGAGGCGGTTTTATCAAATACACTGAAATTAACCCCATATCATTTATACATTTAAGACATCTGATTGTAATCAATCTGTAATAAAGGTCCATGAAATGGCCAAACTATTCCAAATACCATAGCTGCTTTAGTGTTGTTACTCTCAGTGCACCACTCAGATTATTTTAACCCACTGTATCTGAGTGTGGAATCACAGCTCTACTGCAGATTGTGTCAAGAGTGCAGAGGATTATAGGGATGCAGTTTCTAGCACACACTGCCAGAGCTATGTGTACAGTCTATTTGAACTTTTACCATTCTGCAAACGCTTCAAAGCCTTTCCTGCAAGAAACTGTTTTTGATGTTTACCTCACTGTAAACTTGCACTACAGTTGTAATATTGCACAACCTGAGCCACGTTATGAACCATCAGTACTATCTGCACTATATGTACAGGTATATTGTACTTATATTTTCATATTGTATATTTTTCATTGTCATTTATCATATTTTTATTATTATTACTAGCTGATTAGCCAGTGGCTTCACTCACTGAGTGCAAGTGAAAAAAATAAAATGTAGTATTTATAAAATAAGTTATTAAGCAGTAAAACATTTTGATAAAAGAATTTGAAGAATATTTAAGAAGCGTATAAATTATTAAACAGTAAAACATTTCCATAAGAGAATTTGATTGATATATAATAAGTGTATAAATTATTGAACAGTAAAACATTAACGTTTAAGAAGTAAAGATACATTGAGTACTACTGCAGTTGGTTTGGGTAAACTACCTGCTTGACAACCTTGCACTACGTGCCTGTGATTTAAGAGAAAAATTATTCTGAGAAATGTGGATGCTGCCCTTAACGGGCAGAAGGTCCAAACAATTCCCAAGTCCAATACTTTACATGAAGAGGTTGATACATCTTCTTAGATGTAAACCCTCCATCTTCTTAAAAGAATTCATCAAAAAAGCATCCTTGAATGTTGCGGGGTTTTAGTGACCCAAACTCACCATAAGGGACAGTAAGTAGCCGTGCACCGCAATTTACCAAGAGAGTCGCACTTCGATGGTGCCGATTACACTCATTCGCAAAGATTTCCACTGTCCAAGGAGCCGATGGGGCACTTGAAGTGTCACAAACAGTGCGAGAAGAGAGAACACTGCCCGAAACTGCGAAGCTGCAGAGCAGCCCGACATTCTGCGCCTCAGAGCATCAACTTTGTTGTCACGACCCCTTGCCACTGAAGGTAGTCTCGTCTTCACATTGTTTACAGCTCGGCGCAGTTAAAAAGTAGAAAGACGCAAAGCTGTTTTCTTCATCTCTTCTACTACCAAGTACTGCCAATTAGAAAAAAGTTAGAATGTGGCAGTTTCCGCAACACTCACTTGGACGAATAAATAAAACTTCTCTGTCAGAACGTGCCTGGCGGAGGACAGCTCACCGCTGTAGTCCAGTGAGGAGGGCTGGGAGAGGGCGATGCGGGGCGCACTTCTATGGGATAGATTGGCATGTTTGTGTTTACTTCTTTTCAATATCAATAAAATAACTCTCATACAAATAGTAACAATTCGTAAAGACGATATAAAAATGGCGTCCACAAACGAAGTGATTAGTTCCTGTATTATAATATGTTATGTGGTCATATGTAAATTCCGTTTCGCGTGGTCGTACATAATTCCCGTTTCAAACGCGAAAAGAATTTTATATATATAGATTATTATTGTTGTTGTTATCATTTTGTAAGAAAATTATGGAGGATTTGCATATTAAATCTCATTGTACCGTACAATAACAATAATAAAATTCAATTCAATAGAAGACAGCACATATTTACAGATGATGACGACGACTGGCTTCTAAGTCAATTTAAATTTCCAAGAGCTATCTTCTTGGAGCTCTGGATTTCATTAAGATGAAATGCATTAAAGTATGTATATTACATTATACAGATATATTTTTAACTTCATTTAAATAATGTATACTGTTACTAATTAAACGTGTGGGTACGGTGGTGTAGTGGTACTGATGAGCTGGTGCCCCATCCAGAGATTGGTCCTGTCTTGTGCTGCATACTTGCTTGGACTGGATGGAATAATTAAACATGTACTACGAAGATATTTCAATGTTCCTTAAAAGTTCTGAAGAATTGCCGTTCTAAACTTACAGATGGTTTGACATTCATTAAAGAGCTTATTGTGTGGCAATTTGTTACATGGAGAAGAAAAGGAAGGACAGGAATTGGGGGTTAGTACGTTTGAAAGAGACAGTACTGCTGGAATAAATTATTTCATTGAGGGTCACGCATCTTGCAGGAGGCAGGAACAATCTCTGGACAACAAATTGCATCCAGAGTTCTAGATAATCCAAAAAAAAATAGTGAGGTGTAGGATTTCCTAAAGTGAAGGCATATACATGTTGGAGTGAGAAAAGTTACACATCCCTGTCATGCAAGGTGCCTCAGAAGTGAAGCCTTCTGGAATTCAAGAGCATTAGTGGCGTAGCACTGTTTTCATTTCTTGCATACTGCACATATGAAAACGTCCCACAAGTACTGGAGGAAGAAGATTATTTAAACACTGGAGCAAATCCCTTCACTGTAAAATGAATGGCTAACAACCACATATTATGCATACATGTAGTTATTATCTCTAGTCTTCATATATTTTGTTTTCTTAAAATCCAATCGACATTCAAATGAATTATGGATAGAAGTTTAATTATTCTTTTTTTGATAGAAAACTAGTGTTGACTTATACTTCACAGAAGCCATTGAGGCATCACGCCTGGCAGAGCTCATTTCACAAACAGTATCTGTGAGACATAAAAAGCAATTAGGGCATTCGACACGCTGATGTGATGAGGAGATAGTTTCAAATATCACTATAGGTGATACACAAATAAATAACCCTGCGCATGGTAAGCAGCTATGTTCTGGTTTTAGCAACAGCAAAAGTAGTCAGTTAAAAGCAAGCAAGACGTCCCTATGCACATTTTGTTTTATTTTGTCAGTACTGTTGTCCATGTGTTTGCTGGAGAGAAGACATGGAGCATTCATTGCAACAAGATATTTCAGCTGCGGTGCTCTCTACATGTATGTTCTTAGAGGCTCCTTCAACTTAACTCGTCAGCAGTGGACTAGTATACATTTGTGAATGTTCATGTGAAACACATAATTCAGCAATTATTGAAAAAATTGCTGACTGTTTTATGACTAATGCACTTAAACCAAGAAACTCCTTCATCCATATCCCAGAGGTTGTCACCCAACAATAACAAATTATATAGAACACATTCCTCATAAGACAAAACAGCAATTATCGCAACAGACAGGTGTGTCAAGAAGATTACCTCAGTGTTTGTTCCCTGAATATCACTTTCAACAGCAAGAATGATTTGTGTTAAACTTCTGTCTCTTTCCTGGATCTTTATACCTGCACCTGGGGATCACCTTCTTGGCTTGTTCGAGGTAAGTGGTACTACCTTGTGATGAGAGGGGATGCTGTCACTAATACGGCCTCCTTTTTCATCCCCAGTTCTGTGGGGCGCTTGCCTGCAGACTCAAGATGGCACCAACCTTTCTGGTTGTGACACAATGAAAACCAGCGGCCCCTGGATTTCTGTGGCTCATACTGGAACCCCCGCCAACTGAGACAGAGCCCTGGCTGACAGGAACCTTGTTGCGATACGCTTTGACAATTTTTGGACTGGCTAAGATTTCTGTTGAATTTTGTGAGCACTTTCTTTTGTTTGTTTTCATTTGGCGATTTGAAGTCTGTCTGGTGCTCTAACTATTTCTCTTGGCTCCCTCACAACTTGTCCACTGGTCACAAGAGTCACAGGCAATTTATTATTTTTTCAATACCAGCAATTAGTTTGTCTGTTGTAGTAACATCTAGGTACAGATATTATATCTACGTCCAGTAACTTTAACAAAGTAGCATTACTCTATAATGATATGGTAAGGATATGTGCACTCCACATGGCATTGGTGAGCCTAGGAATTCAAACCTTGATTTCTGGATCCGCCACACTAATCCCTGTACCTTTTGTGTCTGTGAAAGGTCCAGTCTCAGAATGATCAAGCTACTAGTTTATTTTTTGCTTGTGGGCAGAGAATTTGCTGAGCTGGTATCTTTCACTTAAAAGGGGTGGGGGATTGGGGGAGATGGAAAGGATTATTGCTTCTTGAACTCTTTCCATTTTTGTACAGTATATTGTTTTTGGATACTGGAACTATTTTGATCAATGAAGATAATTAAGTGTCAGGCTGTAAATAACTACCATTTAAAATAAGACCCATGATGAATTTCTGCTAGATTCTCCTGTGCCGTGTTGTGGAAGCAAATCAACTGGAACATTTTATCACATTGCTGAGATATTAAACTGCAAGTCAAAGAATAGGAGAGGCTAGAGATTATTTACAGAGTGTGGTACACCAAAAAAAAAAGCTCCTAATATGTCCGAAAATGATGTTCCTAAAATGGTACATTTGAAAGTCAGTGTAGTCCAGTTCAAGTGCGCTCATTCAATGAAAAATAAATTAAGAATCTATCTTGTGGGTGGCACGGTGGCGCAGTGGTAGTGCTGATGCCTTGCAGTGAGGAGACCTGGGTGGAGTTTGCATGTTCTCCCCGTGTCTGCGTGGGTTTCCTCCCACAGTCCAAAGACATGCAGGTTAGGTGCATTGGCGATCCTAAATTGTCCTTAGTGTGTGCTTGGTGTATGAGTGTGTGTGTGCCCTGTGGTGGGCTGGCACCCTGCCTGGGGTTTGAAGACCCCCGTGTCCCTGTAGTTAGGATATAGCGATTTGGATAATGGATGGATCTATCTTGAAGCGCACAAGTACATTATTTGGAATATCCTGTGATTATCTATCATTTTGTTTAACTAGTACAGCAGGGAGCAGAAGCCTAACTGGCAACTATAGCAGAATGGCTGGAACAAATCCAACACAGGAGAGGTGACTCAAAACTTCCACGTGAACTGCATTGTGATTTTCATGGTTTCAGTGAGGGGGGAATTAAGAGTCTATATTCTCAGAAAGAAGGTCTTTTCCTGAAGTATAAAGTATTCCGTTTTTCCACTGCTTCGGTCTTCATCTACAGTGCCTATAAAACATATTCACCCCCTTGGATGTTTTCACACTTTATTTCTATATAACATTGAATTACAGTGGATTTACAGTTTTCCTCGGTCACTTAAGCACAGTGGTCAAAGCAATAGTCACATTCTCAATAGTCAACACAACCTGCGAAACCATAACGTGCTTAGCTAAACCCTTCATTTTTACTGCTAAATTGCCTTCTCCAATTATAGCAATAAACACATCCTGCAAAACTGCAGAACCCACTCAAACAGAACAGACAGACATCACAACAGTAACACACACAAGCATTTATTGGATAATCGGTGCAAAACACAAAGCCGATCTTGCGCCGAGTCATCCGTTTCACAGGGCAGTGCTTGTTTCTTACTCCTATGCAGTGCTACTGGACATTTACTGTAATCCACGAGAAAAAAATACTGATTATTGTACCACTCAAATCAACAGATGGTCCAACAGAGTGAAATGCATGAACGAGAACACACATCTTCACTGGAATGCAAGTAATTTGACTGTATTTGTTGCACTCTGTAGATTTGTTTCATGTGACCATTGTGACATTTTATGATGTGATCAACAGTTAATATAATGACAGTGGAATAAAGTGGTGTCTACAATGACAACTGTCTGTATTTCATGCGGAAGTAGAGGATTGTTCTTCAGCACCTTCTGAACAGTTGCTGCTTCTTCTTCATCGCTCAATATGTTGCCTGGAGGTCTTCTTTCACATCTGTATAGGAACTGAGGTCATTTACTGTAGGACACAGCTTATTCTAATGTGTGCTGCCTTACTGATCCTCCATCCTGTATGTCCAAATAAGTCTGCTGCACCCTTAAATCAGCCTCATGCCTAGAAAGGCCAAGATTTATGACATGGTCTGCTACAGATGCTCTAATTTTGCTGGAGACCTCTGTTCTGTATAGTCTTCTTAGAAGTCCTTCAAAATGAAGTTTTCTTCTCCTTCCTCTTCTCCTCCATCTTCCATGTTCTCTTTAGCCTTGAAGTTGTTCCTCAATGTTGCATTCCATTTTCCATGTGAAATAATGCCACAAAGCCACAAGCCCTTTCTTTATATGTGTTAGTGTGTGCTGACTGTTTTAGAGACAGATTTGTAGAAAATGGGTAATTCATTGCGAGACTGGGCCAATTTAAGGGCAGTGTTTCAGGGTTGGCTCTTAGCATTGGAGGGCATTTTTGGAGTGACTGACTTGACCTGATGCTTACATTGGATTGTTGTATTATCGGATGACTACTCTATTCAGTGTTGTGCAAGAGTTCATTAGTATTTGAGACACATACAAAGAGAAATGGTTTCATTCTTGTGCACAATGTTTATGGTTTTGCTCATAATGGCGTGCAAACTTGACTATGTGCACTGCTGGTCTGAGAAATCAAATAAAAAGACTGCAATTTGACTTTTTTGATTAGTCGTATGTTATGTTTGGAACTAATTTAGACCAACATTTTGCAGAGATCTGTTTTGTCCTCGACATATAAAAGAGTCTTTTTCTGTCAACCAATGTCAAAAAAGCCAATTAAATCCACTGAGATTCATCATTGCATAACAATAAAATGCGAAAACATCAAAGGGAGAGAATATTTTTTAGAGGTGCTGTATGTTTAATACACAGAATGTATTTATATGACATTATGAAATATGCCAGTCAGTGTAGTATACCAAGTCCTCTAACTGTATTTAGCAGAATGGTGTAGTATCAAAGAAAAGCTTACACTGAGGGGATTCCATTGCTGTTTCAGTGGACATGATGGGCACGAGGATGATTGACTTAATGCAACCCTGGAGAAGCTGGTCCTTAGGAATGACATAAATAATCCTTAACCCTCTGATTAACACAAATTAAGATGGGCCTTTCGTTCTTCTTTTTAATGTTAATATGACTGGTGACTTGCTGCTCTGTGTGTACACTGATGATTGGAGCTTCTCTTCTGAAAACGTTGCTCTCCAAAAAGCTGTGGTTTGATGTGTGACACTGCCCTTGACTAGTACTGCATTGACCACTGCTTTAAATTATCCTTGCCGCCATTTGGCATACGGTATCATGCCGGCACTGCGGTGATCAACTTAACTAAAATGGCCAGACACACAAGAAAACACAGACCTTAGTCTTGACTGCTTTGAGCGAGAAGCTGTAAATTTCTTGCCACTGCCTTTTTCACTCTCTTTCTCTTTTTGTTTCTACACATTCAATTAATAAATGAATCCTTCTTCTTGAGTGAATAATTGAGGCGAATCATTTAGGGGTGATGAGGCATACTATAAAGGCAAAGGGAGGCCCTGGCTTCAGGAGATTGTGTTACTTTAGTGAATGCTTAATGGAGAAATCTATAAGAGGAGTCGCAACAATAAATCACATAATAATTTGTGGAAGTCATCGCAGTTAACACCACTTTTAACTGTTACCTGTATATCAGACTTAAATATTTTTAATTATAGCAGGTCTTTTTAAAATATAGCAGAAATCCATGGTGCACAGTTTTCTCAGGAAACAGATAAACATTTAGAGAAACACATTTAGTGCGGTAGCAATGAGTGATATCTGGATCATTTGCATCGCTAAAGGACGACTGTGCTACTCGTTTCCAGTTATTAGAATATTACCAGCCAATTCACATTTCATTAAATCAGAAATATGGCAAGAAACAAAGGGAATGTGTTATCCCAGCCATTTTCTCTCTTTCTCTCCCTGTCCTCTGCTCCTTTCAGTATGTAATTCCCACATTAATCATTCGTATTGAGTGAATCATTGCGGTGAATCATGAGCAACACATTAGAGTTCCAGCTGAATCTAATCTTTTGATTCATTGATCGAACAGGTTGTGACAGTTTTTGGAAACACTGTGTGACCAGCTGTGGTGGGTTGAATGGCCCGTTTTATCCAACGTTTCATTGCTTATGATCGTATTCAACTTTGGAAATGTGTGAACATTCATTGATTTATTGCAGCTTACAAAATTCAAAGCATATTACCAGTCTTGTAGGGTGGCTATAATTTTAAATCATTAAGACAAAAAATTTTCAGAGTCATTAAGAGTGCCTTCCTTCTGCCAAAAACAGGACTGCAGTGTTTCCTTTGGCATGAGTCGTACAAAACTTTAACTGCTATTGTCTTAAAAGTGATTACTAAACCCTCATCCATCTCTCTACTATATATGGACATTACTGAGCATACTTATTCCAGTTCAAGGATCACAGGGGTGTTACTAGCCACAGGTATTTGCACTGAATCTTGTTTCCTTCCATTTTCTGAACATCCCTTTTCCATTATAGGGTAGTGGAAGTCTATCAGAAACATTCACACCAGACCAGGCCAGTCCATCACACATTCAAGCTGTCACTCAGACTCGCCAACTCTGCGCAATATTCAAAATGCCACATAGCTTTTAGATATGAGAAGAACATGCAGACAATCTTGGAAAATATCTAGTGAAGTATCTTTAAAATGCAAGCATATATTTTTACTTTGTTTTTCACGCTTGCCATAATGTAAACTAATAACTGTAAATATTGATCCATCCATTTATCCATCCATCCTCTTCCACTTATCCGAGGTCGGGTCGCGGGGGCAGCAGCTTAAGCAGAGAGGCCCAGACTTCCCTCTCCCTGGCCACTTCTTCCAGCTCTTCCGGGAGAATCCCAAGGCGTTCCCAGGCCAGCCGGGAGACATAGTCCTTCCAGAGTGTCCTGGGTCTTCCCCGGGGCCTCCTCCTGGTTGGACGTGCCCGGAACACCTCACCAGGGAGGCGTCCAGGAGGCATCCTGATCAGTTGCCCGAGCCACCTCATCTGACTCCTCTTGATGCGGAGGAGCAGCGGCTCTACTCTGAGCCCCTCCAGGATGACTGAGCTTCTCACCCAATCTTTATGGGAAAGCCCAGACACCCTGCGGAGGAAACTCATTTCAGCCGCTTGTATTCGTGATCTCGTTCTTTCGGTCACTACCCATAGCTCATGACCATAGGTGAGGGTAGGAGCGTAGATCGACTGGTAAATTGAGAGCTTTGCCTTACGGCTCAGCTCCTTTTTCACCACAACAGACCGATGCAGAGCCCGCATCACTGCTGATCCCACACCGATTCGCCTGTTGATCTCACCCTCCATTCTTCCGTCACTCATGAACAAGACCCCGAGATACTTGAACTCCTCCACTTGGGGCAAGATCTCGCCTCCAACCCTTATTAGTGGGAAAATAAGTTCAATATCCAGCAGTGATTCACAACCTTTGTGGAGTCACAACCCAGTTTTTCACATGTTAGTGTGTTGGGACGGATCCCTATTTGTGTCTCAGGGGTGTCACCAGAGCGTTAGAAGAATCAAGAGCAATCAAAGTGAATTGAGCAGGATCATTGGACTGGTGGATGGGGTCTCGCTCTGGGTATTCCGTGATGCATCGGAAATGCTGCCACTGTTTCACTGGGCAATCATCGAAGCAGTAATGGGGAGCAGGGTTTCATAAGGATTGACTGCAGCTCACCTGCAGTGCTGCCACAGATCACAGGTTGGGATTTCTCATTTGGTACAAACTAAAATAGTAGATCTTCTACCATAGTAACATTTTAAGTTAGAGCTATACTTAAGCTTTAGATTGCAGAGGGTTTGTTCACAGCTGCATGACAGTGAGTTTCAATGCCATTCCAGTCCCCATTTCTGAGGAGTACATGCATTAAAACATGTGTGTGGGTGAGGGCTCTTGTTCTGTTTAGTTTTTCCTGTCATATTGTATTTTTAGTTTAATTATCATAAAATAGTCAAACTGATCAATCCAATTTTGGATCATCATGGTGCCAGAAGCCCATGCCAGCAGCACTGGGCACAAGGCAAGAAATAGGATGGCAACCCACTGCCGGACCCACTCTTACAAACACTCACATTCATATGGGACCAACTGCCAACTGAGCAAATAATACATATTTGGAGCTGTTAGAGGAAAAGTAGAGTACCCAGAGGAAACCCACAGAAACACCGGGGTGACGGAAAAGAGCACCATAGGTAATGATCAGGTTCAGGATTGGAAGCCAGGATGCTGGAGCCATGAGGTAGCAGCACTAAAAGCTCCATTACTGGGTGGCCCTTAGTTTAATTTACTAATAGAATCTACATGGTGTGAGTGAGAGGGGCTGTGTGTGTAGATGTGCCCAGAGATGGACTGGTGCCACAGTCAAAGCTGGTACCTGGTCCCTAAAAATAATGCCGAGAGATAAACTCCAGCTCCCAACACCTCCAAAAATGGATGGTTCAACCCATAGACAGAAAACTTTTTTACTTTCTCGTATACGAAGTATAGGGAAAGTATCGGAATCCTCCAAAAATTCCATATCGAGATTTTGATGAATCTCGACATTTTAGACCTCCCTGAGTCAGACAATACCACTTTTGGAATTATGTCTGTGTGTCTGTCTGGGTGTGTGTGTGTGTGTGTAAACATGATAACTTGAGTACACTTTCTCTTAGGTCAACCAAATTTTGCATACAAGTATTAGGTACAAAACAGATTTCTATCACCTTGTGGGCTATTTCCATTAACCAGAAGTAGTACTTTACCTTTCATCCATGCAGCTACAGAGTGCGATTTATTCAACTTTACTTTTATAATAATTGTTCAATATATTATTAATTTGATTTGATTTGTTGTTGATGGTATTTTAATGCACATAATATAAAAATATAATCATTGTCTTGCGGTTTACTCCTCAAATATCGATCCCCATATCTGAGCATATAAGAAAGTGTAGGGGAGACCTCCTCTGATTTTTAAACTAAAGGCATGTCCTCAGTACTTTTCTCAGTTATAATATTCATTTTAATTGTTTGAAACACACTTGTGGCTAATTTACACCAAACTTATTTTGACTTAAACATAAGATCTGTAACATTGTTTTGATGAAAGCAACTGGTCCTAAAATCTGCTGCACAAAGATAAGTATTATTGTCTCTTCTAGAATTTTAATATCATCCAGCCATCCATCCATCCATTTCTCAACCCGTTGAATCTGAACACAGGGTCACGATGGTCTGCTGGAGCCAATCCCAGCCAACACAGGGCGCAAGGCAGGAAACAAACCCCAGGCAGGGTGCCAACCCACTGCAGGACACACACACCAAGCACACAATTTAGAATCGTCAAACTTTAATATCATTTTTTGTTTTTTTTTATAATTATCAGGCAGTTTGTCGTAGTGGTTAAGGCTTTGGATTTCATACCCTGAGGTTGTGGATTCAAATCCCACTACTGACACTGTGTGACCATGTGAAAGTCACTTGACCTGCCTGTCCTCCAGTTGGGAAAGAAAGAAATGGAAGCAACTGTGTTAAAGATGTCAGCCATATTAGAAATAATAATAACCTAGGAAAGCAGTGCCTAA
This sequence comes from Polypterus senegalus, assembly GCF_016835505.1. NCBI lineage: Eukaryota > Metazoa > Chordata > Cladistia > Polypteriformes > Polypteridae > Polypterus > Polypterus senegalus. Next base: position 94,088,383 of record NC_053161.1, read on the forward strand.
ACGTTTACTGTTCTCATAAATACCACAGTATAAAGTTATATGTTAGGAGATGAACAGCACAATTATTAGTGGATAGTCCTCATAGAAATCTAATATTGTGCCTTAAATGATGTTAAAGAAGGTAATTACATGATTGTTACATCACAGATGGTGACTGGTTTTCAATAAATAAAGTTATACATCTGTCAAGCCTACTTTTTTTCCTCAGATGCAGAAGAGAGCAAATAAAGAAGACATCCAAAGTAAGAACAACTGCAATATTCTGCAAACCTGACAGACTATGACAGGCAACACCTTCTGAGAAGTGTGCTGTAACTCAAACCAGACACGCATCAGTAAAATCCGAGCGCTCATGTGGGCAGCAGGCAGGCTACCACAGGCGATGAAGGGTCCGCAGAGAGACATTTGCCATGTAGTTTCTTGTAGGCGTGTCAGCTTCAATGTTACTCTTTCTTTGGTTTTATGATTTCATTCAATGAAGTCAAAGAGTGGAAAGCTGAATTGTGGGCTGACAAATGGGGATTTAAGCCTAATGCTGCAGAAAGAAGGATAAACCTGATTTTCAATAACGTCTGTTGAGTTATCCACATTATCTCAAAGTGCTTAGAAATGAGTCAGCCATTATCTAAGGTCATGCATAAATGAGAAGGAAAATTCACAGATATTTGCATGGCTTGAATAAAAAAGGTAAAAGTTATGGCATGGGATTCAGAAACCAAATCTTAATGCGTTTCATTCTGAAATTTAGAAAATGGTGTCTTTCGTAACTAATAAGATATGCTTTAGAATTATTCTGGGTATATGCATTTCAAGAACATATATTATTTGCTAGGATTTATTTACTATTAATATGATTTATTAGGCGTCATGGTGGAGCAGTGGGTAGCACGGCTGCCTCGCACTTAGGAGATCCGGGTTCGCTTCCCGGGTCCTCCCTGTGTGGAGTTTGCATGTTCTCTCCGGGTTTCCTCCCACAGTCCAAAGACATGCAGGTTAGGTGGATTGGCGATTCTAAATTGTCCTTGGTGTGTGTGTGCCCTGCGGTGGGCTGGCACCCTGCCCTGGGTTTGTTTCCTGCCTTGCACCCTGTGTTGGCTGGGATTTGCTCCTGCAGACCCCCGTGACCCTGTAGTTAGGATACAGCGGGCTGGATAATGGATGGATGGATGATTTATTAATGCTTTCCTCTGATCTACCATTGACATTTATTAAAGAATAATTACCAGCAAGTAATGGTGGGTGACTCTGTGAGTACCCTGTGATGAACACAGCAGTATACTATTTGCAAAACAGGCTTCAGAAAATGGAGTGACATTAACACACACTCCCAGTCTTAGACGATGATTTTTATTTTTGTATGTATTACTGCTAGACCAGCAGGGTGGCACAGTGTTTAGCGCTGTTGTCTCATGGGTACGGGATTCTGGGTCTGAATCCAGTGTCCAGATGTTGTTTGTGTGGAGTTCTTCAATCCCGTATGCATTTTCCACGCATTTATGACAGTCAGATTTATTGGCAATTCAGACTGGTTGAGTATGCCAGTGTTCCCAGCATTGGACTGATGCTTCCAACCTGCCAGGTGCTGCTAGGATAGGCTCCAGTTCCCCATGACCCTAACTCGAGGGTGTTACAGTATGTTATACTGCTATCAGCACTTGGCTGATAAATATGTTTATTACGCATTCTGAAATATGCTGATAAACCTTTCTTAATTTAGACTAAAACAATTATTTTCCCCATGTTTAATAAATTCAGTTTCTAAATATTTTGCTCATCTTGGCCTTTTGAATTATACTTCTTTAAGCCTACTGCAATCTTATTTCAAGCATTCAGATTCATGCAGGCTCAAAGAATATAAGGACATATATATATTAGAGATGGCAATTTTATTCTAAAATGTCAGGCCTTGCCAGGGTAGAAGAAATTAATGACACAAGTAGACAGAGGCAGTAATAAGACATGCAGGAGCACAGTTTCTTATCTTAACAGCCTTCATATTACTATTGTGGCCGCTGGTACACAACCTTTTTCTAGGCTCCTTTAAAATGACTGAGGTTTTCAACTTCATATTTACTGTATGAACTGAATACCCCTTCTTATTCATGCAGTTCCTGATCTGTTAGAGAACTGCACATAGAAAATAGTTATCTGCAAAGGTAAATAGTTCTTTGGGTTCAGTAGAGAGGCACATTTCATGACACTGGTTCAACTGTCCTTTGGTTCATAGTTCAGTACAAGAACACTGGAAACACTCTTAATATAAACAGAGCATTCATCATTACATGGCTGTTGAACTCCTACTCATTGATCGTTTCCAGAAGAACCCCATGAGAATTATCTGATAAGCCCACAAGTGCTACTTTGGAAGGTTTTGCAATATTTGCAAAGATTTTCTCTCAGTCACACTAAATACTGTATTTGCCTCACCTTTAATTGGAGAAATAATTTTAAAATAAATGCGCACATTAATCAAACATAGTAATTTAAAACTTGAATCACTATATGGTTAGGCTGAAAAGATCCTTTAGTTCTTCACTTTCTGCCTATAGCTGAGACTTTACAATCTTGAAATCAGTTTAATTATTATTCTAAGGGTGGCCTCTAAAGTTGTTACATCCTTCTGACAAGACTGAAATCCAAACTTTAAATAAATAACATTTCAGGTAGAACCTCACAAAGTCCAGTTTTACATTTTTAGCCTAACAAATTCTGTGGATGCCTGCTTCACACAGCGTGCACTATAACCCACCATTCGGTTAGACTTTTGAATTGCTTCTGAGAAGACTGTCAGTGTGGTGTTTCATATAGTGCTTTATTTCTAGCATCAATCCAAATTGTTTGAAATATATATTTTGTCATAAGCATGTGTGTGGCAGACAGCTTGAGTACTCTAGGGGATGGCGGAGTTCTGTAATGCCTTTTCTCTTTCTCCCTCTGCAGGATGGAAGATTGACAACCTCATCATCTCTGATGTCACTTCCGTATTCCGCCCTCCTGGACTCGCCCCTTCCATCCTGATCTTTAGAAGTCCACAAACACCGCCATTCTGAGCCAGTCTACTTTTTGATTCTCATCTTCAAAGACACACTCGTGGTTTTGGTTTTTTTTTTACTATTGTTTGCATTCAATCATATGGGGTTCTCCACAAAGCACCAAACCTTACCCCACCTTCTTTGTGTTTTGTTACAATTTATATATTGTACTCAATTTCACAACACCCCAGGGAATAGGTTGTGTGCCAACCAGTCAACCCCATTTAATTTGTGAGTCAGGTGGTACAAAGGGGAACAAAAAAAAAGTCAATTCGAGCCACAATGGAGAATATCTGGGAACCATGTGCCAAGACTATGCGCAGCGTGCTTGTCGCTTACTCTCGTTTAACGTTGTGGTTAACAATGGGCTAAAAAGACCAAATTTGTGAAGACTGCTTTAGATATAAACCTCTCCCGGATGGTTTAAAGGATAAAACTGTCAAATCTTATATATGTAGTGGAGGCAAATTTAAAATGACAGAAGCACAACTTCATTGGCCTATCATGCATGATGTCACTGTTACAGACTCTAACGTTACGGCAGAATCTGCGACAGACTACACTCCATGAATGTACAGCTCAACTTAAGTCCATGCATGAAACAAAACCTTAAGCATTAGCTGCAGGGATTTCAATGCAAAATGGATTACATCAATCTGCAGACATCTAAAAATATTTGAAGATATAGGCCTGAGAGGTGTCATTCAGTTTTTGAGTTTTAATAAATTTGCAAACCTTTCTGAAAACATGTTTTCACCTTATAATTATGAGTCATAGAGTTTAGATTGATGGGCACACTCAATTTAAACTCAAGTTTATTTGCATATATACTGTATTTATAGTCACACACGTGTGCTTAGAAGGCTGCCAAACGGTTCAAATGTGAGTGAAAGTACAACAGATAGAGGTTCGGAAACAAGTACTAACGCCTTTTTCCATTACCCAAAAGACCTACCAAAAAATAATCACTCTTTTTCATCCTAACCAGAAGACAACAGTTTGATGACACCATTTCTGGACCCAAACAATCACGTCATTTTCAGTCTTCAGCTAATGATGTCATTTCCTGTCCCCAGCTGAAGTCATCACTTCTGTCACCTCGTTGAAGACCTCCACTTCCTCTGTATTTGATATATAAGAACACCAATGACTGTACCCATTTGTCTACTGTGTAATATACATGACCAGAAGATCAGTCTTTTTTTACTTCTCTACACCCGAAGCTTCTCCATCTCTTCATATTTGTTTTTGTGTTCTTATTTTATGACTATATATATGTATATATATATATATTTATATATATATATATATATATATTGTCACACACGTGCGAGTAGGAGGCAGCTAAAGGGCTCGAGTAATTGCAATAAAACATCCGACCAGGGGGCGGCGGAGTGCACTGACGGTCATTCTCAGTTCCCTACAGACCTTTCCCGGGAAATCCTGCAAGGTTCTGGCGCCTCTGAAGACGTCACTTCCGAAACCAGCCCCTTTGATGACGTCACTTCCGAAGCCAGCCCCTTTGATGATGTCACTTCTAGTTCCTGTCCCTTTGACGTCACTTCCTCTCAAGACCTTTAAAGCCTCCATCTTGGGCTACTATAGTCAGTTCTGTTTTGGACTCTGTGAGATGCACATCGTTTCTTTGATTAGAAAACCCATTTGCAGCTGGGAAAAGCAATATACGGGTAGCTGCCCCAAACCTTTATAATGTCTTGGACTCGTTTTTATGACAATATATATGATGGGTTTTGATGGTTGGTTTTCTAATAGTCTTTCTGCGTTTTTGATTTTCAGCCTGTCTCTGAGTATGTCAGTGTTCATTTCTTTCTCCCAGTATTATTTTCTGTATGAATACTGCAGGCTGTTACTGTCAATTGAGTCACAACAATATTTTACATAAACAGGAAACATTGTGAGAGGAAACCTCCAGGGTGGTGTGAGTATTTTTTATCTTCTTTTTCCATTTTCCCCTGTATACTTTGCTGTTTGTTTGCTCTCTTTCCTTTGCTTTGTTTTTTGTTCTGGCGATCTCAGTATTATGGGTTGGTGATTCACCAGAAATACAGACGTGCACTGATACAGCTAAGGGGTGTCTCTTATGCAAAGTCCATGACAAAAAGAACTCAAACATCTCAGATTTGCCTTACTCAGGTACATTCATTTGTATTTGGAAAAGGGAAGCTGGTGATACAGCAAAAGAAAAACTCATTTTTTTTTATTTTCCAATCATTGAAACCCATTGAGAAAAGATAAATGCTTTGGTGTCAGCTGGTTAAAATAAAGGCCAAAAGAAAACTTTAGTATTAAAGGAAAGAACCAAGGAAACATGAATGTCTGGAAGGAAAAGAATACTAAATAGATAGATAGATAGATAGATAGATAGATAGATAGATAGATAGATAGATAGATAGATAGATAGATAGATAGATAGATAGATAGATACTTTATTAATCCCAAGGGGAAATTCACATTCTCCAACAGCAGCATACTGATAAAGAACAATATTAAATTAAAGAGTGACAACAATGAAGGTATTACAGACAGACAATAACTGTATATAATATTAATGTTTAACCCCCCCGGGTGGAACTGAAGAGTCGCATAGTCTGTCAGCGGAGCAGGACAGTGACGGCAGTCTGTCGCTGAAGCTGCTTCTCTGTTTGGAGATGATCCTGTTTAGTGGATGCAGTGGATTCTCCATGATTGACAGAAGCCTGCTCAACGCCCGTTGCTCTGCCACAGATGTCAAACTGTCCAGCTCCGTGCCTACATTAGAGCCTGCCTTCCTCACCAGTTTGTCCAGGCGTGAGGCGTCCTTCTAGTCTTTATGTTGCCTCCCCAGCACACCACCGCGTAGAAGAGGGCGCTCGCCACAACAGTCTGATAGAACATCTGCAGCATTTTATTGCAGATGTTGAAGGACAGCCAGCCTTCTAAGGAAGTATAGTCGGCTCTGACCTTTCTTACAAAGTGGATCAGTATTGGCAGTCCAGTCCAATTTATCATCCAGCTGCACTCCCAGGTTATGTATAGGTCTGTACCCTCTGCACACAGTCATCTCTGATGATCACGGGGTCCATGATAAAATGAATTGTGTATAAAATGAAGAAAAGCAGCTGAAGAAAAACAAATATTTCAATGAAGAAACAATCATGTGTGTAAGTGGGAACATGCTGGGAATTTCCACGTTTAATGAGCGCAGAAACTCTGTTGTGTTTAGTATAGGTAGACACAACCTTGCATGGAAAAATTCAGCGCGCAAAATGGAGGAAAAGCTTGTGTGTAGCACATCATGACTTGGGTTTGTCGTGCATCAAGTTAATTTAGTGGGGAGATAATAGGGGCTACTTGGGCAGGGGACAGGAAATCAACTTCAGTGTAGCGTGTGGCACGGTTGATTTGGGCGATAAATCTTGACTGTCTGGCAGTTGACCCATAAAGGAAAAAAATTTGACTGATTTAATAATTTCCTAGTTGCAGCCTTTTCATTAGAATTGTAGTTATGTTTTCCTCCAGGCTGTTGTTAGCTAACTTCTCCCAGTTAAAGTAAATGTGCATTCTAGTGGCCATAATAAAAATGCGGAGAGTGTATTTATATTGCTATGCTATACACTATGGTATCTTAAATGCCCTTCTAGCAGTCATAAAATGCACGTGAAAATTCTTGCCATAGCTCATTAAACAATTAGATAATAGCAAAAACATATTTTGTGTTCTTTACATTTTTAAATCGAGTAAATTATAATAGCAATTAAAAGTGAAAAACAGATGAAACAAGTGACCCAAATTGCAATGGAGTGCAATTATTATTCTTTGAGTGATACATTACCAAGAAGAAAAACAAGTGTTGGTGCCTGGCCAGCTCCCGAAGTGCTCGGTTTTATTTTTACAAGCTGTTTAAGTCAAGTGTTTGGTTGCAGTGTCAGGGATTATATTTTTCCTGTTCACATTTTACTATAATTAAGTGCTGCTAATCTAAACACTAGTTAATTTTTAATTGTTTAATCACTTGGGCAGTGCAAACTCTTCCTACAGGACAGTTACAGCGGAAGAAAAAAGGACATTTGGGGCTGAGTGGAAGAATAACATGAACATTTGAAAAGATATTAAGAGAAGGTCAGCATTTGAATGGAACAATTTAGATTCATCTAAGACCATTTAGAATATTCTACTTACACATAAGTCATCACCTACAAATTCTTCTTTTGTCTCCTTTAATTTTTTAAAAGAATGTGTGGTTTAAAGAAAAACAAGGAGTGTCGTAATTTACCATTGCTGTTAAAAAGAGACCTGACAGATTTGAAAGAGTTGAGGCACCACCTTGGTGAATCCATATAATTTGAAAGAATGTGAAATGTGCAATAATCTGTGGAGATGTCCTTCCACATATGAGTTCAAAACAGACCTGAGAGCAAGATGGCCGGTTATACAGTCACTCAGCAGGAAGGGGCGGGGCGAGCAGGGCAGACCAAGGAAATGACATCAGCAGTGGAGTGGCTGTCAGTCTCTCAGTATGCAGTGGGAGGAAGAGAGAAGGCATTAGCCAACAGTAGCACCAAGGCCTGGTTCAGTGGGTGATGTCCATCACTAGAGCCCTTTAGCTGTGTGACATTGCTTATCTTACCGACATAATGCCTTGGAGGCCATTGAGATGCCATCCATGGTTTCAACTGAATTGCTTTTAAAAATAATAATACACTTCAGTTAATTCACTCCAAGAAAATATTTAAGTAAAGGTTCAAACTCTACTTGCTGATTAGGATGGGGAAAGAGATTGGTAATAGGTGGCCATGCTTGCACAAGGAAGATCAAGAATTTTCTGATTCAGATTCTTTGCAGCCCACTCTGAATGTTACTGATGACATTGGCAGTGCGGCTGCCTCTTTCAGTGCAGAACTAATAGTGTGCTGGCAATTAATTAACATAAATATGTCTCCACCGAGTTGTGTCCTGTTCTCTTTGTTAACTCAATACAATTAAAAGACCAACTTCTTAACATAGAAAAAAAACTGTTTGTAAACTGAGCGTACTTATTATATTATTTTTAAAATAGACTTTCATAAGCCCACAATCAGACGAGGCACTTCGGCACTGGTTTACCTCATAAATTTATGATTCCAGGACATCTCTTGAATGTGACTACTAAAGTCTCTCTACTTATGGAATAGACAATTTAAGTGATCTTGATTAGTCTGACTAAAAAAATGCTTTTGATTTTTCTGGAATATATTTGTTAACATGTAAGCTGTCACTTTTCAAAATATATAGTGACAGGATTACTTTTATTGTACTAGTAAAACGTCAGATGATTTATGTCAGTTAAGGAAATGAAAAAGTCCTTTCCTATCAAAACTAGTCACAGTAAAAATTTTCCATCCTGCTTTATGAATTGAATGAGTTTCAAATGGATGGGCTGTTATTTATATCTGTGTCAGAACTCCAACCTTGAAATGTTCTTTTCATGAATGCTTATATTTACTCTACTTGTTAATCAATGACTATTCAGATAAATATAGTCATACAAAATTAACATAAATATCTACTCATCTATTTATTTGAAAATGTTTAAGTATGTTTATCAAAAGGGATCTGTGTATACGGTATAGCAAAGGGTTGCCCAGTTAGGAAGAGGCTGCCAAGCTTAAAACTGGCTCCGGTAAAACACAGAGCAGACGAGACCAGCGAGGCCCTGAGAGAGAAAGTCAGAGGGAAAAACCTGCAGTGGCAAGACGGATGGAAGTCTACAGTCTAAGGCAGGATGAAAGGCACTGTAAAGGAAGAAATAAGCTACTGTATAGTGGGGGACCTAGAGATAAGTTACTGGGGGGCACCAAAGAAGTGACACAAGATAGAGAACATCTTCAGGTGCCTAGGAGGTAGCAGATAGATAGATAGATAGATAGATAGATAGATAGATAGATAGATAGATAGATAGATAGATAGATAGATAGATAGATAGATAATCTTTAGTATGCATCTTATTATTCTTGTTTGCTTTGTAGACTTTGTAAAGCAGTCCAATATTACATAAAGGTTAATCGAATGGCTAACTAACTGAATGAAGTTCCCATTGAGGCTTCTTGAGAGGACCATGTAAACCCAGAAATGACACCAGTGAAAAAAATCTGTAAGCTAAAACCTGCAGAAAGTGTTTGTTTTACCAAGCGAGGTCTCAGTTATGGAATCAAGAAGCTCTGCGGCCCACCATATTGCCATGAAACCTGACTGTTACAAATGGTGTTACTGATGTGTGACACGGGCAATTATTCTTTACAACTCAGAGAAAAACATTGATTCTGCTTTTTGAAGTAGAGAAAAACAAATGTTTCAAAAAGTGTGCCATATGTCTAAACAAGTAATTTAAATGTGTTAACTTGTGGTGATGCAATTAATCTGCAAAGGTGCTGACCTGAATGAAAATTAGTGGATAAGAAGAAGGAGTTTGTAAGTATATACCTGCACTTAGTTCCATATGTAAATCAATAATACATAGAAGGCCATGTGCAGTACATTTTTTCTTTGCTTGTATTGTTATGAAACCTTTCAGCTTTTAATGCAACCTTTCTGTTCCAAGAAGGTAGGTGTACATGTACTGTACATAAAGAAACACAGAGGACCCATGACAGCAGCTCTTTTTTATATTCTACTGTATATGAAAATGAGTTACAAATGTTAACTGCATGTAGTGGAATAGCTTTGAAATGGAGCTGAGCTGCAGTATCTGCTTCTTTCTGAAGTACAAGATAAGAGTCTGTGAATCCACACTGGGTTGTATGAGTGACAACATAAAGCCAATTATTAAAAACTGTCAATCTGGATTAATTTAGCCAGTGAATAATCATGATTTCTATGTAGCAGACGGACAACATTTACATGTTTTTGAGCTATACTTTGTGACCAGCGGGAAGGAGGCAGGCGGAAGACTGCAAAAATTATGGGTATCACCCCGGTAAATCCTGCTTACCTCTGAACCCTAAAGGGAAAACAATAACAGCGATAGTCCTGAAAGTAGGGTAGTTCTCTGTCCTTCACTTTTGTCTTCAGTTACCTTCCAAATATTTAGTTAAACCAGACAGTTCAAAATAAATGCACACAACTGTAAATGGAAACAAGGTATGCTGAGAACTGCTGGCTCCTCATTGTTATCTTATTTCTTATAAGGGACAATTAAAACAGTAAATGCAGCTAATTAAGAGTGAAATAAGCAAATAAAGGTGGTGAATCTTAACAAGTGAGACCACTAACATGAAGAAGAAAAATGTTGTTTGAGCAATAAGTGCTTCAACAGCAATAACTGATTACTCATTAAGAAATTAGAGTGGAACAAAAGCCTGCAGCCATTACAGACCTCCAGGACTGACTTTGCAAACCCTTGGTTGATAGGGTCTGATATCCAGCATTAAGCACAGGTGGAAAGGTTATCAAGTCCCTAGGTGCTTTGTGAAGAAGTGGGTCTTCAAAAGACTTCCACACATTAGCATGTGTGAATTAATATGACTAACATCTACTCAACATTGGATTAAAAAAGGATGTCATCCACAAGTAGATTAGTTAGTTGGAGTAGGGGATGGTGGATCTAATGTATGAAGCCCAAAATCTGTGTGTCTGTGTGTGTGCGTGCGTGTTCTGTATACAAATCCGCATTGTTGGGCCAATCTCTGCCACAATTTGTACACCTCCCTCAGGTTGATCAGGGGAAAACCGTACACTCTGTCCCTATTCAAGATTTTGACCCTTTGTTTACTACAGTTTGACAGACAGCGTCACCTAGTGGCTCAGAGCAAGTAAAACACCCAAACGGATTGAAGCCAGACTAGCAAGCCCAGAGTTTAAAATGAATTATCTATGCAATACCATTTGCTGCCTTTGGTTGTTTTATAAAATTACAGTTCAGAATAGTCTTTACAATAGTGTAGGAAGGAGGTGTTATCGATGGTCTTTTTCACTTATTGTTTTGTGGAAAAAGTTAGACCCCAAGGTGTTAACATTGGCACAGTAAATGAGACAATACAGCTGGAGTCCCGAGTGGGAAAGTCCCCACTTAATATGTTGATGTTGGTTCTGCTTAATATGTGGACATCTTGACAGCCTTCATACTACTGAGTTTGTCTGTTATCTATCATGGGTCAGAGTTCTTCTACATTCTCAGTGAATTCTGGGACAGCTTCCAATTTTTCAGCACCAGCCCTTCCTTTGCTTCTTTTAATTTAATCCCCATAAAGGCAGTAGAATGACAACACTTATAACAGTGGTATTTAGCGTAATCATTGAAACAGTCTGTATTTTCCAAAAAAAACATTGAGTGTATTTTACAACAAATGGGTTTTTTTTGTTTATTTTTTTCAGGTGTGTTTATAATGCATTTTTAAAAATATGTATTTTTAAACTACATTATCAACATAAAACTATACAGGGCAGGTTCCTTTAAGGTGTTTCATGACACAGCGAATAAGTGTATCACTTACTCACCCAGCGACTCGGGGCTCTCAGCTCTGCTCCAATCTAATTGTTCTGCTGCAGTGGCTTCAAAAGGCACATGGACCTGTGTAAGCTCACCTTGAGAGCCACAATGTAGAAGAAACTCCGTAGCAGAGAGGGAGTGCAGCTGAAAATGCAGTTGTCCCTGTGATTTACTCGCACATTTAATTACTTTGTGCCTGTGATGCAGGCGCGCTGGTAAAGTTCAGAATCCATTACATTCCTACTGATAGCTTCTGTAGATATACCCACAGATGCAGTTATATAGGAACGCACACACACATACACACTTTAGCTAATCTTTTATTAAAACTGATTTCAGTTGGTCTTTGACACCCCCATCCCAACAAATATCTTGTCTTTTACATTCACTTCAGACCTCACGATGCACTTCTGAAATTGTCTAATGGAATAAGTAACGCTGGGGCAGACTCTGCCATTAAATCGCTCCGCCCACTAATTAGGCTAATATGAAAGTAAATATGGGGCTTTTATCAACATGTCATACTGTAATAAAGCACTGCAGCACCGGAGCCATTTTGCAGATAAAATGGTTTCACATAAAGCTGTACAAATCCTATAGATGATTCATTTTTTATAGGCTGTAGCACAGCACCTTTAAACAACGACTTCACCCTGACAGACTAATACATATGCCTGAAGATGATTAGGTAGGCTGCCTTATGTTTGACCCCATAAAACAGTCACTGAAGGATATCAATTTTAAACAGACTGGAAAACATTGCAACATACGGCTGGGGTTTTCTGTTATCCAAAGGGGGATTTAGGAAGGGAACGAGTTTTGAAATCTGGTAAGGAAATGGAAAAAAAACGCATTTTCCTTAAGCAAGAGTTAAGAGTCAAAAGATCCTGGGGTGTATTTCATCTAAAGAACAGAACTCTACTCTTGGAGAATCTTCTGATGGTTTTGCTTTGTGAAATAAAAAACTGAAAGAAGAGGTCGGCTTCCTGCCAGGCACCCAGGGCTGCTGGGAAAGGCTCTGCCGGAATAGCGAGAGGAGGGATCAGTAACTCTCAGAAAGGGCCGTCTGTAAAGGTTTATGCCTTTAATGTGTGCCCGGCCTTCATGGAGTGCACATTTGGTTTTGGGTTTTTTTTTTTTCTAATATTTTCTTTCGACTAATCATTTGTGTAAAATGCCGGAATAATGAAACCGCACCAGGCTCTTAAAGCCTCTGGAAGAAAAGAAAAAAACTATTAAAATGCCTAGATGACAGAAATGGTCATTCAGCAAGGTCTCAGTTGAACTGACGTTAAATGATCGTGCGGCCTCAGATTATAGCATATGGTAGTGTCACATAGCCATGCACAGTAATTTAAAATTTTTTTTTGCAGCACCTGAATAGTTCAGACCAACTGGATTGACAGTGACTTTATCCTTGGATTTAGAGACGTCAGGCACTGGTTGGAGGAGCACAGTGGGTGCTTTCTACATCTCATTTTTCTTGTCAGCTACTGGGGGCCTTCCAGATACACAATGTATTCATTTGTGCTAGATCAGAAAAAAAGAGTAGCGTGCAAACAAGCAGTTTTTCCAAAAAAACCCACAAATTCTGTAAAAATGAAAACGGCCTTCATTCGTCTGTCTCTCGTTCACTCGCTGGCTGGCTGGCTGGCTGGCTGGCTCTTTTTTTTAACTGACTCCCTGACTCTAATTGAAGTGTCTTAGGATATTATCTAGGCACTGCTTGCAGGAGCCGCAACGAAGGGATTGAAAGGACATTTAAATGCAAACTCTACTAATTCTCAGCCCTCAGCCAGATGGCAAGAAATGGCCTATTCAAAAGAATGACTTATTATTTTTCAATCTTTTCCCTGAAATCATATAAGAATGATGTTTCGCCTGATTCTCCTTGCCTAAACCTCTAGTGGTTTTAGTTAATTATACATTTTCCAGCCTATTTCGATTACAATGCAGGCACTTGGCAAAATGTTTGATTTTTTCCCTTCTCTATTATCACTTTACTGAATATATTTGATTTCTATCAGAATTTTGAAAATTTCTTATACAATAAGTAGGCAGATTCTATCAACTCTGCTTATAAATGGCAGTTGGCATTAATTTAAAAGCCGCATCATAGGTTAAAAAAAAAGTAAAAATAAAAAAAGATAAAGATCTTCCTCACCGAGCCTGGGCACCTAGCCTTCAAAACTGGCATGGTAGGGTTCTCATGTGTCACACTGAAGAGTTTCCGCAAATTCCCTGCATAGATTTGTGGATTTTCCACATGGTTTAAGAATATATAGTCAGATTAATTAATAATACTTGACATTCCTTTATGCGGAAGCAGATGGCTGCTAAGGCATGCCGCACCCCTTAATGGTGTTATCCTGTCTACCGCTTGCTATTGCAGAAAATTAATTGCAGCCTCTTATTTTTACATTTTGTTGACACTTTTTTTCAAGGCAACCTAGAAGATCAGAATAACACAGGATTGTTTGCTTAGATTGTTCAAATTTGAGCCTAGCTGGATGAAGTGACTCAGGGTCACAAAGTGAGTCAAAAATAAGAGTCACGTTCTCTAAGTTGCACTGCCTTATCCATTACAGCACACCACCAGACCGGCGCAAGGGGTCAATGGACTCCAACACTGGCTAAAGACGCAGCAGGTCAAAATGGCGCTGTCAGGCTGCAATAACTCTCTAGTTGTAGTGAGACAAGAAACTGAGCATGGGCCTTCCTTTACTGTGCAGCATTATAAGTTAATCTCACTGATGGTGGGGATGTGGCAATGTTATACTGCATCACTGCCCAAAAATTCAGCCTTCTTTATATATGTTTGAGCCATTTCTGATTTATATTTTGGATAGGTCAGACTCCTTTTGCATCAGAAGGGTAAAATCACAAACAGATAGATAGATAGATAGATAGATAGATAGATAGATAGATAGATAGATAGATAGATAGATAGATAGATAGATAGATAGATAGATAGATAGATAGATAGATAGATAGATAGATAGATAGATACTACTGTATTTAGAACAGTCTTTGGATCTTACAATGGCATAGGAAGGAAATGGCATCAATGGCCATTATCAGTTATTGTTTTAATACACAAATTTTGAATGAAAGGTTAACATAAAAAAAACTGTAGTCCCAAGTCCCAATTTAATATATTAATATCAGTTTTGATTAATGCACGGCCAACTAGGCAAGCTTCACACTGCACATCCTGTCTCTTGTCCATCCTGGGCAGCTAATTAACTATATATAATATATACAAACTGCAGGTGGTCTTCAGGACAAAAATCCCGAAGACTCCATAGCAGTTTTACTATATTGGTGAAATTGGAGGGGCATCAGCTAAGTGGGCCGGGATACAGGATGTATCTTGTCCAAGACGGATGTGTAGTCGAGCTTAGCTGTGGAACAAATTGACCAGGCAAATGTATGGTAGCTTTTTGTGTGAACATACAATGTGCAGGTACCACAAAGATGAGTTTGTCTACTTGGTTTGGATGAGAAGTGAGGTGCATGCAAGCACCATCTCACCAAGTGCAATTCACACTTGTATAAGCATCTACATCTTCTGTAGAATTCACACCAACTCCCATGGCTGTGGTTGAGCATGAGCAGAGTGGACTCCTCCATTTACACACACACACACACACACACACCTCTTTTGTAGTGAGAACTGAAGGGCATGCAAGCTCAGAAAGAATGTAAAAGTGCATGCACCATCTAGAGGCTGTTGTCGAGCATGAGCAGAGCAGAATGTTACACACACACACACACAGGTCTTTCGTTTAAATATGTTTAATGTGAATGGAGGTGAAGATCTGTGATACAATTTCTGTATTTCTAGCTAGAATCCACAAAGGAAGAAAATGAATCACGTCTCTTGTGGTAGAAATCAAACATCTTAATTAAAGAAAGAAACCTATCCTCTAGTAGGACAAGTTGAAAAAGATCATTGTCCTTATTAAAAAGAGGACCACCTATTGTTGAGTTTTTAAGTCACATTTTTGTGCTTCTGGTTTCTACATCTACTTTTGTGTCTCATTCCTATGTGCTCCATGTTGATTCCTAGTCAATTTGACACAGTCAGAGATAATAAGAATCACTATCTGCAGCCATTAAATTTGACTTGCTGTCCAACGTCACTTGAGGTCACGGTGAGTCCTATGTGTGTCACACCCCAACCTCCTGGACTCAGCAGGGCCGTCACACCACTGGTCAGGGACAGTAGCTTTGTTGGCAGAAACATCTCTTTGGTTCAGCAGGCCTTGTAGACTGACGGGATTTGAGTCCAGGTTGAGACCAACTTGTGGCTGGCTGACATGATGTATTTTATGTAATTATTTTGCACTAATATTTTTACATTGGACACATTATTGGCTTTTTTCTTTGCAGAAATCTCTGGATTGAACTTGGCTTGTGTAGCTTTTACACAGTCTGCACAAAGTTCCAAAGGTTTCTTTCAAAATACCAGACACTCTAAAGAAAGGCTTCAAATTTGTGAGAGAATTTCCTAACAGCCGAGCTTGAGAGTCAAGAGAAATAATTTTAAATGGAGCAATTCAAGAGGGCCCTTTGTTTGATTTGTTAAATGGTTCAGAATTACACAGCATCATCATAAAATTTCATTGTAGGCTTCCCAAATGGTGACATGGTAAATCTCAAATTAAATGTGATAAAAAGTAATCCATGTGTAATTTATGCATTAAGTGTAAGTGAAAGAAGTTTGTTTAAGTATAAGATAAGATAAAGAACTGACAGAGTCTCTTCGTCTGAGGTCCCCGACACTAGACGGCATGTCGTCTTCACTCGCATAGAAAGCCATTCTCAATTTACTTGATTTTTATTCATGTGCTCCTCTTACAGAAAAAATGGAAAAAAAAACAAACAAGCCACATAATCACAGTGAAAATCTATTCATTCATTTATGTTTACTGCTAGCTTGACAAATTGAAAAGGCTCGATTTAACCAAACCGTGTAGGTGACGACTTTAGAATGCATTCTATTCAGTGATGCAGCATTTCTCTGTCTTTTTTTGGCATCTGTAGGTCCAAGATAAGATGGCATATCCTCATGCAAATGGGGTAAGTGCAATTTCATTGCAAAGTCGGATATTATAGAGTAAAAAGAAAAAAATACATATATTTCAGATTGCAGGCAGAGTCACAGTCTTTGGGAAATACAAAAAAAAAAAAACTGTTGTGACATCAGCACAGGTTTAGAACTGATAAAGGAATAAAAACTGCTAAGACAGGAGTAACGGCAGCATTGTGGAAGAGTGATGAGTGTTGCTGCCTTCCACGTCTGGAGACCTGGGTTTGTTTCCTAACTTTGGTTTCAGTTTTTACAGTCGGTACATTTTTCCCATGTCAATGTGTTATCTACAGGTTTGCTCCACTTTGCACATTCCAAAAAAACGTTCCTGCTTGGTTATTTGGTGAATCTAAGGTGGCTTACTATGAGTAAGTGTGGGTGTCCGGGCCCATTGGCTGCATAAGATTATACAGTATAAGACAACTTTATTATTATTCTTTAAACTTTGTAGCTTTGCTAGACTTTGTTGTTGTTTTATATTTGAACTAGCTGTTGTACATGGTAAAGGGTTTAACTTAGTCTAACTAATTATCAGTCATGCCTTTAGCAATTCCAATAATTAATTAAATAATTTGGCAAGGCGCCTATTTAATTTACCATACCGTCCTTGGTCGTCGTGCACAGCTCTTTGGTTGTTAGTCTTAACTCAAGCACACACGATTTGGGAAACAGAATTTATTGATAAACACAAAGATTATAGAAATTCTAGGAGGTTCACCCCCTGCTCACTTCGATCACCAACCCCCCAGGGCTGTGCTAGGCGCCAGCCACTTTGTGTCTCTGCCGTTCGCATTATAAAGGGGGGCTGAACGCACCCCAAGGAGAAACCCCCTCTTAAAGGGTGATACAATGGGAAATAAATATGTTTTTTGTTTTTTTTTTTACTTCCTCTTTGCTCGATCAGCTGCTGACTTGCTGCTGCGGCTGCCGTGCCGCATGATCTGCATCTCGCATGGTGCCTCAAACATTTAAAAACCTGTACAGCAGCTGCCCCACTCTTTTGTCTTTTATTTCTCTTTTAAATTTCTTGGCACAAAGTCTCGCCTCTCAGGATTATAATTTAAAAACAGAATAAGAATCTAACAACTTCACATTAAAGTTAGACAAATTCTGAAAAGAATGATACCAAACATATATATGTACGAGGCTTTAAAATAAGCCTGATTTAAAGCATGACAAAAAACGTGACATAAAGTATCACATAAAAGTGTTGCACAAAATTAATGGCACTTTAAGGCTTAGGATTTTATATATAGAGAGTAGATAATAATTGCATATTATATATAAGCAGTTGCATAGCTAGAGTTCGTGCCGTTCGGGGCAGGGCGGTGCTTCAGTTTGCCTCCCTCCAACATATCTGAATATGTTAACCTATTTAAATAGAAAATTAAAATGACGTATAGAGAAAAATTAAGATACATTTTGCATAGATTTATTCATATATAGAGAAACAGAAATAATTTTCACATATAATTATTTATAAGCATCAAATGGACAAGAATATATTATAGACGCACCGATAAGCTGTGTTCTAATTATTAGTTTAATGTAATTACGCTGCGAAAACCAAAACCAGTGTAGTGTACACGTGATGGGGGGGATGTTTTCTGCGCGGAGCAAGAACGCATTCAGATTGATAATGAAATGAAATTCTAAATTGTAAATTATTTGTTTATCCATCCATCCATTATCCAACCCGCTATGTCCTAAATACAGGGTCATGGGGGTCTGCCGGAGCCAATCCCAGCCAACACAGGGCGCATTGATCCTTTGTCTGTAGTGTGCAGTGCTTTCCTCAGTTAGGCCCTTCACTATGCCATCTGCCACTTCATAGGATAAAAGCATTAGAGCAAGAGTTTAGATGCTGAAGTTCCCCTCTTGATGTAATGGCTGCTTCTCAGGACTGTTCAGGCTGGACTCAGTGCTTAGCTTGGCCGATTGGATCACAAGCTTTGTGCTCTACAAAAAGAAGACATTGTCATTTTCAGCTCCTCAAAGTGGAAACAGCTTATCAGCTTTTTGGGTATCAGAGGTTTAAGACGGTCCTTTTGCTGAGTGAGACAGCAGCTTTCCCCAGGAGCAGAGTGACCCCAGAGAGTCTCCAGAGAGTCCCCTCTTCTCCCCCTTTTTGGGTGTGAACATGACAGAGAATAAAACTGAAAAAAAAATCACAGAAGGAGGCTAGGCCATTTTCAGATATAATTGTTGGCTTTTGAATCAATCCTGTCAACTGTTGAGAAGTTGATGTCGCACACTTTCAGGTGCCACATCAGGCATAGGTATAAGGTGAACTGAATACACCAGACCTCTGATCAGTCTTACTCAGGCCATCTGAGAGCTGAGATGGAATAGAGGCAGCCATATGCTTATTACACAGATTAGCCATGTAAAGCCTTCCAAGGATTTGCATGAGTTGGTCCACCAAAAGTGGAATATATGCTGTCTTTTCTGATTTCTTTCCAGATTTTAAGATTCCACTTTCACGTGGCCCATCATAGCAGCTCCTCAAGCCATTCCAGAAGTCTGGAAGTGCATGCTACAGTCTGAAGGAGGGTGGTGATGTCATCCATATAGCTTCTAATGCCTGGGAGCTACTGGCCTGACAGAGATCGCACTCCCCATCAAATCTGTCTGCCACCTTGATTAGGATGATTTCAAGTGCTATTGTAAAAAGGATGGGAGAGATAGAACAGCCCATTGCTATCCTTTTCTCCATCCTGTGCCAACCAGTTGAGGTCTCCTTTGTTGTGTAGCAGACATGGAAGTTATTGAAATAGTCCACTTCAAGATTCTGAGTGGTGGAAGAAATTGATAGCAAACAAGTTGATCTGGTGGGGAACCAACCCATAAGCATTTGTAAGGTCCAACCACACTTGCACTTGGCTCTCTGGATTTATTCCAAAATCATGGCTGAATGTTCCACGCAGCCAGGAAAACCTGGGATGCCTGCCCTCTAGCAACTGGTGTCAATATAGATGTTTCCCAGCAGGTAGTTAGTCATACGGTTTCCTACCACTGAGAAGAAATTTTTTTCTTCAACATAAAAGTAAAGCTATTCCTCTAAATTGGCTGATGTTGTGGGAATCTTCCTCTTTATTGATAAAGGTGGTGATCGTTCTGCTACAAGCTGATGGGATAAACTCTCTTTTCCAGGAAACCACCATCAGCCTGTACAAAAGGTTCAACAGCCTAGGACAGTTCTTATATATCTTACAGGGTATTCCATTTGGTCCGGGTGCAGGTGCAGCTCTCGCACGTTCTACCACCTGTTTTACTTCTGACCATTTGGGAGGAGAAGTATTGAACTGCAAGGAGAGCTCTGGTGGATGAGTTACATACCCTGGTAATTCAAGGGGTTTCTCCTTCTGTCTGTCTCTGAGTTGATCCTTAGCATATTCCTCTAACTCCCACCCAATAGTTTGTATCGTTCTGGTCTTCTTCTCTTCCAGCAGCCCTTGGGCATACTTGAACTGTCCTGGAAAAAGGTAGCCCTTGCTTTCTTCATGCAGCTGCTATATTTACTGACCTTTTCAGCTCGCCTCGGGTGTAGAATCCTTACATTGTTCTGGTTCCAGAGATTCTTCAGTCCATCTTTTTCTTGGATCATGACTTTCCTCCAAGCTTTCCGCAGGAGGCATCATACCAGTTAGAGAATCTCCCTCTCCCTTCTTCCACTCTGTTTTTGCTCTAATTCTGTGGCATCTCTCTATATCTCTCCTTACTTTCCTCAAAAATAATGTGGGCTACGATGTTCAGCTTAGCTATTATGCTGCCTCTTAGCTTATCCTGGAACATGGTGTTTAGGCTCTAGTCAAAGTCTCTCCATGCGTCTTTGATGAAAACATCACTCGTATTCTTGTGAACACTTGCCATCTCTGACAGCAACTCAGGTTGCCCCTCATAAGCATTTAATAGTGGTGATCAAGGAAATTCACCAAGGTGTTTTTCATATAGAATATGCTGTGTTTGCTGGTGACTTTACTGGCAGAATATTTTCCTGGAAATACGCCATGGGTTAGCTTAGACCAGTGGTTTTCAAACTGTGGGGTGGGCCCTCCTGGGGGGACGGGAAGTAACAAAAAGGGGGGTGCAAAGATATGAAAAAAAAGAAAATAAGAATCAAAAATATGAAAAATACATCTATTGAAACCAAAACAAATTATCTTAAACTATATTCTGATACTAGAAAAATAAATATAGAGTTAGATAAATGTCAATAAAAGTTAAGTAGGTATAACAAAATATGCATCTATGATATATCATCAATTAAAAAAGAACAAATTGGTATTAGTGGGCTCCTTTCAAAAAAACGTTAGGTGGGCTCGATTAAAATACAAACAAATACCTAAAAGGTTGAGAAACGCTGGCTTAGGCAAACATATTTTTCCCAGCAGAGCCGTGGCAGCCAGGAGCAGAACTTTTAATGCATGTGTACTGTAAGATCGCTGCAGAGCTGCTACTGGCATGTGCATTGTCATGACCTGATCAGTACTTCAACTTTCAACCCTATATGTGTTTAGGAAACATGCCATATTTTCATTTGAAGGGCACATTAGCTAACCATAATGAGAATATTGAGAGTACTGCCATTGGATATGTGTCACTGACCTGTGTCCCTGTGTGTGTCCTACCTTGCATTCAGTGCTGTCAGAATTGGTTCTTGGCCCAAAGTAATTAATCAGTTTGAAAACGAATTAAAGAATGAAATGTATTGCTAGGGGCGGCACGGTGGCGCAGTGGTAGCGCTGCTGCCTCACAGTTAGGAGACCCGGGTTCGCTTCCCGGGTCCTCCCTGCGTGGAGTTTGCATGTTCTACCCGTGTCTGCGTGGGTTTCCTCCCACAGTCCAAAAACATGCTGGTTAGGTGGATTGGCGATTCTAAATTGGCCCTAGTGTGTGTGTGTGTCCTGCGGTGGGTTGGCACCCTGCCCAGGATTGGTTCCTGCCTTGTGCCCTGTGTTGGCTGAGATTGGCTCCAGCAGACCCCCGTGATCCTGTGTTCGGATTCAGCGGGTTAGACAATGGATGGATGAATGTATTGCTATGGTAAATGTAAAAAAAATGTAACAAAGTGAAAAATCAGATCCATTGCATAAAAAATGTAAAGCTACAGTGCAACTACTTTCACTTTGATAGTTATTATTACGTGACTACATTAACACACATGGTATGTGATATAATTTTGCTTCAAAAGGCAACAGTGTCAATCATTTTCTTTTAGGTTTGAAAAAATAAATTTCACTGGAGGGGGGTTTGGGGGTGCACATTGTCATTGTGATGTGCTGTTTCAGGGCATGAAGGACTTATGCATGGCACTTTCATACAAAAAAAAAAAATACACAGTATGTTTGACCTGGAGCAGAATGGAAAGAGCCATAATCATTGACACACTTTTGTCAGCAGACAGATAGAACAGTGAAGGTCACTGATTGTGGGGGAGCTTTTGAACCTGACTAACGCAGCTTTTTAGCACCTCCTCAGCGGGTTAGACAGCATGTGTGAAATGCAGTTAAGAGAGGCACATCTCGGTTTTTGGTGAAGGAAGGATTAGGAGTTTTTAGAGGCCGAGTTTAATTGTATTTACTGAGTGTGCCGGAAAAGGCCAACAGACTGTGTAGCTGATCTGAGGGGCAGGAAGATGGAAAAGGAAAGTCTGACAGGCAACGGCAAGCAAAATCAAAATTAGATAAACCAATACTGTGCAAATAAAATAAAGTGAATGCTTTTCTGCTCCCGTGTGCCATGTTGAACAGTTTTCATTTGAATGTAATCTAAGTGGCTGTTTTGCTACAGGTTAAAAAGCACAAACATCGTATAAATCTTAACAAATATTCAGCCCTGTAATAAATGTTGATAAACTGCGAGTATTCATAAAATAATAGAGAAGACCACTGTATGTTTTTAAATGAAGTGACACCGAGCCCTTTGACTACTTTTGATTGCTGCTTTCACTACATCTGTGGAATATTATATTGATTCCGATGTAATGATAATTATAGTGTGTGTCTTTATCTAGGGTAATTTAAAATGTAATCGTGTCGTGTAGAATTAGAGGTGCTCAAGTACTATAATAGCTGCTCCGGTAAAATTAGTGAAGACATTCACTTTAATGGGAAATATTGTTAGACTATTTTACAAATGATTGCATTGTTAAAAATGTTTAGAAATTAAAATATGAGGCCCAGATGTCCATCCTGTCATTTCTGACGCCACACTTGACTTTAGAAACACTTCAGTGTTGACCACTGGTTTCTTACTGTGTAGGCTTTAATCACCTAACAAGCAAAGTAAGAAATATGAGGAATATTCTGTTGTCCCATCCAGAATTTAATATCCAAATTACAAACTCCATGTTTTGAGTTTCTCTTCACATTTCTATTAACATCAAGAGGGGTTGCTGTGGAGAGGGTCAGCAGCTTTAAATTTCTTGGTGGTAGCATCTCCTTTATGGGGGAGTGAGGGGTCTGAGGACGCTAAATGTCTCCATAAACATCGACAGGTGCACAGTGGAGTCCATTTTCACTTGCTGCATCATATCCTTTTTCGAGTTGTGAATGTTTGCTTAACGTCTTCCAACTGATCGCCAAGTGCTCTCAGTTTTTCCTCAAACTTAGATGCATTTTCCTGAATGTGTTCCTCAATGTTTTCCAGCATACTATTGAAGGCTGCCTCAAAGCGATTATATACACATTTCTCCACATCTTTATTATGCTGACGCAGCTTCTCGTTTGCATACAATTTATTTTTTCTTTCTATTTTTCTTCAGGTCCTTTATGTCTTGAGCGGTGGCCTTCGTGCTCCACAGGTGAAGTGACAAACCCTGTTACAGCCGATGCTCCTGGCTCATGAGGAGTAGATGATAAAGTGGACAGAAAGGCCATTTCCAGTTTCAATGGATCTTCTGGAATCGACAAGCTATCGTGACCTGCATCACTTGCACATTCACTCCCCCTTTCGCTCTCAACTGGAGATGATGATGTGGCCCAGGGTCCTGGGAGATCTGCGCTTTCGCCCGTTTGCTCCAGGTCAGTCTCTATAAGGCCATACACCTTGAGGTTGAACTTGGACTTGATGACTGTCCAGGTTTGGGTGTAGCTTTGGGTATCTTTTCCGTTTCTTTCTGAGCCCCTTTCTTGCCGCTTATGTTTATATATGCTTGCACATACTGTAATAGAACCTCCTCGAGTTGGGTAAATACAGGACACCGCGGGATGATAAAAATAACAGAAAAATTAACACCGCAGCTAACAGAGTTCCACTTCAGACGTCCATCTCCCATAATGGACAAGACCAACCTGCTGCATCATATCCTAATATGGCCCCTGCTCAGCCCAGAACCTCAAAGCACTACAGAGGATGGTGAAGGTGGCACAGAATATAACTGGCATCCAGCAGCCATCTGTGTTTACGGCACACACTGCTTCAGAAAGGCTAACAGCATTATTAAAGAAGTCCACCACCTCGCACAGTCCCAAATGGTTCAGAGCCGTCAACAATCACACCTCTAAGTTCGGCTTTAACCTTCAGGTCATAACGCTACCACCCAAAGTGACAAATGGATGACTTTTTTTAACGTACATACTGCTTGATTGTCTCATATTTTACCACTGCCACGGATCTGTGGGAGAACATCAAAGAACAACGGACTCATAGCTTTAAATTTGAGTTTGAGGTTTGAAGATTTTGGATCAGGAGGTGTTAAAGGGGTATTTGTTTTTTTTTGTATAAATCCCAAAAGTGACTACACAAGTCTAGCTGTCCCTTACTACCAACTTAAAGCTTCTTCATTTATTGCTTATTGCTATTTCTTATTCACTTTTGTTTTAGATGATTTCATACTATTTAAGCTTTCTTTCTCTTGGGACCGATGAAGGATCTTCTTGTCTTCTTAGGGAGTCAGTGCTTGAGGGGCCGTCACAAAACAGGGGCCTGTTAAAGCCCACTGAGGCATTCCTTGTTGTTGTTGTTGCTGATGGAGGAGGTTAACAGCAATTAGCACAAGTTAAGAGAAAAGTGACTTTAAATACGGCGCTTAACATTTGTAAGGCACAAATGCTTTAAGCTGGCATCGTTTTTAATTGCCGACACTCACCGTCTCTTTTGTGTAACGTATAACTTGATCTACTACAGCCTACTTAAAGCAGCATCTTTGATTTTGCTCATCGATGTCCTTGACAATTCCTTAATTGTTTGGCAGTCTCTGTAAATGCATAAGCAGACAATTGTATTTCCTCCAAGTATAATTAATGTTTGATTTTGCTTTGTTTCAACGAAACACCATTTAATTAAGCTTCGCACTTGGTAAATTGAGTCTTGCAAAGTAGAAAACAGAATGAAATGTATGACCACTAGAGCACTTGGATACAAAGCAACCAAAGAGAAATGAGGTGGAATTATTAATGCGTGTGCACTTGTACTGTGCCTGTCATTCTTAGCATCACTGGGGACATCTAAAATCTAATGTTTGAATAGGGAACACTTCAGTTTAGGTACTGCAAAAATGCGTCTATTACACGGTTAGTGTTATGTAACAAGACTTTAACAAAAGCTTCTTTTAGTTTTAATGACACTTACAAGGCATTTGTAAAGTTGTTACTCATCTATATAATACGGCCTACTAAAATAACACTTTGGAACAATCCAAAGGGGCTTAAGTGATATTGCATACTTCATTAGAAGACCTGTGGATCTTTAATACTCACAAGCAGTTTTACCAGCATATCAGATGTTACACAGCATAGAAATGAATAACCACTTCACTGAGACTTTGTCCGTGTTATTAACACCATAAGAAGCCTCTGTTAAGATCAGTAACAGATGCATTTGTGCAGTTCCTAAAGTGTAAAGCGTCCATCCAATGATGCAATCAAATAGTCGTTGCATTCTCAGGCAAGTTTTTGGATAACTATTGTCACACGTGCGATTAGGGGACAAGTAAAGAGCTTGAATAAAAGTAATTCCACGTCTGACCAGGGGGCAGCGAAGTGCACTCAATTCCTTGCAGACCATTCTCGGGAAGTCCGAACCAGTTCTGGGGGCAATCAGTGACGTCATTGCCGGTTCTAGGCTGCCATTTTAACTCAGTTATGTGAACATGTCTGTTCTTTTTAGATAGATTTTGCAGCCAGAAAATATGAAACAGGTGGCTGCCCCAAACCTTTCCAATGTCTCTTTGTCGTTCTTGTGACACTGTCAATAAAATTTCATGCATGTTTAGTGATTTCTTTTTGGTTGAGAGCTCTGAATGAGTCGTTCTTGCTCTCAGAGTTTTATTTTTAACTTCAGTTTTAAAGCCGCATTGCAGTTTTGACACACTTTTTGTCTTTGTGGCTTTTAATGAATAACTATGAACTTTCGACAATTCTTTTGCATGAATCTTCATCTCTTGGTCATTTTTTTTCTTGCCATTTTTCCGTCTGATTGCATTCTAATACTTGCATTGTAGAAGAAAGTGTGAAAAAATAAAAGATAAAAAGAGTAATTATAATGCATTTTAAGCCACCCAATGACCTACACCATCCCTCTCCTCATCCTGTATGAGTTCTTGTAGGATCTGGTGAGACTACATATGTCTATCCAGACCAAAAGGAGAGCCAACATTCTCTGCTCTCCTAAGAACATGCATTTTAAGCACAAGTGAAAATATGGCAGGCACGGTGTGAAGATGCAACTCCCTTCACAGCAGTCTAGTTTTATATTTGCCCTCACCAGCTTTCTACAGGACAGTATGGTTTCTCCCAGTGGTGTCCTGCTGCATATAATTAACTGTGTCCTGAGAGTCCTCAGTATTAGAAGTGAAGATCAAAGAAATGGCACATACGTACCCGCATCCTTTCAGGGGTGTAGGATGGTGTCAGTGGCAGAAGGATGATGCGTCTTTGGAGGATTATGCACAGCATTGTGGGTGTCTCTCCTCAAAGCTGCTCTTGAGGAGTTGCATCGGCCACTGCCTGTTTCTATTGGAGTCACTTACTTGCTTTTGCTGGTATGGAATTATCAAGATGGAAAAGTGTGGTAATGTTTTAAAAACTGCACTTTTTTACGGCTTTGTTAACCTGCTGGGGAGGTTTGTTTTGTCGGACATGTATCAAACTGGAGAACCACAGTATCATACATCACTGCAGGTCTACACCAACAGTTTCATGGTGGAAGTGACATGTTTAGACCAGCAGTTTGGTAAGAAACATTTACAGCTCATCACAAATCAAATTGGTTGAGACATCAAGCACACCAAACCCTAACCTTAACAAAACTAACCCCAAACATTAACCATCTCCTAACCGTAACCATTTATCCTACACGCCAAACATATTAACGCCTAACCTTAACTCCTGTTCGAGAACTGCTGGCATAGACCTGCGTTGACGTATGGTGCTCTAGCTCTGCAGTTGAATATTATTGTTTAGGAAACAGGGTGCAGGAGTCAGGAGGTGTACGTAAGCAGGTGAGTGAGTGTGCACGCAGTTAGCTCACATGTTTAAATGGGTACGCTACACCTGACAGGGGAATGGGTGACCAGGTCCACTGTCAGCTGATGGCGGGAGATGCTGTCTGGCGGAAAATAAGATGCAGAAGAAAAAAAAAAGGGCAAAGTGAATTGGTGGTCATTCAGGGTTGCTTACGGATATAAGATGGTTGTTGCTGGAGGAGATGGGCTGGGATTCTGTTGTGTCTCTGAGCTTTAGTGAGATGGATGGCAAAATACAACTCAAAGCTGAATTAAAAGAACGCTCATTGGCATCGAATTTGCTTGGAGGTGAAGAGCCCAGACAGGAAGAAAATATGGGTGTGTGCAATTTTATGGGTTTTTTTTTTTTTGCAATATTTATTACGCATTTTTATAGAAACTATTTATTGTTTTGACATTTTTGGAAAGTGAACTTTTTGGAATCATTTTTATCTATTTATTGCACTTTTTTCTTAAATTGCACCCCTATGTCTGCCTCTCATACTATCCCACTGTCCTCTGTACCTCTATCAAGGCCGTGGGGTTTACCAGGCTATATGGTTGCAAGTCATGGACACTATCCAGTGACCTGAAACGAAGACTGGACTAATTCGGTACTGCGCCTCGTCAGAGGATCCTTGGTTATCGCTGGTTTGATTTTGTGTCACAGAGTCCCGATTTGAGTCGCATTACCTGCATTGGGAGGGAGCGCCAGTTACTGCACTACGGTCATGTGGGGTGATTCCCAGAGGGTGATCCAGCTTGCAGGATCCTCATTTTTGAAGATCTGAGCAGCTAGAACAGGCCAAGGGGATGCCCATTTAACTCCTGGCTGCAGCAGATAGATGGTCATTTCCGTTGGGGGGGTTGTTACTGGAAATAGTGTCTGCCTGGGGGGTTGCCAACCATGATCCTGAGCTGTTTCATCATGTGATGGGCATGGCAACTCGCTGTACCAGTGCATGCTCCCCAACTAAGCAGTTTTGGTTTCCAAATATTTAAATTGGCCTCGCATTTACATTTCCTGCTTTGTCTCTGTGATATCTTTTTGTCATCGGTGATGTAGTGCGATGTTGTTGTTCCAATAGACTGTGGTATAGCGGGTCCACAGCTCATGTCAAAGGGCCACTTTTTAAATAAATAATCATCACATTTGTGGCTTAGCAAGGGGGCATGGTGGTTGTGTGGCTGAAGCGGTTCCCGGGGTGATTCGTGATGTGGACGTTTCTCACTTAAATGCACAGGTGAGAAACCTTCTGCATCCATGATTGTTCCCGGGGCTGCTGATTTGCCACAGCTGCCACGTCCTCTTCATAAATAGAAGCGCAAGGTGGCTAAGGGAGAGGAGTAAAAGAAAAAGAGCCGGAGGTTGTAGGAGAGCAGGAAGCAGTATGGAGAGAGAACCGGTGCGAGCAAGCGAGCATGTGCTCACGGGCAGGCAGGCAGCTGGACAGTGAGCCCTAGCAGGGGTGTTTGGCCGACACTCGGTGGGACAGAAGGAAGCTGAGCGAACAAGGAGCTGGAGTGACCGGGGATGAAGGATGGCTGGCCGCGTAAGGCCGAGAAGGCAGCGAGAGTCGTGGAGCCTTGGGAAGGTGAGCCTCAGCGTGAGCGACCTGGCCGTTGAGGAACCCAAGTCTCGGTCTGGTAAGGTAGCCATATGGAGCCAGGGAACGGAAGGCAACCGGACAGTAGTAAGGTCAACTGCTGAGAGAGCGACTCTCCTGTTGCGGGGGCCCAGACGGGAGAAGCAGGAGAGCCACCAGGTAAAGAAGACACCGGGCTTTATTTTAAAGGACTGCTTCCAGCGTTATTTTAACCTCGTTGTTTTATAGGATTTTGTTTTTCTATTTATTGAATTTTTAACCTCCACTTCACAACTGTCTTAATGGATTATTTATTTATTGAAGATTTTTGAAAAGCATTGCACTTTATTTAATTTGGACACTGTTTTGTTGTTATTTTTAATAAAAACACTTGATCATCCCCTTGCGCCATTTGTTGTGCCTCACTGCCATGCTGATCGGTAACATTACTGACGGTGACGGGTTCAAGGGTTCCCAAATGGACGATGGGAGCATGCAGCGAACCTGCATCATCACATAGACACACTTTAAAAACCGTTAAGGGAATCAGTAAATTAATTAAGAAAAGAAACTTAAACTCTAGCAGGACAAGTCTGATAAAACCTCTTTGTCATTAGTCAGACAGGAGAAAGCTTGTCCATTGGCGTCATCTATTCACTCTTACAGTGAATGCCAAAAAAGGCACATCTATCATATCAGTTACAGCATAATCAGAATGGTCAAAAAGTACAAGGAGACGTTTATAGTTATGGACAATTGAATTTGCATAACAGTGCTGAATTAATATTTACATATACTCCTGATTGGTTAAATGTTTTTGCATAGAGCATAACCAGCCTAAAATAAAAGTCTCATTATGTCCTTGTTCTTCAGGATGTCTAGAATTTAGCTCTAATTCTGTTATGAAAGCTGTATACATGCCAACTAGCAAACTAGGTGCCATGAAAGAGCATGAAATAAGCCAGTTTCTTGAACCAAACCTTGGAATATTCTTCATGTTTACTTGGCCATTTCTGCAGTCTCTTCATGACATTAGAAAAATAAATACTTTTAAATTTTACTGTGCATTACAAACCAAAATACCTAATCTGCTGTCACCTCTAAATTTTTCTCTCACAAAAGACAAAGATAATAGAGGACTAGATATGGAGGACGATTTTAGTGGGGATGAAATCACCTGTCAGTGTTTGCATGTGGGTATGGTCAATCACCCGCCTCATCCCACTTCAAGTCTTCATAGTTGAGGTGGGCAGCACGGGGTTCACCAGGGAAGGAGACTGAAGGGTAGCAAGTATCATCTGATGGGATGTACAGCCCCCAGCCCTGTGAGAGACCCTTATCTGTGGCTGAAATTTCTTTTCCCAGTTTACATCAAACCAACTTAAGTATTTGATGGGTTTTTTTTTTTCTTTCTCTCTTTCTTATCAGAGCTACTTTCTAGTTGACCTGACTCCCACACTTCATTAGCTGTTTGAAACATCAACATATCTGCCCATTTTTTATAGATTCTCATTCATCCATACACCACCTTTTTAAAAATGTAGACAAGTGCCCTGCAGTACTTATTTATCTTACTCTGCTTTATTTGGAAGCTAATGAGATTGTTGTCACTAGTTGCTAATGGTTTATTGACTGCCGATTCTTTTTTTTTTTAATTCAATCTAGACACACACTACCTTTTGTGGAAACTTTAAATAAAAGAGCCACACTTCTGCTTCAGTCCCAGTGACACAGGCTGTTATCATTGCTGTGCGGAGACGTGAGATCCACTCTTTACGTCAATAAAACATTACTCCTCATTGCACAGCAAGTGTTAGTATTAAATGATCAGTTTTCTCTCTCTCTCTCTCTCTTTTTGTCCTTTGTTAATCCCTCCTGGAATGTCATGGCCTGTTAACTCAAACACTCACTCTCTTATATCTTTTCACTTATTAATTTAACCGTGAATTAGTGAGTAAGGAGTTGAAGGCCACAGACATGTTGGTTCAGCCCTCACCTCTTACTAATTCTGTGCTCTTCAACAAATTATTTATACCCCAATTACCAAAAATAAATAAATACATAAAGTGTGAATAATTGCACACAGCTAGCCACATCCCTGTATACATGAGGCCTATAGAGAAATAGGTCAACAGTCCTTACTGTCAGTTTTTTTATTAAGTAAAGACAAACTGACAGGATATATCAATAAACAAACATAGAATACAAAGTAACCAAAAGCCTGAACAAAGGGATTAAAAAAATAATAAGATGAGATTTCCACAACTGAGCCACAGTAGACCAGGATTCAATGACATTACTGGAAGCACCATTAATCCACACTGCAGGCAACTCCAAATATATTAAGCTGTAGCAGAAGGACTGCCAGTTGTCGACAGTGACCCATTCAGGTGTCTGCCAGTGGGAGGCCATAATTAGCCAGGGTACCCAGACAGATTAGCGCTTGCTTTCAGAGAGTTTGAGCAGATGCCTAGAAAGCTCTAAAAGAACAGAGGAATACTGCAGGAAAGAAAGGAAGACCATAGGTGACGTATCTGTGTCCAAAAGGAAAAGACAGGGGGCAGTACCAGAACATGTGGAGAAAAGTGCCAGGTAAACCAAGGAAACATAATTGACCGAGAGGATCAGCAATGAGGCCCATCATCAACCACTTGCAGGGAGGAGGATAGAATCTGTGTGGCATTTTGTACTGGGTGTGCTGGTAGTTTTGATTTCTATAACAAAACCTTACATTGGAGTAAAGCAGTTTGACATCGAGACCGAGGACCAGGGGCTCAGGGAGTAGGTCAACACAAAGGTGATGTCATAAAAAGAAAGTCCTCTTTAACCTGTCTTTAAGTGCAGGGCTTTTCATGGCCAAAACTGAAAAGATAGGAGAAGCAGGAAAAATGAATAAAGGACAGATTCAAAAGACTAACAGTGACGAGAAAACAAGATCAAAATAAACAAGGTCAGTAATGGTTCAGAAGATGAATTGACTGCTAAATGCAAGTTAACTCGGAGTAGATGATCTGTGGACTGGTGCCATCTACGACTTACCTCATACACCATTTTCAGGGCTGTAGTGCCAAATCTGAGCACATGTAAATAGAGGTGGCTGTGGGCGTCTGAAATCTTCTTCTTCTTTTTCTTCTTTTGGCTGCGCCCATTAGGGGTTGCCACAGCGGATCATCTTCTTCCATATCTTTCTGTCCTCTGCATCTTGTGAAAAATCACCTAACAAAATATTTCACATTTAGTTTGCTTTTTCTTACTAGCCATATTTTGGATTATTTCACAAAAATAATTCACATATGTACAATTACAGCCATAAGACCATTTGTCAAGGAGGTGAGGTGCACCACATCATAAGGAGATTAGAAGCCTCTCACAGTTAAAGTTGTTGTAAACAGCTTGACGGAGTAGGAGGTGCTTTGTATCTCCAAAGTGGATGTGGCTTCACAGCGGCATGGATGCGTTTCCTTGCAGCGCGCACACCCGATTCTCGTTGCGCTACAAAAGTCAGACTGAGCACCACAGAGAAGAAAGTCAGTTGCCCATCACACCATGCTGCTGTGGGAAAAGGAGAAATGGCAAAGGAGAGCAGATAGTTGGCAATTTTGCTAAGTGGCTGGAGGGAGGAATCATTTTTGCTTTGCAAGGAGGTGAAGGAAAGAAGCATCTTCTTTTTGGTTTTTGTATTTGTACTCTTACAGTTGCATTTTTCAGATTTTTTTACAAGGAGAAAGGGAGGAAGACTGTTTTGTTTTTGTTCTGTATACTTATTGTCTGCCATTTTTGCTATTTTCGTTTTCCTTTGTGTCAGTGTCATAGTGGATAGTTGATCTTAAACAGTAAAATCCACATGTCCTTTACAATGATGTCCTCAATAGAAAGTTGCCCATGATAAATGATAAAAAAGCATAAGATTCACTGCTGAGGGTGAGAATTAGCACCTCCAAGTCTGAGGTCAAGGTTTTCTCTCAAAAATGAGTGGATTGCTCTCTCCCGGTGAGCGGCTCAGGAACTTGTCCATGAGTGATGGAAAAAGAGAACATAAGATTTGTGATCGGAATGGCGGCAGCTGTTCTGCCAGTGCTGTACCAGTCCATGAAGGTGAAGCGGGAGCAGAGTGAAAAAACAAAGCTATCAGTTAAGCAACCGATCCACAACCCTGTCATGAGTCGTTGGTAATGACTGAAAGGATGAGATTGTGAGTACAAGCAGCACAAATAAGGTTTCCTGACAGAGTGGTGGGGCTGACACTTCATGGTAGGGTGATTTGGAGGAGACTCTGGGCAGAGTCACTGCTCCTCCAGATCAAGAGAAGCCAGTTGAGGTGGTTTGGACATGTCATAATGAAGCCCCCTTGAATGGCTCCCCCTAGGGCTGCTCCAGGCATATCCCAATCAGCAGAGAACCTACGGGAGACTCAGGACATGCTGGAGGTGTTATATCTCTCAGTTGGCTTAGGAATGCCTAGGAATTCCCCAGGAAGAGCTGAAATCTGTAGCTGGCTACAAGCTTGGCCTGCCTGGCCTGCTGCCACTGTTTCCTTCACCAGGAAAAGCAGTTTCTGGAGATGGGATAAGATAACTGTGTAAGAATTTAATACCAACTACTTGATCCTAATGAAACTCAACAGTTTTTTCTGAAGCACTTGTACTGTATATTCCCACATCCCAAAGCAGAGTATGTTAGAAGTTATCTGTGAGTCTGAACTGGTTTACGATTAGTGTGTGTGGGTGCATATGTGAATATGTCCTCTGACAGACAGATTCCCCAGCCGGGGTTTGTCTCTGTCCTGCACTTGGATGAGTGTGAATAGACTTGGCATCCTTATGATCCGCTAAAGGAGCAAGCAGGAGCAAAAAATAAATCAAGCTGTATCGTCCTACTTGCTAAACGCTGTAAATGGAAATATAAGGGCCATCCCAAAATAATAAAGAGGACATGCTTGTGCGTTGCCTGCCTTTCGCTACATTTCGTTACCTTTTCATTTTCCTCAGTTTTTCCTATTCCCTTTATATAATGCCCTTGCATCCTTTTCTTCTGCAGACTCCTGAGAATGCCTCAATCATCAAAGGTTAGAAGGTTAAACAATTCTTCTGGATTATCGCTATCATTTCTATTCATATGGTCCTCGTTTTTAGTTTGATTTTGAGTCCTAGTGGTTATATTGCTGTTTGCCCTTGTGTGAAATTTTATTATGCTGTTGCGAAGATGGAGTGCTGTGCTCTGGCCTGTCTGCCATTCATTTAAATAATACATTCGTCCCACTTAGAGGAACTCTCCAAATGAGCATTTGGTTTCACTCAGTGACTACATTGAATTACTGGACAGTGAACCAAACAAATAATCCAATTCAATTTTCCAGATTAGCTCCCTTTGAAAGCATTTTAAGACATTTAAATGATGACCTGCTCAGATTACACTTTTGGAAACTCTCTGTCAGTGACAGGGAAGTGCACTGAAGCACATTACTCGAGGAATATTCAAAAACAAGTCCACTGTAGTAAGATGGCTCAAAGCTGAAAGCTGCAGCGCACATACAATTACTTAGCTGATCTCGGCCTGTTGCTCGAGCACTCCCATTGACCACTCCATAACTCACGGTTTCAGCAGTTAAACATTCACATATTTCAACTGAGCAAACTCCCCAGAATAACTTTTCCAATACTTGGCTGCAGGCTACTTGTCAAATATACTTTAAATGGTAGGGCACATGTCGTTTATTGCCTCTGTTTGAAAGGTTAAATGCTAAAATGGGTGGACGTTTATTGGGATTTATGCTTTAGTTGCCAGCAGTCTGTATAGCACACATTGGCCTTACGTGTGGACCATGCCATTTTTCTAACTCAGGTTCACGGTCACTTTTTACTTGTCACATGCACTCCTTCATTCATCTAACACTTCTTTGAACACCATAAAGGGTTTTGGAACTGAAGACTACCTCAGAGAGAAGCACTGGGCAAAAGACAGAAATCAGTTGCAGAGCATACTTGCACAGCCACAACAGGGCAATCAACCAAATATGTACAGGTAAGTCATCGAAAGGTAGAGGAGCATGGAACACTCTGAAAACAAAAGTCAATGCAGGCTTATCATTGGAGCAGAATTCAAACTAGGATATCAAAAAAAACATCTCTCTGTTCTCTGCAGCAATAACCCTATTGAAGGGAAATACATTTGAAGGGAGACTGGAATTTATGAAATGTGCCAATCAACAGCAAGTGAAAACATCAAACAGCTGATTTATTCCTGGATTTTCAAAATCCCCTGATTTAACTGTAGCTCTTTGGTTTTTGTGTACAGTGGGAATGAATATTAAGCACAGCCTGCCAGAGAAGCATGATGGAATATTTTGTCTTGAAGCTGATGAAACTGATGTATTTCCACTTGACGTGTGTGTGAACAGTATACCTTGATGTCATGGGCTTTATCTGTGGGAAAACTGGGGTAAGGGCCTTTGAAAAGGGATAGCCAACAAGGGAATGCAGGATCAATGAATTGAGAAAAGGTTCCTCATATTTCATATACTTCACCTTTTCAATAATAATAATAATAATTACATTTAGACAGCAATTTTCTCAATACTCAAAGTGATTTGCATAGTGAGCAGGGAGCCACTTTAACCACCTCTAATGTGAAGCATCCACCTGGATAATGCAACGGCAGCCATTTTGCACCAGTATGCTCACCACACATTAGCTATTAGGTGGTGAAACGATGAGAAATATAGTCAATTAGAGGCAGGGGATGATTAGGTGGCCAGAAAGACTAAGTCATGGTGGGTAATTTAGCCAGGACATTGGGATACCCCTACTCTTTTTGAAAGATGCTCAGTCAGGATCTCAGTTTTACTTCTCATCTAAAGGACAGTACTATTTTTACAGCACAGTGTCCCCAATACTACACTGGGGCATTGGGATCCAAATTCAGACCTCGGGGTATTCACCCCCTGCTGGCTTCACCAAGTTCTCTTCCAGCCACAACCAAAGCTTTTCCTGGATGGCCTTCTATCCAAGTACTTTTTAGATAACATGTATTAAATAGCCATTTTTCCTTACTTTGTTGTTAGGCCACAGACATTTGGGGTGAAAGGACACTATTCCACCCCAGTGACAGCAGCCATTGTCTGGCTAAAATTCTCTGCTTTTGATGATGAATGATTTGAATATCCATGACCTCATATCCATTGCTGCTTCATCGTTTACTTCAGAGCACCAGTAACTGTACTGGAGTAGTTAAACATGCAAGTAAGAATTTCACTGTAATGTGCACACAGGACAGGACGACTACTGCATGTGCATTCTTCAGTGTTGAGACCTACAGACGTGCCAGCAGCCCCAAAACAATATAACTGGACCTTGTTGCCTGTTACAAGACACAAGGTCTCTGGACATTATTGTGAGCAAAAATGAAGATGAGTTTCCCACTGTCCTGACTAAAGTTCCCACCATAGCTTGGTCATTCTGGCCCCTAATCATCGCATGTCTCTAATTAGCTAACTGTCACTCTCTCTCTATCTAACCTTCACTTCCTAATAACAAAGGTGTGGTGAACGTACCGTCTCAAAATGCCTGCTGTCACATCATCCAGGTGGATGCTACACATTGGTAGTGGCTGAGGTGGCTCTCTCTCCCCTCTATGTAAAGTGCTACATAAATGCAATGTCTTCTTCTTTTGGGACAAATAATGGTCGATCGATCTATCTATTGCATTCATTGAAAAAGGATAAATAGAAGCCCCCAACACAGAAGTTGGTTTCCGTTTTTTTTTTGTCTCGGTGAGCCTGACAAAGCAAATAGAAAGCTGAGAGATAGATTGCTGACATTAACAGTATTCCCATTGTGGAGGATCAGCACAAGGGTAGCCAGTTCATATTTGCTATTTTGCAAGGCATTTCCCCATGACCTGAAGCACCTGGAAAATTATATTTTTTGAGTGTATTGTGTGACCATTAATCGTTGTTCAATAACTGTGTCCACTGTTTGGCTGACCTGTCATGATGTGTGGACCTCAGCACCAGTGTCATTTGGAGAGATATCAGCCCCTTTAAGTAAAAAAAAAAACATGCAAAATAAAAGTTGTGTCATCCCCATTTACAGAACACTGAAGTTGTTTTCAATGGTCAACCAAACAAATAAAAAAAGGTTCCACTTGGAATATATTGACTACTGGCTGCTCACAAAGGGCTTCTTTTGAAATGTCTCTTAGATTGCTGAAGCTCTGTCTTTGTGGTTCACCCAGATCATCGAGTTATACCTCATGCCACTGCAGTTGGGCTTTATGGAGTCAGGTTCCCTCGGGTGGGTGTCTTCTCAACACCGAGGGGGAAGAATGAGATAAGAGTCTTAATAGCTCACCCTCTCGTACCTCAGAGGAGTAAGGAAAGGAATCCTTCAACACGTATGCGTGACAGTATTTATTCAACAATGCTGATATTACATATGTATATTAATACACTTGATACCCCTCCTCCTGATATTAATATGCATAACAACATACTTAACATCCATAAAGGAGGCTAAGGCCCCGATATCATTAAATTCCAGAAACGACGTTGCTTGGCGTTTCCATCTCAGTGCTCACTACACTATTTTTGTCATTATTAAAATTATTAGAATACTTTACAACCATTTCTGTGTAATGACCTTTTTTTACAATTAGATCTCACGTCTTGTCACATAGTGAGTCTGCAGGAAAGGACTAAACCTTATGACTTAAAGTCCAATGGCCCGCTCGCCATGCTGCTCTGCCTGCCTAATGGCTTATCACCTCACCTTTTTCTTATGGCCTTCACACAATCGCAGTTTCCCATTAGTGCCACAGATTCTGTCATTGTCTTACATGATATTGCTAATATGGATGCTTGTTCTCTAACTAATGTTTATTAGTTTAACAACACTGCTCAGCTTGCAGACTTCATTACTACATTTGTCATCCCTGCACCATTCAAGATTAAGTAGCTGCCTATAAAAACCTGCGAGTTTGTCAGAGCGATGTTCGAAGCCGCTATGTTCTGCAGAGCTACTGGAGCAGTGACTCACTCAGAGGGTTAGCTTGCCCATGTTCAGATTACATTGAAGTGTTAATTACCAGTGAGAATAATTAACGATCAAATATTATCTAAGCCCGGGGGCAGTGAGCACAGATCTATTAGGCCAGAGATTCGGCTTCCTTTAGGAGAAATACCCTCACAGTATATGAATGTGGAATGGACAAGGACATATGCAAGAAAGTATTGATGTGACCTTCATATACAGTAGTTCACTTTTCTCACTGGAGAACTACAATTAAATGAACAACTGGGTTATGCACACACTGCCAAGGTTACAGAGTGCTGAGGAGGAGGATTATGCAGGGGAAACAACAGAAAAAGTGCAGGTTGGTTAAATTCCCATTTGTGGTGTACTGAATGACCTTGACATGGCAACTGTGTATTTTAGTTCTAAGAATTAATAATCATCTTGCATGTTGCATATGTAAATTCTTAAGTGTGCTAGACTACATATTTTGCAGCTATTAACTGCCAAACAGTTTCTTCTCAGAAACGTCACCAGGAAACTAAGGGATAACACACCCTACTGTTCGAAGATGTGCCAGCCTGTATTTTACTTAGCATCATTGCCAACATTCAGTGAGCCTGGCTGGATTAAGTGAGTTACAATATGGGTGGACTATTATCAACTGGGCACTTCAAAGAGAAAACCAGGTTACAATAAAGGATCAAAGTGAAAAAATTTGGATCAAAACTGTCCTCCAAGTAGACATTAAAATCCTTAGTGGAAACTGAGAAACAAGATAAATCTGGCAACCATGTTTGGCTGGAAAATGCAACTACCTCTTTGTAAAATTAGATCTTTCTGCAGTACAATATGAAGCATTTGGATTTGTTGCAACACCATGCAATGACTTTAGAGACAGAAAAGATACTCTGCATTAATCTGGTAAGGGTTGGGAAGCCACTCACAAACACTTAGAAGTTCATTCGACTATGAAAAGTATTATTTACACATGGAGAACAGTGAAGGCAATTGCTGATCCTACAAGAAGTGAGTATACCAACAACCTCACCCAAAGATCTGGTAATACTCAATTAACTTTTTCTTTCAGGTTATTCTAGAGGACAATGTGAGGCCATCTTTCGGACAGCTAAAGCTTCACCGAGACTGGATCACACAACTTGACAATGACCTTATGGAGATAAACTGAATAAGAAAGTGACCAGTCCTCTCAGGAGTGGACATCCTAAAGATCAGATAATATTTTGTGAAATCACAAATTAACCAATTGCTTTATCCAGGGATCTACAGGTCTCTGTCAACATGTTAAATTCAATGGCTTATGATTCTACACTCAGAAAATGACAGAACAAATAAGTGCGCCTTTCATGGAAGGGTAGAAAAGACCAAGCCCCTGCTCTCCAAAAGGATCATGGTAGTCAGCTTAGATTTCTGGGGCCATTCCCTTTGGACAGATAAGGCAAAAGTGGAGCCATCTTGGCATTATGTGTAACTGCATGCTTTCGAAAAAAAAACCAAACACACCATGAGAACTTTAGAACTTGGTGGTGGATTCAGATTTTGCAGGTATTTTTTAGCAACAGGGCATAAACACCCACCAGACACTGAATCCACCATGAACTCCACTTTATTTTAGAGTATTCTAATGGAAAGTGCGAGTCCATCTTTGTAACAGCAATGGCCATATCCATACTATTACACAGACATTACTCTCGATTTTCATCTTTATTTCAAACAACCCAAGCATTTAAAAATAGAGACTGTTGAGAATTTTCTCCTGATCCATACATTTCTGAAAATGCTGCCTCCGTGTTGGTAGTGTGGATGAGTGAATACGGAGAGTTTTGAAAATACAAACATTAATTGTGCTCTGATAGGCACATGATTATTATATGGCCCTTCCCTGATTGGACCCTACCCTTGACAATGTCTCATAGTGGACATGGACAAGTTGTTTTTGATGGTGCTTAGTGTGTTGCTTACATGTAAGCATCTACAAATTGGTAAATATGGTGAATTCCATGGCTGGTTGTGTTAGCATTTCTGCAAGGACTGCTTCAATAATGCATTTTCAGTCATTTCAGTGTTCCTTTAAAAACAACACTTTTAAATAAAAACACAGTAGTGTGTCTAAGGTTTATACAAGACAGCATGATACTACATGACTATGACCTAATAAACTGAATAGTGAAAAAGTTCTACTGCACCACTACTACAGCCGTTACTGCTATTGTTTACTTACCTTGGTAAATACTATACATATAGTAGATATCTCTCTATTATAAAAAAAAAAAAATCCTGGAAAGGAAAAGCAGGGCAACGATACGTTATCTTCTCGGAAGTTCTCGGAAGACACTTAAAAGACCCACGAGACGCAAACAATAGCAAATAACATCCAGTCGTTTAAAGGCACGTAGCAAACACAGATCCTGTGCTCTCAGCACATATAAAGCATATAAGGACAATGCGTTCTAGATGCAATGTCAATGAAAGAAGAAGAAAGCGCAGCACGGAGAAAAGAGACCCAAAAGCATTTGAGAGAAAAAAAGGCAGATAAGAGATTATGAAAGCAGTGGAATTCGAAACGCTCAAACAAACGATGGCGCAATACACATGCAGAGAAAGGTAAAGAATATGAAAGCAGTAAAATTAGAAACTATTGTAACGTCCCAGCCAGGTTTAAGCCTTTTTTGCTTTAAGTGACTGTTAGATACGA
Organism: Polypterus senegalus; assembly: GCF_016835505.1. Classification (NCBI taxonomy): domain Eukaryota; kingdom Metazoa; phylum Chordata; class Cladistia; order Polypteriformes; family Polypteridae; genus Polypterus; species Polypterus senegalus. The sequence goes on from NC_053161.1 coordinate 94,128,731, forward strand.
TTGAGGGAGGGCAGCACGGAAGACTGATAGCAGCGTGACGGCACCTCCTTAGCATGTGTTCAGCAACCCCCCACCCCTTTAACAACGCGAGCAGATTTTACGTCCTGAGAAAGAGATTTAACCATGCCTGGGGCCGGAAATAAACGACAATGATAGTGTTTGCAACGTCACGAGAGACAAGGCAGTGAGACATCTTTTGAAATAAGTCCTCGGATATCGAACCTAGCAGTTGTTGGATTGCTGTTGGAGGACACGCTTCATGTGCTCCCAGCTCCTAAAACAATGACAAGAGACAAGCAAAACACGCAGCTCACCAGCAGCAAAAAGCCTACCGTTGATCAGAATGCTTCTCCTTAGCGTGCGTTCAGCCAAACTAACCCTTGCCCCCCCCTTAACAACGTGAGCGACAGAGATGCAAAGTGGCAAAAGGACAGCTGCTGTACAGACTTTGAAATGATCGGGCAGCAAGAAAAGCAGAACAAGCAGCTCACCAGCAGCAGAAAGACAGCAGATGATCCGACGGCATCTCCTCAGCGTGCGTTCAGCCGCACCCCCTTCACAACACGAGCAGCGTTACATGTAACTGCGAGAAAGAGATGTAACCACACCCGGGGCCGGAAATAAAGTATTGTTTTTACAAAAGTTTTAAAATAAAAGTGAAAATAATGCATATGTAATAATTCCCATGAAACTAGCAACCTTTTTTAATTGTATATCCGGTAAACAAAACCCAGGGGTAGGCGAGCGAAGTGAGCAGGGGGTGGAGCCCCCTAGTATTGTATTATAGAGAAGAATAAGAGAGAGGTGATAAAGATGCGGACCAGAAAGTACCCAGTTTAATGCTGACAAGCTAAATTAAAATAAAATTCAGAGTAAATTAGGGAATGACCACAGATGTTCTCGTCTGATGATACCTCTTCTCTCAAGCATTCTCCTCAAGAATTCTTGGAGCTCTGTTCTTTTTGTAATCTGGTTTGGGTAAAAACCTTCACTTATGGAAGCTTCTCTAAAGCCAAGCCAAAGGTGGTATCAGTAGTCTTTGTCATCTGGGTTGCGGGCGAAAGGAAAGAGGCTGTTAGTGACCACGCAACCTCAGCCTCGATGCTGGGACGTGAATCCTTATTTGAACAGCGTCGCATGGATACTCCCCACTTGTGTGCGTGTAACTATTTATACAAACACACACATATATACTGTGTGTATATATATATATATATATATATTTATATATAGTAAAAGGCACTATATAGCGCCCGACCCGGCACAGACTTACGCAGAGGCACATGTAAAACAAACACAGGCTTTATTGGTTTTCTTCAGCCGTGGGGCACACCTTCCCCGTGTCCCACAGGCCCAACACAGTCCCAAAAGCACAAAACAGACTTTATACAACCCTTCCTGGCACCACCACTCCTCCCAGGCAACCTCGTCCTCTTCCTCCCGATTCTGGCCAAGAATGAAGGGAGGTTGGCCCGTTTTATAGCCCACCCTGAAGTGCTCCAGGTGCCTGACCAGCTGGTCTTAATTGCACCTCCGATTGGGGCTGGTAAGTCGTCCCTTGTGGCGGCTGGCTTTCTGCAGCACCCCATAGCGGCCACCCCATCTCCCATCCGGGCTGTGGTGGACTCCATGTCCCATGTAGCCATGGGGGAGACTGAGGAAGGACCCACGGCCAGGGAGACTGCCCCCAGGCGCCCCGGGGAAGGTATTGCACTGTCCACGTATGCAGCAGAGGCATCCTAGCCGGGCATGGGACCCGGCTGTCCGTCACATATATATATATATATATATATATATATATATATATATATATATATATATTGTGGAGACTGGCCAAGACACAGACAGGCAGACACGTTCATGTCACCCACAAACACGTTTATTTACAGTGATATATACAAAAGTGCACCACAAACCCCCAAAGTCACCAAAGACCTGGCCACAATGCCTTACTTCCTTCTTCAGGCCGCCTCCTTGCCTCCTCCTGTAGGCTGAGTCCACACCACTCCCGACTCTCGCCCTGAATGAAGGGAGGCGGCCCCTTTTATTATCACCCGGATGTGCTCCAGGTGGGTTCCGGCAATCACCCGCTGACACGCCCCTATGTGGCGGAAGTGCCGGCTGCATCCCCGGAAGCACTCTGGGTGTCCCTGCTCCTCTTCCCACCAGCACTTCCTGGTGTGGCGGAAGTGCTGAGGTCCAGGGCCCCCAAGGCATGGGAGTGCCACCTGACGGCGACCATGGGCCCCTACATGGTGTAGCTTCCAAGCTCTGTGCCCGTGGCCCCCAAAGCAACCAGGATGGCGGCCCCCACGTGATCCAGGGTGCGCGTAGACCCTCCTCCGGTCCCTCAAGGCATCCCAGCCGGGTCGTTGCCCCTGGCATCCTTGACAATATATATATTAGAATATCCAGAATATTTGAAACATGTTAGCTTGAAAAAAGGTGTCTTCTGCTTTACAAGCTTCAAGTGTTTTCAGCGGCACACGATGACATATTCCATGCAAGTGACCCATATTCACATTGGATCTATCTGTAAGGCAATTCACAGTACGTCTGCCATTTAAATGCTCAGTCCAGCCTAGGCTCCTGTCCTGGCAGCACTGGTTCAAGGTGCTAGCCATCACAGACCCATTTGCTCTGACATAGTGCAGCTAGGATTTTCTAGGCCAGTGAAGCAGATACGACACTAACCAGGGTGTCACGTTTTGGATAGAATGAGGTCAAATCTCACTTTAAATCTGGACAAACCTTGGCAAGCCAATGAGAGTCCCTTTGTGGCTGCCACCTCTGACCCAGAGTGCTAAGTAAGTGTGATCTGGCTGGCTAGCTGCTCTAAAATTCACACACTTCATTACACACGCAACTGGTGGAGCGGGAGTGCTCCTGTCAACAGCTGCATTCTGAGCTGATGTGCCGTAGGATCTGTCTGTCATTTATTATTTACTTTCGCAAGGCCTCATTAGCAGCTTTATTTATTTATTAATTGAAGAAGACTTGTGAGCAGGCTGCCATTAACATCAATCACTTTCATTTACAGGCTGTAAAGAGCTCTGCTTGTTACACGTTTTGTTTGAGATAAACATTTGTGTTCAGATTCTTGTCTTTTCATTAATGCTTCTGGGTACAATCACCACCACCACCACCACTCTATCTGGGTATTCATGAAGATTTCACTGGGTGGCCCGGGAGCTCTGGGTTCTCTTAAGCAATTTCGAAGAGAAAAGACTGTGACTTTCATAAGGCTTTGAAAAGATGCTTGTCTTTTTGTTCAAGAGAGATTTAACCATAAAAAGAGAGGCAATTTTTTTACAAGAGCAAAAAAAAGAAAATCTGGTGTTTGAGAATGTAGTGTTGTTTTCTTGATGTGATGATGACGATAATGATGAACCTCACCAGTGTGATCGGCATCCACCTCACCTAACAGAAAGCATTCATGATGTGCTTTATAAATAAACGGACGTTTACCGATTGCTGCCAAAACATTTGCCACGTGCCCTCACCACATACACTTCCACAGAATGGAATACATTGGAATAAACGTCAGGATGTATTTACCTTGTATGGCCTTTTATTTCTGGGTTAACCCCAATGGAAAATTGAATTTGCCCTGACCCCGGGCCCTATTCTTGATCTTCTTCATTCAGTCCAAGTTGGCGCCTACTCAGTACATGAGTAGATATTGTGAACATCAGCAGGATTACACAATACACCAACAGGAATTTGTGGGGAGCAGATGAATACTATTAAAAAGAAAGGCCTAGAATAATACTGCAAAAGGTAAACAATTATCAAAAATAAGCTATTTGGGCACTGGAGTGAATCCTTTCGTTGCTATATAAGAAAAACAGAATAATAAACTCTCCTAAACAGTTAGCAAGAACTGGAATAACAAAATGCTGATTGTGCCTTTAGAAGAAATTCAAAACCATGATGTCCTCAAACGACAGACCAGCATGAAGTCACAGAAGGAACGCGTGGCCATGGACTTCTAGCTTGTGGTGACCTCCTGGGTGTGGCATATTAACGTTGTCTTTTTTTTTTTACTTTAGTGATCTGCATGTCTGTATGTCTTCCATTGCTTATCCGCACACTAGGATGTCAGTTTGTTTTTTAAAAACTCATACTTAGGTTACTGACCAACAGAGGAGGGTCTTCAAGTGCAGCCCAAGAAGCAGGCCTTCAAACCAGCTTTTTGAATGACAAATTTAGAAAGGAATCATGGGAAGGAATAAGGTTTTTGTTTAGCGACTGGTAGCAATGTACCTCACGGAGAGATGGAGGTCTGTCATCTGCAGAAGAAGAAGGAGGAAGTGTGAGATGCTTCTGTTTGCTCTTCCTATAATTCGGCGCAGCTCCACACGGACATTGATGGGTATACATATTACCTAGACCTCCTCTTCAGCATTCAGTTATTCACTTGCTGTTACACCAGCGTTTCTCAACTTTTAAGTTTTTGTGACCCGAGTAATCATAACAGTTTTAATCGCATAAACATTTTTTTGAAATGTAGATGCATATTTTATTATATCTACTTAACTTTTATCAACATTTATCTAACTCTATATTTATTGTTCTAGTATCAGAATGTAGTTTAAGTTCATTTTGGTTTCAACAGATGTTTTTTTCATATTTTTGATTCTTGTTTTCTTTTTTCACATCTTCGCGCCCCCCTAGGGAGGCCCACCCCACAGGTTGAGAACCACTGTGTTACACGCTGTCTGTATTTACATGTGCTCAAATTGTCTTGGGTCTCATTTGTGTCATATAGCTAAAGGGTGTGTGTTTGGGAGGGCACACTCTGATGAAGGGCTTTGGAAATATTCTTGTAAATTCCTACTGTAACTTACTATACAGTACACGTCACTTTAAGCAAGTTTAAGTGTTTAATTTGTTTGTATGTGGGCCAAAGTAGGAGAAGTGGACATCTCGACCTGAATGCAATAAAGTTTTGATTTATTGGGATTTAGAACATGTCATGACTATAACCAACCGATTACTTCTACATTTACATTTATATTTGTTTGCTTACCAGATGCTTTCATCCTAACTTTCTTACAAAAGAGCACAACATAACTGAGTGACATCAGTCTGGGGGAATGTTAGGAGACAAGTGTTACAGGACAAGAGTACAACATTGATTATCACAAGAGAAGCTCTGAACAAAATACAAGTGAGTTAGAATTTCTAGATTACAAAACCTAACAGCTAATATAAGTTAGACAGATGTTCAGCAAACAAGAGAGTCAGAAGTCTGAATGGAGGTGAGCTGCTTATTCCACCAACTAGGAACTACAGAAGATTGGTGTCTGGACTGAGATCTGAGCAGATGCCGTTCATCAGCAGGCCTAAGAAGCAGCACAAGGCCTCACAACTGTCTCCAAAAATGTGTATATGTTGGTGATGACCCACTGACAAGCATCAAGGATTTGAACTTCACATATGCTGCTACAGGGTGCTAATGTAATGATGTCAAGAGAGGAGTGGGATGTGCCCACCCTGGGTGGTTGAACACCAGACATACTGTTGCATTTATATGTCACTAAAATAAACTAAATGGAATGCCATGTTAGGTAAAATAATGTATTCTTATATTGGCTTTACTGTACTGTATATTAATCATTTTTTTCAATTAAGAACATGTGAGAATGGTATGTTAATTTAAGAGAAAACACAAGGATGAAGTAACGTGGCAACCAAAACTTTGTATAGGCTCTGCTCCAATTACACAGTTGTAGTAATGTCAGTAGTAGTTAAGTACTCACTGGGTGCTTCTTGGACCTTCAATTTCTGGTGACCTTCCTGAGTGTGGCTTCTTTCCATTCAATGATCTAAGGACAGTAAAGAACATACTCTGAGGCATTGGCAGTTTCTTCTCAATTTCCCTGGGCTCCCAGCTTGGACATCATGAGACGCAGGAGCAAACCATGACTATGTGCAGTATACTGCATATAATAATAATAATAATAATAATAATACATATATACTTATACTATAAGTAGTAGTAGCATTGTCAAGTGTACACCATTTTAAATGTTAATATCAATTCTTGTGTCTTTGATGTGCATGCAATTGCCAGACATATCCAGAACAGACTTTCCATGAAGCAGAAGGACTTTTCAAATTCACTTAATAATGCATTGTTGTTATTCAGATCATCACCATCTTATTTGTGTTCACATTCTGCAGTCGAGGAATCATAACATAGATCTGAACTGAGGCCAAATTCTCACAGAACAAATACTGTTCAGACCAGGCCCTCCATTGAAACTCCTCCATCTTCCACACACATCTCACACACTTTGACACTCTTGAACACTCTCATCCACATCACACGTTAGGTCAGTTCAAACCTGTTAAACTGGTATCTGTTCAAGGTAAGGAATCATTAAACATTTCTTACACTAAAGTCATTCTGGTGTTATTAACATTCCAAATGAGTAAGCTTAATCATTTAAATTCAGCTTTTTTTCCTCAATTAAAATTCCCAGTGGTTGCACCCAATCACAGAGCTTTACTGATTAGCCAGAAAATAACATCCAAAATTCATTCTGCAAGTAAGCTATCAAAATTACTTTCTTGGGCAAAAATGTCTGGAAATGTCTTAAGAGGACAGTTAATTAAACATAAGATGTTACTAGGCACTCTTGTGTGGTGTGGTGAGCACATACAAGAGATCATCTTGGTGTTAATAGTAATGAAGACTGGTCGGCAGGAGGGGGTTTCCAATTAGGTCTTGACATTTCTTCGCTTAGTCCATTACATCTCTAGAGGGTTTGAAGAAGATATCTGACCTTCATGTATCCCCAACCCATGTCTACCTGATTTTCAGCTTTACTACTTACAGCCTGACAGAGGTCATGTCTGTTCAACCAAAGCAACTGGCTGCTCTTTTCTGCCGCCTCTGAGGCAGAGTTCACACTATGTTTTAATGCCTGTCCTGGATTCTCAGATCTTTGTGCAGTCTTGATGTAGAGGTTAATAGGAAACCTCAGCATTCCACTTCCACTGGGTAGACTTTAGTGAGCCCACCCCAATGTTGTGCTTCAGTAGTAAGTTCCTCTACTACTGCCTGGTGCACCTTATTGCAGGTCATGTGTCTTGTGTATTGGCCTTGGATACAAAGGATTTCCAAATGGTGGCTCTTTGGTAAATTCCAACATGTAGAGACTGGGTCAAGAACCTGCTGATTCAACTGTGTGTGAATGTCTGATGCTGTAGTTTTGTGATGTTTTGCAACTGTGTGCGTATCTGTTCCTGTCAGTGGACTTCTGGCCACAGTTTGTCTGGTTTTGGCATATGTTGCTATTACTTTTAAAACAGTTCTCCTGACACATGAAGCTTTTGTGAACAAAGCTCCTGTAATTTGGGCTGCTGAGTAGGACACAAACTTTTTGGGCACTTTGGAATGAGTTGGCTCATTTTGCTTTGAAAACTTACATATCAAAGTGCTAACTGGTCAGATCTCTTTTGTAGCTGACACATAGGAATATAAGAAATCTGACAAAAGAGAGACCATTCAGTCCATCAAGCCTTTGTTTGTTTAGCTAATAGCATAAGCTGTCCAAATATCACATCCAAATTCTTCTTAAAGGTTGTCAGGGTTTCTGCTTCAACTACATGTGTCACTAGTTTGTTCCACAGTCCCCAACCCTTTGGGTAAAGCAGTGCTTCCTGGCTTCAATCTTAAATGCACTTCCCTTTAATTTCTGCTGATGTCCTCAAGTATGTGATTCACCCTTAAGCCAAAATAATTCTGCTGGATCTGCTTTATCAATGACTTTGAGGATTTTGAAGACCTCAGTTAGGTCCCCAAGACTCGAGAGTAAACAGGTCTTTCAGAGTCAGACATTTCCTGAAGTCCTGGGAAGCAGCTGGTTACTCTCCTCTGTGCAGCTAATTGGCAGTCAACCTAATAAGACTCACCTTTACAGCGGCTTGGTTACTTCAAAGTTCAACTACTTGTTCATGTGGCGTTTCAGTTATGTTGTCCAAGCCTACATACATATTTTCATGTATAAGCCCTTTTTCTAGACTCTGCTCATTATTGCAATTAAATTCCAGTACATGTGAAAGGCTTGCAGAATAATCCTTGTCAGTTACAGTTCAAACTCCAAATAAACTCCCAAGCCTTCAGTTCTCCTTATCACAAGTTCTGACCTTAAGTGCTGAAAGTGTAATGATATTCTGCCTGTGATCAGCAAACAGAGATGTAAGCAGTAACAGATACTGTGCATTGCTAATGCTTTGTTTATCGTGTCCTAAAGCGCTGACTTTATTTTTAATCTGTAGGTAGCCTACAGTAAGAGACATCATCATAAAAGCAAAGTTAACTCTGTAGGGGAAAATAACCAAAGTGACTCTGAGTATGCCAGTGCAGTATTTACAGTCACTTCTACTTAGAAGGTGGCCTTTTTAATTCTCAGCATTTCTTTCCAAAACACATCAAAAAATATTCTTTAGTGCCATTTTCTTTGAGTGAAATGCCATGAATCTGAAAGGACTTCTTTAAAGAAATGCTAACTCTTTTTTTGGGTTCAGCCAGTTTAATAAACAGTTCTTAAATACTCCAACAGTGATGGTAACTGGAAGTCCTACGAGATACACCATGAATTAGAAAGTACAGCCAACCCCACCATACCTACGTTTTTGTTCTCCCTCATTTTCACTCTTTTCTTCTGCACTTTTTGATACGACTGGTTCGACAATAATGTCACATCGAATACAAACAGTCACACCGATGAGTTTAACTAGTAATTTAGGGTAACGGAAAGGAGGGATGGAGGACCGCATTTGACAGTTTACATTGGAAATCTCCATGTGAAAGCGGCAACTTCAAACAAGATGATCATAAGAGGGATACACGGGAAGGGATACTACCCCCAAAGCTCAACCCTAAGTTCCTGAGCCCTCATGCTTTTTTCTGTCTTCCCAACTTCAACTCAGCTTAATCTTGTAAGTTGCCTGTCGTTCCCACACAACATGTCCTCCTGGAGTTACCGGATGTCTTCTCCCCTGAAGCACTCAAACAGCTCTACTCTGCTGCCCTCCACCCGTTACAAGCCATCTGCCAGTAAGACTGAACATTTGTGGCCTCTTGACATTCCAACTTCGAGACACTGGCAACGTCGCCTACGTGTTATTAAAGCACCTTTCATCCATCTGCCATCTCGACTCCTTTATTCCAGTTCCTCTGTGTGGCTAAATCATGCATCTAGATGGCAGAAGCATGAACTTTCTTCTGAGCTCTCCAGAGTCTTGAGGTGTATTACTTTGTGATGAAATCCATGGTGAACATAAATATTAACACAAACACAAGACATGTTTCATCGGGGTAACAATGAGATGATCTCAAAATGTCACATCACTTTATAGTAAGCCAAGGATTATTTTATGCAGAGCTTATTTCCAACATCATGCTGAGTTGTAGCATTACAAATTCAGCATGTTTGTATTCCTTGTAACCATCACATACAAATGTCACACGACATGATTACATGTCAAATGAAAATGTCACATTAATCAGTGGGAGGACACTCAGAGGCGATTCGTCTTACCACTGCCATGATGTGAATTGCTGTCAGTAAGAATTAGCATGTAGCATGAGCAGAATGGCTGAGGGACGGACTGAGAATCCCTGTTGCTTGACTATGCTGTTTATACAGAAATCCTCATTTGATCCAATTTTTCTTTGCTTCATAAAATAAAAAAAAAGAATTTCTATCACAGAGACCCCTCAGGGCAATGCAAAGTAAAGGAGCAGGCTTTGAGTAGCTTATTTAATCTTCAACTATTTACAATACACTATACATTCTCCCACTGTCATAGCCATGAGAGAAGCTGTTGTCCTAGAACAACATCGTCGTACCAAGTCTTCGTATGTTTTGGCCATGGAAATTGCTGTCCTTCTCCTAATCCTCTCTGGTGTTACTGCCTTGGAGTCCACCATTACTGATTAACCTCTCTGGTTTTTTGTAGTCCATTCTCTAAACTCACCCTGGTGTTAGTGGTCCTGGAGTACGCCAGTCTACAGCCACTCCAGCATCGCTCTGCTGTCACTGTAAGCAGGTGTAAGTGGTTCGCACCAGTCGGCATGAATCTCCTGACAGCCACTCCAACTCCTGCTGCAGCTCCTTCCAGCTTCTTGCATCTCATGGCTGTCCTTCTCTGTACTTCATTACTACAGCATGCTGACTCTAATCATAGTTTTTACAGCCTCATCATCAGGATTACTTTCCAGAGATCTCTGGAGTCCATAATTCCTCACATACTTGCCCATTCACCTTCTTTGCTCTTGCCGCCATCCCTTTCATTGCTTTCTTGAAGGGTATTCTCCATTAAACATTTCAGCAACAGAATTTATCTAAAGCTGCCTTACGTTTCTTACTTTCACCTAATAGGATGATTTCAGTCCTAAAGACTCCGTCTCTTGTAGCTATAAGTTGCATCCTTCTCAGAGTGTTGGTACATCAGCTGAATCTTCTCATCTGAGTCTAAGACTCTCCTATGCAAACCCCTGGCATTGCTGCTCCACTAGCAACTACCAAGTTGTTACATTTTTTAGAAGTTCCACTTGACAATGAGAGAAATTGATAGATGCCTTTTAAAAGAATTTAGCAAGTAATGATTGCATCACATGTAAAAATAAGAGAACAACAATTTCGTTAATTCAGTAAAGCCCCACACAACCAATAAAAGGGCAAATCTCAAATCTTTATTAAAATGTAAAAAAAAATTGCTTTATGTTATCTGAGCTGGGTTCTGTAATATACCATGTCATAACCTAAAAAGAACTCAGACAATTTTAGAAAAATGGTTATAGAACTGGACTAAGGAGGTTTTGGAATTCAACAGAATGGACTACAAATGTTTGGGAGTACTCTGGCAGGATATAGATGTGGTTCTCCCTCTAGGTGGTAAGTTGAAATCAGAATATCGACTTTGTATGTGTGATCTTAATTGGCTAAGGAGCTTTGTCAGATTTTAGTTTTAAAGTTGTGTCTCACTTAATAACAGCATATGGTTCCAAACAGCATGCCAAGGGTCGATCTTATTAATAAGTGCATTGACATATATATTTACAGGGTGGAGGCCTGTCTCTGTGTTGGATATCATTTTTGTCTTGCTGACTATGGATTCAAGATGCCATGTCTGCATAGCTACATTCCGTGTACAGCGCACGATGAAAACCTAGCCGCCCACCAGCAGCAAATAGTGACATGCCCTTGTGTTATTTTTGCCTTGATGACATGTCAACTGTACACCTGACCCTGACGAAACATAACCCAAGCTAACCTAGCCTAACATTAGCGTAATATATATAGCACATAAATTAATAATAATTATTGAAATACAGTAATTATAATACAATAACATTATTAATACTGTAATACAACCTCTTACAACAGCGTTTTGACGTTGTTCAATTTCATTTATTGAATCTCTGTGGAAGCTTTGTCCTTAAAGCACAATGTCATAATACAAGTCATGACTGTACTCCATCACCTTTTGTCGGGGAGCTGGTCTGTCTGAAAATGAAGGACCAAATAATCACACCCAGTGAGATGTCCTTCAAAGTTAATTTATTGAGCACAAAGCAAACTTACCTGGACATCCAAGAAATACTACGGGCCAAATCGGGAGGATCTCCAGGTCTTCATGGGAGGTCAGTAAACAGAAGAATTAATATGACTGCTAATTAAAGATAATTTCGGTTAGATTGCTGTCTGGACATAAAGTGTTAGTTTAAAATTGATCTTTATGGCCGCAATACATAAGTCAAGTCAAATTTTGTTTGTCACATACAAATTATATGTACAGGACAATATGAAATGAAATGCTCTCAACACTTGACTGTAACCTTTAAGGAGAATACAATAATACTTTATAATAATCAGTAAAAATTATTATGTTACTTGAGTGCAATAGTATACATTATAACAGAATTATAAAATATGTGATACATAATAACTAAGTAAATAACTTAATGTAAGAGAGTTAACAATAGGGCATCATGCAGTTCTAGATACTTTCCTTACTCAAGATACTGTAGAAAAAGTCTTTACTTCAGTCTTCAGTATCTGAACTGTACTTTAGGCAGCTGTATCACTTACCACTACAAAAAAAGTGTCTGTTGTTGGGATGGCTGCTATCATTGCTAATTTTATTTGCCCTGGTCTGACATCGCTTGGTGTAGAAGTCCTCGAAGTTAGGGAGTACACACCCAGTGATGCGTTCAGCTGAGTGCAGCGCACTCTGTAGAGCCTTGCAGTCCTGTTGCATGGTGTTCCCAGACCAGGCAGTATTATTTTCTGTCAGGATACCTTCAATGGTGGATTGTGACGATGTGGGTTCTGGCTCCACACTCCCATTGCTGTTGGAAGCACATGAACCCAACACCGTCGATAATGTAACCGAGTGAGCTAGTCAATGGAGGCAAATTACTGAGCAAGGGGAAGGTAGAAAGTGCAACAGTGCTTTTATTAAAAACCAACAAAAACAGTGTTCCATAAATAGTGCAGTTCTTCACAGTTCATTAAATAAATAATCCATAAAAAGAACACGTGGAGGTTAAAAATCAATAAATAGAAAAAAAACACATCCTTAAAAACGAGAGGTTAAAATCTTCTTTTAGGAAGCAGTCTTAAAAACCAACAACAAATCCGGTGCTCTTCTGTTAGCGTCTCACCTGCTTATCCCGTTTGGGCCAAGCAGCAGGCAAGACGCTCTCTGCAGCTGCCCTCCTACAACACACCCGAGGCTGGAGACCTCCCGATCCCTGGCTTCGGTCTGGCACTCATCCCAGTCCCCGAGACTTGATTACCCCAATAGCCAGGACGCTCACATTGGGGACTCCACCACCAAGCCTCCCGACTTCCGCTGCCTTTCCACGGCTTTCTGCGGCTCGTCGCTTTCCTCTAGGCACTCCCGCTACCTGCTCACTCAGCGGGAGCAACCTCAACTCAAACGTCTAGGTGTTGGCCTAACACCCAGCTTCCATACAGCTGCCCACGAGCGCTCGATCGCGCTCACCAGCGCACACCGCCTGTCCGTCTCTCTTGCACCGCATGCTTCCTCGCTCCCTGTAACCTCCGTCCTCTTTCCTCATCTCCTTTCTCCTCTCTCCATTTTTTTCTCCGATCGTTTCTTTTTTCTCCTTTCCTTTATCTCTCCGCTTTTTTCCCCCCCTTAAAACCGACTCGCGCTTCTTTTTAAAATGACGAGGGCCACAGCAGCTGCAGCATTAGCCACGGGACAATCATGAATGTGGGCAGTTCCTCACCTGTGCACTAGGTGAGAAACGCCCACACCCTACGGATCGTCCCGCGGCCCACTATGGCCCAACGTCCCCTCACTAAGCCGCTAGCACATAGATTACTTATTTAAAACTGGCCTTTACTCAACGAGCTGTGGACCCATAACACCACATGGATGGGTTGATGTTCTTTTGGTAATTAGGAGGGCAGCCTGAAATCCATGAGGCACCTGAGGTGCTAAAGACGTTGCCATGCCTTCTTCACCAAGACAACAATGTGCTTGGACCAATGACTCATTTGGTGAAAAGGCTTTACCAAGTAGCACCACAGTCACCTTAACCTCACTATCAAACATGATGGCTTGGAGTGTTAAGGGTTGGGGCTGAACTTACCTGTAGAAAGACTCAAATCAAAATGTTCTGGAGTGTGACCTTTCTGAGTGACTGGGCCAAAAAACTGTCCCTTCACAAAGTGGATGATCCAAACATTCCAGTAAAGGAGTCAAATGATGAATGGAAAGGAAGACATTTGGTGCATTAAAGACACGAAGACAAAATCCAGATCTAAGTGCAATGGAAATGATGTAGCAAGACTTGAGGTGGGCAGTTTGTGCAAGACTGAAGTGGGGACAACAGTTTTTTTTGTGCGAGGGAGTTGGTGTAACTCAGAGAAGGTGGTTAGTAACTAGTGGGAAACATTCAGTTCCAGTCAAAAGTTGTTGAGGGGCTGGGTGTCCAGCCGCTTACTGAATTAAAAGGCTTACTGACATTTACACATAGATATCATTGAGATGCAAGTAAATACATTCATTCTGGTAAGATGGATTTATTCAATTAAAGAAATGAGCTACAGTCTGTTTCTGTTATCATCGGCTGTGAGTTTTTAAAAAATTAGTTTTAGTCATAAAAAAAGAGTGACATACTTTGATTCAGCACTACATATTCAAAGCGTCCTGAGAGCATCACATCTGTGTCCCAAAAGCAAGCTTTGAAATAAGGCCTTCAAAGTCATAAAGAGTGAAACAATGGAGGATCATCCTGGATGAAAGGAATTAAAAACAGGAAGGATAGAGTCTGAGTCATCTCAGGGGAAGAGGACCACATAGCCAGGCACCTGTGACGATGCGGGTTGGTTCCATGCTCACATCTTGCTTCTGGGAGCCCTTGAACACGTCACCGTCGGTAATGTTACCGATGAGCTAAGCAGTAAGGTAACAACATAGCAAGGGGATGGTGTATAAAAGTGCCAAGTGCTTTTATTAAAAACAATCAACAAAACAAGGTGTTTAAATAAATAGTGCAGTGTCCAAAGTTCCAATAAATAATCCATTAAAACAGTAGTGAAACGTGGAGGTTAAAAGCAATTAGAAAAGTCTTCTGAAAAACAACGAGGTTAAAATACTGCCAGAAAAAAAGTTTCCTTTAAAAACCAAAACACAACACAAAGCCCGGTGTCTTCTTTACCTGGCGGCTCTTTTGCTTTCCCCGTCTGGGCTTGTCAACAGAGTCGTCGCCCTACTTGCAGCTGACCTTCACTCTGCCTACTTCAGCTGTTCAGTTTGCCTCTCCGATCCCTGGCTCTGGTAGGCTCCTTCTGACAGCGACTTGGGATCCAGTGACCAGGTCGCCCACGCTGGGGAATATACTCCCCAAGTCCCGACTCCTGCTGCCTTCCGCAGCCTTACACGGAGAGTCATCCGCCTTCTGGTCAATCCTGCGGGAGTGACCATTACTACTATTCCCCGGGTGTCGGCCCAACACCCAGGCTCACTGTTCAGCTGCAATGCGAGACTACACCTGCTTGCTCTCCTGCACAGACTTTCTCTCTCTGTCCACTGTCCAATGCTGGGAGAATGTCACCTTCTGGACTGCATAATGGCTACTTTAAACTCCAGTGGAAGAGGGATAATATCCTGGGTACAGTGTCAGTTTTAGCACATCCTCCAACCTACTGCTTTCAAAACAACATTCACCCCCAAGGATAAATACTGTAAAATTACATCTATCCAGTAACCTCCAAGCCAAAGTGCATTCACATTCTGACATTCTCCATTAAATCTCTCTCCTCCCTCGGACCTCAGACACAAAAATGAGCAGAACGTAAGCTGGGAACTCATGAAGGGGGTGTGTTATCCGTCAGTCATTTTTTCATAGACGGGGACACATTTAAGATAAACAATTTTATTCATCCCTGTAAACTTTCTTTGAACCTCCTCCACACTGCAGGTCAATTACATATTATGGTATTTTGCTTAAATGTTATCTATAGTATACATTTTATACTCTACTTTTGGCACATTCTAAATGATTCAAATTGTAAATGATGACATTTACTTCCTGGATGTATAAAGTGTCATTCATTTTCCTTTTCATGTCATTCAAAATTGGAGTAGCACATTGCATACTTTAGCTTGGTGACATGTTTCTCTAGTGTTCTAGTCATGTAGAAAGACTATTCTTAGATTTCATTAAAGGATTTGCATCTTGTGTAAGTGGGAATGATTACTGTTACATCTTATATAGGAAACACGCTCATAAACAGCACCCTTCACAATATGCTGCAGTAGTTTACATTTCTATAGGAGAATAATAATTGAGTAAAAGTCAATTGATCCATCCCTTTTCTAACCAAATTATCAAATTGAGTGTAGCTGGAAAAAGACAAGTGGCACATTTTAGAAGAGCATAAAATGCACCAGTGTACCAGAATACTAGAAAAGAATAACAGTCAATTCATCCATTTTCTAACCTGTTTGTCTATTGGCCTCTCTTGTCATAAATTCTATAAAGAATATTGTGCTGTTTTACAATGTGGCACGTGTTACTGTCCCACTACCATTAATCTGATATTCGGGATGGAAAGTCGATGAATGATTGACTCTTAGTCAGTCAACATTCTCTTTTACAAATGTCAGCAAGCTATGAGGGATGCTGGTTATGATCGTGTTTACTACACTATGTAAGATGCTACATTAAAATAACCCACTTACAGTGTTGTCTGCTTGTACGGAATGCACTCTCTTTACTGAACAATGGAATAGGTTTTTTGTTTTTAATGATTAAGGTAGTACAAAAATTCATCACTGCATTAAAATATGCATGGTAATGGTTCAATTTTAAATGATAAGAAAATGAAAAGGAACAAAGCTTTAAATGTAATTGTAATTTGTAAAAGTGGCAATGATGGACTACCCATCTAGCTCTGTGAGCTGCATTATATGTGTTCTGTTTTGTGTGTTGTATTTAACCCATTTGTTGACACCCATTGCATACCCTACCCAACTGGAAGGGGGCACTCTCTGCTTTTCCAACATTTCTTTGTATTCCTTTGGAAGTTTTTTCTTGTCTTCTTAGGGAGTCACGGCTTGGAGGGCTATAAAATAATAGGGCCAGTTACAGCCCATTGAGGAATTTCTTGTTGGTTTTAGACTTTAAAAGAAATAAACTGTTGTTGTTGTAAGGTAACAAATGATAACTTTCCTTATTTTCAAAAAAACTCACTTGTTTTTGCTCAAATTGTGCAAACCAAAATTCTAATAAATGTCTAAAAATACACACACTGAACAGTTGAAGCCAGAAGTTTACAAACACTTAGAGTAAATTCTTTAAAACCTCACTTATTAACCCCTCCACAGATTTTATACTAACAACCTATACATTTGGCATATCATTTAAGACATCTACTTTGTGCATGGCAAAAGCAATTTTTTCCAACAATGTTCACAGACAGATTATTTCACTTTAATTTGCTATATCACAATTCCAGTGGGTCACAAGTTTACAAACACTTTGTTAACTGTGTCAAGAACACGTATCACCTTCCTATCACTTGACATTTGAGCTTGGGTTTTTAACTTATTAACCGCAGCATGTAAATCAAATGCTTTTTTCCCTTTGGTTATATTCTTGAATAAAAGTGCAAGTGTTTATATTTGATATTTGGAATAAAGTCTTCATACATTATACACTTCACGCCATTATTAGTATAACATGGAAAAAGTTTCTGCTTTAGGTATGCGTTCAGCATTTCTTGCCTCAAATTTCCTTTCATCCTGCAGTTATCCAGATCTTTTGTAGACACTGAACACACATGAAATGCACTTGTTCCAAATAACAATATACTGTTATTATTTACCCTTTACAACTCCAGGCACTAAACACATAGATTATGCGCCTTGGCTTGAGCTGGGACAGTTGAGCTCTGTCAAGGTGGGGGATGGGACAGCAGGCTGCTTGCTGCTTGTGCTGATCAACACAATTAGAAAACAAAAGACGCTGATGGAGAGCTGCGAAGGGATTTAAGGTGGGTTGGGATTACAAGTTTTTTTGTAGGCTTCGGTAATTCTAGTGTTAAACAGTTTAGAAAATTCCAGAAAATGATGTCCGGTCTTTAGGCAATTAGCTTCTGATAGCCAATTAGCCTAATTGGAGTCAACATGTAGATGTATGGTAAGTCCTACCATCAAACTCATTGCCTTTTTGTTTGACATAGCAGGAAAAATGAAAAGAAATCAGCCAAGACCTCAGAAGAAATTGCAGACCAAGAAATCTGGTCCACCCTTGGGAGCAATTTCTAAATGCCTGAAGGTTTCACATTCATCTGTACAAACAATAATATGCCAGTAGAAACCACATGGAACTACATAGCCATCCTACTGCTCAGGACTGAGATACATTCTG
This sequence comes from Polypterus senegalus, assembly GCF_016835505.1. Classification (NCBI taxonomy): domain Eukaryota; kingdom Metazoa; phylum Chordata; class Cladistia; order Polypteriformes; family Polypteridae; genus Polypterus; species Polypterus senegalus. The sequence continues at coordinate 94,146,666 of NC_053161.1, forward strand.
AATCCTAGAGAAGAATGTACTTTGGCTGAAAAGTGCAAATCAGTTCCCGAACAACAACAAAGGACCATGTGAAGATGCTGGAGGATACAGGTAGACATGTGTCTATATCCACAGTAAAACAAATCTTATATTGAAATAATAAGGAAGAAGCTACTCCTTCAAAGCCACCATAAAAAAACAGACTATGGTTTGCAATGGCACATAGGGGCAAAGGTCTTACCTTCTGGAGAAATGTCCTCTGGTTTGATGAATCCAAGATCAAACTGTTTGGCCATAAAGACCATTGTTATGTTTGGAGGAAAAATAGTTAGGCTTACAAGCCAAAGAATACCATCACAATCATCAAGCATGGAGGTGGGAGCATTATGTTGTGGGGGTGCTTTGCTGCAGGAAGGACTGGTGCACTTCACAAAAAGATGGCATCCTGAGGAAGGGAAATGATGGAAATATACTGCAACAATATCTCAGGAGCTCAGCAAGGAAGTTGAAGCTCAGTCACAAATGGGTCTTCCAAATGGACAATGACCCCTCGCATACCTCCGAAGTTGTGGTAAAATGGCTTAAGGATAACAAGGTCAAGGTATTGGAGTGACCATCTTAAAGCTCTGATCTCAATCAGAAAATTTGTGGGCAGAACTGAAAAAGCCAGTGAGCAAGGAGGCCCTCAAACCTGTCCCAGTTACACCAGTTCTGTCTGAGGTATCTGAGGAATGGGCCAAAATTCCAGCAACTTATTTTAAGAAACTTGTGAAAGGCAACCCAAAACATTTGGCTCAAGTTAAACAATTTCAAGAGAATACTATCAGGTATTAACATAGTGTATGTAAACTTGCGCCCCACTGGAATTGTGATCACAATAAAAAGTGAAATACTCAGTCGGTGACCATTGATGGAAAAAATTATAATTTTTTTTCTGCACAAACCAGATGTCTTAAATGATATGCCAAATCTATGTGATATGCAAAATATATAGTTTGCTAGTATAAAATCTGTGGAGTGGTTAAAAAGTGAGTTTGAAGTAATTCGCCCTAAGTGTTTGTGAACTTCGGACTTCAACTGTATACCCAGTAACTGTAAACCATGTGATGCAGTTCTACGCTTTGGACATTTGTATTGAGTCAGAGACCTTGTGGTTCAAAGTCTGAGCTACATGTTGCATTAGGGACACTCTTGGTTTCTTCGGCTTTTTGCTACAAACTGTGCAGTCTGGCTTAGATGTCTTGTTTTCACAGGTGGCTACAAAATAAAATTTAAACAGCATGCTTGGCAAGTGAGAGCAAATGGCCCCCATTTGACACCTTGCTGGAAGGAGAAGGAATGCCTGAAATAATCATGACTTCTTTAATTTTGCAGTATCTTCTAGCTTCCAGTGGATAAAACCAAATGATCGATGAAAGGCAGCTTCCATCAAAGTATAGTTAACAGTTTTAGCCTCCTAACCCTCGATGTAAACATTTCTTTTCATTTTTCTTAAGTTATTTGTAATTTTGAGGAAGTATGTATGTGTTAGTTAAACCATAGACAAAAGCCAGTGAATTATTTTCACTGATCATGAAGTGGATCAATGCAGCAAATGGAAAGCAAGCCTAGCAGTTCACAGTTGAATTCCTAAGGAAAAGGCATTTTTAGCACCGCACAATCATTTTATTATTTTTTAAATAAATAAATGATTATTTTATTATTATTTTATAATAACACACACAATCTATGACGGCAATTTATTACTGAGCTTTAACAATGTGTCTTAAATTTTGCAATAACCCATTTCCAGCACTTTTATTCTTTCATACCATCTAGATCCCACAACTTAACACATCGGTAAAGTTTAAAGGAAGCCACAGCTAATCTTCAGAGTGCAAAATCAATGGTTCTCTTCACTTGACAAATCTGAAATAGGCTAACAGGAGGCACAATAACATCATTTTGAAATTTTTATTAACGTAAAGGGAGGGTAAATGTCATACGTTACTTGGCACTGGAAATATCTAATAACAAGTAATGGAGTACTGCACAATAACGTGCAGTGAATAAACTTGGGTTGAGCATTCCTAGATTTTATACTCTTTCTCTGTATGTTTAGCTTTTATTTGCTCAGAGGTTGATGCGCTTGCTGCTTCCTGAGCAGCTCTTCTTTTCTCCACCTGAGCGGCCCACTTCTTCTCTTCTTTTGTTGGCATCTTTTCACGTTAAAACTGATTAAATCAGTGTTTGTGTTGCAATTACTTAGTAAGTTTTTCTTCATTTTTCACTTAAGCTGGCACTTAAGTGGGCAATCTGCCTCAAGAATGATTTAAGATATGAAGAGGTAGGGGAAGTGACGATGAAGGTGGTAGGGATGAGAAAGGCGCCCTCACGCCACACGTCCGCCCAGAGTTGATTCTACAATAAAATAAAAAGAGTAATAAAAGTCATCACCCCGAAAGCGGACAGTAGAGGTCACATAGTATATGTGTACCAAATTCCAGGTCAATAAGTCAAACGGTTGGTTAGCTACAGGTGATTTAAAATCCTGGAGCGACAAACAGACAGCCACGGCAGCGCATTATATAAGAAGATAATAAAAATAAAAATGTGTTGTTGAGTCAACTGGATTGTCATAGAGACTGGGAAAAAGGAAGAGCCTGTGATACTAAATTCCCTAAATGGTCCTGAATCTCACTTGAAGTAAAAAAAAAATGAAAAGAAGAGGAGGAGGAGGTTTGAAGGATGTGCTGATTACAGTGTGTTGTTGCTCCCACCACAAAAGAAACTACCAAGATTGGAATCTGTGTGCACCTGTAAGCATTATTATTAGGAACTTTATTGCTTAGCTGACAATACATGACTGGTGTGAGCGCCTACCTGAATGAATCCAGCTCCTAAACATATCATATCTGTGTAATCCAGTTCAGATTATGGGGGCTGAAGCACACCCCACAGAGGAGCTAATTTGGAATCACCAATTCCAAGGCCTCAATGTCTTCAAAGTGTGTGAACAAAATCAAATCGACAAAAGGAAATAAACAGAGGTTCACTGTCCAGTTTGCCGGTGGCAGACACACCTTGAGACTTCTGCTTACTTGGTATGGTTCGTAATGTCACATCTCCCAGACTATAGAGGCCCTCCTTTGATCTGACATGACCAGTGCTTAAAGAAGGGGCTGGAGAGGCACAGCGGCTGAAGGGTTGCATCCTGGGTATCTGTGGTAAAAGGAATCAAGTTCCATTTGTGCACTTTGTGGACTTCTATAAGACCTTGTCAAGCAGGTAATTACGTATCAGGGTTTAGTGTAAATCCCTGTGAGGAGAGGAGTGGAAGCTAACTGGATGCAAGGCACTCTAATACTCAACATGAACATTATTGGCTTTTGTGTGCCCAGGGGCACAGCAGGAAAAATCGGAAAGCTGCTAAGGAAGAAAGCAGGCTGGTAAAAGGAATGTGGTCCAAAATGTATCAGTGTCTGCCGAGCTATACTGCCCAAATGACAGCGGGCTTAAGCCTAGACAGATACAAGAGATACAGTGAGATAAATAAAAACAGGATACCAGCCTGAAAGGTTAGAACATCATTTGTATTTTTCATGGCTGCTTACATACTGAATTACATGCAGATGAAAATGAATGTAGCAAAAAAGAAAACGGCTTTGAGATGATTTTCTGTTATATAACAAGGTTAATGTATTCCTCACTTTAGGGTGGGTGATAATGTAATTATTTCAAAACAATTGTGCTGTGAGTCTACCAGATAAACGGCTAATACACGGCCTGCTCAAACTGAGAGCTTTACAAATGGCAGGCTAATTTTCAGATGGCACATGGATGCCAGAGCTGCTCATGGTGCTGGAGCTGGCTCTTTTAGTAAAAGCAGCTAAAAGATTACGACATCCATTCCCATTCAGAACCTTTTTTTTTTTTGGACGTTCCTCTAAATCTGCTACCTCAAAAAGAATCTGGGGCTCGATGTCCCCTTCTGGCTTCTAAAATAAGTTGATGTGGCAGCTTTATTTGGGGGCGTCTTCATGCCACGGGTTCTGTTTGTTTTATTGCACTGATTTGACAAATTGGGTATTGCATTAAGTATGTTTAAATTAGATCAATTAGGACTCTGATTATAATGTCAGCTGCTTTTACAGAGAGAGCTATCATGCTGCATTAGAATGGGCCATGTGGGGTATAATGGAGGGCAAAGCAAATGCATGTCACTTTAAGTTTAGGCTCAGTGTAAATGTGTCAGGTGAGGACAGAACTAGAGAGCTGACTTTCTAAACTGGGTTGAGATGTATTGTCAAGTCAAATGTTTACAGGTTTTAGTTGAAATAAGGATTTTCAGCAGTTAGGGTCATGCTAAACAACGTAGCATGATAAATTATGTATGAGCATGGACTTGGGCAATAGAGTAGGCATATCGATGAAAGAGGGCTTAATGCCCCTGTGAATTTCCACTTAGGGATTAATAAAGTATTTATCTATCTATCTAATGTCCTAAATGGCTAAGTTGGGAAATACCGAGAACAGCAGCACATGACTAACCAGTAATGCCAGAGCCTCTGACCCAGCAATGAAACCAAAGGCAGCAGAAGAGGAAGAGGCAGCATGATAGACATATTAAAACCACAAAGCCGCTGTGTGAGGTGCTGCCTGCCCAAGTGTTCGAGGTTTTTCACAGAATATTCTGCAGATGGCTTTGGCTGAAAGTCTCCCATCCTCTTTCTGATTCAGATGTGGCACACCACAAAGGTGTTGTGTATCATTAGAACACAGAAACCCGTTCAACTTTAGCAAACCAATAAGGCCAGGAGTGCTGGCAATGGCTGCCATCTGAAATTTAAGAATGCTGTGGCTCCTGTAAAGGCTAAAAGCAGCAATATAGATATTGAGGAATACACGTGTCTGGACAGAAAACAGTCAAATTTAAAAATTACTTTTACTCACTCAAATGTACCATCCTCATTTATTCTCTCTACTGCTCTTCTCTTTCTTTGTTAGAAAAAAAAAGCATGTTGTTCTCTTTCCTTGCAGTTTATCTCTGTTACATGATCTGTTGAGTTGCTTTTTTCCATTTACTCAGTATTTTTGTTAACTTGTACACTCACACCACACCAGAGAAAGATCATAACACTGGGTGTTGATTTACACCTTAGTGACCACTTGGAGATGGGCAATAGTGTCCGCACTTCCCCAAAAAAAAAAAAAACTAAGGTTTTAATTTAACAAAAAATGTAATGCACTAAAAACAGCTGGGACAGCGAACTAAGCAGTCACCAAGGGCAGCAAAATTTTGGTGAGTTGCATTTTTTTTTTTAAAAAACAATACAGATGTTGACTTACAAGCTTCTCTGACTCAATGCAAATGTCCAGCTGCCATTAACATGTTGTAATTTCTTGTAGTAGTAACGTCTAGTCTTAACATCTGATGACATACACAAGGGGCCTCATGTATAAAATGGTGTGTACGTGCAAAAATGTTGTGTACACCCATTTCCACTCTCACTTTGAGATGTATAAAAACCAAACTTGGCGTAAAACCACACACATTTTCAAGGCAGCCTTGCACTATGTGTACGCACTTTTCTGCTTGGTTTTGCAATCTGGCAGCACCTAGCGTCAAAGCAATGCTATTTGTTCTGTGTTTTTTTTCTTTTTACATTCACATCCATGACGCGGGATTTATCAACAGCACCGGAGTTAATTGCATATTGTTTACAAAATTAATTTACTCGATTGTAATCATTCTGTAAGAATATAATGGTGCACTGAATGGGAAAATATTCCAACGCTGCTTTAGTGCCGTTAGAAGATATTTCAAATGGAAGAATTAGAAGACAGAGTGTATTTATAGATGACGATGACTGTCTTCTAAGTCGATTTCAGTTTCCAAGAGCAATTCCTAGAGTGATACAACCAAACTTGCAAGACATAAAGGCCCAAACACAGTTTAAGACCAGACAGAAAGAATAAGAGAAAATTGTCCCTGATGGACATGACTTTTGTTTTAATGTTAGAAAAAGATGTCAGTCAGCGAAACACAGTTAAAGATGGGAATTGCTTATTGTAATTATGTCCAATAACTAACGCTGACCCTAAAGAATGTCAGGCTTGACCTTTTCTTTTTTTAATGTGAACTACAATGGCCTGAAGCCCCAGCTAGGGTGGGCACCTTCTTTCTTTCTAACGCGACCTGGATAGATTTTGGATGCCAGTAACTCTGACTTGCATTAGGCCAAATTGATAATGGCTGATTATACAGCATATGACATCATGTGTTGTGATGACCAGGCCATGGAAGAAGCAGTTTTTCAACATCTGTTGCCAGTACTGAAAGTTACACAAATGATTCTATATGACCATGCCATTGATATCAGCATTTTTCTAGCCTAGCTGAGAATTGCTTGGGCAATACATCAACCACCCAATGTTTCCTCTGAGGGGGGCAATTATTATATTTTTTTAAACATTTCAGCACATAATACTTTCCAGTAGTGTACAAAGAAGTGTGTTAGGATGTTCACTCACCAATTACATCTGGGTAGACGAAACTTTACAAATGAGAGACAATGAGGAAATCAATTAATAAAACTTGGAATGGAAGGCCCTTTGGTTAATCTTTTTAAAGCTAACTTTACAGTGATGTAGTTAGTAGCTCAAAAACATTATTCATATGCTTATTTGCTCTAAAATAAGTCTCCCAAATTAACACAAAATTAAGACTCGTATATGCAAGCAAAAATAACTAGATATTTATACAAAGGGTGAACACTGCTAGTGTTACCTATACTGTGCAGATGCAATTTTGTACATTTTTATTATTATTGTTAATTCTATTGTTTTCCCTCAGATTGGGTCTACAAAACACAACATGCCTATGAAGTATCCACAGTTGCAGATGAAAAATGCAGCCTTTTAACAAATGGGCCTCTTAAACATATCCCTTCACAGCACAAATGGGATTTTCTGTACACAAAACATAATGCTATCAAAGAGAAAGAGGAATGGGGCACTGCACCTACCATCTCTGTGTACCCATAATACACCTAAAAAATTGATATAAAACCACTTGGAATTAAACTCATTAAACACATACAATTATTCAATTCCTGTACCTTTTTACAGCAATTAAAAAAAAAACCAAAAACACACACATCTGGAGGTTGATAGATTAAATGCTCGGGCCAAAACAGAGATCGAGCAGTAACATCCATATAGCCAACTCCATCTTTGACACCCACTTACCTGGAGCAGGGTTGCAGAGTACCTGGAGCACTTCCCAGCAAGCAGTAGGCATAAAGCAAGAAGAATTTCTGCAACCTGGACTAGTCCATCACAGTATACCAAAAAGTAAGGTATTGAACTAAACTTCTCTTTATCTCCTTTGCAGTTACATCACCAATGTAAAACATTGGTGACCTTAACACTAGAATTACCAGAGTCTACGAAAAAACTTGTAGATCCGGCCCACCTTAAAACCGTTCACACTTCTCCGTTCGCTTCTTTCGTCCTGTAAATGTGCCGATCAAGATGAGCAGCAAGCAGCCGCCTATTCCATCCCCCACGGTCGCAGAACGTTCACTAAGTTCTCCCAGCTCATGCCTTGATTGATTATCTGGGAGTGAAGTAGAGTTTTAGAGTGGAAATAATAGATTGTTATTTGGAACACATGCATTTCAAATTGGTTCCGTTTCTACAGTAATCTGTGTAAACACATTGTTATAACAGAAACTTTTTCATATTTTAGTAATAAATGTTACAAAATGTAGGCATAAACTATAAAATGTGTAAAAGCATGAAGTCCAATCATCAAATAAACACTTTCACAAAACGTTCAAGGACGATAAAATAGCTTCTGTAGCATAACGGTAAGAGTTGCTGACTCTAAAGGCAGTGGGCTTGCCGTATCTCAGATACTCAAGTTTGATTCACCTCAAGGGGAGAAAGTGTTACTTTTTTTTTCCTTTTTAACCTCAAACGGACATACAATTTATAAACTGATATGCACTGTCAGTTAATGAGATTGTTATATTTTCATGTGGGATGCTCCTTTTAAAATATTTTTTTTTTAACAATTGAGACTGCAATTAACATAAACAAGTGTCCTTATAACTGTTATTTTTAAGATCCATAACACGCAGACAGAGCACTGCGTAATAGAGAGACAGACAGGCAGACAAGTCACTAGATATATAAATAAACAGGGAAGGCACATGTACTGAAAGAAAAAAAGATCAACATGTGCCTTGGTCCTGCTGCACTGCGCACATGTACTGAAAGAAAAGAAAACATCAACATGTGTGTTGTTCCTGCTTGCACTGAATACGCTCACGCACTCTAACCCTCTCCCTTCCCCCATCTGACTCTAAGTAACAGCGCAAGTACAGACACAAACTAAGTGTATGTGTGTACTGTATCATATTAACACAAACAGCAGCTTACTACTGAAAACGGCAAATTTAGGAGTGAGTGGGGATTAAACTGGGGACTCTTGATTACACTTGGTTTGCGTCTGTACTTGCGCTGTTACTTAAAGTCAGATCGGGGGAGGGGTTAGAGTGCGTGGACGTATTCAGAGCAAGCAGAAACAACGCATATGTTGATCTTTTTTATTTCTTTCAGTACATGTGCCTTCCCTGTTTATTTACAGTGCATCCAGAAAGTATTCACAGCGCATCACTTTTTCCCTATTTTGTTATGTTACAGCCTTATTCCAAAATGGATTAAATTCATTTTTTTTCTCAGAATTCTACACACAACACCCCATAATGACAATGTGAAAAAAGTTTACTTGAGGTTTTTGCAAATTTATTAAAAATAAAAAAAACTGAGAAATCACATGTACATAAGTATTCATAGCCTTTACTCAATACTGTGTCGATGCACCTTTGGCAGCAATTACAGCCTCAAGTCTTTTTGAATATGATGCCACAAGCTTGGCACACCTATCCTTAGCCAGTTTCGCCCATTCTTCTTTGCAGCACCTCTCAAACTCCATCAGGTTGGATGGGAAGCATCAGTGCACAGCCATTTTAAGATCTCTCTAGAGATGTTCAATCAGATTCAAGTCTCGGCTCTGGCTGGGCCACTCAAGGACATTCACAGAGTTGTCCTGAAGCCACTCCTTTGATATCTTGGCTGTGTGCTTAGGGTTGTTGTCCTGCTGAAAGATGAACCGTTGCCCCAGTGAGGGGTCAAGAGCGCTCTGGAGCAGGTTTTCATCCAGGATGTCTCTGTACATTGCTGCAGTCATCTTTCCCTTTATTCTGACTAGTCTCCCAGTTCCTGCCGCTGAAAAACATCCCCACAGCATGATGCTGCCACCACCATGCTTCACTGTAGGGATGGTATTGGCCTGGTGATGAGCAGTGCCTGGTTTCCTTCAAAAGTGATGCCTGGCATTCACACCAAAGAGTTCAATCTTTGTCTCATCAGACCACAGAATTTTATTTCTCATGGTCTGAGAGTCCTTCAGGTGCCTTTTGGCAAACTCCAGGTGGGCTGCCATGTGCCTTTAACTAAGGAGTGGCTTCTGTCTGGCCACTCTACCATACAGGCCTGATTGGTGGATTGCTGCAGAGATGGTTGTCCTTCTGGAAGGTTCTCCTCTCTCCACAGAGGACCTCTGGAGCTATGACAGAGTGATCATCGGGTTCTTGATCACCTCCCTGACTAAGGCCCTTCTCCCTCGATCGCTCAGTTTAGATGGCCGGCCAGCTCTCGGAAGAGTCCTGGTGGTTTCGAACTTCTTCCACTTACGGATGATGGAGGCCACTGTGCTCATTGGGACCTTCAAAGCAGCAGAAATTTTTCTGTAACCTTCCCCAGATTTGTGCCTCGAGACAATCCTGTCTCAGAGGTCTACAGACACTTCCTTTGACTTCATGCTTGGTTTGTGCTCTGACATGAACTGTCAACTGTGGGACCTTATATAGACAGGTGTGTGCCTTTCCAAATCATGTCCAATCAACTGAATTTACCACAGGTCGACTCCAATTAAGCTGCAGAAAGATCAAGGATGATCAGGGGAAACAGGATGCACCTGAGCTCAATTTTGAGCTTCATGGCAAAGGCTGTGAAGACTTATGTACATCTGGTTTCTCAATTTTTTTATTTTTAATAAATTTGCAAAAACCTCAAGTAAACTTTTTTCACGTTGTCTTTATGGGGTGTTGTGTGTAGAATTCTGAGGAAAAAAATGAATTTAATCCATTTTGGAATAAGGTTGTAACATAAAATGTGGAAAAAGTGATGCGCTGTGAATACTTTCTGGATGCACTGTATATATCTAGTGACTTATCTGCCTGTCTGTCTCTCTATTACGCAGTGCTCTGTCTGTGTGTTATGGATCTTAAAAATAACAGTTATAAGGACACTTGTTCATGTTAATTGCAGCATCAATTATTAAAAAATATTTTAAAAGGAGCATCCCACATGAAATTATAACGATCTCATTAACCGACAGTGCATACCAGTTTATACATTTTATGTCCGTTTGAGGTTAAAAAGAAAATACATTAAATCATATATCAATCGACACACACTGCACGCAGGCAGCTAGATAGATTGTATACAACAGGCAAAAATAGCGACCACTTGATAACAGTATTAGCTATAATCAATGAAAGCATGAATTAATCAACAGAAATAACTGCGATCGACATTTTAAACTTATTGATTTACTTAAGAAAGAAAGAAAAAAAAGAAAAACGCCCCAGCACGCAGAAAGCAGACGCTTGCAGGCAGGCAGTGGCGCGGCCATGGTTAAAAAGAAAAAAAAAAGCAACACTTTCTCCCTAGTGGGGAATTGAACTTGAGTTTCTAAGGCACGAGAAGCATGCTGCACTCTGAGAAGCAAATCTTAGCGCTATGCCACGGAAACTATTGTGTTGTTCTTCAACCTTTTGTGAAAGTGTTTATTTGATCTTTGGAAATCAGGCTTCATACATTCTATAGTTTATGCCTACATTTTGTAACATTTATTACTAAAATATGACAACGTTTCTGTTTTAAGAAGAGATTACTGTAGAAACGGAACACACATGAAATGCATGTGTTCCAAATAACAATCAATTATTTCCACTCTAAAACTCCAGCAGTTGAGTCACTCCCAGATAATCAAACAAGGCATGAGCTGGGAAAACTTAGTGAACGTTCTGTGACGGTGGGGGATGGAGTAGCTGGCTACTTGCTGCTCCTCTTAATTGGCACATGTAGAAGACAAAGGACGCTGGCGGAGAAGTGAGAACGGTTTTAAGGTGGGCCGGATCTATGAGTTTTTTTCGTAGACTCTGTTAATTCTAACGTTAATAGATATATTTCAGTGAGAATGACTGCTTAAAAATTTACATTATGTAATGGCCTATTAAAATGGTACACAATCAAGTTGGTTGTTCCAGTCATGAGCAACACACATTGTATTTGAATAAACAAACTGTGCTGGAATAGTTTAAATAAATATACCTCTCTAATAAATACTATTATATATTAAATATTATTAATGGACAGAAAATTATTTTGCACAATAGAAAGCGGAACTCACAGGCAAATGTAACTGAAAACTTTTGCTCACGCCAACCCAACTATACTGATATACCCAAAATGTTATTCATAGCCACAACAAACTCTAGACTCAAATATGACACAACAGTTATTTTTAAATTTACTATCTTGTTGGGCAGCACAGATGGGAACACTGTAATATCATTGATCTAGCACCTGGGGTTTAAATGCTGTGCCTAGTCAGTATCTGTGTAGAGATTGCACACCATCCCTGTCACTGCATGGATTTCTAAACACATCCTCAAAAATCTGAAAGTTGAGAGCCAAATTGAAACAAACCCTAATGAGATGAGTGTGTGCATGTGAAAGCTCTGCAATGGATGGGCTCCATGTCCAGGTTTGTTTCCTACCTTGTTCCTAAGTACTACCAGGACAGGCTTTGGCCATCCTCTGCCTGAAATCATGGAGTTTGAGAGTATTGTCATTCTGAAGACTTTTCATTATGGAACATGGGCCCAATTCAAAACAACAATCTTCACAGGATGAAGCTGGACCAAGGTATGCTCACAGGAAAAGCCATAGGCTAAAGACTTTCTATAGTATCTGTTGGGGGGGGATTTGACTATCAGTGTACAAAGGAGCAGACAAAATGTCATGGTGCTGTTTGATCAATCATCATTTTTTAATTAGGGGATGTGCTATGTATAACCTGCTTTTAACCCTTGTACTATGAACAGAGCTGTTAAATCATTACTTACAACATGCATGTGTAATGGCAGTACCATACAGAAGGGGCCAGTGTAAGATGTTGACTTTATCTCATGTATTTTCATACTTCATATATTTAAAAAATAATCAATAATAAAGACTAGTTTATATTTTGAAAACAAAATTGTAACTTAAAACATTCACATGCACAGTAAATCCCTACACCAATGAGTAGTCACATTTTACGTCACTTATCATTTTCCTTCAAAAACAAAAAACACAAGAACATTGATCTGTCATATTTAGGTAGTTACTATTTTATTGGGGCACAGGATTTAAACACATAATAACCATTTGACATCAAAATCAAATACTGTTTATCACAGCATACAGGAAATAGAAATAACCGTTAATTGGAAAAACAATTTTTTTTAAATACACATGAGGGTGAGAAAAAACATTAATAAATTTGTAAAATTCTACACTGAGGTGAAACTCTCATTTTAACCTCAATTTAAGTGTATATGTATATTAAAACAGATTAATGCATATAGTTCTTTATCTGAAATGTTTTAGAAAAAAAAAAATGTAACAACCCCCAAACTGCATGAAAATATCAAATCACAATCAGATAATTATAGGCGAAATGATCAGATTATCTTGAGTTTTCAAATATTTAAAGATGATTTGGTGTAAACGTCTCCAAAGGGCCAGTTGCTGAGATGCAAGATATGAATGCAACAGGCACTGAGCAATTTATTTATATATCTCTGCATATCTGCATATATACATATATATATATATATATATATATATATATATATATATATATATATATATAAGGACCATCTCAGCAGAGTTATGCTAATGATATCTTCAAAAAAAAAAAAAGTCTTTGGAATGGCAGGGTTTAACGACTGAAGCCAAATTCATCTGCATCATCAGCTCGGAAATCTCCATAGCGCCAAAGGTTCAACTGTTCAATAAAAAAAAAGAAAGAAAGAAAGAAAATAAACAAACAAACAAACAAAATAATCTCTGGAAGAATAATAATCAGTTTAACTGACTGTAAATACCACAAATATTTATAATTGACTTATAAGTCAGCCATATTGGTGGTGTTAATGGATAGTTCTGGAAAACAAAATACTCTACATGCTAGTAAGAAATCCTATTAGTATAAAACCCAGATTTAAATTAATCCCTGAAGTACTGCCATATTTGTTTTAGTCAAAGGCAGATAGACAGCAAGTTAGAACAGATGGTTAACAGCCTAAAGAATACTCAGTAAGATTAAACACTTAATGACAAATAAAAACTGGGGAAAAAAAAAAGCTTGATGACATTTGAACTTAGAAGGAAAAGTACACATATATAAATGCATTTGTTAGGCTAATAGGGAGTCTGTAACAAAAGAGAGTGAGTATATTTATTTCTGCTTTACTCCTAACAGTGCCAGCCATAGGTTACAGCTCTCTGCAACCCTATAACGAACTAAGCAGGTTCAGAACACAAAGTATCAAAAGGGAAATATTTAATAATCCAATGTATTAATTAATAAATAAATAAATTAATTAATTAATAATTAAAACATGAATAAAGACTTAAGAGGTTTCTCCCCTTCTACTGACTAGGGACCCCATTTCTATCCAATAACTTACTGATAGATGAGTAATAAACCCTAATCTTAGGCACGTTGTAACAGGCCTGAAAGATGTTTTAAGTGTATTTGAGATTTCATTTACAGTCAAATACCTTGCCCCAGCAAGATTCTGGCAGGAAGTTAATTGCTCTAGGATTAGCCAATCATCTCAAAGCATTTATACAATAGAGACTGAGAACTCTTTCTAGAATGATACATATAAATACATTTGTACAACCTCCAGAAAAGAAGTTGTATATTTCTTTTAGAATATGCATCTAGAATATGTGCATTATCAAATTCAAATTGAGGAAGGCAGCTACATTAAATAAAAAAGATTTTGTTAAAATCAGGATTCAGTCATAAATTTTCCTAATAACTGGATTAACTTTACTTAGGGGCAAATAAAAGGATAAGCATTTCATTAACTTTCTCAATACATTGACTTTGCTTCCTCTCGAACTACATTCTTCGTTTTACTTTAACCAATGAAAATATCTACTTAAAATTCCTATGAAAACTTTGCAACAATGCAGAAAATTTGAGGAAATCTTTTTTCACTGTACTGTATTTAATCAACAATAAAAAATTAAACAGAAACAAAGAGGTTGCAAACTGTCTAAAAAATAAACAGAATTTTAAGACCAAGAAACTGTGCACAGCATTAACATATTCCATTGATACTTGTGTACTTTTAGTACTAAATGTGCACATCAGAAACTGAATTGGATTCAGTTAGGTTTTGTTTACATGAAATTAGCAAAACTTAACATTATAACAAATTACTTTGCCACGATGTATAAACTGGTGCTACAGAAAAATACATAACCTACTTTTTATCAGTATTCCATGTAGATTAAAATAAATGTGGTATGCAAAAGACATAAAATGCATTCATGCAAAAGAACAATCACTTAAATACTCCGATCAGCCACAGCATTAAAACCACTGATGTTTGAAGTCAATAACATTGATTATCTAGTTACAATGGCACCTGTCAGGGGTTGGGATATATTAGGCAGCAAGTGAATAGTTAGTTCTTAAATGTGATGTACTGGAAGGAGGTTAAATTGGCCAGGGAAAGGATCTGAGTGACTTTGACAAGGGTCAAATTGTGATGGCTAGACAACTAGGTCACAGCATCTTCAAAATGGGAGGTCTTGTGGGGCTATGTAGCCACAGACTAGTCAGAGGGCCCATGCTGACCTTTATTCACTGGCAAAACACCTACAATGACCACAAAGCATCAGAACTAGAATATGGAGTAATGAAAGAAGGTGGCACGAAGAATCATTTTTCTTTTAGATCATGTGGACAGCTGGGTGTGTGTGCATAATTTACCTGTGCAAGAGATGGCAGCAGAATACACTATGGGGAAGTGAGCATGCTGGCAAAGGCACTTGTTACTTTGACACATACTAATGATTGTTGCAGACCACATACAGCCCTTTATGGCAATGGTATTCACTGATGGCAATGGCCTCTTTCAGCAGGATAATGAAACCTGCCACACTGCAAAATTTGTTCAGGAATGGTTTGAAGAACACAACAAAGAGTTCAATCAGTTGACTTGGTCTCCAAATTCCCCAGATCTAAACCAGATGGAGCATCTGTGGGATAAGATGAAAAAACAATTCCAATTCTCAGAAGCCCCACCTCGACACCTAAAGAACTCAAAGGATCTGCGGCTAACGTCTTGGGTCCAGCTATCATAGAAACTCTTCAGAGGTCTTCTGGAGTCCACACCCCAACTTTTCAGATATGTTAAGGCAGCATGAGGGGAACCAACACAATATTAGCCAGGGGGTTTAACTTTTTGGTAGTTATGTACAGTGGATCCTAGCTGTTACCTTAAAAATTTCTTCAGCAAGAACATGGAGACACAGTTCGAAGATTGTTCAGGTAAGATTTTGCACTAATATTAAGGATTTCTTCATGCACAGACACATGGAATAAATTATCAAGAAGTGAGGTGGAAAGTGGCACTTTAAGGATATTTAAATCTCGACTTGATGTTAGGTGACTTTGATGGACAAGCTTGTTGGGATAAAAGGCCTTTTCTCATTATAATTTTTTCTGTTCAAATTTTGCACATAAATTCATGCTTTATGTAAAAGAAAATGAGACCCACTTCTATTAATCAATGAAATTAAAAATAGAATCATAGAAATACTTACTCTGGCAGCCTTGGCAGCCTCCTGCGCATTGAGGTATTCAGTAACCTGTAAAGAAGAATAAAAAATGTTCAAAAATTTACAGATAACACCAATGAATTGAGTTAACTCGAACATGGATAAATGACAGATTTTTAATAAAAACAATTAATGAAACGCAAAAGAGAATGTGCAAGTTTTAGCAGGTTAATAAAGCCAATTTTCAATTATCATTTTAATGATCTTCATTACAGCAAGTGAACTGTATAAATTGATATGCTTGAATAACACTTGTGTATTTTTACTTCATTTTAAAATTTTCTTTCATATTATGAAATCAAGGTCAAATTCCAAAAAAGATGACCATCTTACTTTGGAGTATAAGACAATAGAAAATGTTTAATTAACCAAATAAAATTACTACTTAATTGACTTTTAACAGTAGTAAAAGTTTACAACTTTCAAAAAGAAAACCGCTTAAAATGGTAGTAGACTATTTTTATTTTACATATGAGTAAACCATGTTGATATAATGTTCCATTTGTGGCAGTGTAGCTATTTCAGATGGAAACTTTCATATGGAAATGTGTCTTTTCAAATTTTGAAATTTGAAACTTGAAGACGTATGGGATAGAAAACTACTTCGACTTCTTCAAAAAAAAAAAAAAAAAAAATAATCCTAATGTATCTTTAAACATATACCCCAACCAGAACGGGCAGTGTCAGTGGTGATGTCAACAAATAAGAAAGCAGGAATGGCTGTCTGGATAGTTAAGGAAAGTTCAAGTTTGAAAGGTGAATGTGGGGCTGCAACAGGGATTCGTCAGGAGTCCAATGCTTTTCATGATAGAGAGGGGGACTAGCAAAGTGCACAAAGGACTGTAATGGTAGCTTTGGAATGCTGATTTTGTCTTAATGACAAAACAAAGCTCAGTGCAGAATGAGATGTCGGTAAAGCCATGATAGCAATAGTGAGAAGGGTGCAAGGGAGAAATTCTTGAAGACTCTCTGAAACTGAAGCATGAAGTTTATTAAATCTGTGTGAGGCTTAGAATACTTTGGGAGACTGTCATGGCAGATGACCCCACAAGACGAAGTCAAGTTGGGAAGAACAGAGATTAAAATGATAAAATGGATGTGATGAGTGTCACAGAGACAAAACCGAAGTAAGAGAAAGACGTTGAGGTGGTCAACATTGTGCTATAGAAAAACAGGCGTTTGAACATACAAAACGAAAGGAAGAGGATATGCCTACAGGGGTGGAAGGATAAGGCCAAAGAAAATGTGGTTGGGCGTGGTGTCTCATGACATGAAAAGAATTGGTTTAGCTCAATTAATGCCTAGGACCCCAAATATGACCATTAAACCAAATATATTATGAGCTGATCAACGTGCAGAATCTTCAGGTTGATTGATCATTCCCTTAAACACACTATTTGTCAGCTGAAGATACCATATTATTCTGCTGCAGTCACAATGCTGAACCAACACCAGAGGAAGTTGTCAGATTACTAATTTACATTTTTTCATTGGATTTACTTTTAGGCTTTGTATCACTGTTAGTTCCTCACATAGAGTAAAAGAGCACAAACTGTATTAGCAAAGCAGATTACTGCTGTACATCATACAGAAGTACAAAAATTAAAAGGAGACTAATTTGCACTGTGAGCAAAAAAAGGCTCATAAGTATGTATCTGATTTTTCTTTCTTTCATCAACCTGCACTAGTTGTAAAGTTTAAGTCTTAACAGCCCATAAGTGTAGTGAAAATGACAGAAGAGCTGGGCTGTCTGTCTATAGGATGTGCTTTCTGACTGACTGGATTATAAAAGTGGGGCTGTTGAAATGTGGACTTCTCTGGCATAGAGGAGAGGAGCATGATTAGCAAGATTCCTTTTCTTGAACCCAGGATGCTCATAGCATAATTTTTTGTTTTCTAGATTAAGGCACATTCAAAATAGATTTAAGAAAAAAAAACAAAAAAACTCAACATTTTGAAAAATTCTTTTATTATAAAAGAAAAGCATAAAAATATAAACACAGACTTAGAAAAGTAGTCCTTTTTGGTATTTAGACAATTACTATTTGTTACAGGCTACTTGTAGCAATTTGGTAACACCATCTTATTATTGTAGCAGTATTTCAACCTAGAGAGTTGAGGAAAGATTCATACATTGTACTTACTAACTCCATTACTATCTACCTGTTTTACAGCTTACTACTGTAACTCTATTACTTGTGTTAGGTTTTATCTCACAATTATCCAGAGGTTATCTAAGCAACACATATAGGCAAGATATTTAATCAACCAACGTTCAATTTGATGGCCACAACATGTCACATGATATGCAATAAATGGGAGACATCTTATAAAGAACCTTACTCTTGTTAAACTAAGGCACATGAAGCAACCTTATATGGCAGGAATGGTGTTATGGTATATGTAGATTTATAATATATGTCATGATATTACTTGCATGTACTAATCAACAGCCAAGATATCGAAACTCTTCAAAACTATGATTCGCGAGTATGGCTGGTTTTCGTTGAAACTGCTGACTTAAGGCTCCACAACAGTAAATGCTTTTTTCAACAACTTTCAGTCGCATACTTTTTATTGATAATTTCAGAAAGTCGGGGTCACATTGAGCACCCATGACCACTAATTGTGTATTACGATATTCCTCGCAACTCTGTCAGATTGGTGTTTGATTTTCCAAAATTATATCAAATAAATCTGAATTTGTCTCAAGGCATAGAGATGAGATAGGTTCTTATGCGTGTGAGAGCTGATATGGTATGCTGCCACGAGGAATAAAGAACATTTTGGAAGTACACAAACAGAAGAGAGGTTCAACCATCAATGTTTGTCATATCATGACAGAACTGAAAAGGGCAAAAAAAGCATGAGATTTCAGCTGAACTTCCTACACCTGAAACACATTTGTACAGGCACTGTAACAGGCAGACAGTGTTAAATGGCTATCAGTATGCAGCAAGCTTGTGATACTTTAGAAATGTGAAACAATGCTGGAAAGACATTTCACAGATGTGCAATTTGTCATCACTTGCAATTAGTAACTGTGTAATCTGACATCCTCAAAGCGATGAGAACTGGCAGTTGTAGTCGTCAAGTTTGATATCCCCTCTAACCAGAAGTTGTCTAATGTGCTGCCGCTTTACTTAGAGCTCTGGTCTTAAAAATAAAAGGCTGCTCAGTGTCAAGCCCTAACTCATAATGCAAATGACTTCATCATACTAATTTTGTATATTTTTGGATTCAGTTATCTGTTTAAAGGAGTACTGACATTAACATTTTATATTAAAACACATTTCTAATATCTGGCAAACTATTATTTTCAAATATTTGTATGCAAGCAATCAAACTAATTGAAGAAAGACTACAAATGAAATAACCTGTAATCAGATTTTGCAGGACCTTTTAAAATATTAATATTTTTCATCTGGAGATGATGGTAATATTTATTATTGGTAATAATTATTTAAATAAATACTTTATCAAGTACACCACACTGAAGCATGAATAATTTTCAGGATCTATACTTATAATGACAATGACCATCAAGGACATTTTTACTGACCTGAACAGTCCTCCTAAGGGTAGGATATTTGGTCAATACTATGAAGTTCAATTAAAACTCACTTTTGGACTTGACTGGTTAATTAGGTATTGAGCTACCACTAGAATGTATCAGTTAACAGTTTACAGAACAGTGGATAGCATGATTTAACCTGACACAATGGAAATGCAATTGGATGGAATCAAACAAGGAAAAACTGACAGTGAGCAGAGAAAAGCAACAGGCCTTTTTCATTTAACCTGCCTATATTGTCATATTACGCACATAAAATAAAATTGCTCCATACATCATTATAATTTATGTTTTGCTACCAACATTCTTTGGCACAGGAATGGATTGTTGGGTGTACTTTATGAAAGACTACATTATAAAGATTGAAAAAGCAGGTGAGAAAATGAGGCTTTAATTTGCAAAGAAGAGACACTGTTAGGTGAATACACCTGATTTCACTGACAAACAACTTTTCAGCTAAATTAATAGATTTTTTTGATGACACAACTTAGACATACAGTACAGTACTATACAACACAAAACATCCTCTTTTACAGTAAACTATTCATTTAATGTTTACTGTTACTTTATTTTAGAAACAAAAATAAAAATAAATGATGTGCAATCTGGGATATTCAGATTTTGTGCATTTATGGGTATAAGAAGCTTCATTTGTCATACATGCAGCCAAAAACACAAGTTGGTGTGTTTAAGAGTGGGTATTTGCATGAGAATGCCATGTTGCAATCAATGGATCAGGCATGGACACTGACCAGAAGAGTACTTTAAAAGAGCTATTCTTAACACTAGAATCCCTGAAGCCTACGAAAAAAGTCATAATGCTGGGCCACCTTAAATTCCTTTGCACTTCATTAGCATCTTTGTTCAGAGTGGCAATGGCAACAGGAAGAGACTGGCATGAGTGGCAGACAGGAGAAGATAATTCTGTTTTGAAGCAAACAAAAATTACATGTTGTTCTTGCTTTAGCAAAAGCCAGAAGAGATTGACATATTTAAAGCAGATAACTACGAATGTTGGCTGTTAATGATGTGTTTGCTACAACTGGAAATAT